>NC_087362.1:24487281-25120925 GCF_030014295.1 Loxodonta africana
CGATACAAGTCCATTTCAGCTCACTAATGCTTAGGATATCAAGTTTTATGTGTTGTGCTTCATTTTTGGTGACTCCCAGTTTTCCTATATTCATACTTGATACATTTCACTGTCCAATTTTTAATGGATATTTGCAGTTGTTTCTTCTCATTTTGAATCATGCCACATCAGCAGATGAAAGTCCCAAAAGCTTGACTCCATCCATGTCATTAAGGTTGACTCTACTTTGAGGCGGCAGCTCTTCACCATTAATATTATGAATTTCTTCCAACTTGAGGGGCTCCGCTTTCAGCAATATAGGGCAATATTCCTTTGTTATTCATAAGCTTTTCACTGGTCAGGTTTTTTTGGAAGTAAACTGCCAGGTCCTTCTACCTAGTCTTCTGACTCTGGAAGCTCTGCTGAAACCTGTCCATCAAGGGTAAGCCTGCTGGTATTTAAAATACCAATGGCAAGGGTTCCAGTATTAGAACTACTGGCTAGCCACCACAGTACAACAAACTGACAGACATGTGGTGGATACCGTTGAAAATAATATAGCTTGAGTTAATTCAATGTATTTTGTCTGCTGTCTATTCTCTTAGTTTACATGTTTAAGTATAGCATTTATGTCTCCTTTATTGACCTATTATTTATTTCCACTCTTATGAATTTCTAGTGGTTACCATAGGGCTTATAATATGTGTTTTAAATTAATCTGGTCTAATTTCAGATATTACACCTGTCCGTATGGAATGTTAGGGTATTTTAGCAAATTGCCCAATTCCTTCGTCCCCATCCTTTGTCTCTTTGCTTTGTTCCATTCACTTTTACATGTCCTATAGAAATACAGTACACATTTATTATTATTGCTTTAAGTGTAAGTTATAAAATAGAGGAACTAAAATGAGAAAAAGTGTTCAATTTCTTCTTATTTTATTCCTTATTCCTGAAGAACTTTTTTTTTTTTTAAATCTTCTGACAGATGCACATGCTGACCATACATTTTCTCACTTTCTGGTTCTAAGAGAAAATTTTTTACTTTTAAAAGATATTTACACTGGGTTTATAATTAGAGCTAACATTTTTTCTTTTTTAAAATTTAAAGATATCATCCCTTTGACTTTGTGATTCCCTGTATTGGACGAGAAAACTCAAAACCAAACCCATTGCCCTTGAGTCGATTCCAACTCATAGTGACCCTACAAGACAGAGTAGAACTGCCCCAAAGAGTTCCCAAGCAGTGCACGGTGGATTCGAATTGTGGACCTTTTGGTTAGCAGCCATAGCATTTAGGCATTATGTGACCAGGGAGAGTGCTACAAGTATATTTTCTGTTCTTCCCTGAGAAGTCCATCCTTCATCTTTTTGAATGACTTCAAGATTTTCTCTTTGTCATTGGCTATCAGGGGTTTTATATTATAAACTTCTGTGAGGGGGTGTGTGTGTATGTGTAAGTGTACGAATTTTTATCCTGCTTGCCATTCTTGGACATTTTTGGATCAGAGATTTGGTATTTGTCACTAATTTTGGAAAAATTTTTGGCCATTATTTCTTCAAATATTTTTCCTTCCTGATTTCTCTTTCTTCTCTTTTTGCATACCACATATATATGTGTGTTTATATATATGGTCGCTCTGAGTCGGAATCGACTTGATGGCAATGGGTATACAGAAACCCTGGTGGTGCAGTGGTTAAGTGCTACAGCCAAGAGGTCGGTAATTGAAATCCTCCAGGTGCTCCTTGGAAACTCTATCAGGCAGTTCTACCCTGGGCTATAGTGTCACTATGAGCCAGAATCGATCGACGGCAGTGGTTTGGTGTGTGTGTGTGTGTGTATATATATATATATATATATACACATATAAATATGTGTATAAATATATATAGCACCTTTTCATTTAGCCCCACAGCTGTTGGATGATCTGTTCTCTCTTTTTTTTTCTTTGCAATTTAGTCTAGCTACTTTCTATCAACCAATTTAAAGTTCAAGCTTGCTTTTGACAGCTGTGTTGAGTCTATTTGATCAGCTTATTGAAGGCATTCTTCATCTCTATTACTGTGTTGCTGATTATCAAAATTTCTTGTACTTCAATTTGATTATTTTTTGTGCTTTATGTCATTCTCCTGAAGTTGTCTATAGGATCTTGCAGTCAGTTTACACTTTCCTTCAGATTGTTGAGCATATTAATAAGAATTATTTTAAATTCCCTGTCGTATTTGATAAATTAAATAATGATCTTCACATAAAGTCTCTCTTACACTCTCTGTGACTCTGTGTCTATTCTGGTCTTTGTATAACTCAGAAATGATTAGGGCTAGGCTCTACAATAAACTTTTAGGACCTCATTAACATACACACACACACCACACACACACACCACAAACGTATTTCTGAACATGATTACATCCACAGGTACAAGGACCAGGAATTTAACACATATTCCTGGGGAACATAATTCAATTTATCACACAATATTTTCTCAATGTGCCTGAGAATATGACAATCCCTCCGCACTCAACTACTTCAGGTTCTCTGGTGCCTAGATCTAGTTCCCTCCCACACCATGTAGAGGCTCCAAGAGCCCAGGGAAATGGAGGAAGGTAGGTGAAAGCCTGGCATGGCATTAAGTATAGCATCCAGGTGTCTCACTTTGTTCTCTCTGTCCTATGTGTCCATTAAGACCAGGGCCATGGACTTAATTTAAGAAATGGTAAATAAATAAATTATGAATCTATTGCACAGCATGTCATCCTTGCCTCACAGACACACACACACACGCACACATACACATACACGCTCAAACACAGACTCCTCTATTGAACTGAGACTCTTTGTCCAGGTGATGATAGCATGATCTTTTTTGGTATATTGCACTTTAGTATCTGTCTTACATATCTAGTGTGAGTATAACATAAATGTCATAAAAGAATGACTTAAAAAAACAGAAATTTATTCTCTCCCGGTTTTGGAGGCTAGAAGTCCAAATTCAGGGCACCAGTTCTAGGGGAAGGCTTTCTATCTCTGTTGGATCCAGGGGAAGGCCTTTGTCTCCTTTCAACAACTGTGGGCCCAGCATCCCTTGGAGATCTTCATGTGTCTTTGCATCAGTCTTCCACCAGCTCAAGGAGGTTCTCAGCACAGGGACCCAGGGTCCAAATGACGAGCTACCTTTCCAGCTCTTCTTTTGTGGTGGTACTGAGGACCCTCACTCCCTGTCAGCTTGTCTCACCCTTTATTTATTGTAAGATAAAAAAGGATAAATCTATATTCCAGGGACACTCCTGTTACATCTGGTCAGGGCTGTGACCTGAGTAAGGCTGTTGCATTCCACCATTACCCTACCTCAGTAATATAACAAATACCATCTAATCTTCATTAACATAGCCCAGTCTTGCCTCATTAACACACAGAGCTCTGGAATTAGAGCACATCAGAAAATTGAGAATAATTACATCAGATTACAAAGTAGAGGATGACAATACAGTAATAGGAATTGTGGCTAGTCAAGTGGACATATGTTTGGGGCGCAAAATTCAATCCATGACAGTATCCAAAACTGGAATCTCATTACTGAACATCAAAAAACACTTCAGATGACTTTGTTCTTTAGCAAATAGTGTCCTGTTTTGTCCTCGATATGAACTTAATATTATTTGTGTCCTGCAAAAACTTATGAACTTGCGACATTCTTCATACCTACTGTATGAAAACCACCTGGATTAAATATATTCCACTTTTACCAGTAAACCTTAAACCAAAACTATCTCCTGAAGTATTTTTTAAACTAAGCAATAGTTTAACTTAATTGGTAAACAATGTCTGCCTTGATCTGTGTGCTATTTAAAGAATTATCTTCATGTGATCAAATTGATGTAGAAATTGTCAAATAGGTGCATGTTTTGTTGTATATATTTTCACCAAAAGTAATACATTATTTTAAGACAATGTATGGAGTTAAATTGAAGAAGGAATGAACATTGTATAACATTATATAAGTGATGAATAGCATGGGGCTGTCCTTGTCTGTATGTAGAGTTGGGGATATAGGCTGATTGAACTCTAGTCATGAGTTTTCAAAGTCTTAATGTTGCAGAGATGGGCAAGTGTTTTAACTTCTCTGAGCACAGCTTTAGCTTTCCCATCTGTACGCAGAGAATATAATACAATGCAAACTTTACTAAATGGTTGAGAACATTAAATAAGGTAATATTGGAACCTGCTGACCACCTTTCATGCTAGAGAAAAGCTTAATAGATGTGTGCTGTCCTGGTTGTTTCCACACGCACTCCTCCCACCTTCTGTCCAGGGCACTTGCCTCTCCAGGTGACCTGCTCTGCCTATGACATTCACGTCATATAAACCCGTACAGAGAGGGAGACACGCAAATAGTACCCTACCCTCTTCTCATAAATACCCTCAAAGAACCTGACCCTGGAGCTCTGGGAGAGGAGCCCCAGGCTCAGATGCTGTGCTGTTACTGAGGATCTGTGAGCCCAGTCACAACACCATGAAGTTTAACCATTTCTGGGGTTGTCTTCTCATCCTTTTGTAAGGTAAGTATTGGAGCTATGAGGGAGCGATGCACGTTGAGTACATAAGTGGGTGGAGAGTTGGGTTTCCTGAGCCTAATGATGGTGCTCTTTTTTTTTTTTTTTTTGCAGTTGTCCATTGTGAGGTTCACCTGATGGAGTCTGGAGGAGACCTTACAAAACCTGGGGGTTCCCTGATACTCTCTTGTGTAGCCTCTGGTTTTACCTTCAGCTATTATGCCACACGCTGGATCTGTCAATATCCCGGAAAGGGGCTGGAATAGCTGGCAGGTATAAGGTCTGATGGAAGTCAACGATACTACGCAGAGTCCGTGAAGGGCCGGTTTACCATCTCCAGAGATAACTCCAAGAACACACCGTATCTGCAAATGGACAGCCTGAGAACAGAGGACACAGCCATGCATTACTGTGCAAGTGACACAGTGAAGGGAGGTCATTGGAAGCCCAGACACAAACCTCCCTGCAGGAGACAGAAGGAGTCTGGGCTGTAGGGGGTGCCCATGCCCACCAAGTAGTACAGGGAGCTTCTGGGGAGCAAGTGAAGAAAAGGGATGGAAGGATTACTCTCAGAAGCTGTGGCTTCCCCCATTAAGTCAGTGTCTCCTCAGGGACCTACATGAAAAATATTCTAGGGATCTTTCCTGATCTGAACATCAAAGCTTTTCTTCTCATGGAGTCAACCTGTCTGTCTTTCCCCATCTGCCCCAGGGCAAGTTCCACAGTAATGTTTCTTGAGGAGGTCTCTGTTTGCAATTCAGGTTACTATGTAGTGCCATTATTTGCCAAGTTTAGAAAAACTTAGTATCTTCAACTATTCTGCTGTTGGTCCTCATATTTGCCCTGCACTGTCAGATGGATCCCCATCTTTTCACCTAGGTGAGTGCCCCCCAGTTGTCCTTGATGTAGTACCTTTCACTGATGATGCTCCAGGCCAAGTTGGTCATGTTGATGTGTGTTTGTAAGTTGCCAAAAAGTATTTTGCTCCAAGGGGCATGTGGTAGTTCTTGGAGTTATTTTTGGTTGTCTCAGCAGAGGTGCAGCGTACATTCCCACAAACCTGGTAATTCTTTCCTGACCTGAGCTTATTTTTTCAAATTTAATGGAAACCTTAGTTCAACCCTCAGCACATGCACACACTCACATACTTGGCACACAGAAACCAGTACCCATTCATACCCCCCACTGGAGGACACCCAGGCCTCCTCAATGTGTACCATGAAGCTCAGAGTACTGCGTTATTTTAATTAGATCTAAGGATTTGAGGTGTTTTCATCAAAGCTGTGTTCTGCCATCAGCTCCTGCTCCTGGGTGTGACATCCATCAGGGCTTTCTGCATTTTCCTTAGGGATTTGGTCCCACTGAAAATGGTAACTCTAATGAGCTGTGGTCTAGCGTGACTCTCACATATGCCTGGGGTTGGCTCACCATTGTCTGCACTGACTGTGAAAGCCTCAGCCATGTGTTTCTGAGCCTCCATAGCTAAGCCTGGTTCTGTCCCACAGTGACATCTACAGGACCCTGGGCTCTGAGGGAACAGACAACCCCAGCACATAGGAACTGTCACATCTCCACCTGTATCCTGTTTGCTTTTGTCCTGTTTTGCAAAGCGTATCACACGCCCAAGTTCATAGTCAGTTTTGGTGGGGTGAGGCATTGATCACATTGTGAACAGAATGAGGAAGGACATGTTAGAGCATAGTGGTAAAAGTCAGTCAGTGTGTCTGTATGTGTGTTTGAGTCTGTGTGTGTTTGCAATTGAAATAGTAGAAGTGAGTGGACTTTTACCCACATGGATTTGTGGATGGAGGTATTACCTGATGGAACTTCAACCTCAGTTTTCTAAAGGAGAATAGAGGCTTTTGATGTCACCAAAGTTTCTGGATTGCTCGTGAAATGACTCTTTGGGTCAGTGCATCTGGAAATTGCAAGGAAGTGGCTCTTGGAAATGTCATAAACCTTGGCCTTTGGTCAGTCTGCAGAGCTCACTGGGTTACAAAGAATAATGCACTACTTCAGGAGATTATATCCGATGCACCTGGTGTAACTGACTGATCATTTAATGCTGGGCCAGAGGCGCTGTGAGAGAGAGGCAGGGTGAGCCCAGACATAGCCGCTCTGCAGGGAGTGCAAGGGGAATTCAGGGGACACTTAGGACCCGCTATCTCAGGGGACTAGCCCAAGGATCACGGGCAAAGAAGACTGGGGAGAGGTTTCCCCTGAGCACATGAGTTTTACTTTAAAAAAAAAAAAAATCTAAAGTTCAAGTTCAGTCAGCCTGCTGATGTGTTTATAAATATTCTACTCCATCGATAGTGTTTGCCTAACTTAATAACACAATGGGTACCACAGGGAAAGAGGTGATTTTGTAGTACTTATAGAAATCCTATGGAGCCCTGGTTTCACAGGTTTTAAGTGCTCAGCTGCTAAAGACAAGGTTGGTGGTTCAAAGCCACCAGACGCTTCTTGGGAAGTCTGCTTCAGTAAAAATTATAGCCTTTGAAACCCTGTGGAGCAATTTTACTCTGTTCCACAGGGTCAGTATGGGTCAGAGTCAACTCTAGGCCATGGGTTATAAATATCTTAATAGCGAGGAGCAGAAAACAGGATGGTGTCATTAATTCAGTGGATCCTGAATTTTGGAGGTACACTGATCCCAGGAATAAGAGACTAGTATGTCAAGCCTGGGATGGGTGTGTGAGAGGAAGTGGGTGGGTAAGAGTCGGTGTCAGGTGCAGGGCTCCAAACTGATCAGAAATTAATTAGTAAAGTTGGGGAACTTTCAGAACTGAAAATACATAAATTATGTGGACTCAGGTGATAAGACCCAAAGCTACTGAAAACAAATTCCTGGGAATGATTTAAAAGCTATAAGTATAGCAATAGTTTCGTGCAATTCCTCTTATCAGTGGGATTGGAAACACAGCCTTCAATGACTCATCAGAGGCCTGGTCTGGGAACCAGGAGTCTTCTTACTGAACAGCCTGGAAGCTCAGGAAACCCAGACAGGGGCCTGGGGAAATTGTCTCAGAGTGAGGAGCAGATTCCACAGCTTCCCATGGATCCTGCGGGACACTCATGTGCAGTAACGACAGTCTGTGTCTCAGAGTGACCCACGGGCTGTGCCTGGTGCTTGAGGGACCATGATGATGTCCATAAACCTGGTCAGCATCACAGCAGGCGATGGGCCCCAGAAAAAGTCCAGGAGGTCTGTGCACCAAGGAAAGTGGGGCCACAAGAAGGAGCATCAATGTGGGTGCTGCACCCCTCAGCGGGAAGACCTCTGTCTGCACAGTGTTTGGGAACACACATGGTACACAATTATCAACAAGGATTATCACTTGTACCCTCATAATTGCATTGCTTCATTGTGCCTGTATCTTCTATCTTCTTTCAGGCTGTGTCAAGTCTTGAGCTATGAAATATTCTGCCTCTTGAATATTCAAACAATATATAAGGTCTATTGTGTTAAATATGGATATACCTGTGTCTCCCCCCCCCCCCCCACCTAGAGAATCACCAAATAAGCATGCTTCTCTCCATCAGAAGCCTGTGAGAGCACAACTCCCTCACCATTAACTGAGGCTGGGGAATCCTCTTCTTGGTGGCAGTAGCTTCAGTAAATGGGTCCCCAGTCCCAGGCTGATGAGGAGGCTGTGGCCAATCACAGTGGATTTCATCCACTCTCATCTTCCCTCCAAAGGTGGTTGCTCCCAGGTCCGTCTGGTGCCCCTGGTGGGTGAGGTGAGGAAGGATGTGTCATCAGTGAAGGTCTCCTGCAGGGCTCCTGGATACACTTTCTCCACCTACTATGTGCACTGGATTCAGCAGGCGAATGGAGAAGGTCTTGAGTGGGTGAGACAAATTGTCACTGAAATTGCGCTGCCTCCACCCTTTCCTGAGGGACCATGACATGCCACCTGGCTAGAAAGATACCAGCTTGCCACCACCCTGGTTCTGGCCTGTGCCAGTGGCCAATTCATCCGGATACATATTTGTTTTGTTTTGTTTCTGTTTCTTCTCTCTCTTCTTTTCTTTCCTCCCACCTACCTAGCCTCATGCACTGCCCCGCCCCTTCTGGATGGGCCACACCCCCAGGCTATAGAAACTCTAGCTCATGGCCACCTCTGGACTGCCCTGCTCCCATCAGCCAGCTTCCTCAGCCTCTTATTTTTTATTTTTCTTTATCTTTCCCTTGCTTTCTTTTCCTTCTCTCTTCACCTAGGTCCTGCACTGCCTCTGCCCCTTCCTGACTGGCCCTACCTTTATGCCAGGTAAGAGAGAAGTCAGCTCTCAGCTGCCCCTGTTGTAACCTGCCCCCAAAGGCTGGTTCCCTCAGCTCTGTATTTTTATTTTTCTTTATTCTTTTCTTCTCCCTCTCTCTCTCTCTCATCCTTCCATTCCTTTTTTCCACTCACCTAGCCCCCTGAGCTGCCCACCACCCCTTTTAGACAGACCATTATAGCTCAGCTCAGCTCCAGAGCACATTGCCTCCCTGGGTGAGCCCTGCCCCCAATCTCAGGCTGCTACTGCACAGCCATTTTACTGATTTATTTTTATTATTTTTGTTTTGTTTGTTTCTGTTTCTCCCTGTTCTTTCACTCCCCCTTTCCTCCTGTCTCTGTGCACCTGAGCTGAGCTCTGTGACCCCAAGGACACTTGCTTGGACCTCTGATCCCTGGGCTTTAGTTTGAAGACTTACCCTAAACAGATGTAGCCTTATTAACATAACAAAGAAAATCCTATTCCCAATAGGATTTCATCTATACATGCAACGAATAGGATTCCAACACATATTTTTGGGGGAGACACAATTCAATCCATAGGATTCCTCCATTTATTTACGTGCCCTGTTACAATTCTCTGTAATATTTTGAAGTTTTAGGTGTAGAGATTTAAACATGGTATTTCACAGCTACTTATATTTTTATATATTTGAAATTTTGGCAAGTGGAATAATTCTCATTTTCACTTTAGTATCTGTTTGTCTTCCTAATATATAGAAATACAACTTATCTGTTTACTTTGTATCCAATAACCTTAAAAACACTTTATTAATTCTTAGAGTATGTCTGTTTTTATTTTTATGTGAACACAGTTATGTGACATCTGCGTAATGAGGGTTTTATTTTTCCCCTTGTTGCATTAATATTGTTGAATTGAATGCCTGTGGTGGGCATGCTTGTCTCTCTCATGATCTCTAAGGAATTCTTTAATAATAATCTGTTTTTAGTTATCTCGTGTTGCTCTAACAGAAATACCACAAGTGGATGGCTTTAACAAAGAGAAGTTTATTTCCTCACAGTAGAGTAGGCTAAAAGTCCCAAATCAGGGTGTTGGTTCCAGGGGAAGGGGAAGGCTTTCTCCCTCTTTTGGCTCTGGAGGAAGGTCCTCATCCTCAGTCTTCCCCTGGCTGAGGAACTTCTCACGTGCAGAGACCCGGGGTCCAAAGGACGTGCTCTGCTCTGGTGCTGCTTTATTGGTGGTACAACGTCCCCAACTCTCTGCTTGCTTCCCTTTTCTTTTAAGTCTTGAAAGGCAAAAGGTGGTGCAGGCCACCTGAGAGAAACTCCCTTTACCTTGGATCAGGGAGTTACTTGGGTAAGGGTGGTGTTACAATCCCACTCTAATCCTCTCAACATAAGATTACAACTACAAAATGGAGGGCAACCACACAATACTGGGAATCATGGCCTAACCAAGTTGATACATTCTGGGGGGGACATAATTATATTCATGACATATGTCATTAGATCTGATGTCCTTTATGTAGATACCAAACACCAAAAAACCGGTTGCCATCAAGTCAATTCTGACTCATGGAGACCCCATAGCACAGAGCAGAACTTACTCACAGGGTTTCCAAGGAGCGCCCGATGGATTCAGACTGCCAACCTTTTGATTGGCAGCCTTAGCTCCTAATCACTATGCCCAGGGTTTCCTTTATGTAGATAATCTGTATGAAATTTAGTCTTTTTTTGTTCGATAGTTTTAGATTTTTCTCTTATTTAGATGAACTGTTTGTGAATTTTGAACTTTAAATCACTTTAACATTACCTGAATAAACAGCACATTGTTGTAATATATTAATTTTTAATATATTGCTATATTTTGTTCACCAAAGTTCAAGATTTCTGAATCCAAGTCCATAAGAGATATATGTCTGATATTTGTTATTCTTGTGAAAAACTTGCTAGTCTTTGGATCCAAATGTATGTTGGGCTTATGAGTGTTCTTTTGCTGTGACCCCAGGGAAGCTTTCAGCAATGATCCCACAAACCATAGAGGTCATCCCGCGTGGCCTGTTCCCAGGTATCAGGGGTTTCCGTATCATTGGGATAACTTGTTCCTTCAGAGAGGGAGACAAAGGCAATAGCAGTAAAGGCAGTTCACAATTTTGGCACCACGTGTCACGCATTTTTTCTCTAGATACACTGGCCATTTGCTACACACTTCCCGCAGTGCAAAGGGAGCAGGGCAGAGAAGTACCTTGGGGTGAGGTGGCCTTGAGCCGGTATAAGACAATGTGACACCCAGAGCCCATGACATTAATGTAATTATTTACCGCAGCCCTGACTGAGTACAGACCTATGTTTCCTTTCATTCTCACCAAACACGCTACCTTCTTGGAGAGGTCAGTGTACGGCCCTCAGCATGAACAGACTATGGTTGGATGTCCATTTCTTCTCTTTTTGTTCATTCTGAATTTAATTGCTGATAAGTGCCCATATCATAGAGGTATCCAGAGAGTGTCCACATTTGAAAAGGGTAGGGGGTGACAGGAAGAGTAACCTTGAGCATCAAGTCCCAGGGTGCGTTCCCCCCTGCCCTCTCTGGATCCAGAGGTTAAGGGGCAGGGTGGGGTAGGGGCTGAGGTCTGCTGGGCAGCTCATATATGACCACAGGGAGAAAGTCATGCGCATCTGGCCCCTCCCCTGCTCATGAAAAGTCATTGGTCACCTGTCCTTGCAGATCTTGGAGGAGCCACTCCTGTCTGTGCCCTTCCTCATTGTTCACACCTTGGGGACCATGCCTACATGGGCTTTCCTTCTCATCATAGTCAAATGTAATGTTCCTCCTGCATCAAGTCAGCTGTGACTGCTCCACACGGGACTGTTCTTTGTGTTATCTCTGTGTACGCGTGTCCTGTGTGAAGTTCAACTGGTGGAGTCAGAGAAGGGGGATGGGAATATAAGACAGCCTGAGGATCCTTTGAGCTCTTCCTGGAAAGGCTCTGGATTCATCTTCACTCACTACAGGATGTACTGGGTGCACCAAGCTCCAGGGAAGGATCTGGAATTGGTATCAGAAGTGAATTAACCAAGACAGTGTTCTCATTGGTATTCTCCATCACTTAAGGAAGATTCAGAATCTCCAGAGTCAACCCTACCAGCGTAGTCTCTCTTCAAATGCCCAACCTGAAATCTGAGGGCACAGTCATTTATTGTTGTAGGAGAGATATGGTGAGGCGAAGTCAGTGAAAGCCCAGACACAGTCCTGCCTACAGTGTGAGGGGGAGGGGTCTGGGCTGCAGGGGGCACTCAGGATGCACCAAACACAGGGCCTGTCTCAAGAACAAGTACAGAGGAAGATCAAGGTTTACTTTTAACCTTGACGTTTCCTGCTCCTGACAAATGTCTTATCCAAGAACCATTATCATTCCATCTTTGTAACTTTCTGGTTTCTCTCACCATACGGGGATTAACTCAGAGCACAGATTCCATTCAATTTTTAATCCTTGAAATTTTTGACTTCTTTTATTAATACCATTTCAGCAAAATTTTAATCCTCATTCCAAACTTTACCACCATGCTAATAGTTTTGAGTTTTCTAACTATTGCAGTCATAGCATAGCATACACTTTTATCGGTAAAATATTCAGGATATACCTTGGTCACGCTCCATTGCTGCCCTTTTTCCTGTCTTGCATGGAGCTGAAACACCCTTTTAATGACTTGTACCCTTCACGTTTATCAGGAAAGACAGACTAGTCACTGGAAAAGGACACCATTTTTGCAAAAGTTATGAGCTCAAACATAGCAACGATTGTCAGGATGATGCAGGACCAGGTAGTGTTTCGTTTTGTTGTACATAGGGTCAATATGAGTTGGAACCGACTTGATGGCAGCGAACAACAACCAGACGCTATATGTATAACTAACACATAGTTTAGAAATAATTACCTTTTTACATTTAATTACTATATTTAACAAGAATATTTTTTATATTTAGATGCACCAAAGCATATATTTACATTTGTGAATTAGGATTGAATTAAACAGGCATACACCTAGAAGAACATAATTATGGAACCCTGCCTTACACTATAAACTCAACTTCAAATGGATTGGTTTGAATAATATGGAGGAAATATATGTGTTGTATGTGAGGATGTGTACTTTTTTTTTTTTTTGCATGTGTACCTGTGCCTGTCACTGCTGGAGATGAGTGTGTCTGTGCTTGTGAAATTACAATATGTTGTAAACATCTCTAAGTACATAAAATCTAATTTTTTTTACGTGCTGAAGGATAATGAAACCAAACCAAGTGAAAAGTCATTAATAGGATCTTGATTGGTAATGTTATGATGTCTAATACATATAGCATGTATTGCTAATAATTCACAAAAATGCCCAAATTTTCTTTAAGGAGACTCCTGAAGTAGAAAATGTCAATTTGATTTTTACTGAATATCAGTATAAAATTTCTAAAGATGAAATGCGCTAATCTGCACTGGCCAAGAAAAAAACTCATTATAATATAAAATTTATCCAAAATGTAGGAGAAATTAAAATAAATTAATGATGCCATTTCATTGTATGGAGTTTAAGACCCGATGTTTTGCATAATTCACTGATACAAATATTTGTTTGTCATCTGTTCAGAAAATAATTTAACTGTATCTCTTAAAATTTCATTATGAAGAAGGGAGTAATGCCATACTGTTAATCTATTCTATAAATTCTTGTGATTTTTATATTTGATGGTTTGCCTTTTATAAACTTTCTATTTAGAGTAATATTAGATTAAGAGGACAATTGCAAAGAAAATACAGAGGGGATTCATATAGCCCTCTCCTGGTTTTCTCTGTTGCTAACAACTTGCGTAATTATGGTGCATTTGTAATAATTAAGAAATTAACATTGCTACATTTATATTTATATTTACCAAAGTGCTGATTTTATGAGAATTTTACTAGTTTTCCACTCATGTCCTTTAGTTGTTTTTGCTCCAAGATTCAATTTAAGACACCATATTGTATTTGGCTCTCATATTTCCTGAGTCTTGTCAGTGATACTGCGTGCTCTACTGTTTTTTAGTGACATGATCTATAAATGGCAATTAGGTAGGTTAATAGTGCTTTTCAGATCATTTATATCCACAATTATTTTCTTCCTACTTATTCCATCAATTCGAGCGTGAAGTGTTTCAGTCTCCAACTATAACTGAAGATTGGTCTATGTCTCCTCTAGGTTCTATTCATGGGAATTTTTATGTGTTTTGGAAAATCGGCCCTTTACCATTATGCAATGTACCTGTTTAAGTCTAAAAATCTTTTTTTTGAAGTCTGCTTTATCAGAAGTTAGTATCACTTCTGAAGCTTTGCTTTTATGGTTTATATTTATCCATCTTTTACTTTTACCTCTCTATATATTTATATTGAAAGCCCTTACTAGATTTGAGTTTGGGCTTGCTTTTTACCCAATATGACAATTATTCTTTTGTAGCTGATGTTTTTAGATGATTCTCATTTAAAATGAATAACGATATAGTTGCATCTTGCTAATTGTTTTCTGTTTGCAGAAATTTTTCTTTGTTCTTTCAATTTTTTCTACTGGTTCTTCTCTTAATTTAAATGTTTAAGTACAGTGTTTATATCTTCTCTGTTGATTTATTATTTTTTTCCTCTTTATGTGTTTTAAATTAACTTGATTCTGTCTTCATATAATATTCTATCCCTTCATAGAGAATGATAGGATATTTTAGCAATTTTTCCAATTCCTCACTCCCCTCCCTTTGTCTTTTTGCTTAGTTCCATTCCATTTTACATCTCCTATTTTTATAGATAAACATACACACTTTTGTTTTATTAAAGAGTCAGTTATAAATTAGAGACAATAAAATGAGAAAAAAATTCAATTTCTCCTTCGTTTTATTCCTTATTGCTGAAGAACTTCTTTTTGGTGTCCTGATGGACACATATGCTGATCATACTTTTTCTCATTTTCTGGTTCTAAGAGAAAACCTTTCAATTTTAAAAGACATTTCCACTGTGTGTAGAATTAGTGTTTTACTTTTTCTTTTCAACTTCAACAATTTAAATAGATCATCCCATTGTCTTTATGATTCCTCATATTTGATGGGAAGAGGGCTATAACTACTTTTTCTGTTCCTTTCTAAGAAATGCTTCTTTATTCTTTTCGCTTGCCTTCAACATTTTCTCTTTGTCTTTGGCTTTCAGGTGTTTTATCACCATATACCTCTGTGAGTGTTTGTGTGTGTGTGGATGAATATTTATCCTGCTTGACATTCTCTGAGATATTTGGAAAGGAGATTTAGTGTTTGTCACTAATTTGGAAAGTTTTTGGCAATTATTTCTTCAAATATCTTTCCTCCCCGCTCTCTATTTCTTCTCCTTTTCTATGCCATTTATACAAATTTGTGCCATTTCATATTGCCTCTAGCTCTTGGACGTGCTGTTCCATTTTCCTGAATCTTTTCCCTTTGCAATTTGATCTAGGTAATTTCCGTCAGGCAGTTTAAAGTTCACATTTACCTTTGACAACTGTGTTGAGTCTGTGGTTCAGCTTATTGAAAGTGTTATTCATTTGTTACTGTCTTCCTGTTTATCAAAATTTCTTGCATTCAATTTGCTCTTTCCTTGTACTTTTCATCATTCTCCTGAAGTTCCTTATTGGATCCTGAAGTCAGTCTACCCTTTCATGCAGAACTTTTAATATATTAATAAGAATTCTTTAAAATCCCCAGTTTAATTTGATATATTATATATTGATCTTCACAGGAAGTCTCTCCTACACACTGTGTGTCTCTGTGTCTACTCTGGTCTTTGTATAACTCAGAAAGTATTATGGTTAGGATCTGCCCTACATTGTTATTACCTCATTAACACACATGCACACACAAAAACACACAGACACACACACAGAGACACAAAACTATTTTGATTCATGGTTACATCCACAGATACAGAGATTGAGAATTCAATATGTATTTTTGGGAACAGAATTCAATTGATAACACATTATTTTTTCAAAGTGCCTGAGAATACAACAATCCCTCCTCACCCAAACTACTTTAGAATTCCCAGTCCACAGATTTAGTTCCCTCCCCAACCATGTAGAGCCTTCAGGTGTTTAGGAAAATGGAGGAAGACAGACGAAATCCTGGCGTGGCTTTAAGTACAGTGACAGATGTCTCACTTTGTTCTTTCTGTCCTATGTGGCCATCAAGAGCAGGACAATGTACTTAATGTAAGAAATTGGAAATAAATAAATAATCACTATTGCATATCATGTCATCCATGCCTCACAAACGCTTTCTCTCTCTCTCAAACACACACAGAAGCTCCTCTATTGAACTGAGGTACATCGTCCATGTTATGTTCGCACTGTCTTTTTTGGAACAGTGCAGTTTAGTATCTGTCTTAGCTGTCTAGTGTTTCTATAATAGAAATATCATAAATAGGTGACTTTAACAAACAGAAATTCATTCTGTCCTGGTTTAGGAGGTTTGAGGTCCAAATTCAGAGTGCCAGCTGTAGGGGACCTTGAGGGGAGGCCCTCGTCTCCTTTGAGCATCTTTTGGTCCTGCATTTCTTGGAGATCACCATGTGTCTTGGCATTAATCTTTCCCAGGTTATATTAGTTTCTCATTTCAGGGATCTGGGTCCAAAGGATGCACTCTGCTCCCAGCTCTTCTTTCTTGATGATACTGAGGCCCCTCAATCTTTGCCAGCTCCTCTCTTCTTTTACCTCTTGTAAGATTAAAGGTGATACGGACGATGCCCCAGGGAAACTCCTCTTACTTCTGATCAGGTCTGTGACCTGAGTAAGGGTGTTGCATCCCACCCTTGTCCTGCCTCATCAACATAACCGACATAATCTAATCCTCATTAACATAGCCCAGTTAACACATAGAGGTAAGGATTTACAATACATTACAAAATTGAGGGTAATTATGTCAGATCACAAAACGGAGGACAACCACACAATACTGGAAATCATGGCCTAGCCAAGTTAACCCTTATTTTGGGGGACACAATTCAATTCACGACAGTATCCAAAGCTGGAATCACATTACTGGGTAGCAAAAACCCCTTCAGATGAATTGTTCCTTAGCAAATTATGTTCTACCTTGTCCTTGATGTGAACTTAAATATTGTGTCACACAAGAACTTAGGAACTTGTGATGTTCTTCATATCAACTGTATGAAAACCACCTGGATTAAATATATTCCACTTCTAAAGTAAACCTTAAACCAAAACTATCTCCTTCAGTATTTTTAAACCAATCAAATGTTTAACTTAATTTGTAAAGAATGTCAGCCTTGATCAGGGCACTATTTAAAGAATTATCTATTTGTGAAAAAATTGACAACTAGAAAGATTAGATGAGAAGTTTAGGAGGTAGTGATTTTGTGTTAATGGTAAAGGAAGAATTTGGAAAAGGATAATAAGAATGGTTGATTTGAAGAATGTGATGAATGCGACGGAATTGTACATGTAGAAATTGTTGAATAGGTATTAGTTTTGCTATGTATATTTGCACCGAAAATAATACCTTATTTAAAGAAAACGTGTGGAGTAAAATTACGGAAGGAATGAACATTGTGTAAAGTTATAGAAATGGTGACTCGTTTGGGATTGGACTTGTCCATGTACAATATTGAGGGTACTGACTGACTGAAGTCCGGTGATAGCTATTCCAACTCTTAACTTTGCAGAGAGGGGTGAGTGTTTTAACTTCTCTGAGCATAACTTCAGCTTTCCCATCTGTATGTGGAGGACCTAGAGAAATGAAAACTTCACTAAATGGTTGAGAACATTAAATAAGGTAATAATGGTACCTACTTACCATAGTTTCATGCATAAAGAAAAGCTCAATATATGTCTACTGCCCTGATTGTTTCCACACACACTCCTCCCACCTTCTGTCCAGGGTACTTGTCTATCCAGAAGAACCACTCTGTGCATGGCACTCACATCATACAACTCCCTACTGGAGGGAGACATGCAACTAGGGTCCCACTCTTGTCTCATAAAAACCCTCACAGAACCTGTCCCCGCAGCCCTGAGAGGAGCCTAGTCCCATTTGATTTGGTGTGCCCAAGCATCAGTGAGCCTAGTGGCCACACCATGAAGTTTAAACAGATCTGGGGATTCCTTCTCATCCTTCTGCAAGGTAATTGTTGGAGATATAAGGGAGTGATGCCTGTTGAATGTGCAAGTGTGCAGAGAGAATGGGCTTCCTGAATCCAGTGTGTGTGTCCATTTTTTTTTTCTTCTTTGCAGGTGTCCATTGTGAGGTGAAGCTGGTGGAGTCTGGAGGAGACCTTAGAAAACCTGGAGGTTTCCAGAAGCTCTCCTGTGTAGCTTCTGGTTTTACATTCAGCAATTATGACATGAACTGGATCTGTCAGTATCCTGGGAAGGGGCCGGAATAGGTGGCATTTATACAGTATAGTGGAAGTAACAAATACTACACAGGCTCCGTGAAGGGCTGGTTCAGCATCTCCACAGATAACTCCAAGAACACAGTGTATCTGCAAATGGACAGCCTGAGAAGAGAGGACACAGCCATGTATTACTGTGCAAGTGACACAGTGAAAGGAAGTCACTGGGAGCCCAGGCACAAACCTCTCTGCTGGAGACAGGAGGGAGCGAGCTCTGGGGGGTGCTGAGTACCCACTGAGTAGTACAGGAATCCTCTGAGGAGCAGGTGCAAAGGAAGGGAGGGAAGGGCTCCTCTCAGAAGCTGTGGTTTCCCCCATTCAGTCAGCATGTCCTCAGGGACCTACATGCAACATGATTCTAGGGACCTTTCCTAATCTGAACACCAAACTTTTTATTTTAACAGAGTCATCTTGTCTGTTTTTCTGCATGTGCCCCAGGGCATGTTCCACAGTAATGTTTCTTGAGGAGGCCTGTTTGCTATTCAGGTTACGAGGTAGTGCTGTTAGTTGCCAAGTTTGGAAAAACTTAGTATCTTAAACTATTCTGTTGTTGATCCTCAAATCTGTCCTGCACTCTCAGGTGAAACCCCATTTTGTCACCGAGGTGAGTGCCCCTCAGTCCTCCTTCATGTAGTACCTTTCACTAGTGATGATCCAGGTCATGCTGTACAAGTTGATGAGTGTTCACATGTTTTGCCCTCATGAGACTGGTGGTAGTTCCTGTAGACATTTTTGATCATCACAGTGGGAGAGTGGCATACATTTCCACAAACATAATAATTCTTTCCAAGGAATATTTGCTCAAATTTTGTGGAAACCTTTCTCCAACACTCAACATGCAGAAACACACATTCATACTTGCCACATAAAAGCCAACATCTACTAATACTCCCCACCAGAGGACACCCAGGCCTCCTGAATGTGCACCATCAAGCTCAGAGTCCTGTGTTATTCTATTTAGGCCAAGGCGTGCAGGTGTCTTCCACCATGCTCATTTTCTCGTTCCTGTTTTGCCATCAGCTCCTGCTGCTGGAAGTGATCACCAACAGGGATCTTCATGTATCTTCCCTAGGGCTTTGGGCCCACTGAAGATGGTAAGTCTCATGAGACGTGGTCTAGTGTGACCCTCAGGTACCCCTGGGGTTGGCTCAGCACTGTGTGCACTGACTGAGAAAGGCTCAGCAATGTGTTTCTGAATCTCCATGGCTAAGCCTGGTTCTTTTCCATGGTGGCATCTGCAAACCCCTAGGCTTTTAGGGAACAGATAACCTCAGCATGTGTGCACTGTCCGTGCATCTACCTGTATCGTGTTTGCTTTTGTCCTGTTTTCCAAAGCTTATCACACACCCAAGTCCATAGTCAGCGCGGGGACAAGGAACACTGGTCATACTGTGAGCAAAAGAAGAAAGGACATATTGGGATATAGTTGTAAAATTTCACCAGTGTGTTTGTGTGCGTGTGTGTGTGTGTGTGCTATTGGAATAATAGAAGTATGTATATTTTAACCTTATGGGTTTGCAAATACAAGTGTTATCTGATGTAACTTCAACTCAACTACAGTTATCTAAAGGAGAATAGAGACCGCCTGACATCCCCAAGTGTTTCTGCATTCTTCATGGGAAAACTCCTTTGTCAGTGCCTCTGGAAGTTGCAAGGATGGGGCTTTTGGAGGTGTCCTAAAACTTGGTCTTTGATCAGTGTGCCGAGTTCACAGGGTTACAAAGAACAATTCACTGTTTCAGGAGATTGTATTAAATGCATATGGTGTCACTGAAAGATGAGTTGGAAGTGAAAAGCACAGCCATTTAATACTGAGCCAGAGGCACTGTCAGAGAAAGGCAGGTGAGCAGACATAGCTGCCAAGCTGGGAGCGGAAGGGAAATGCAGGGGGCGCTCAGGACCCACTCTTTCAGGGGAGCAGGTCAAGGATCTGGGGTAGAGGAGGACTGGCGAAAGGTTTCCTCTGAACACCTGGGTTTCCCTTTAAAAAAATAAGAAAATCCAGAATTTAAGAAGGCCTGCTCATATGTTTACAAATATTCTATTTCATAGGGAATGTTTACCTAACTGAATAACATAATTAGCACCACATTTTAAAAGGTGATTTTCTAGTACTTACAAATATCTTAAGAAGCCCTGGTTGCACAGGCATTAAGTGTGCTTGGCTGCTAACCATAAGGGCAGTGGTTCAAAACCCCCAGATGCTTCTAGGGAGAAAGATGTGGAAGTCTGCTTCAATAAAAATGACAGACTTTGAAAGCTTATGGGGCAGTTTTACTCTGTCAGACAGGTCACTATAGGTTAGAGTCAGCTCCAGGCATGGGTTATAGATATCTGAATAATGAGGAGCAGAAAACAGGATGGTATCATTACTTCCATGGATCCATAATTTTGGAAGATATGCTGATCCCAGGAACAAGACACTTAGATGTTAAAGCTAGGTTATGCTGCATGTGATGGGTGTGTGAAAGGAAGGGGGTGGGTCAGAGTTGGTGGCAGGTGCATGGATTCAAGCTGATCAGAAATCAGTAAAGTTGGGGCACAATGGATCTGAACAAAAAATACATAAATTTTGTGGAGTCTGGGAATGAGACACAAAGCAACTGAAAACGCAGGTTCCTTGGAAAGGTTTCAAAAGATGTGAGTTTAGCGATAACCCCATACAATTCCTATTACCAGTGGAATCAGAAACACAGCCCTTGATCACTCATCAGAAGGATGGTCTGAGAAACAAGAGTCTTTGCTGAACAGCCTGCCTGTGAGCTCAGGAAAGCCAGCCAGAAACCTGAGGGAATTGTCTCAGAGTGAGGAGCAGATTCTACAGCTGCACAGGAATCCTGCAGGACACTCATGTGGAATAACATGACAAGTGTCCTTGTCTTAGAGTGACTCATGGGCTGGGCTTAGTGCCCTAATATACACCTGGTCAGCATCATAGGCCCCGATGGGTCTACGAAAAGGTCTGGGTGGCTGTGTACCAACAAAATTGCAGTCACAAGAAGAAGCATCCCTGTGGGTGCTGCACCCCTCAGCAGGAAGGCCTATGTTTGCACAGTATTTGGAAACATACAGGGTACACATTTATCAACAAGGATTATTACTTGTACACTCATAACTCCATTGCTGCATGGTCCCTGTAACTTCTATCTTCTTCTAAGGCTGGGCCATGTATTGAGCTATGAAATATTCTGCCTCTTGAATATTCAAACAATATAAGGTCTATTGAGTTAAATATTGATATGTTTGTGCTCCCACAGAGCACCACCAAGTACCCACACCCCTCACCCTAAGAAGCCTGTGAAAGCATATCTCTCTCGCCATGGACTGGAGCTGTGGTATCCTCTTCTTGGTGGCAGTAGCTACCTTCTCTGCAAAGGTGGTCTCTCCCAGGTCCATCTGTTGCAGCCTCTGGGTGAGGTGAGAAAGCATGGGTCATCAGTGAGGTCTCCTGCAGGGCTTCGGGATATACTTTCACCAGCTCTATATACACTGGATTCAAGACCCCAGATAAGGTCTTGAATGTGTGAGATGAATTAACCTGGAAATTGTGATGTCACTACCCCTTCTTGACAGACCTTGACACAATGCTGGGCAAGAGAAATCAGATTGACACCACCCCAGCTCCACCCCATCCCAATGGCTGGTTCCCCCAGTACCATATTTGTTTTTGTTCCCTCTCTCTCTCCCTTCCTTCCTTTCTTTTCTCCTGCCCACCTATCCTCAGAAGCCATTCCCTGCCCTCCTCTACTGGCCACACAGCTCAGCTAGAAAGCCTCTGACACACGGTTTCCCGGTGTCCACCCCAGCCCCAACGGCCTGTTCCCTCAGCACCATATTTTAAAAATATTTCTTTATCTTTCTTTTTCTTCTCCCTCACACCTAGGCCCTACACTGACTCTGCACTTTCCTGATGGGCCATGCTGTTCTGTGCAGCAAGTGAAACACCAGCTCGTGGCCACCCCAGTTCAGCCCTACCCCAAAGGCTGGTTCCCCCAGCTCCATATATATATGTTTTTTTCCCACCCCTGGGTGATTACTTTATTTGTTTCCTCTCTCTCTCTCCCTTCATCCTTTCCTTTCTCCTGCACTCAGGATGTGCAGAACCTAGGGCTCATCTCAGAACAGATGCAGAGGAAGGCCAAGGTTTCTTTTTAACCTTAATGTTTCTTGCCTTTGAGAAATGTCTTATCCTAGAACCATTATTGTTTTTTCCTTGTAAATTCCTGGTTTCTCTCACTATACACGGATTAACTGATACAGAGATTCAATTCAATTTTTATTTCTTCAAAATTTGAAACTTATTTTATCAGTAACCTTTCAGGAAAATTTTAATTCTCAATCCAAACTTTACCACCATGCAAAGATATGTGTGTTTTCTACACTGTTTCAGTCATACTATCGCATATACTTCTCTCCACAGAATATTCAGCATATACTGTGGTGTTGCATTGTGTTTCATCCTTGCCCTTCTTTCTGCCTTGCATAGAGTTGAAATACCATTTTTATGGCTTCTACCCTCTATGTTCATCAGGAAGACAGACCAGTCACTGGAAAAGGATGTCATTTTTGGTAATGTTAAACGTCAGCAAAAAGGAGGGTAAAGTAGTGGGTCAGGAAAAATGAGGTGAGATGGATTGCCACAGTAGCCTCAACGATGAATTCAAACATACCAATGATCATGGAGATGGCACAGGGCTGGGCAACATTTTATTCTCTTATATATATATAAAGTCATCGTTATTTGGAACCAACTTGGTGGCAACTGATAATATCAACCCCCCATGTCTGTTGGGCTCCTGATGTTTTATGCCATATACAATCTCTGACTCACCTCCCACATTCTCCGTGAAATGAAACAATAAATCCCTTTAATTTTATCTCCTCCATGTTTGGCAGCTCAGTTTACTTCTCTTCATTCTGACCAGTGTCACCAAACAAATTCAAGTAGTGAGCTCTGTTCTTTTGAACATCCTCGTCCACCCGCAGACTGCCCATTTTCCAGTTTCTTTTCTATGGTGCTGTAGCTGTGACTCCCATGCCCCATCCTTTCCCGACTAAGTACATAAGAGAGGGAAACTGCCGTTCATATCATCCCCTGAGTACACATCGTCAGGTCATTACTGCTCTGATAATGAAGAACCCAAGCGATATGGCACATGCTAAAAACAAACCTGGGCATGTTGCAAGAGTGAATCAATCCTGGAAATTCTGGCAATCAATTTCTGTTAATTCTCATTCATTATTTTATATTATATATGTTATTATTATATATTTTATATATATGTGTGTATTGCTAAGTCATTGACATTAAACAAGATTTTAGATGCAAAATTGTGTAACACAGAGTTTTGAAATAAATATCTTTTTGCATTTAAATGTTCTATTTAGCCAGAATATCCTGTCTATTCAGACACACCAAAACATATGTTCAAATCCATTTGTTAATGAGGATTGAAATAGACGGGCATGCAGATAGAAGAATATAATTTTGGAACCGTATTTCACACTGTAAACAGCACTTCAAAAGGATTAGTTAGAGGAATTTGGAGAAAATATGTGTGATGTGTGTATGTGATGTGTTTGTGTTTGCATGTGTACATGTGTGTGTCATTGCTTATGATCAATTAATGGTTTGTTCCACAGTTGACCTCTTGTTTTGTTTTGACTGAAGATAATTTAGTTTCTTCACCATATATTTTCACAGATATGGTTGCTTTTATTCCTATATATTCCATCAAGCAAGGTCCATGTGTTTAGTCACCTTTTTATGTAGTTGAAATAGGGTAGAATCGAATGAAAATACAACATATCAAAACCTCTGGGACACAAAAAACAATACTCGTAGGGAAATTCATAGCAATAAATGCAGACATTAAAAAAAGAATACAGATCCAAAACCATTAACTTAAACTGAAAACTTGAACAAATAGAAAAGGAAGAGCAAAAGAAGCCAAAAGCTAACAGAAAATATAAAAGGATAAAGATATGGCAGAAATAAACAAAAGAGAAAATAGCAAAACAATATAAAGAATCAACAAAACCAGAAGCTGGTTCTTTGAAAGTATCAATAAACTAGACAAACCATTGGCTAGATTGATAAAAGAAAAAATGAAATGAAATGAAATAAACAGAGAAGTTAAATAAGCAAATTGAGAAATGAAAATTGTGAAATTACAACCAGTCCAACAGAGATAAAGATCAAAACTGATTACTATGAAAAACTGAACACCCAAATTTTTGAATACCTGGATGAAATGGACACATTCCTAGAAACACACTATCTATCCAAACTAAGAAAAACAGAGGTAGAAAATTTAAACAGATGCATTACAAAAGGAGAGATTGAAGACATCATCAAAAAATAAAAACTGCTGGAAAAAAAAAGCCCAAAGAACAAATGGCTACAGTGGAGAATTCTACCAAACATTTAGGGAAGAGTTGACACCAAATCTATTCAATGTCTTGGAAAGCACAGAAGAGGCAGGAACACTACCGGACTCTTTCTGTGAAGCCAGCACAACTCCGTTACATAAACCAGGCCAAAAAAGAAAAAAAATCAAATCAAACCCGTTGCAGTTGAGTGGATTCTGAGTCCGAGCAACCTCGCAGGACAGAGGAGAACTGCCCCATAGGGTTTTCAAGGAGCAGTCAGTAGATTTGAACTGTTGACCTCTTGGGTATATTCCAAGGAGTAGGATAACTGGATCCATTGGTAGTTCTCTTTCCAGCTTTAAAAAAAAAAAAAAAAAAATTTTAAGGAAGTGCCAAATCGATTTCCAAAGTGGTTGTACCATTTACATTCCCATGAGCAGTGTAAAAGTGTTCCAGTCTCTCCACAACCTCTCCAACATTGATTATTTTGTGTTTTTTGGATTAACGCCCACCTTGTTGGAGTGAGATGGACTCTTATTGCAGTTTTGATTTGCATTTCTTAATGGCTAATGATTCTGAGCATTTCCTCTTGTATCTGTTAGCTACCCGAATGTCTTCCTTACTGAAGTGTCTGTTCATATCCTTTGTCCATTTTTGAATTGGGTTATTTGTCTTTTCATTGTTGAGTTTTTGCATTATCATACAGATTTTAGGGATCAAACACTGATCGGCAATGTCATAGCTAAAAACTTTTTCCCAGTCTGTAGGTAATCTTTTTACTCTTTTGGTGAAGTCTTTCGGTGAGCGTTAAGTGTTTGATTTTTAGGAGCTCCCAGTTATCTAGCTTCTCTTCTAGTGTTTGTGCGTTGTTAGTGATGCTTCGTATACTGTTTATGCCATGTATTAGGGCTCCTAATGTTGTCCCTATTTTTTCTTCTGTGATCTTTATCATTTTAGATTTTGTATTTAGGTCTTTGATTCATTTTGAGCTCATTTTTGTGCATGGAGTGACATATGGTTCTTGTTTCATTTTTTTTGCAGATGGATATCCAGTTATGCCAGCAGTCTTTGTTAAAAAAGACTGTCTTTTCCCCATTTAACTGTTTTGGGGCCTTTGTCAAATATCAACTGGTCTTATGTGGATGGATTTATGTCTGGATTCTCAATTCTGTTTCTTTGGTCTGTGTATCTGTTGTTGTAGCAGTACCAGGCTGTTTGGACTAATAGGTTCTAAAGTCAGGTAAAGTCAGGCCTCCCACTTTGTTCTTCTTTTTCAGTAATGCCTTATGTATCCAGGGCCCCTTTCGCTTCCATATAAAGTTGGTGACTTGTTTTCCCATCTCATTAAAGAATGTCATTGGGATTTGGATCGGAATTGCATTAAATGTGCAGATCACCTTTGGTAGAGTAGACATTTTTATAATGTCCAGTCTTCCTATCCATGAGCAAGGTATGTTTTTCCATTTACAGAAGTCTCTTATGGTTGCTTGCAGAAGTGTACTGTAGTTTTCTTTGTATAAGTCTTTGACATCTCTGGTAAGATTTATCCCTAAGTATTTTATCTTCTTGGGGGCTACTGTAAATGGTATTGATTTGGTGATTTCCTCTTCATTGTTCTTTTTGTTGGTGTAGAGGAAGACAACTGATTTTTATATGCTTATCTTGTATCCTGATACTCTGCTGAACTCTTCAATTAGTTTCAGTAGTTTTCTGGAGGATTCCTTAGGGTTTTCTGTGTATAAGATTATGTCATCTGCAAATAGAGATACTTTGACTTCTCCCTTGCCAATCTGGATGCTCTTTATTTCTTTATCTAGCCTAATTGCTCTGGCTAGGACCTCCAACACAATGTTGAATAAGAGCGGTGATAAAGGGCCTTCTTGTCTGGTTCCCAATCTCAGTGGGAATGCTTTTAGGATCTCTCCATTTAGGGTGATGTTGGCTGTTGGCTTTGTATAAATACCCTTTATTATGTTGAGGAATTTTCCTTCTATTCCTATTTTGCTGAGAGTTTTTATCATGAATGGGTGTTGAACTTTGCTATATGGCTTTTCTGCATCAATTGATAAAATCATGTGATTCTTGTCTTTTGTTTTATTTAGATGGTGGATAACATTAATTGTTTTTCTAATGTTGAACCATCCCTGCATACCTGGTATGAATGCCACTTGGTCATGGTGAATTATTTATTTTCATTTTTTGAAATGTTGTTCAATTCTATTGACTAGAATTTTGTTGAGGATTTTTGCACCTGTGTTCATGAGGGATCCCACTGCCCACTGCCATTTTATTTATGTGGTGGATTACATTAATTGTTTTTCTAATGTTGAACCATCCCTGCATACCTGGTGTGAATGCCACTCAATCATGGTGAATGATTTTTTTGAAATGTTGTTCAATTCTATTGGCTAGAATTTTGTTGAGGATTTTTGCATCTACGTTCAGGAGGGATATAGGTGTATAATTTTCTCTTCTTGTGGTGTCTTTCTGGTTTCGGTACCAGGGATATGCTGGCTTCATAGAATGAGTTTGGGAGTATTCTGTCCTTTTCTGTGCTCTGAAATTCCTTTAGTAATAGTGGCGTTAACTCTTCTCTGAAAGCTTGGAAGAACTCTGTAGTGAAGCCTTCCTGGCCAGGGCTTTTTTTTTGTTGTTGTTGAGAGTCTTTTTTGATTACCTTTACAATCTCTCCTTTTGTTATGGGTCTACTTAGTTGTTCTACTTCTGTTTGTGTTAGTTTAGGTAGGTAGTGTGTTTCTAGGAATTCATCCATTTTGTCAAGTTTTCAAATTTGATAGTAATCTGATGATTCTTTAATTTCAGTTGGGTCTGCTTTAATATCGCCCATCTCATTTCTTCTTCAGTTTATTTGCTTCCACTCCTGTTTTCCTTTTGTCAGTTTGGCCAATGGTTTATCAATTGTGTTGATCTTTTCCAAGAACCTGCTTTTGGTCTTGTTAATTCTAATCAATTGTTTTTCTGTTTTCTATTTCATTTGGTTCTGGTCTAATTTTTATTTTTTTCTTTTCTTTTGAAGCCTGAGGGTTTCTTTTGTTGCTCTCTTTCTATTTGTTCAAGTTGTATGGATAATTTTTTGATTTTGGCCCTTTCTTTTCTTTGGATGTGTGTATTTATTGATATAAATTGGCCTCTGAGCACTGCTTTCACTGTGTCCCAAAGGTTCTGATAGGAAGTGTTTTCATTCTCATTGGATTCTATGAATTTTTTATTCCATCCTTAATGTCTTCTATAATCCAGACTTTTTTGAGCAGGGTATTCTTCAGTTTCCAAGTGTTTGATTTCTTTTCCCTGTCATCGATTTCCATTTTTACGGCCTTATGGTCAGAGAAGATGCTTTGTAATATTTCAATGTTTTGGATTCTGCCAAGGCTTGCTTTAGGACCTAATATGTGGTCTATTCTAGAGAATGTTCCATGTGCACTAGAAAAGAAAGTACACTTTGCAGCTGTTGGGTGGAGTGTTCTGTATAAGTCTACGAGGTCAAGTTGGTTGATTGTGGCATTTAGATCTTCCATGTCTTTCTTGAGCTTCTTTCTGGATGTCCTGTCCTTCACTGAAAGTGGTGTGTTAAAGTCTTCTATAATTATTGTGGAGCTGTCTATCTCACTTTTCAATGCTGATAAAGTTTGTTTTATATATCTCACAGCCCTGTCATTG
Source organism: Loxodonta africana (assembly GCF_030014295.1). Taxonomy (NCBI): domain Eukaryota; kingdom Metazoa; phylum Chordata; class Mammalia; order Proboscidea; family Elephantidae; genus Loxodonta; species Loxodonta africana. Next base: position 24,515,555 of record NC_087362.1, read on the forward strand.
GGTGCATCAATATTTAATACGGTTATATCTTCTTTGTGTATTGTCCCTTTAATCATTATATAGTGTCCTTCCTTATTCTTTATGATGGATTTAATTTTAAAGTCTATTTTGTCGGAAATTAATACTGTCACTCTTACTCTTTTTTGATTGTTGTTTGCTTGATATATTTTAGTTTGTTTGTGTCTCTAAGTCTAAGGTGTGTCTTTCATAGGGAACATATAGATGGAGCTTGTTTTTTAATCCATTCTGCCACTCTGTCTCTTTATTGGTGCATTTGGTCCATTTACATTCAGGGTAATTATGGATAGGTATGAATTTAGTGCTATCATTTTGATGTCTTTTTTTGTGGGTTGTTGACAGTTTCTTTTCCCCACTTAGTTTTATGTGCTGAGTAGTTTATCTTTATATATTGTCTTTTCCTCATATCCATTGTTGATTTTGTTTCTGCCGAGTCTCTATTTTTTTCTTGTCTTTTATTTTGATGTGGAGGGTAGTTTGTCTCCTTTGTGGTCACCTTAATATTTACCCCTATTTTTCTAATTTTGAACCTAACTTTTACTTCTTTGTATGGCCTTGTCTTCATCTCCCTATGAATGATCTGTGACTACATTACTTAATTCCTCTTTATTGTTTTAATGTTGTCTTCTTTTACATAATAACATCGGTCTTTCCCTGTTTTGAGCATTTTTTGATCTTGATTCATTTTTGTGATTTTCCTGTCTGGGTTGAAATCTGATTGCTCTGCAGACCCAGTGTTCTAGTCTTGGGTTGATGCTTGATATTATTGATTTTCTAAACACCGAACTCCCTTTAGTGTTTCCTGTAGTTTTGTTTTGGTTTTTCCAAATTCCCTAAACTTTTCTTTATCTGGAAATGTCCTAATTTCACCTTCATGTTTGAGAGACAGTTTTGCTGAATATATGATTCTTGGTTGGAAATTTTACTTTTCCTTCAATAGTTTAGATAAGTCAGCCCATTGCCTTCTTGCCTGCATGGTTTCTGCCAAGTAGTCCGACCTTATTCTTATGGACTCTCCTTTGTAGGTGACTTTTCATTCATAACTAGCTGCTCTTAAAATTCTCTCTTTATCTTTGGTTTTGGCAAGTTTGATCGTAATATCTCTTGGTGACTTTCTTTTAAAATCTACCTTATGTGGAGTTCTTTGAGCATCTTGGATAGATATGTTCTCATCTTTCACGATATCAGTGAAGTTTTCTGCCAACCAATCTTCAACAATTCTCTCTCTATATTTTCTGTTATCCCTCCCTGTTCTGGTGGTCAAATTACTCATAGGTTATTTCTCTTGACAGAGTCCCACATGATTCTTAAGTTTTCTTCATTTTTTAAAATTCTTTTCTCTGATTTTTCTTCAAATATGTTGGTGCCAAGTGCTTTATCTTCAAGGTAACAAATTCTGCCTTCCACTTGCTGAATTCTGCTCCTCTGACTTTCTACTGAGTTGTCAAATATTGTAATTTTATTGTTAGTCTTCTGAATTTCTGATCACTGTCTCTCTGGATTCTTGCAGGTTATTAAATTTTTCATTATGTTTTTGAATAACCTTTTTAATTTCTTCCACTGATTTATCTGTGTGTTCCTTGGCTTGTTCTGCCTATTGCCTGATCTACTTTCTAATTCTGTTCCTGATGTCTTGAAGAGTTCTGTATATTAATCTTTTGATTTCTGCATCCGGTAATTCTGGGAAGATACCTTCATCCAGAAGTTTCATTGATTCTTTGTTTTGAGAACTTGTTGAGACGATTGTGGTGTGTTTTTTTATGTGACTTATATCGATTTTTGTCTCCAAGTCATCTATCAGTTATCATGTTGGTTTATTTTATGTTCGCTTACTGTTTCTTAGCTTCTTGCTTTGTTTTGTTTTGCTATGCCCAAATGGGTTGCTTGAGTGAGCTAGCTTGATTATTTTTGCCTTTGGAGCTCTGACATCCTGTCATCAGATGGCTAGAGTTGTTTTCAGGTATATCAGTCTAGAAGTCCATTCACTTTTCTTGTAGGAATTCAGCACAGGTATTCAGGTAGCTAGCTGGTTCTCAAGTGTGTGGTATGTGCTCTGTCCTACAGTCCTAGAGGGACAGGGGTGATTGGTGTAGGTACTGGTATCTGGTTGCAACAAGAAGTGTTGCTGTGAACAAGGCAGGGGACTGAGAATCATCCCCTAAGTGTCTCTGAGGAAAGCAAGTCTCTGTTCCCTAGAGCATACAGGTGGGTGGGTTTGCAGATGGACCATGGGGACCCAATGTTTTTGTTAGTAATGACCGGGAGATAGTAGTTATCTTTGGGACCCTATCGCAGGTGGCTGGGTGACTGGATTGAAGCCACACGTCCTTAGGCCCCTCATAGGGGTAGGCGAGGACCTTGTTTAATAGGCAAAGTTGTGTCAAACATCATACACCCACACCTCCACCACACAGCTGAAAGAGTTCTATTCTGCCAACAAGGGCCTAATCTCCTGAAATAGGCCCACACAGGTCCATGCAGTGGGGAAAGGTATTCAAAGTCTGTGGGCCTTTTATGTCTGGTCAGGAGCCACTTCTGTCCTGAGCTCCCCAGGTTAGTGGAGCTGGCAAATTATCTCTTCCCCCAGTTGTGAATTTATTCCTTCTCCAAGGCCAGGAGGATGGCTCCAGGTGCTCAACAGGGCCTATGTCAGGCTCAGGAAAATCAACAGCTACTGAAGCTGTCTTGGGGGCGGGTTTGAGGTAAAATATATGCAAGTACTTAGCTTTTGCTGAGAGCACCTTTCTTTTCTGGTTCCAGAGTTATGAGTAGGCTATGAGGTCTTTTGGCTGCTTCTCCCAATGGAAACCGTGGCCAATGCTACAACATCCCTCCATAGCCACTCCTGGGAATGGTGCCCGAGGAGATTCAGGTCCGGTAACTCCTCTCCACTTTTGAACCAACTCTCCCAGCCCCTGCCCCTCAGTCCGTTTTCTAACTTTGCCTTTAATGTTCAAGGCTCCTGGGTTGTCATAAACATAATTCTGTCATTAGTTTTTTCAGGTCTTTGTTGTAAGCGGGTTCTCAGGAAGTGTCTGGCTATTCTGACATCTTGGTACCTCCTCTCTCAAGGGGCCATTTATGCAGTGAGGAACCACCTGGGAAAAGTTCAGTGACTTGCTCTAGGCCTTGCAGTTCTCAAGGTCTGACCTGGGTGTGACCCCAGATGAAATGGCAAAATTCCTTGGAAGACAAAGCCAATGTTAGTGATCTATGCAAACAATGCAGTTTAAAATATTATTCCAATATGCCCATTTGAGTTTTTATAATTAAGAAATACAACAGGTTCCACACATTACTTGACCATTCTTATAATGTGTTTACTTATTTTCATTCTTAGATGTCACCATTTCTTTTCTGATTATAGAAGTATAATTTCTAATAAGTGTAGTTTATTTATCTAGTTCATTCATAACATAAAAATTTATCTCATACACACTGCTAACTCAAAACTGAAGCCACCTCTGAAGCCCATCTTACAGCCAAAGATTAAACAGGCCTATAAAACAAACAATAACAAAAGTGACAAACGTGTGTCTTAGTTCAACCAATTCTAGGAGACCAATTGTGCAACTTCCACTCAAAAGCCAAGATGAGAAGGCAGGAAGGGAAGGAAACTTGGAGAAATGGACATGGAGAACCCAGGGTGGAAAGGGAAAGGGGAACAATGCTGACACAATGCGTGGATGGCAACCAATGTTACAATTTGTGTATAAATTTTGAATAAGAAACTAATTTGCACTGTAAGATTTCACCTTAAATATAATACAATTTAAAAAAATGAGCTCATATTTTGGGTTTGAGTTTCTAATTAATGTATGCTTTGCTATTATCTTTGTATTTGTGGAGTGGTTGGTATTTTTTATTTCTTATTTTTAAGAAGTAAGTTTCACATAGAGCTGGAAATGTGTAGATCTTTAAAGCTCAGTGTTATGGATTGAACTGTGTCTCCCCAAAATACGCCTTGTAAAATGTAACCTCTATACCTGTGGTTTGAAATTCTACCCACCTAAATGATGAGAAAATAAATTTCTGCTTTTTAAAGCCACTCACTTGTGGTATTTCAGTTATACCAGTAGTGGATAATGAAGACATGACTTAGTACCAAAGCGTAGGGTGCTGCTCTAACAAAAACCTAAAATGTGGAAGTGGTATCATAATTGGGTCATACGTGGAGGATGGAAAAATTTGAAGGTGCCTAATAGTAAAAGCCTAGATTCCCTTGAAGAGCCTATTGGTAGAATTATGGATGCCAAAGGCAATTCTAGTGAAGACTCAGAAGGAAATGAGGAAGGCCATAGAGAAAGTCTCTATCGTCTTAGAGAATACATACTTTTCTAAATTCTGTTAAAATGTTTGGTGGAAGATAGATGATGTGAGTGATGGATTTGGATATCTGACTGAGAGCGTTTAGAAGCAAGATCTTAAAGTAGTCAAATGGTTTCTCCTTGTTGCTTATGGTAAAATGTGAAAGGAAAGAAATGGATTTACACCTGTACAACATGAAAAAAGAAGGTAAAGATTTGGAAAACTCTGCTGTACATATAATGACACGTGTCCTAAAACTATCACTAAGGGTGTGGCTACACAATCTTTTTTTTTTTTAAATTTTTTGTTTGTACTATCTTTTTAATTTTACATTTTTAAAAATTTTATTGTTTTTTAATAGAAAGTTTACATATCAAGTCAGTCTCTCATATAAAAATTTACATACACCTTGCTATGTACTCCTAGTTGCTCTCCCCCCAATAAGACAGCACACTCCTTTTCTCCACCCTGTATTTGCATATCCATTCAGCCAGTTTCTGTCCCCGCTCAGCCTTCACATCTCCCCTCCAGACAGGAGCTGCACACATAGTCTCATGCCTATACTTGATTCAAGAAGCTCACTCCTCACCAATATCATTTTCTGTCCTATACTCCAGTCCAATCCCTGTCTGAAGCATTGGCTTTGGGAATGGTTCCTGTCTTGGGCTAAAAGAAGGTCTGGGGACCATGATCTCTGGGGTCCTTCTAGTCTCAGTCAGACCATTAAGCCTGGTCTTTTGGGAGAATTTGAGGTCTGCAACCCATGGCTCTCCTACTCCCTCAGGGGTTCTCTGCTGTGTTCCCTGTCAGGGCAGTCATCCGTTGTAGCCGGACACCATCTAGTTCTGGTCTCAGGCTGATGTAGTTTCTGATTTATGTGGCCCATTCTTACTCTTGGGCTCATACTTACCTTGTGTCTTTGGTGTTCTTCATTCTCCTTTGCTCCAGGTAGGTTGAGACCAATTGATGCATCTTAGATGGCCACTTGCTTGCGTTTTAGACCCCAGATACCATTCTCCAAAACGGGATGCAGAATGTTTTCTTAATAGATTTTATTATGCCAATTGATTTAGATGTCTGCTGAAACCATGGTCCCCAAACTCCTGCCCTTGCTACACTGGCCTTCGAAGCATTCGGTTTATTCAGGAAACGTCGTTGCTTTTGGTTTAGTCCAGTTATGCTGAACTCTCCTGTATTGCGTGTTTTTCCTTCACCTAAATTAGTTCTTGTCTACTGTCTCCCTTCTTCTCTTCCTTCCCCTACTCATAACCATCAAAGAATATTTTCTTCTCTGCTTAAAGTATTTCTTGAGTTCTCATAATAGTGGTCTCATACAATATTTGTCCTTTTGCAACTGACTAATTTCAGTCAGCATAATGCCTTGCAGATTCCTCCGTATTATGAAATGTTTCAGATTCATCGTTGTTCTTTATCGATGCATACAATTCCATGGTGTGAATATATCATAATTTGTTTATTCATTCATTTGTTGATTGGCACCTTGGTTGCTTCCAATATTTTTGCTTTTGTAGACAGTGCTGCAATGAACGTGGGTGTGCATCTACCTGTTCGTGGAAAGGCACTTATTTCTCTAGGATACATTCCAAAGAGTAGGATTGCTAGTTCATATGGTAGTTCTATTTCTAGGTTTCTAAGGAAGCATGAAATCGATTTTGAAAGTGGTTGTACCATTTTACATTCCCACCAGCAGTGTGTAATTGTTCCAGTCTCTCCACAACCTTTCCAATACTGATTATTTTGTGTGTTTTGGATTAATGCCAGCCTCGTTGGAGTGAGAAGGAATCTCATTGTAGTTTTGGTTTGCATTTCTCTAATGGTTAATGATCATGAACATTCCTCATGTATCTGGTAGCTATCTGAATGTCTTCTTTAGTGAAGTGCCTGTTCATATCCTTTGAGCATTTTTTAAATTGGGTTATTAGTCTTTTTATTGTTGAATTTTTGCAGTAATGTGTAGATTTTAGAGATCAGCTGCTGATCAGAGATGTCATAGCCAAAAACTTTTTCCCAATCTGTAGGTCATCTTTTTACTCTTTTGGTGAGTCTTTGGATGAGCATAGGTGTTTGACTTTTAGGAGCTCACAGTTATCTAATTTCTCTTTTGGTGTTTGTACCCTTCTAGTAATGTTTTGTACTCTGTTTATGCCATGTATTAGGGCTCCTAGTGTTGTCCCTATTTTTTTTTCCATGTTCTTTATCATTTTAGATTTTATGTTTAGGTCTTTGATCCATTTTGAGTTTGTTTTCATGCATGGTATGAGGTATGTGTCTTGTTTCATTTTTTTGCAGATGGATATAAAGTTATGGCAGCACCAGTTGTGAAAGAGACTGTCTTTTCCCCATTTAACAGACTAACAGACTTTGGGACTCTTTTAAATATCAGCTATGCATATGTGAATGGATTTATGTCTGGATTCTCAATTCTGTTCCATTGGTCTATGTATCTGTTGTTGAACTAGTACCAGGCTGTTTTGACTGCTGTGGCGGTATAGTATGTTCAAAAATCAGGTAGTGTGAGGTCTCCCACTTTGTTCTTATTTTTCAGGAATGCTTTTCTTATCCAGGGCATCTTTCCCTTCCATATGAAGTTGGTGATTTGTCTTTCCATCTCATTAAAAAATGTCACTGGTATTTGAATCAGGATTGCCTTATATTTATAGATGGCTTTGGGTAGGATAGACATTTTTACAATGTTGAGTCTTCCTATCCATGAGCAAGGTATGTTTTTCCACTTATGTAGGTCTGTTTTAGTTTCTTGCAGTAGTGTCTTCTAGTTCTCTTTGTATAGGTCTTTTACATCCCTGGTTAGATTTATTCCTAAGTATTTTATCTTCTTAGGGCCTATTGTAAATGGTATTGACTTGGTGATTTCCTCTTCATTGCTCTCTTTGTTGGTGTAGAGGAATCCAACTGATTCATGTATGCTTATCTTCTATTTTGATACTCTGATAAACAGTTCTACTAGTTTTAGTAGCTTTCCTGAGGATTGTTTAGGTTGTTTTGTGTATAAAAGCCTGTCATCTGCAATCAGAATTAATTTCACTTCTTTGCCAATTTGGATGCCTTTTACTTTTTTATTTCTTTGTCTAGCCTCATAGCTCTGGCTAGCACCTCCAGCACAATATTGAGTAAGAGTGGTGATAAAGGGCCTCCTTGTCTGTTTCCTGTTCTTGAGAGGAATGCTTTCAGTCTATGTCTGTTTAGGATGATATTGGCTCTTGGCTTTGTAGAAATGCCTTTTATTATGTTGAGGAATTTTCCTTCTATTGCTAATTTGCTAAAAGTTTTTATTATGAATGGGTATTGGACTTTGTCAAATGCCTTTTCTGCATGAATTGATAAGATCACTTGGTTCTTGTCTTTTGTTTTAATTATATGATGGATTACATTGATTGTTCTTCTAATGTTGAACCATCCCTGCATACCTGGTATGAATCCCACTTGGTCGTGGTGAATTTTTTTTTTTTTTTTGATACTTTGTTGAATTCTATTGGCTAAAATTGTGTTGAGGATTTTTGGGTCTAAGTTCATGAGGGATAACCCAGAAAAAAACCCAGTGCCGTGGGATCTAGGTCTGTAATTTTCTTTTCTTGTGGAGTTTTCACCTGGTTTTGGTATCAGGGATATGCTGGCTTCATAGAATGTATTTGGGAGTGTTCTATCCTTTGCTATGCTCTGAAATACCTTTAGTAGTAGTGGTGTTAACTCTTCTCAGAAAGTTTGATAGAATTCTCTAGTGAAGCCATCAGGGCCCGGGCTTTTCTTTGTTGGGAGTTTTTGGATTGTTTTTATCAATCTCTTCTTTTGTTCTAGGTTTATTTATTTGTTCTGCCTCTGTTTGTGTTAGTTTAGGTAGCTAGTGTGTTTCTAGAAATTTGTCCATTGCCCCTAGGTTTTCAAATTTGTTATAGTGCAGCTTTTCGTAGTACTCTGTTATGATTCTTCTAATTTCATTTGGGCTTGTTGTGATATCGCCCACCTCATTTCTTATTCGGGTTATTTGCTTCATCTCCAGTTTTTCTTTTGTCAGTCTGGCCAGTGGTTTATCAATTTTGTTACTCTTTTCAAAGAACCATCTTTTGCTTTTGTTAACTCTTTCACTTGTTTTTCTGTTTTCTATTTCATTTAATTCTGCTCTAGTTTGTATTATTGGCTTTCTTAGATGGTGCCTAAAGTTTTCTTTTGTTGTTCTCTTTCTATTTGTTCAAGTTGTAGGGATAATTCTTTAATTTTGGCCCTTTCTTCTTTTTGTATGTGTGCATTTACTGATACAAATGGACCTCTGAGCACCGCTTTCGCTGTGTCCCGAGGGTTCTGATGGGAAGAGTTTTCATTCTCATTGGATTTCACTGCCTCCAACAATTGATTCAAGTTCTAGTTTCTCCATACCTTCACCAAGAATCCTGTTTTAAATATTTATTTGTTTGTTTATTGGCTGGTTATTTCCTATTTGTCTGTCATTTTATACCTTTCAGTAGATGTAGAGTGTTATCTCCTTGGGAATTTAGTTTGTTCTTCCCTGAGGAGTAGTGGTATTGGGCAACTTTTAGCCCCATGTTCATCACTTCATTGTCTTACTTTGTTAAGTGTCTTCACTGTTCTCAGGTGCTTAACACATCACTTGTCTTTCTGCTGAGGTTGAAGCACAGTCCCTCACCAAGGCCAAAGACTGACATTATCTCCCTCAGCTAAAAACCCTCTTCTGGGTACCTGCCCCGCTTAAATTTCCTGGCAGGTCAAGCCCTTTTCTTACTCCTGTCTGCTGTCTTAGTTGAGAAGCTCTTCCTCTCAGGTTTTTTTTTGAAAAATGTAAAACATTTATTCAAGTTTAATTCCCTTAGAAAGTTATTCCTAACTTACCCACTCACAATAAAATTATCTCCTTTCTTAATCTTGCACAGCCCTCATATAATTATCATATTTTAGAATGATCTATTGCATGATGCTGTGTGATCTTCCTTCTTAATTCTCCCTATAGACCAGGGCTCAGCAAACTTTTCCCTGTCAAGGGCCATATGACAAATATATAGCCTTTCATGGGACACACTGTCTCTGAAAAACTACTCACTCTGTTGACTGAGTGTTAAAGCAGCTCTAGACAATACAGATGGACATGGCTGTGTTCCAGTAAAATTTCATTCACCATATCGGCAATGGGCTGTGAGACATAGTTTTTGAATGCCTACTTTTGACTGAAGGCTAGGGCAGGAAGCTAATTCCCTGCATCCTGACCACTATATGTTCTACCTCACATAGGGATGTACACACAGAATGAAACATGCTATGTGAAGTCATGGTGGAGATTGACATTGCTAAGTGCTCATTTCAGTAATAGAGAGAAACAGACACATAATGTAAGAGCAACCACTATTGATTCTGTATTCAGAATGTGAAAACTTAGAGAAGTTCATCTTGCTCAGAATCCACACAAATTGGGACTGTCCACACAGGACCTGGGAAGTTCACTTGAGACTTCCTCATTACAGAGGCCACAGAGTAGAAGGATGTCCCCAGGGATAGTCAATGCTCAGAAATATCCATAATTCATCCTTCCACTTCAGCCCAATAGCTTGCATTTCTCTCAGGTAACCTCTGGTCTAAGGGGAATAATTGTGTGCCCAGAGAGAGAGAAGGAGCACTAGGATGAGAATGGGAGATTACCCTCACAAGGCCCAAAGCAGAAACGTTCCCCTAGTGGTCCACAATCCAGATGCTTCTCCTCAGATCCCTCCTCCTTTTATTCCCTCAAGCCCATCACATGTAAATCACTACAGATATAAAACACCCCAGCAGGTCTCCAAGTGAGACCCCAAGACCAGGATGCCCTGAATCAACAACCCCTCCACGTTAATCAGAGCTGACCGTGGAGATGCAACTCTAATGGTTTATGCTGGACTTCAGGACATCTCCCTTGTCAGAATCAGTGGCTTTCATCTGTATGCCCTGTGTTCAACAAAGGAAGACTTCAGTTCCTAGGTGCAAGGTCCCACATGCAGCTATTGAAGCCCATCTCAGGGGTGGAGAAGCTCTCCAACAACATCACCTTCACCTGTGCTAAATCTGGCTTTCCTTTCGTTAGCTATCACATTTAATGGAATATGAGTGTGAGATGGCCAATGAGCACCTGTCACCAAGGTCAAATCCAAGAGCTCAGTGTATATGATTTGATATGCCCAAATAGGATGAACCTGGGAGCTACTTTCATTATTGCCTTCCTTAAAATTCTCACATCCTGTCACCAGGTGGTTACAGTTTCTGCCAAGCATGTGAGCTCAGAAGTCCATTCAGTTTTCTTGTGTGGCTATAGCCTATTTCCAGGTTATCAATTAAGAGTGTGGTGCAGGCTCTCATCTACCATGCTAGATCCTCAGGGCTATATAGGGGTGATTCGAGCAGGCATAGGTATCTGGCTGCATTAGGGGGTCATGTGCTGAGTAAGGTAGGAGCTGACGTCTGCCCCTCAGTGCCTAGGTGGAAGGCCTGTCCCTGTTCACCAGAGTGCATAGATGGCTGGTTTTTGCAGGTAGATTTCAGGCACCCAATGCTGTTGGCTGTTCTAACTGGGAGGGCCACTTATTCTCAGACCCCTGTTGTGGGTGGCTAGTTGTAGTGGTGAAGCCACCTCAGCCCCTTGATATGGGTGGGTGAGGACCCTGCTTAATGGGCAGGACTGTGTCAAAATTCAGGAATCTGTCACTCCCCCTTATCTGTTGTAGTTGAAAATAGGCTTCAGGTATATAGCCTGTTGCACTATGCTAATGAGAGCGTACAGTGTTGAATGGGCCCACACAGGTCTACGAAGGGGTGAAAGGCGTTCAAAGTCTGTGGATACCTTACACCTGTAACTAGGTGAAGGGACCGTGCCTGCCTTGTGTTTCCAGCTTAGGGGGATTTTTTAAAGCATAGAGACTAGTCTGGGTGCAGTTAGCCTTGAGTTTCCTGCTTAGAGGAGCAGGTAGTTTTCTTTTTGTGTGTTAATTTGTTTATTTGTTTCCTCCCCAAGTCAGGAGATTGGCTCAGGTACAAGGGGTTCCACATGGGCGTGAAGGGTGCTACAAACACTGAACACTGCAGGACCTGGACCAGAGCAGATCTGGAAGGGGGCAGTGAGGAAAAGAAAGGCATTTCCTAGAGGGGGAAGGGTTATTTTGATCCCACTTTTTAGGTTTTAGAGTCTTACACTTAACTTTTGCAGATCCAATGCCAGTCCCCCCTGGTTCCAGATGCTTGTACAGACTCCATACTGCTTGATTTCTCCCAACATGCTAAAAGCACTTCCCAAGTGCTACTGCTTGTCTCAGCCCCCATGTGCCAAACAGTGCAGACTACAATTCTGGCTTCGTCAGGTCTGGTATTTCTTTGTTGCTTCTGAGCTGTCTCTCTCTCTCCTGTTATGGCTGAGTGTGACACCTCAACTTTGTCTTTGATGTTCTGGGGTACTATACTGTCATATCTAATCGATTCACTTGTTTTTTCAGGTCTTTGTTGTAAGAGGGACCACAGGAAGCATCTGATTATTCTGCCATCTGGCCCACTTCAGCTTAGCGTATTGGAAACTGAGCAGTATGAAACTTGAGAATGCTGGCACGTATTGTTGTGTAAGAGAAGCACCAGGAGCCACAGTGAAGGGCAGGTGGGCAAAATTCTCCTTCGGGATGATGCCAGGTTTGTGCTGGGCTGCAGGGGGCGCTTAGGTCACACAGAACACAGGCGCCACCACAGGAGCAGGTGCATTGAATGATGAGTGAACTTTTTCTGTTATGTCTTGAGTTTCCCGATTCATCCAAGCCAACAGCCTCTCTAGGGACTTTTAACACTCATTCATACGTGTCTTATTTTTCTCAAGCCAAGAGCCTGAGGAGGAAACTCTTTGGTAGTTCCTGAAAAGACAGGGGAGAAACAATCAAACCTGGGATGAGAATCAGTCCTTTCCAGCATGACCATTGGTTACTCCATGCCCTGAACTTCTGATCCACATGTACTTCTTTCAACACATTCAGTTTCTCTCTTTGCTCCTTATTCCAATGACAGTCTGTTACATTTTTATGAGGGTATTTGTCCCAGTCCAATAAATATCTATTGAAAAAATTATCTTTATTTTATTTATTTTACATCTATGAGGTAGGTGATAGCTTACCTGCCATTTTGAAAGTGAAGGAAACTGAAGTTTGGAGATATTAAATAAAGTACTAAAATGTCCAATGATCGTAAGGAAAAACTTAAGAATAAATACCAGAATATATAGCTTTAGAAAAAACACACTCAACTGCTCAAAAATAGAGAAAATCCTTTTAGTTTAAGGAAGAGTCACTTGAACCTTCCCCATGTGTTGTGCAAATGCGTAAAGAACAGGGACTTCTCTGGAGGATGCACAGGCCCTCAGGGTCTACAGAACTCCAGAAGTTACCTCAGCACATTGGAGGTCTTGATGTGAAGAAACCATGTGAGGGAAAGTATCTCAATTCCAGATGCAAACTCCTTGCAGGGAGGGTTCTGGCCTGCAGGGGCCACTCAGGGTACATGGAGCTCAGGAGACCAGCCCCAGGGGAGGTTCAGAGGATACTGGGAAGTGATTTCCTGTCAGGGTCAGGGTTTTCCTTTTCAAAAGATAATTTAAAATAGAATTTGACAAGGCTGCTCATGTGTTTATAAATATCCTCTTCTAACAGGAACACCACATATCTGTCAGTTTGCTGTACTGTGGTGCCTTGCGTGTTGTTGTGATACTGGAAGCTTTGTCACCAGTGTTTTACATACCAGCAAGGTCACCCTTGACGGACTCACCCTTGATGGACAGGTTTTGCTGGTGGTTCCAGACTCAGAAAGACTAGGAAGAAAGGCCTGGTAGTCTACTTCTGAAAAAACTGATCAGTGAAAATTTTATGGATAGCAGGGGAACATTGTCTGATACAGTGCCAGAAGATGAAGCTCTCAGGTTGGAAAGCACTTAAAAGATGACTGGGGAAGAGCTGCCTCCTCAAAGTAGAGTTCACCTTAAAGACATACTTTGGAGCCAGGCTTTTAGGACCTTCGTATGCAGATGTGGCACAACTCCAAATGAGGAAATATCCATTAATAATGGAAATGGGGAATGTACAAGGCATAAATCTAGGAAAATTGTACTTTGTCAAAAATGAAATAGAATGCATAAAGATCCTTGCTTTAGGCATTAGTGAGCTGAAATATACCGGTATGGGCCATTTTGAAGCAGACAGTCATGTGGTCTCCTAGTCGGCAATGTAAAATTGAAGACAAATGGTTTCACATTCATTGTCGAAAAGAACATCTCAAGATTCAGCTTCAAGTGCAAAGCTTTTAGTGATGGAATAATATCCATACACCTATGAGGAAGAACAGTTAATACGGCTAGTATTCCAGTTTATGCACCAACCACTGATGCCAAAGATGAGGAATTAGAAGATTTTTACCAACTTCTGGAGTCTAAACTTGATCAAACATGCAATTAAGGTGCATTGATAATGACTTGTGATTGGAATGCAATAGTTGAAAACAAAGAAGAAAGACGTGTAATTGGAAAATATGGCCTTGGTGATAGAAGTGACGCCAGAGATAACATGATAGAATTCTGAAAATCCAATGACTTGTTTACTGCAACTACCTTTTTCAACAACATCAAGGGTGACTATACACATGGACATCACATAGGAAAACCATAGGAATCAAATCTACTACATCTGTGTAAAGAGACTAGGGAGAAGCTCATGTCATCCGCCAGAACAAGGCCAAGGGCTCATTCAGAATGGATCATCATTTGCTCATATGCAAGTTCAAGTTGAATCTGAAGAAAATTAAAACAAATCTACGAGAACCAAAATATGACTTGGAGTATATCACACCTTAATTTGGAGGCCATCTCAAGAATAGATGTAACTCACTGAACACAAATGACTGAAAACCAGACAGCTTGTGGAATGACATCAAAGGCGTCATACATGAAGAAAGCAAAAGGTCATTAAAAAGACAGAAAAAAAAAAAGATGTCAGAAGAAACCCTGAAACTTGCTCCTGAACGTGAGTAGCTAAAGTGAATGGAAGAAACGATGACGTAAAAGAGATAAACAGAAGATTTCAAGGGGTGGCTAAAAAAGACAAACTAAAGTATTATAATGAAATGTGCCAAGACCTGAAGTTAGAAAACCAGAAAAGGAGAACACTTTTCTTAATTTGGAGGAACTAATCCAATGATTCAAGCCTTGAGTTTCAATATTCAAAGATTCTATGGACAAACTATTGAATGACTCAGGAAGCATCAGGAGAGTATGGAGGAAATACTCAGTCACTGTACTAAAAAGAACTGGTCGATGTTCCACCATTTCAGAAGGTAACATATGATCGAGAACCAATGGTATCGAAGGAAGAAGTTGAAACTGCGTTGAAGGCATTCGGGTAAAACAAGCCTACAGGAATTGTCAGAATAACGAGGGAGGTGTTTCAACAAATGGATACAGTGCTGGGGTTGCTAACTCATCTATGCCAAGAAAAATGCAAGACAGCTACCTAGCCAACCAAAGAGTAGAAATCCATATTTGTGCCCATTCCAAAGAAAGGTGAGCTAATTGAATGTAGAAATTATCCAACATCATTAATCTTTTGTTGAACATAATTGTAAAACCGTTGCAGCAATGCATTGATAGGAAACTGCTAGGAAATCAAGCCAGATTCAGAAGAGGACAAAGACTGAGGAATATCATTGCTGATGTCAGATGGGTGTTCACTGAACACAAAGAACAGCAGAAAGATCTTTGCCTGTGTTTTATTGGCTATGTGAAGGCATTTGACTGTGTAGATTATCCAAATTATTGATAACATTCCAAAGAATGAGAATTGCAGAACACTTAATTGTGCTCATGAGGAACTTGTACATAAACCAAGAGGCAGTATTTGGAAAAGAACAAGGAGATATTGTGAAGTGTAAAGTCAGGCAAGGTGTGCATCAGGGTTGCATCCCTTCACGATACTTATTCAATCTCCATGCTGAGGAAATAATCTGAGAAGCTGGTCTATATGAAGAAGAATGCAGCATCACGATTGGAGAAAAAACTCACTAACAACCTGTGATATGCAGATGACACAACCTTGCTTGCTGAAAGTGAAGAGGACTTGCATCATTTACTGAGAAAGATCAAAGATTTGAGCCTTCAGTATGAATTACACCTCCACAGAAAGAAAACAAAAGTCCTCACAACTGGACCAATAAGATACATCATGATAATGAGTGGATTGGAGGGTATGACCCAGAGGATGGTGAAACAGAGTACTCACAGAAATTCCAGGGCAGAGCCACCATCACCGGCGACACATCCACGACCACAGTCTATTTGGAGCTGAATAGTCTGAGCTCTGAGGATACAGCTGTGTATTACTGTGCAACCACACAGTGTGATAACCACATCCTGACTGTGTCAGAAATCCTGAGGAAGGAGGCAGCCATGTCAGAAGGAGGCAGGAGATGAGAGGGAAAATTTGGGTGACAACTTCCCTAAATGATTGAGAAAAAGAAACAATAGGAAATGCATTCACTATAATTAGGTGAGGAATAGTGATACCCAACTGAACATATGTAAATACCACGGAAATTTCTACAGTGTGGATATCAGAAATGAGGCACAAAGTTATTGAAAGTACAAATTTCCCATGCAACAATTACTCTGTAAGTGAAATTCATATTCAGGAGAGAGTTTCAATTGGTTGAGTATAAGTTTCAAAGTCAGTTGGGTAATTATCATGGAGGACAATTTTTAGATTACACAGTAACTCTACATTTAACTTCAAAAAAAAAAGAAAAACTTGCCCTGCTACCTTCCAAGGAAGCTGTATCATTTTACATCACCATCAGCAAAGAATGAGAATTCTTAGTACTCCAAATTATTGTCAAAATATAGTTGACAGTATTTTGGATTTTAGCCATTCTCATAGGCTATGAATGTTATCTCATGGTTGTAATTTACAGTTCCCTAAGGAATGATCTTTTGTTTTTTTTAAGGAATGATCTCTTTGAATATCTTTTTTGGTGAGATATTTGTTTAGAAGTTAGGTCAACATTTTTTTTAAATTGCTTTCTTTTCTCCAGTTAAGTGTCCTTGTATATTCAAGATACAAGTCATTTACAAAATATATGATTTTCAAATATTTATCCTGGTCTCTTACTTTTCATTTTCTGACTTTTGCAGAGTGAAGAAATATAGTTTTCATATTGGCCAGTTTATTAATATTTTACCTTTTGTTGATCATGTTTTTGATGGTAAATCTAAAACACATTTTCTCATTCACGGTCACTCAAAATTTTTCCCATGACTCTAAGCACAGAACATACTAAAGGAATTGGGAGTTAGACTTCATCTTTTGATGTTGAAAGTATATACATGAGTCATTTGGAATTCTTCTGTATGAGCTGTTTGTCTCCTCCTCTATATTAAAAAAAAAAATTCAATCATTTGTTAACATGAGTATGGACTCATGGGTATTGGTTTTATAATTTGTGTCATAATCCAACATTCTGCTATTTATTTAGTGTTCGAAAACTTCCAGCTTGTTTAGCGATTCAGAGCCTTTTCAGTTTGGCTCCCAACATTTACCATGCAGTTACTTAATTGTTCATATCCTGTGGCTTTTTTTTTTTTTTTTTTTTTTGTGGCTAGTCAGAATCATTGCCCCAGGCACTCAATGCAAAATGAACAAACAAACAAAATTATCAGCTAGATAGCAGTGCTTATGTGAAGGTACCTTTGCCTTTAGTTTTCCAGATTGCATCCATTTCCAAAGTTACTTAGGTTAGCACCTTTCCCCCTACCCTCTTCAGTGAGTTGTTTCATAAATTTTTAACACTATTTATTTTTTTAGAGAGTGTACATTCTGTCCTGACCTCTTAAATTATATGTATTAAAAAAAAAAAAGCCCGTTGTCAACGAGTTGATTCCGACCCAAAGCCACACTATAGGACAGAGTAGATTTGCCCCATTGGGTTCCCAAGGAGCACCTGGTGGATTGAAACTGCTAACATTTAGTTAGCAGCTGTAGCACTTAACTACTATACCACCAGGGTTATATATATATATATATATATATATATATATATATATATATATACACACACACATATTATTTGTTCCATACATGAAGTTACACCCTGCTGGAAAGTTCTATGTACCATGATAGGTGCAGAGTGTCATGTGTGCCCCACAGCAATAGAATAGAGACAAAGTTTACCACTCTTAAACTCACATGGGCTTTACCTTATTGTACACCCCTCTCCAAATTCCTGGTAGTCACCTATCCGTTCATCGTGTCTGTAGTTTCGCCTTTTCCATAATGTCATTTTGAGGACATCATATGGTATGTCGCCTTCTCAAACTGGCTACTTTCGTTGAAGACTAATCCGTGTATTTTCATGGCTTGGTAGCTCATTTGTTTTCATCACTGAATAATATTCTATTGTGTGGATGCGCCACAGATTGTTGATCCATTCTCATACTGGAGGGCATCTTGTTTGTTTCCAATTTTGGCAAGTGAGCAAGAAGGAGAGAGAGACATACCTTCTATTTGCTCTATGTCGCATCAAGGGGAATATGAGAGACAGAGTTGATGGTTGCGGTAGATCCTTGTTGGTAAATGACTCAGGACCCCTGGAGGGGTTAGGATCACATGAATGAAATAAGGTCTCTTGACATGGAAATGGTATGTGCTATCTATTATAATTAATTTCCGGTGATAGAGTTAATCTAGTTAAATAGGCTTACTTTTAGAGTTTAGGGCCCTGTTTAATTGCTTAGTTGCCCAGTACAAATTATTTAAACAAACACAAATTCTTTCTATATCTAACATTTCCTGATATGGGGTCATTTATCACTTTACTAACATCTTTCTTCTATAGGAAAATAGCAGTTTAATTGTTGATTATAACATCAGAATAAATTAAGCTCTTCAATCAGGCTTTGAAACAATGTCTTAAAACATAAGCTCTGGCAACCTGTACATTCACACCTACCCTGGCAAGGTGCAGGCAATGCCCCTTGGTAAGGTGCATGCTGGCATGGCCCAAGCCCTCCCTGTGCGTGGTCAGTTCTGAGAGGAGAGGCTGGTAACCTGGTGAAGGGCATTGGCAATACTGCAGGCATGATTTGTCAAGGCTAAGTGTTTGACTTCTGAGCCAGAAGAAACAGGTAGACTGGAACCAAGTCTGGTCTTTGATCAAAGTCACTGCATTGCATGGGGAAGACTTGGTGTGGCAGCTATTCCATGGAAGGGCCAGAGGTGGCCGCTGCTGTGATGCACCAGGAAAAGCTGCCCGAGAATTGCTGTCTCCTGGACATGTACTAGTAACTTGAAGATGACCAGCAGTTGTGACCTGAGTTCCACTGCTTCCTAGATGATGGCCAGAAAAAGTGGTGGAAGGTGATATGAGCAGACTGGTCACGGGGGAAGATGGAAAAACAGTAGACATTGTCATTTTATTTTATTCATTATTTACTGATTATTATTTTCTCCTTAGAAATAATCACTCTCTACCATTACTAGGCCTTTACGTGGAGATTTGTGTGAATCAAGATATGGCTGCACTTCGAGTTTACTGTTGCCATGGCTACGGGAGTTTAAGTTATCTTTTATTATGGCCACCAGAAACCTCAAGTTCCTTTAGTGAAACATATGTTTGTTTGTTTGTTTTTCTTCCTCTTTTGACTTTAAGTCTTTATTTTATGTTCCCCAGAAAGAATCTGCCCTTTTAGTACTCCCTGGTACATGTCAATGTTATTCTGTTTGATAATTGCTGATGTTGTGGTGGTCTTTGCAATAAGGGGGGATTTCTCTGATCTTCTGACTGAGCCTCATTCCTACATGGGTCTTTTTAACCTTTGTCAGGTGTTTGGCCTTCCAAGTGTCCCTGTCCCTCCTCCATGTGCCATCCTGGACCTTGCATGACTTCCTGCGCCTTCTGCACTGTGGAGTGACTTCTCTCTTATACGTTCCCTCCCCAGGTGCAATTGTTTTCCACCTGTGACTTCTGGTTTCCCTTTGAGTGCAGTTTTCCTGCCAATTAAGGCTTTTATACCTTATGGAAGAGAGGGGAGATGATGATGATTCTGGACAGAGTTTGGTGGTCTCCTCAGTTCCCCTGCCAGGCTCTATGAGAATTCACCAGTGCCCGTAGAATTCCGTTTTTGATGATTTTCTCAACAGATCGATCCTCTTGTTCTGAAGTAGAGATATGGGAGGTGGTCTGGGTGTATTCTGGAAGTGTCATCGGCTCCTCTCCGGCACCATAAGGGCTTAGTTCTTTATAGGATTTTCCTAATTCCCGGAGGATGTGACACTTGGGAACTTCACACTCCAATGCCTTGAACACACTCAACGTTAAGAGATTTATTACATATCATGGTTTAATCTCGGGAGTATCTTATATGGCATCTGGCACTGTCTGCCCTGGGCAAGCTCAAGTTAGGGTTGCGTTTCTTCCTGCAGGCATCTATCTCCCTTCAGAGCTTAGATTTATTGTTTGTCCTGTGGCTTCAATTTTCTGATGTTAAAGAAAATGTGTTCATTTGCAGTTTCTCTAGCTTTGATGTCATCGTTGTAAGAAGAAGAGCAATGTATTTCTCAGCTCTCTTCAGCTCCATGCTGAGCAGCAGCTTTCTATGTCATAGCTAGAAACTTGAGACAATCCATATACCCTTGGTCATGAAGACACAGATATTAATTGAGGTATATGCACACTTTGGAATATTATCCAGCATTAAAATTAGTGAATTCTTGACACACATTCCAAATGGATGTACCTCTAAACTGTTATGCTGAATGAAATAAGCTAAAGGAATGAACGTGCATACTGCATGATTCCACTTATGTAAATTCTGGAGGATGCAAGCTAATCTAAACTAACATAAAGATCAGTATGTGCCTGGGGACAGAGTGAGCAGAGGGAAGGGCAGGAGGGAGGAATGACAGAGGAACATAAGGAAATCATTGAAGTGTATGGAGTTGTTCACTCTCTTGTGTTGTGGTGATGCTTGCACTGAGATGCACGTATGTTAGTACAAAAGTGATTGTACACATTAAATAACTGAAATATATTATATGTCAATTATATCAGCATAAGCTTGTTAAAATAAGTAAGTTTTTATACTGGTAGGGAAGGAGTGATAGAAAGATACACAATACCATCCTAAAGATCCAAGACCCCTGAACGTTCATGTGCACTGAACTTGGTATTGTACATATTACTTGGATAAATACTGTTGTGTTTAGGTGTTAGGTGCCATCCTGTGGGTTCAATTTCATAGCGACCCTATGTGCAACAGAACAAAATGCTGCCTGATCCTGCACCACCATCACAAACGTTGCTATATTTGAGCCCTCAGCGTATTCTTGGTTGGTTGAATTAGGGAAGGCCCTTATAAGTTAGAAGATATTTTGGCCTTAGGTAGGAAAAAGGACACTCTTCCATGAGAATAGAAGAGAAGAAGATGGAAATGGATACCAACAGAGAAAGGGGAAGAGTATTAGCAAAGAAGCAAAAGCTGGTGAATGATGAGAGAAGGGAGAGCAGGAAGTGGATCAACAGTGAGGGAGAGGAAAACTTGGAAGTCTGCACTCAGAAACAGAGAGAGCACACCTTGTGTTTTTCTCCCAGGCCTTCTCCCCAGAGGAGGATGTTCACCAGGCTTATACAGGTGACAGAATGTCTGCAGGTGGGATCCCAAAAAGGATAGGGGTTTGCAGCACAGGCCCTTTGTGTGATGTGTTACCTAGGGCTAGCAGCAACTTTGTTTCCCACAGTCCAGCAAACCAGCCTGCTTTCCTGACCTGTTTTCCTAACTTTGAGGTGGGAATGAAAATATGGAAGCTCAGGAATGAGGGAGTTTAGGAGGAGGAAGACGTCTGGGTCATCTGATGTCTAAATACTCAGGAAGTCACCTTTTGGAAGAGCCTGTGAGGCAGAAGCTGGCCCCTGGTTCCTTCCTCTTGTAAGTCCAGTACCCTTGACACATGCAAATTTCCCCTCAGCTCTGTCTATATCACACCTACCATGCTGTGTGGTGTGGGCATCTTCACTCTCTCAGGAAAGGCACTATCCTTCCTAATAGAAGACGAAGCTATTATGTTTCCTCCTTTTTCTGGTGACAGCTTCCCAGTGTGAGCCTCTCAGGGACTTAAACGTTGGGTGATAGGGGTGAGTGTGCTCTGTTTCTGACTCACAAGAATTTTGTCTCTTTCCCCTAGGTGTCCTGTCCCAGGTGCAGCTGAAGGAGTCAGGCCCAGGACTGGTGAAGCCGTCACAAACCTTGTCTCTCACCTGCACTGTCACTGGTGGCTCCATCTCTAGTGATTATGCTTGGAGCTGGATCCGCCAGCCCCCAGGGAAGGGCCTGGAATGGCTGGGAGTTGGTTACTACAGTAGATCATCATGGAATACAAAGTATGGCTCCTCCGTCCATGGCCGAATCTCCATCACTGCTGACTCATCCAAGAAGCAGTTCTCCCTGCAGCTGAGCTCTGTGACTTCCGAGGACACAGCCGTGTATTACTGTGCAACAGGCACAGTGAAGTCCGTGTACCCCAAGACAAAAACCTCCCCTGCAGTGAGAGGACTGGCCTATGGGAGGCGCTCAGAATGCATGGAGCACAGAGATCATCTTAGGAGCAGGTGCAGAGGAAGACTGAAGTTTCCTTTTAACCCTGGTGTTTCCTGCCCCTGCCCAGCAAAAGTCTTATCCTCGAAGAACCGTTACTGTCTCTTCCTTGCAAACAGGAAGAGATTACCGAATAAGCACGGTCAGCACATGCTTCTTAGTGTGTACTTTATAAGCATTTGCTTAGCTGTGCTAACCTTGTAAGCCCATGCTTACCTTGCTTACTGAGTAATCCTTCCCTGCAGGGTGCTAAATGAGATTGGAAACATCTCCAGTGTGTGAGAATATGTAGGCTAGAAATGAAGCTCACACAGGCTCAGGGGGGTGCTATGCCCAATGTTGTTTAATGTCTGAGTAACTTTTTAACTCTATCACACTTGTGCTTTCAAGCCTGTGCTTAGATGGTGTGCACAATTAAGCATGTGTTTACTGTGCTTATTGGGTAATCCACCCCTGCTTGTAACTCCCTGGTGTCTCTCACTTAATAAGTGCTAATTTGGAGAAGGAGTTCAATTAAGTATTTAAGCCCTCATTTTTCACATTTCTACCCCCAGCATTTTTTTCAGTAAAGTTTTAATAATTAGAAAACCATGCATCCTCAGTTCAACCTCCAAATACATGCAAATATTTCTGTGCTTTCTACCATGTCTCAGTCATAGTAAACGCTTCTGTTCATAGTGTACTCAGTAGATACGGAGGTGGTAAGTCTCATTCTTGCCCTTTTTTCTGCCTTAAATGGAGCTGAAAAAACCACTTCAATGGGTTATATCTGCCATATCTAACTGCGTCCTAGTGTTCTATGTCTCAGATAGTCTCTCCACCACCCATTCTTTTCTCATGGTGAGAGGAGGAAGATTCAACCATGACTTTTTAATCGCCCTCATTCTCCATTAAAGGAAACAACAAACTCCTTTTTTAATCTCTTCCATGTCTGCTGTCTCATTTTACTTCTTCTCATTCTCACAGCCATCAACCAAGTACAGGCATTGAGCACCACTCCACAGAATACTCTCCTACCCTGTGACTCCTTTACCCCACTCACTCCCTTCTCCTACGTACTTCAGCGGAGACAGCTGCTTCTCACGGTGTCCCCTGAGTACACACCGTGGGGGTCACTAGTGATCTGATAATAAAGTCCAAACCCCCCGTGCCTTGCAGAGTCTCAGAACACTCTGGAACACGTCACAGGGGTGAATGAATCCTTGAAATTGTAGAATAATTTCAGTTGTCTCTTTCTCTCTCTATACACACACACACACACACATGTATATACACCCAGGTGGCACAAATAGTTATGCACACAATTGCTAACCTTAAGGTTGCTTGTTTGAACCCACACAGCTGCTCCTCAGGAGAAAGACCTGGTAATCTATTTCCCTAAAGATTACAATCAAGAAAACCCAGTGGGGGCAGTTCTACTCTGTCACATGGGTTTGCTGAGTGTCCAAATTGAGTCAATGCCACTAACAACAATGACAACATACATTGAATAAGTTCAATGACTTTGAACAAAAATGCTCTTTGAATAATTGCTATGATGGACACATAGTAAAGAAATAAATGCATTCCGACCTTTAAATTTTATAATTGAAAAGGAATAAAATTTCTATTCATTTGTAGAAAAATATGTGTTTAAATATATTTGTTAACTGGAGTTTCAATAGACAGACACGCAGATAGAAGAATATAATTTTGGATCACTACCTCACACAATATACACAAATTCAAATGTATCAGTTAGAGTAATATTTAGGGAATGTGTGTGATATGTGAGAGGATATAGTTTAGTTTTTTCCTGTACATATGTGTGTGTTAGTGCATGGGATGTGTGTGTGTGTGCACGTGTGTTTCTGTGTGAATACAACATTTTATAATATATTTTAAACCTATCTGTGTAAATAGAATCTAGATTATGAACATGCTAAAAGATAATGAAACCAAACCATAAGAGAAATCATAAATATATTTTGAATGGCAATGTTATGACATCTTATGCAGAGGGTTTTATTAATAATGAACAAAATACCTAATTTTGTTTTTTAAAAACTCCTGAGGGGGACGGGCATCAATATTCACTTATCAGAATATCAGTACAAAATTGCTACACACATAATGCACTTATCCTCACTGCTGATCAAGAAAAACCTAAGTATCAAATTAGATTCATCATGTAAAAGAAAACAAGTTTATCACTATTTCATTAAATACCACCTCTCTTATAAAGCAACTAAAATGAGAAAAAAAAAAAAAAGTTAAATTTCCCCTTCGTTTTACTCCTTATGCCTGAAGAAGTTCTTCAATCACGTTTTGAAGAGTGAATGAGCCTGACGTGAGTCTCTCTTCACCTATAAGGACAGGGCTCCACCATATGTAAGTTTTCCCTCAAATTCTAGGGTAAAATTCCACTCATGGACTATTGAGCTTAATAGCTCTCTCATCAGACGTAGCTAGAGGTCTCTGGGAAAGAGAGCTCTGTGGTTTAGAAGATGATATCATTGGGTCTTCTTTGGTGCCTGGTGACAGCTAACCAAGATGAGTGTCTCAGATATCATACCTGGGTATATGGTAATGGTTGTGGCTGCACATAACTGGAAAGGACCCAGGTGTCCTATTGCAGGTGCAACTGAAAGCATTGGGCCCAGGACTGGTGAAACCCCCACAGAGTCTGTCTCTCACCTTCACTGTCTCTGGATTCTTCATAACAGACAGTGGTTACTTCTGGCAATGGGTTTGCCAGCCCCTGGGAAGGGGCTACAGTGGATAGGGGAAATAGATTATTCTAGATTCACAAAATAAAGCCCATTCTTCCAAAGCCACAGATCCATCTCCAGAGACACATCAAAGAAGTAGGTGTTCAGGAAACAGCTGTATAGTACTGTGTGAAAGGCACACTAAGGGGAGGTTGGTGTGAGCCCTTGCAGGGAGCATATTGGGCACAGGAATGAATTACCCAATAAGGAGGGTATGTGTGTTGACTCAGCGGCACTGGGTTTCTGGGCACGTGCTTAAGATCTCAACAAAATAGAGGCACCAGCTATCCAAAGCAAAGACCCACAGATGCCAAGCAAATAGGACACAAATAAAGGAGAGTGTCATAGTTGAAGGTACCTGGCAGAGCACTAAATAAAACTGATACCAGCTTCAGTGTGTGAGAATGTGCCTGCCAGGGACATGAGGTTGACTGCCTGCGAGGTTGTTTAAGCTATGAGGTCTCTACTACTTCAACACTTGCTTTGACCTCTGTCTCCTATGGTTCTCTCCCATGTCATTGAAATTCCTTATCTTAGCAGGTCTCTTGGGAGTATATTATTTCTTTGGAGTCGACAAGAGATGAGAATGACTATTGAATCTAACTGTTGCTACCTTCAGCCAATATGCAACTGGATTCAACACAAGTGGTTACTGGGCATGGATGGATTGTATTAATAGATACCAGGTCTCTGACCCATTATGAGAGAACCGTCTTGTACTTCCATGTCTGTTGACCCAGCAACTCCAGCCAGGAGGGCTAGCAATGCTCTTTGGCATGATACAAACACAGGGGTGTGCTCTTTCACATGTTCTGGTAAACAACCAATAGAAACTTCAGTCAGATGAATAAGTAGAAAATTTGAATGAATTTAAACAAGTTACTTTTCAACTGTATAGTGTTTACGTGAATATTTTGAAAACACAACAAAATAAATACTGGTTATTAAGAAGGTCACTGTTGGAGGCAGGGACAAGATAGCTAACTAAGCAGAAGCTTCTGCTGAACCTCTTGCAACAAAGACCCAAAAGAAAAATAAGTGAATCCGTTACATATATGACAATCTACAAACCCTGACCATCAAACACAGAACTAAGGAATCGACCTGAGTGACAAGGGAGTGAGAGGCCGTGCAGAAGCAGCGATGAGCTGCTGAGCCCACGCAGTACCTCAGCTTCAATTCTTTGGTGCCGTTCTTTGGTGCGAATGTGGCGGGGCTGATGGTAGTTTCCGGAGGCACGGCAAGCACAGGATGCAACCCTAACTTTCTAGGGCAATCTCAGAGGGAACCCAGCCAGTGCACACAGGCCTACACATGCCTCTAGAATCTGAAATAAAACAGCACTTCTGACACAAGATAAGTGATTTCGTCTATTTTACCACGCTAATCTCTCCTGTCTATCTGATCCCTCCCCTCCCTGCCCCAGCAGGCTTCATTAACAACCAAATTCCATGGGCCTGAGATACAAGTGCTGTGCTTTTTCTGATCTATTCTCCTGGGCTGGGAGAAAAAACAAATTAACAAACAGGGGAAAAATACTTTCCAGACTCCCCTAAAGTGGAAGATCAGAGCAGAAGCAGTGCCAGCCCAGGCATAAGAGATCCACAGACTTTGGCTTTCACCCCTACATGGAGCCAGGTGGCTATTATAATGCAAAGGTAAATGTGTTAGAGGTCTGACTGTAATTGTTTCAGCTGTGTGGTGGAGAGGCAGGTATTGGAGGTCTGATACTGGCCTACCTATTAAACAGAGCCCTTATCTAACCACAGCAGTGACCTGAGGGCTGAGGCTCCATCCACACTGCCTAACCACCCATGAAAGGGGTCTGAGGATAGTGGTTTCTACCAGTCTTTACAGGTATAAGCATTGGGTGCCTAAGGCACAGCTGCAGAGCCCACACACCAGAGAGCTCTAGAGAACAGAGATGCTCCTTCCTCACTGACACTTGGGGGAAGGCTGTCAGCACCCTACCCTCCTCAGAGTGTGACCCCCTGCTGCTACCAGAAAGCAGTGCATACAACCATCACTACTACTCCTCTACAATAGTAGTTGAGAGCCTACACCACACACTAGGTGACCAACTATCAGGACACCTGAGCTGAATTTATGCAAGAATAGTGAATGGACTCCTAGGCTCATATACTTGGTAACAACTCTAGCCATCTGGTAACAGGACATTAGTGCTGCAAAGGCTCCAATAATCAAGTTATCTCACTCTAGTAGCCTATATGGATATATGAAAACAAGTCACTAGGACACAGTGAGCAATCAAAAAATAAATTAATACAATAATTTACAGATGGCTTGGAGACAACAGTAGATATCGTATCACATAAAGAAGCAGGCCATGATTGCTTCAACAAACTCCTGAAACAGAGAATCAAGGACTCTTCTGGATGAAGATGTATTCCTGGAATTACTAGATGTAGAATACAAAGGATTAATATACAAAACTCTTCAAGACTTCAGGGACGACATCAGGAATGAAATCAGGCAATGTACAGAAAAAGCCGAGGAGCACACAGATAAAGCAGCAAACAGATTAAAAAGATTATTCAAGAACATAATGAAAATTTAATAAGCTGCAGGAATAAATAGAGAGACAGCATTCAGAAATTGAAAAGATTAACAACAAACATAAAGAATTAGACAACTCGATAGGAAGTAAAAGGAGCAGAATTGAGGAATTGGAATGCAGAATTGGGGAAATAGAGGATAAGGCATTTGGCAGCAATATATATGAAGAAAAACCAGATAAAAGAATTAAAAAAAAAAAAATGAAGAAACCCTAAGAATCATGTGAGATTCTATTAAGAAGAGAGAATTGTTGGAGATTCGTTGGCAGAAAACTTCCCTGACATGGTGAAAGATGAAAGGATATCTACCTATTCAAGATGCTCATCAAACCCCATACAAGGCAGATCTGCAAAGAGAGTCACCAAGACATATTATCATCAAACCTGCCAAAACCAAAGATATAGAGAAAATTTTAAGAGCACCCAGGGATAAACAAAAAGTCACCAACTAAAGAGAATCAATAAGTATGGACTATTTGGCAATGGGATGACATATCTAGAGTATTGAAGGAGAAAAATTGCCAGCCAAGAATCATATTTCCAGCAAAACTGTCTCTCAAATATGAAGGTGAAAATAAGTCATTTACAGGTAATCACAAGCTTAGAGAATTTGCAAAATCCAAACCAAACTACAAAAAATACTAAAGGAAATTCTTTGGTTAGAAAATCAATATTATCAGATATCAACACAACACAAGGACACAGAACACAGCAAACTGATATCAACTCAGATAGGGAAATCACAAAAATAAAATAAGATTTAAAAAAAAATGCTCAAAACAAGGAATCTCTGATGTCATTATGTAAAAGATGACAAAAGGCATAGTTCTTTCATACCGAGAGGAAATGAAGGTGATATAGGGAGATACAAGTTAGGTTTATACTTAGAAAAATAGGGGTGAATGTTCAGGGGTAAATGTTCAAAGAAGACTGACAATCCCAGACTTCAAAATAAAAACCAAGATAAACATACAGACTCAGCAAAAACAAATTCAACTACACTGAAAAAGAAGAACACACAATTTCTGAAGATAAACTTTTCAGCACAAAAAAGTAAGTGGATAAAATGAAATTATCAACACAGAAAAGGCATCAAAATGACAGCACCAAACTCATACCTATCTATAATTATGCTGAATGTAAAGGGACTAAATGCACCAATAAAGAGGAAAAGCATAATCCAGCTATATGCTACCTACAAGAGACACGCCTTAGACTTACAGATATAAATAAACGAAATCTAAAACATGCTTTTGGCCAAGATCCTTCTGACATCAGCAAGGATGTCCCTCCTTACGCTTCCTTTTCTGAATCTGGCTTGCACTTCTGGCAGTTCCTAGTGGATGTACAGCTGCAGTTCTTATTGAGTTTCATGGATTGATAGCACATGTCTTTTTATCACTGAGTAATATACTGCTGTGTGGATATAACAAAAATCTCTTTATCCATTTGTGTATTGAAGTTCATGGTGCAGCCTCAGACTAATATTAGCTTCTTTCTTTCTGTTCCTTTAATTTCCCTGAGGAGTTGGCTTGCACTGCTTGGGCACCAAGGGCTAGAGGGTGGCATCCTTCACTGAATTAGGCCTGCCTGAACATGTCTACAATTCACACGCCCACGTATATACATACAGATGTTGACCCAGCGTCCAGTCATCCCTCTTCTGGTCCCTGGCCCCAACACCGTTGAGGTTATGTCTCAGACCCAGTGGCCACACTGCATAGATCCCATTGTGGGTCCCAAGTGCTTCCCCGGCTGATCTCAGGCTTCAGAATTGGCCATATTTAAATCTGGGTAAAGAAAGCCCAAGAACAAGGTCTTGGCCTTTTCCATAAATACAGATGGTTTGCAGCCACCTCTGCCTCCCTCACCCACTCAGTGAAGCCCACATCCCCTCAGTGTCTGACCCCTCCAGAGAACCAAGACCCATATCCTCCAGGAGGCCCCATGACCGCAGGCTGCCTCCTCAGACACAGTGACTTGGAGCTAGCTGCCCTTTCTGCACTCTAAGTGGTTTGTGTGAGGCCAGCAGTCCCCTTTATCATAATGTCAGTCCCTGGTTTGCCACTTAGGCTTGGCCTGAGAGTCAGAGGACACACATCACTCCAGTACTCCCTTCACTTTTGAAGAGTCTTTCATAGAATACACACTTCTAGCTTGGTTTGTTGGTTTTCCAGCTCTTTATTTCAAGCAAATCTTTCCCTGCTTGCATGGTTTCTGATGAGAATTCCATTTGTAATTCTTATCATTGGTCTCTTATCGGTAAGCTTTCTTGTTTTTGTTTGTTTTTTACATGTAGCTTTTTCAAGTTTTTCTAAAATTTGAATACAATGTACCCAGATGTGTTTTCCTTGGTTTGTTTTTTTTTTCTTTCTTGTGCGTGTGTGTTTTTTTTTATTTATTTTTATTTATTCTACTTATTCTTTCGGCAGCATCTGTGATCTGTGGCTTTCAGTGTCATAAATGTGGCACACTTTTCCAGCTATGATTCCTTCAAATAATTCTTCTGCTCTCTATTCTACTCCTGATGTAAATACACATGTGTTGTGTTCTCTGCAATTTTCTCAGAGTGCTTGAATTTTTTTTTTTTTCTGGGAGTCATGGGCTTCATCCTCAAGGACAGGAAGCATGTATGGTCCTTATTCTTCCTGGTGGCAGCTCCCAGAGGTCAGCGTCTCAGGGATTCAGGCATGAAGATCTGTGGACGCTGCATCTGAGCACACGGCTCACTGTGGTTGTCCTTGTCCTCAGGTGTCTTGTCCCAGGTACATTTACAGGAGTTTGGTCCAGGACTGTTGAAGACCCTGTCCCTCACCTGCACTGACTCTAGTTACTCCTTCACCGGATGCTGGCTCTGGGTCTGCCAACCCTCAGAGAAAGGGCTGGAGTGGATGGGGTGCATCTTATGATAGGGACTTGCACTACGAACCATCTCTCAAGCGTGGAGTCAGCTTTTCCAGAGAAATGTACAAGATTTCTTTGTGCTGCTGAGCTCCATGACCAGGGAGGACATGGCCATGTATTACTGTGAGAGATACAGTAAGTGGAAGGCAAAGGGAGCTCAAATTCAATCCTGTCTGCAGGGAGGCAGGAGAGGCTACACTGCAGGGGCTCCTCAGGACCCACAGAGCAAAGAGGCCCAGCTCAGAAAGAAGATATAGCATGGTGTGGTGGTTTCTAGCCACGGTTTAGGGGTTCATCTCTTTTCCTAACATCTAACCCCTGGGAACACTCCATTACTTTTTATTTAGTTAGTTTTTGAGTTGTGGTAAAAATATATATCACACATTTGCCAATTCAATGTTTTACAATGTAGATTTCATGACACTGACTGCATCAGCCACATTGTACAGCCACTACATATTTTTTTTTTATTAACTTTTATTAAGCTTCAAGTGAACGTTTACAAATCCAATCAGTCTGTCACATACAAATTTACATACATCTCACTCCCTACTCCCACTTGCTCTCCCCCTCTTGAGTCAGCCCTTTCAGTCTCTCCTTTCGTGACAATTTTGCCGGCTTCCCTCTCTCTCTATCCTCCCATCCCCCCTCCAGACAAGAGTTGCTAACACAATCTCAAGTGTCCACCTGATATAATTAGCTCACTCTTCATCAGCGTCTCTCTCCCACCCGCTGACCAGTCCCTTTCATGTCTGATGAGTTGTCTTCGGGGATGGTTCCTGTCCTGTGCCAACAGAAGGTCTGGGGACCATGGCTGCTGGGATTCCTCTAGTCTCAGTCAGACCATTAAGTTTGGTCTTTTTATGAGAATTTGGGGTCTGTATCCCACTGATCTCCTGCTCCCTCAGGGGTCCTCTGTTGTGCTTCCTGTCAGGGCAGTCATCGATTGTGGCCGGGCACCAACTAGTTCTTCTGGTCTCAGGATGATGTAGGTCTCTGGTTCGTGTGGCCCTTTCTGTCTCTTGGGCTCTTAGTTGTCGTGCAGGCTTGGTGTTCTTCATTTTCCTTTGCTCCAAGTGGGATGAGACCAATTGATGCATCTTAGATGGCCGCTTGTTAGCATTTAAGAACCCAGACGCCACATTTCAAAGTGGGATGCAGAATGTTTTCATAATAGAATTATTTTGCCAATTGACTTAGAAGTCCCCGCAAACCATGTTCCCCAGACCCCCGCCCTTGCTCCGCTGACCTTTGAAGCATTCATTTTATCCCGGAAACTTCTTTGCTTTTGGTCCAGTCCAATTGAGCTGACCTTCCATATATTGAGTGTTGTCTTTCCCTTCACCTAAAGCATTTCTCATCTACTGATTAATCAATAAAAAACCCTCTCCCACCATCCGTCCCTCCCCCCCTCGTAACCACAAAAGTATGTGTTCTTCTCAGGTTTACTATTACTCAAGATCTTATAATAGTGGTCTTATACAATATTTGTCTTTTTGCCTCTGACTAATTTCGCTCAGCATAATGCCTTCCAGGTTCCTCCATGTTATGAAATGTTTCAGAGATTCGTCACTGTTCTTTATCGATGCGTAGTATTCCATTGTGTGAATATACCACAATTTGTTTACCCATTCATCCGTTGATGGACACCTTGGTTGCTTCCAACTTTTTGCTATTGTAAACAGAGCTGCAATAAACATGGGTGTGCATATATCTGTTTGTATGAAGGCTCTTGTATCTCTAGGGTATATTCCCAGGAGTGGGATTTCTGGGTTGTATGGTAGTTCTATTTCTCACTGTTTAAGATAACGCCAGATGGTTTTCCAAAGTGGTTGTACCATTTTACATTCCCACCAGCAGTGTATAAGAGTTCCAATCTCTCCGCAGCCTCTCCAACATTTATTATTTTGTGTTTTTTGGATTAATGCCAGCCTTGCTCGTGTGAGATGGAATCTCATCGTAGTTTTAATTTGCATTTCTCTAATGGCTAATGATCGAGAGCATTTTCTCATGTATCTGTTGGCTGCCTGAATATCTTCTTTAGGGAAATGTGTGTTCATATCCTTTGCCCACTTTTTGATTGGGTTGTTTGTCTTTTTGTGGTTGAGTTTTGACAGAATCATGTAGATTTTAGAGATCAGGCGCTGGTCGGAGATGTCATAGCTGAAAATTCTTTCCCGGTCTGTAGGTGGTCTTTTTACTCTTTTGGTGAAGTCTTTAGATGAGCATAGGTGTTTGATTTTTAGGAGCTCCCAGTTATCGGGTTTCTCTTCATCATTTTTGGTAATGTTTTGTATTCTGTTTATGCCTTGTATTAGGGCTCCTAGGGTTGTCCCAATTTTTTCTTCCATGATCTTTATCGTTTTAGTCTTTATGTTTAGGTCTTTGATCCACTTGGAGTTAGTTTTTGTGCATGGTGTAAGGTATGGGTCCTGTTTCATTTTTTTGCAAATGAATATCCAGTTATGCCAGCACCATTTGTTAAAAAGGCTTTCTTTTCCCCAATTAATTGACACTGGTCCTTTGTCAAATATCAGCTGCTCATACGTGGATGGATCTATGTCTGGGTTCTCAATTCTGTTCCATTGGTCTATGTGCCTGTTGTTGTACCAGTACCAGGCTGTTTTTACTATTGTGGCTGTATAGTAGGTTCTGAAATCAGGTAAAGTGAGGTCTCCCACTTTCTTCTTCTTTTTCAGTAGTGCTTTGCTTATCCGGGGCTTCTTTCCCTTCCATATGAAATTGGTGATTTGTTTCTCTATCCCCTTAAAATATGACATTGGAATTTGGATTGGAAGTGCGTTAAATGTATAGATGGCTTTTGGTAGAATAGACATTTTTACTATGTTAAGTCTTCCTATCCATGAGCAAGGTATGTTTTTCCACTTAAGTATGTCCTTTTGAATTTCTTGTAGTAGAACTTTGTAGTTTTCTTTGTATAGGTCTTTTACATCCTTGGTAAGATTTATTCCTAAGTATCTTATCTTCTTGGGGGCTACTGTGAATGGTATTGATTTGGTTATTTCCTCTTCGGTGTTCTTTTTGTTGATGTAGAGGAATCCAAGTGATTTTTGTATGTTTATTTTATAACCTGAGACTCTGCCAAACTCTTCTATTAGTTTCAGTAGTTTTCTGGAGGATTCCTTAGGGTTTTCTGTGTATATAATCATGTCATCTGCAAATAGTGATAACTTGACTTCTTCCTTGCCAATCCGGATACCTTTTATTTCTTTGTCTAGCCTAATTGCCCTGGCTAGGACTTCCAGCAGGATGTTGAATAAGAGCGGTGATAAAGGGCATCCTTGTCTGGTTCCCGTTCTCAAGGGAAATGCTTTCAGGTTCTCTCCATTTAGAGTGATATTGGCTGTTGGCTTTGCATAGATGCCCTTTATTATGTTGAGGAATTTTCCTTCAATTCCTATTTTGGTAAGAGTTTTTATCATGAATGGGTGTTGGACTTTGTCAAATGCCTTTTCTTCATCAATCGATAAGATCATGTGGTTTTTGTCTTTTGTTTTATTTATGTGATGGATTACATTAATGGTTTTTCTGATATTAAACCAGCCTTGCATACCTGGTATAAATCCCACTTGATCAGGGTGAATTATTTTTTTGATGTGTTGTTGGATTCTATTGGCTAGAATTTTGTTGAGGATTTTTGCATCTATGTTCATGAGGGATATAGGTCTATAACTTTCTTTTTCTGTAATGTCTTTACCTGGTTTTGGTATCAGGGAGATGGTGGCTTCATAGAATGAGTTGGGTAGTATTCCGTCATTTTCTATGCTTTGGAATACCTTCAGAAGTAGTGGTGTTAACTCTTCTCTGAAAGTTTGGTAGAACTCTGCAGTGAAGCCGTCCGGGCCAGGGCTTTTTTTTGTTGGGAGTTTTTTGATTACCGTTTCAATCTCTTTTTTTGTTATGGGTCTATTTAGTTGTTCTACTTCTGAATGTGTTAGTTTAGGTAGGTAGTGTTTTTCTAGGAATTCATCCATTTCTTCTAGGTTTTCAAATTTGTTAGAGTACAATTTTTCATAATAATCTGAAATGATTCTTTCAATTTCATTTGGTTCTGTTGTGATGTGGTCCTTCTCGTTTCTTATTCGGGTTATTTGTTTCCTTTCCTGTATTTCTTTAGTCAGTCTAGCGAATGGTTTATCAATTTTGTTAATTTTTTCAAAGAAACAGCTTTTGGCTTTGTTAATTCTTTCAATTGTTTTTCTGTTCTCTAATTCATTTAGTTCAGTTCTAATTTTTATTATTTGTTTTCTTCTGGTGCCTGATGGATTCTTTTGTTGCTCACTTTCTATTTGTTCAAGTTGTAGGGACAGTTCTCTGATTTTGGCTCTTTCTTCTTTTTGTATGTGTGCATTTATCGATATGAATTGGCCTCTGAGCCCTGCTTTTGCTGTGTCCCAGAGGTTTTGATAGGAAGTATTTTCATTCTCGTTGCTTTCTAAGAATTCCCTTATTCCCTCCTTGATGTCTTCTATCACCCAGTCTTTTTTCAGGAGGGTATTGTTCATTTTCCAAGTATTTGATTTATTTTCCCTAGTTTTTCTGTTATTGATTTCTAGTTTTATTGCCTTGTGGTCTGAGAAGATGCTTTGTAATATTTCGATGTTTTGGACTCTGCAAAGGTTTGTTTTATGACCTAATATGTGGTCTATTCTAGAGAATGTTCCATATGCGCTAGAAAAAAAGTATATTTTGCAGCGTTTGGGTGGAGAGTTCTGTATAAGTCAATGAGGTCAAGTTGGTTGATTGTTGTAATTAGATCTTCCGTGTCTCTATTGAGCTTCTTACTGGATGTCCTGTCCTTCTCTGAAAGTGGTGTGTTGAAGTCTCCTACTATAATTGTGGAGGTATCTATCTCACTTTTCAATTCTGTTAAAATTTGATTTATGTATCTTGCAGCCCTGTCATTGGGTGCATAAATATTTAATGTGGTTATGTCTTCCTGATCAATTGTCCCTTTTATCATTATATAGTGTCCTTCTTTATCCTTTGTGGTGGATTTAAGTCTAAAGTCTATTTTGTCAGAAATTAATATTGCTACTCCTCTTCTTTTTTGCTTATTGTTTGCTTGATATATTTTTTTCCATCCTTTGAGTTTTAGTTTGTTTGTGTCTCTAAGTCTAAGGTGTGTCTCTTGTAGGCAGCATCTAGATGGATTGTGTTTCTTTATCCAGTCTGTGACTCTCTGTCTCTTTATTGGTGCATTTAGTCCATTTACATTCAGCGTAATTATAGATTAATAAGTTTTTAGTGCTGTCATTTTGATGGCTTTTTATGTGTGTTGTTGACAATTTCATTTTTCCACATACTTTTTTGTGCTGAGGTGTTTTTCTTAGTAAATTGTGAGGTCCTCATTTTCATAATGTTTGACTTTATGTTAGTTGAGTCGTTACGTTTTTCTTGGCTTTTATCTTGAGTTATAGAGTTGTTATACCTTTTTGTGGTTACCTTATTATTTACCCCTATTTTTCTAAGTAAAAACCTAACTTGTATTGTTCTATATCGCCTTGTATCACTCTCCATATGGCAGTTCAATGCCTCCTGTATTTAGTCCCTCTTTTTGATTATTGTGATCTTTTACCTATTGACTTCAATGATTCCCTGTTATGTGTATTTTTTTTTTAATTAATCGTAATTTGTTTGTTTTTGTGATTTCCCTATTTGAGTTGATATCAGGACGTTCTGTTTTGTGACCTTGTGTTGTGCTGATATCTGATATTATTGGTTCTCTGACCAAACAATATCCTTTAGTATTTCTTGTAGCTTTGGTTTGGTTTTTGCAAATTCTCTAAACTTGTGTTTATCTGTAAATATCTTAATTTCGCCTTCATATTTCAGAGAGAGTTTTGCTGGATATATGATCCTTGGCTGGCAGTTTTTCTCCTTCAGTGTTCTGTATATGTCGTCCCATTCCCTTCTTGCCTGCATGGTTTCTGCTGAGTAGTCTGAACTTATTCTTATTGATTCTCCCTTGAAGGAAACCTTTCTTTTCTCCCTGGCTGCTTTTAAAATTTTCTGTTTATCTTTGGTTTTCATGAGTTTGATGATAATATGTCCTGGTGTTTTTCTTTTTGGATCAATCTTAAATGGGGTTCAATGAGCATCTTGGATAGATATCCTTTTGTCTTTCATGATGTCAGGGAAGTTTTGTGTCAGGAGTTCTTCAACTATTTTCTCTGTGTTTTCTGTCTCCCCTCCCTGTTCTTGGACTCCAATCACCTGCAGGTTATCCTTCTTGATAGAGTCCCACATGATTCTTAGGGTTTCTTCATTTTTTTAAATTCTTTTATCTGATTTTTTTTCAGCTATGTTGGTGTCGATTCCCTGGTCTTCCAGATGTCCCAGTCTGCATTCTAATTGCTCGAGTCTGCTCCTCTGACTTCCTATTGCGTTGTCTAATTCTGTAATTTTATTGTTAATCTTTTGGATTTCTACATGCTGTCTCTCTATGGATTCTTGCAACTTATTAATTTTTCCACTATGTTCTTGAATAATCTTTTTGAGTTCTTCAACAGTTTTATCAGTGTGTTCCTTGGCTTTTTCTGCAGTTAGCCTAATTTCATTTGTGATGTCTTGAAGCATTCTGTAAATTAGTTTTTTACATTCTGTATCTGATAATTCCAGAATTGTATCTTCATTTGGGAAAGATTTTGATTCTTTTGTTTGGGGGCTTGGAGAAGCTGTCATGGTCTGCTTCTTTAAGTGGTTTGATATGGATTGTTGTCTCCGAGCTATCACTGGGAAACTAGTTTTTCCAGAAAATCCGCTAAAAAAATAATGCAGTCAGATCCCTATCCGAGTTCTCCCTCTGGCTCAGGCTATTCAGATGTTAATGAAGCCGCTTGGGGAGGGTGTGGGAGGGAACAGAGAGATAGGAGAGTAGCACCTCAGAATATAGCCAGAGTTGCTTGTCTTGCTTGGAATGACTATTATATCTGAGATTCCCGCGGGGCGCGTTGCTTATGTGTGCTGGCTGTGTGGAGATTGCCCCCGGGCGGTCTGGCCCCCTGGAGTCAAGGTCAGATCCTCCGCTTCCAGCCCCACGCCCAGCGTCAAGGCTCCCCTACTGGGACGGTGCACTCTCGACTCCAAAATCAGTCGCTGCCTCCCGGGGACTTCTCGTCCCTCTAGCCGCGTGACCGTGCCGCCCCCGCGAACTGGTTGGGCCCCCTCCCGGGGTTAGTTCAGGTGGGTGGAGCAGCTCCCCGTGCTTGTGCTGTGACCGAGTGTCCCAGCTGGGACGCTGTTCTCCCCACTCCAATACCAGTCGCTGCCTCCCGGGGACTTCTCCTACCGGCTGCGTCCCACACCGCCTGTGCGACCCAACTGGGCCCCCTCCCAGGGTTAGTTCAGGGGGGTGGAGCAGCTCTCCGTGTTTATGCCGTACCTGCGTCCAGTCCAAATCCCGGCAGGTTGGTTCCCCAGCTGGGACGCTGCTCTCCCCGTTCCAAGACCAGTCATTGCCTCCCGGGGACTTCTCTTACCGGCTGCATCCCACGCCGCCCACAGAACTGGCTGGTCCCCCTCCCGGGGTTAGTTCAGGGGGGTGGAGCAGCTCTCTGTGCTTGTGCCTTACCTGACTGGTACGCTGGTTCCAGGCTCTGAAAACAATCGCTGCTTCCCTGTATTAGTTCGTTCTCCGTCTCTAAATCTGTGTTTTTTGTTCAGGGTTCATAGATTGTTATGTATGTGATTGAGTCACTTGTTTTTCCGTGTCTTTGTTGTAAGAGGGATCCGAGGTAGCGTCTGCCTAGTCCGCCATCTTGGCTCCGCCTCTACATCTCTTTTTAAAGCAATGCACTAATGCATCCAAATTGCAAATAGAGTGCAATTTTTTAATAGTCTTTCTTATCTATTTTTATCTTACTTTATCTTCTTCGTATACATTTGTCTTGAAATACGTAATTTCTATAAAATTAGCATTGTGCAGTTAATGTTTGAACTTAGGTCACTGCCCCAGGAATGCCCAGGCTTACTGCTACTATTATTACTACCAGTGTTACTTTTTGTTATAATAATAATACATAAAGTAAAGAAAAAAATTACATGTATATCCAGTCACTGGGAAGACAGATTGTCTACGTAGAATTGAAAATTGAACCCCACACCACATTTTCTGTATTATTTTCCTTTTTACGCTATAACACAAATAGCATAGTGTGTGGCTTTAAAGAGTACATATTTATTTGCTCACACTTCTTCTGAAAAGTCTAAAGCAGAGTCACTAGCCTATCAGTCTCTTCCTTGTCGAGATCCCCAAGTATTTGTTGGCGTTCCTTGACTCGTAGATGATCGTCATATAGCTTTTCTCTTTCTCTTTGTGTGTCTACTCTCCTCTTTTTGTAACTTAGAATTGATTAGATTTAGGGCCCACCCTGAACTGTTATAATTTCATTAACATAATATAAGAAAATAAAAACCCTGTTTTCAAACATGGTCACATGCACAGATACAATAGTCGAGAGAATATATTGCTAATGGGACCCTGTGGTCTGCAGTGTCTGTTCAACTATAACAGCTGTGTTGACCACAACTGTATCTCATCCACACGTAGCCAGGGCATCTGGAAAGACAGGTTCAGGTGCCACCTATTGACAAAAAGCCTGAATGTTTAGAACCAGAGACGATATTGCCGAGTGGGACTCACAGTGGGGAAAAGCAGTGTGAGCCCAGGCATACACCTCCTCTGAACACACAGGCTTGCTGTTGTCAGGAGACACTCGGGACCCACTGAATCCAGGATCCATTTCAGGGCAGTTTCAAGTGAGGAATAAGGGAGCTTTCTGTCTCACAATTTCTTCTCATTCCCAAAATACTGGCACGCATTGGAGCCCTCCTTTCTATTCAGATTCTAGATTTAGAAGACCTCTCCATGGGTGGGGTTATTTTCCTCTCTGCTCTACAAAGGATGGATTGTCATAGGGACAGTGGGCATCTAGTAAATATTACCATTTCCTCTGTTTTTTAGGGTCTTTATGAGAGGACATATGTCAGCCTAGCCTTGATCTGTTACGTAGTGTAGGATACAGGATTTGATGAAACTTCATTAGATTGTCTCCATGTGGGTAATTATGATAATACTAAAAAGCTATAAAGTTGCATTAAACATACAGTCTGAGCAGGTATTCATCCAACTGAATTAACCTGAAGAAACAGCCTTACATTCAATGCACAAAAATATACAGATGTTAGACACATTTTACTCATGAAAGGTGTTCTTTGATCTTAAGCGAAGAGTCCTGAGAGTGTTGATGTTAACTCAGCACATGGATTTGTCTTTCCTGCCTGCATTTCCCCTCAGAACACTTCCATCCATGTAATTTCTGAATGTCTCATGCACTAGTACCTCACCTAACAAAACCTTCCTTCTGACAGGAAGATACAAAGAAGCAAGCCTGTGACTGGACTGACCCACCCAGCCTGTAAGATCGTGTACTCCCTTGTGCCACAAGCACAGAGTCACTGTTTGTAGTGTACCTAAGTGACATCTTAGTTCTGGATTCAGGGCAGTAGGTGGGATGTCTACTACTCCAGCTACTAACCCAGCACATTGGTGAGCTGAGGACCTCCCACTAACTCTCCCTACTTCTGGTATGGAAATTTGTGTTCCTGAAAGTTCCCTTTCAAGGAGAGTGTCTACAGACACAAGAAGTTCTTATAGACAGGAAGTTTCAGAGAAAAGGTTTCATAAGTGTTACTGGTCATTTCAATAACTCCACTAATGATTACTCTCCAGGCAGAAATGTCCACTCTGTAAAAAATACATAAATAAAAAAATACTTTAGGCTGACATGAGCGTAATCCCCTTCACAGTATCCTTTTTATATACTTGGTAGTAAAGCCAGTTCAGCTGAAGAAATATTCCCCCAAGCTACTGAGCCTATCAGGGTGGTCCCAATTTACTACAAACTTTGGGATGGACACCGTTTTGTCTCTATTCAATGTTTTTGTTCCATTTTGCTGCTGTTTCAATTCCTTGTAATACACAAAAGGTTAAACATTACAAATGTGACCAGTTAGAAAGCCCTGGACTTGTGGTAAATATTTGATATCTATCTATTTGTCTGTCTATCTGTCTGTCATCTGTCTGTCTGTCTATCGCCTATCTGTCAATCTATCATCCATCCATCCATCCATCCATCCATCCATCCATCCATCCATCCATCATCTATCTATCCATCATCTATCTATCTATCTATCATCTATTCATTCCAATATACCTATTCTTAAAGGTGTCTTTCATCCTTGGCTGCATCTGGCTTCCTGATTTGAATATGTCCTTTTGGTGTGGATTAAGGCAACCCCAGGGAGAGATGAAATGGGATCCCAGGGAGGGGACTCTGTTCTGTTAATGACACAACAAGCAACCCCAGAGAAAGGAGCCTCTTCTGCCCCTTTTAAACTTTACAAACAGAGGCACCTCCTACATGCAAATTCTCACTTAGACAATTGGATGAAACCCCAGCACACATTTCCTGAAATTCAGGCTCTTCTCAGCCTGGAGAATATTCTCTGGGAGTCATGGACCTTATCCACAAGAACATGATAAGTGTGTGGGTTTTCTTCTTTCTGGTGATATCTCCTAGAGGTAAGTGTCTTAGAGATTCAGAAACAAAGCTCTGGGGATTATGTATCTGAACACATGACTCACAGTGGTTCTGTTTGTTCCCAGATGTCCTGTCCCATGTGTGGCTACAGAAGTCGGGCCCAGGACTGGTAAAACCCTCACAGACCCTATCCATCATCTGCTCTGTCTGTGGATTCTCTTTAACCAGCTACGATATGACCTGGTTCCGCCAGCCTCCAGGAAAAGGGCTAGAGTGGGTGGGTGCCATATGGACTGGTGGAGGCACAGGTTATAATTCAACTGTTGCATCCCGAGTCAGCATCACCAGGGAAACCTCCAAGAGCCAAGTTTACTTCCAGCTGAGCTCTGTGACTCCCGAGGACACAGCCCTAGATTACTGTGCAAGAGACACCGTGAGAGGAAGTCAGTGGGATCCCAGACAGAAACCTCCCTCCAGGGAGGCCAAGAGAGAGCTAGGGTTCACGTGATGCTCAGCATCACATAGCACAGGGGACCAAACCCAGGGCAGGGGTGAAGGGAGGGAGAAGGAGTGGGCTTCTTGTTAGAATCTCTGGTTTCCACTTCCTGTACAGGAAATCCTCTACAGACTCTATGCAACTACATACTTCATTAATGTAGTGGTTTTTCGTACTTCCATACATCATAATTTTTTTTCCTACTCTGAAGATAGATTTTGTTTTTTTCTTATATAGTCACTTTATACAGGACTAAGACTCAGCATATTTTTCAATGTGTGTCTGAAATCCTGAAACTTGGTGAACGCCCTGAGAAGGCTCAGGGGACTGTGATCATGTGTAAATGAATCTCATTATTTGCTGTTCACATGAAAGTAGTAACCAGCCCTCTTATGGTTTGCAGGAGCATGGCACAGCTAGTTTGAACATTGTGAGGTATGCACTGTTCAGACTTCTAGTGCCAGAGAGCACTTATTTTAGGTATATAACTGAGGCATTATGTTTACCAAAATTGGCTTAGTCTTTATTGTTATTTTATAACTGATGTTTTTATACCATTTCCCTTTAAAGTCGTGTAAGAATATGTTGTTGTTGTTGTTAGATGCCTTTGAGTCAGTTCTGACTTGATAGCGACCTTATATGCAACAGAAGGAAACACTGCTGGGTCCCTGTTGCACCTGAGCCCACTGTTGTAGGCACTCTGTCAATCCATCTCACT
Organism: Loxodonta africana; assembly: GCF_030014295.1. Taxonomy (NCBI): domain Eukaryota; kingdom Metazoa; phylum Chordata; class Mammalia; order Proboscidea; family Elephantidae; genus Loxodonta; species Loxodonta africana. The sequence continues at coordinate 24,557,555 of NC_087362.1, forward strand.
GAGGGTCTTCCTCTCTATTGATGACCCTCTATTTTACAAAGCATGGGGTTCTTCTCCATAGACTGGTCCCTCCTGGTCACATGTCCAAAATAAATGAGATGATATTTTCCTATCCTTGCTTCTAACGAGAATTCTAGCTGTGCTTCTTTCAAGACAGATTTTTTCATTCCTCTGGCAGCCATTGTATATTCAACACTCTTTGAAAACACCATAATTCAAAGGCATCAATTCTTCCTACTTCATTGTGCAGCTTTCACATGCATATGAGGCAGGTTGAAAACACCATGGCTTGGGTCAGGTGCACCTTTGTTCTTAAAGGGACATCTTCATTTTAACACTTTAAAGAGATGTTTTGCAGCAGATCTGCCCAATGAAATGCTTCGTTTGATTTCTTGGCTGCTGCTTCCATGGGTCTTGATTGTGGGTGCAAGTAAAATGAATTCCTTGACAACTTCAATCTTTTCTCCACTTATCTTGATGTGGCTTATAGGTCCAGTTGTGAAGATTTTTGTTTTCTTTATATTGAGATGTAGTCCATACCGAAGGCTGTGGTCTTTGATCTTCACCAGTGAATATTTCGAGTCCTTGTCACTTTCAGCAAGCAAGGTTGTGTCATCTCCGTAATGCAAGGTGTTATTGAGTCTTCCTCGAATCATGGTGCCCCCTTCTTCGTATAGTCCAGCTTCTCAGATTATTTGTTCAGCATGAAGATTGAATAAGCATATTGAGAGGATACAAGCCTGAGGCACGCTATTCCTGACTTTAAACCAGACAGTATTCCCTTGACTGTTAAAATGACTGTCTCTTGGTAAATACAATTCCTTGTGAGCATGATTAAAAGCTCTGGAATTCCCACTTTTACCCTTGCTTTTCATAATTTGTTATGATCCACACAGTCCAAATGCCTTCACATAGTCAATAAAACACAGGTCATCATCTTTCTAGCATTCTGTACTTTCAACCAGGCTTTATCTAACATTGGCAATGACATCCTTATTCCAAGTCCTCCTCTGAATCCGGATTAAATTCCTTGTCTATTGCTGCAACCATTTTTGAGTGATCTTCAGCAAAAAGTTACTTGTGTGTGATATTCATGTTACTATTCAATAATTTTTTGCATTCTGTTGGATCACCTTTCTTTGAAATGGGCACAAATATGGATCTCTCAATCAGTTGGCCAGATAGCTGTCTTCAAATTTCTTGGCATAGAAGAGTGAACACTTCTAGCACTGCATCCATTTGTTGAAGCATCTCAATTGGCAGTCTATCCATCCGTGGAGCCTTGTTTTTTACCAATGCCTTCAGTGCAGCTTGGACCTCTTTCTTCAATAACTTGTGTTCTTGATCATATGCTACCTCTTGAGATAGTTGAACATCGGCCAATTATTTTTGGTGCAGTAACTCTGCATATTTCTCCCATCTTTTTTGATGTTCAGTGTGTCATTCAGTATTTTCCCTGTAGAATCCTTCAATATTGCAACTCGAGTCTTGCTATTTTCTTCTTCGGTTTTTCAGTTTGAGAAAAGCCAAGCGTGTTTTTCCCTTTTGGTTTTCTATCTCCAGGTCTTTGGGTATTTCATTAGAGTACTTCGTCTTCTTGAGCTACCCTTTGAAATCTTCTGTTCAGCTCTTTTAATTCATCATATCTTTCTTTTGCTTTAGGTACTCTACATTCAAGAGCTACTTGCACAGTCTCTTCTGACATTAATTTTGTTCTTTTCTTTCTTTCATGTCTTTTTAATGACCTCTTGCTTTCTTTACGTTAGATGTCCTTGATGTTATTGCACAGCTCATCTGGTCTTCAGTCATTAGTGTTCATCATGTCAAATCTATTCTTGAGATGGTCTCTAGATTCAGGTGGGATATACTCAGGTTTGTACTTTGGCTCTCATGGACTTGTTCTAATTTTCTTCAGCTTCAACTTGAACTTGCATTTGAGCAATTGATGGTCTGTTCTGCAGGTGGTCCCTGGCCTTGTTCAGACCTGATGTAGAGCTTTTCCATCATCTCTTTCCACAAATGTAGTCAACTGGATTCCTGAGTATTCCATCTGGTCACGTTCAATATAGCCACCTTATTTTGTTGAAAAAATGTTTTTGCAGTGAAGAAGTTGTTGGTCCTGCAAAATTTTAACATGCAATCTCTGGCATCCTTTCTATCACCAAAGGCATATTTTCCAACAACCAGTCCTTCTTTGTTTCCAACCTTTACTTTCCAATTGTCAGTAATTATGAATGCATCTTGATTGCATATTTGATTAATTGCAAACTACAGAAGTTGGTAAAAATCTTTAGTCTCTTCGTCTTTGTCCTTTGTGGTTGGTTGGAAGTTTAAATAATAGTCATATTAACTGTCTTCCTTGGAGGAGTGTGCATATTATTCCATCACTGACAATGTTGTCCTTTAGGATAGACCTTGAAATGTACTTTTTGACAATGAATGTGACACAGCTCCTCTTCAATTAGTCATGCCTGGCATTGTAGACTATACGGTGTTTTGATTCAAAATGGGCTATACAAGTCCATTTCAGCTCACTAATGCTTAGGATATCAAGTTTTATGTGTTGCGTTTCATTTTTGGTGACTCCCAATTTTCCTAGATTCATACTTCATACATTTCACTGTCGAATTTTTAATGGATATTTGCAGTTGTTTCTTCTCATTTTGAATCATGCCACATCAGCAGATGAAAGTCCCAAAAGCTTGACTCCATCCATGTCATTAAGGTTGACTCTACTTTGAGGCGGCAGCTCTTCACCATTAATATTATGAGTTTCTTCCAACTTGAGGGGCTCACCTTTCAGCAATATAGGGCAATATTCCTTTGTTATTCATAAGCTTTTGACTGGTCAGTTTTTTTGGAAGTAAACTGCCAGGTCCTTCTACCTAGTCTTCTTACTCTGGAAGCTCTGCTGAAACCTGTCCATCAAGGGTAACCCTGCTGAAATTTAAAATACCAATGGCAAAGCTTCCAGTATGAGAACTACTGGCTAGCCATCACAGTACAACAAACTGACAGACATGTGGTGGATACAGTTGAAAATAATATAGCTTGAGTTAATTCAATGTATTTTGTCTGCTGCCTATTCTCTTAATTTAAATATTTAAGTATAGCATTTATGTCTCCTTTATTGACCTATTATTTATTTCCACTCCTATGAATTTCTAGTGGTTACCCTAGGGCTTATAATATGTGTTTTAAATTAATCTGGTCTAATTTCAGATATTATACCTGTGCGTATGGAATGTTAGGGTATTTTAGCAAATTGCCCAATTCCTTCGTCCCCATCCTTTGTCTCTTTGCTTTATTCCATTCACTTTTACATGTCCTATAGAAATACAATACACATTTATTATTATTGCCTTAAGTGTAAGTTATAAAATAGAGGAACTAAAATGAGAAAAAATGTTCAATTTCTTCTTATTTTATTCCTTATTCCTGAAGAACTTTTTTTTTTTTTTTTTTTTAAATCTCCTGACGGATGCACATGCTGACCATACATTTTCTCACTGTCTGGTTCTAAGAGAATATTTTTGACTTTTAAGAGATATTTACACTGGGTTTATAATTAGAGTTTACATTTTTTCTTTTTTTAAATTTAAAGATATCATCCCTTTGACTTTGTGATTCCCTGTATTGGATGAGAAAACTCAAAACCAAACCCATTGCCCTTGAGTCGATTCCAACTCATAGTGACCCTACAGGACAGAGTAGAACTGCCGCAAAGAGTTCCCAAGGAGTGCACGGTGGATTCGAATTGTGGACCTTTTGGTTAGCAGCCATAGCATTTAGCCATTATGTCACCAGGGTTTCCCGTTGGATGAGGAGAGTGCTACAATTATATTTTCTGTTCTTCCCTGAGAAGTCCATCCTTCATCTTTTTGAATGACTTCAAGATTTTCTCTTTGTCATTGGCTATCAGGGGTTTTATATTATAAACCTCTGTGAGGGGGTGTGTGTGTATGTGTAAGTGTATGAATTTTTATCCTGCTTGCCATTCTTCGACATTTTTGGATCAGAGATTTGCTATTTGTCACTAATTTTGGAAAATTTTTGACCATTATTTCTTCAAATACTTTTCCTTCCTGATTTCTCTTTCTTCTCTTTTTGCATACCACATATATATGTGTGTGTGTATATATATATATATATGGTCGCTATGAGTTGGAATCGACTTGATGGCAATGGGTATACGGAAACCCTTGTGGTGCAGTGGTTAAGTGCTAGAGCTGTTAACCAAGAGGTCGGTAATTCGAATCCTCCAGGAGCTCCTTGGAAACTCTATCAGGCATTTCTACCCTGGGCTATAGTGTCACTATGAGTCGGAATCGACTCGACAGCAATGGTTTGGTGTGTGTGTATATATATCTATATACACATATAAATATGTATATAAATATATATAGCACCTTTTCATTTAGCCCCACAGCTTTTGGATGATCTGTTCTCTCTTTTTTTTTTGCTTTGCAATTTAGTCTAGCTACTTTCTATCAACCAATTTAAAGTTCAAGCTTGCTTTTGACAGCTGTGTTGAGTCTATTTGATCAGCTTATTGAAGGCATTCTTCATTTCTATTACTGTGTTGCTGATTATCAAAATTTCTTGTATTTCAATTTGATTATTTTTTGTGCTTTATGTCATTCTCCTGAAGTTGTCTATGGGATCTTACAGTCAGTTTACACTTTCCTTCAGATTGGTGAACATATTAATAAGAATTATTTTAAATTCCCTGTCATATTTGAAAAATACTGAGCTTCACATAAAGTCTCTCTTACACTCTCTGTGACTCTGTGTCTATTCTGGTCTTTGTATAACTCAGAAATGATCAGGGCTAGGCTCTACAATAAACTTTTAGGACCTCATTAACATACACACACACCACACACACACACCACAAACCTATTTCTGAACATGATTATATCCACAGGTACAAGGACCAGGAATTTAACACATATTCCTGGGGAACATAATTCATTTTATCACACAATATTTTCCCAATGTGCCTGAGAATACGACAATCCCTCCACACTCAAGCTACTTCAGGTTCTCTGGTGCCTAGATCTAGTTCCCTCCCACACCATGTAGAGGCTCCAAGAGCCCAGGGAAATGGAGGAAGGTAGGTGAAAGCCTGGCATGGCATTAAGTATAGCATCCAGGTGTCTCACTTTGTTCTCTCTGTCCTATGTGTCCATCAAGACCAGGGCCATGGACTTAATTAAAGAAATGGTAAATAAATAAATTATGAATCTATTGCAGAGCATGTTATCCTTGCCTCAGAGACACACGCACACATGCACACATACACATACACGCTCACACACAGACTCCTCTATTGAACTGAGGCTCTTTGTCCAGGTGATGATAGCATGATCTTTTCTGGTATATTGCACTTTAGTATCTGTCTTACATATCTAGTGTGGCTATAATATAAATGTCATAAATGAATGACTTTAAAAAACAGAAATTTATTCTCTCCCGGTTTTGGAGGCTAGAAGTCCAAATTCAGGGCACCAGTTCTAGGGGAAGGCTTTCTATCTCTGTTGGATCCAGGGGAAGGCCTTTGTCTCCTTTCAACAACTGTGGGCCCAGCATCCCTTGGAGATCTTCATGTGTCTTTGCATCAGTCTTCCACCAGCTCAAGGAGGTTCTCAGCACAGGGACCCAGGGTCCAAATGACGAGCTACCTTTTCAGCTCTTCTTTTGTGGTGGTACTGAGGACCCTCACTCCCTGCCAGCTTGTCTCTCCCTTTATTTATTGTAAGATAAAAAAGGATAAATCTATATTCCAGGGACACTCCTGTTACATCTGGTCAGGGCTGTGACCTGAGTAAGGCTGTTGCATCCCACCATTACCCTGCCTCAATAATATAACAAATACCATCTAATCTTCATTAACATAGCCCAATCTTGCCTCATTAACACACAGAGCTCCGGAATTAGAGCACATCAGAAAAGTGAGAATAATTACATCAGATTACAAAGTAGAGGATGACAATACAGTAATAGGAATCGTGGCTAGTCAAGTCGACATATGTTTGGAGGGGCAAAATTCAATCCATGACAGTATCCAAAACTGGAATCTCATGACTGAACATCAAAAAACACTTCAGATGACATTGTTCTTTAGCAAATAGTGTCCTGTTTTGTCCTTGATATGAACTTAATATTATTTGTGTCCTGCAAAAACTTATGAACTTGTGACATTCTTCATACCTACTGTATGAAAACCACCTGGATTAAATATATTCCACTTTCTACCCGTAAACCTTAAACCAAAACTATCTCCTGAAGTATTTTTTAAACTAAGCAATAGTTTAACTTAATTGGTAAACAATGTCTGCCTTGATCTGTGTGCTATTTAAAGAATTATCTTTATGTGATCAAATTGATGTAGAAATTGTCAAATAGGTGCATGTTTTGTATATATTTTCACCAAAAGTAATACATTATTTTAAGACAATGTATGGAGTTAAATTGAAGAAGGAATGAACATTGTATAACTTTATATAAGTGATGAATAGCATGGGGCTGTCCTTGTCTGTATGTAGAGTTGGGGATATAGGCTGATTGAACTCTAGTCATGAGTTTTCAAACTCTTAATGTTGCAGATATGGGCAAGTGTTTTAACTTCTCTGAGCACAGCTTTAGATTTCCCATCTGTATGTGGAGAATATAATGCAATGCAACCTTTACTAAATGGTTGAGAACATTAAATAAGATAATATTGGAACCTGTTTACCACTTTTCATGCTAGAGAAAAGCTTAATAGATGTGTGTTGTCCTGATTGTTTCCACACACACTCCTCCCACCTTCTGTCCAGGGCACTTGCCTCTCCAGGTGAACTGCTCTGCCTATGACATTCACGTCACATAACCCTGTACAGAGACGGAGACACGCAAATAGTGCCCTACCCTCTTCTCATAAATACCCTCAAAGAACGTGCCCCTGGAGCTCTGGGAGAGGAGTCCCAGGCTCAGGTGCTGTGCTATCCCCAAGGATCTGTGAGCCCAGTCACAGCACCATGAAGTTTAAACATTTCTGGGGTTGTCTTCTCATCCTTTTGCAAGGTAAGTATTGGAGCTATGAGGGAGCGATGCACGTTGAGTACATAAGTGGGTGGAGAGTTGGGTTTCCTGAGCCTAATGATGGTGCTCTTTTTTTTTTTTTTGCAGTTGTCCATTGTGAGGTCCGGCTGATGGAGTCTGGAGGAGACCTTACAAAACCTGGGGGCTCCCTGATACTCTCTGTGTAACCTCTGGTTTTACCTTCAGCTATTATGCCACACACTGGATCTGTCAATATCCTGGAAAGGGGCTGGAATAGCTGGCAGGTATAAGGTCTGATGGAAGTCAACAATACTACACAGAGTCCGTGAAAGGCCGGTTTACCATCTCCAGAGATAACTCCAAGAACACGGCGTATCTGCAAATGGACAGCCTGAGAACAGAGGACACAGCCATGCATTACTGTGCAAGTGACACAGTGAAGGGAGGTCATTGGAAGCCCAGACACAAACCTCCCTGCAGGAGACAGAAAGAGTCTGGGCTGTAGGGGGTGCCCATGCTCACCAAGTAGTACAGGGAGCTTCTGGGGAGCAAGTGAAGGGAAGGGATGGAAGGATTACTCTCAGAAGCTGTGGTTTCCCGCATTCAGTCAGTGTCTCCTCAGGGACCTACATGAAAAATATTCTAGGGATCTTTCCTGATTTGAACATCAAAGCTTTTGTTTTCGTGGAGTCATCGTATCTGTCTTTCCCCATCTGCCCCAGGGCAAGTTCCACAGTAATGTTTCTTGAGGACGTCTCTGTTTGCAGTTCAGGTTACTATTTACTGCCATTATTTGCCAAGTTTAGAAAAACTTAGTATCTTCAACTATTCTGCTGTTGGTCCTCATATTTGCCCTGCACTGTCAGATGGATCCCCATCTTTTCACCTAGGTGAGTGCCCCCCAGTTGTCCTTGATGTAGTACCTTTCACTGATGATGCTCCAGGCCAAGTTGGTCATGTTGATGTGTGTTTGTAAGTTGCCAAAAAGTATTTTTCCCCAAGGGGCATGTGGTAGTTCTTGGAGTCATTTTTGGTTGTCTCAGCGGAGGTGCAGCGTACTTTCCCACAAATCTGATAATTCTCTCCGGACCAGAACTTATTTTTTCAAATTTCATGGAAACGTTAATTCAACCCTCAGCACATGCACACACACACATACTTGGCACACAAAAACCAGTACCCATTCATACCCCCCACTGGAGGACACCCAGGCCTCCTCAATGTGTACCATCAAGCTCAGAGTACTGTGTTATTTTAATTAGACCTAGGATTTGAGGTGTTTTCATCAAAGCTGTGTTCTGCCATCAGCTCCTGCTCCTGGGTGTGACCTCCATCAGGGCTTTCTGCATTTTCCTTAGGGATTTGGTCCCACTGAAAATGGTAACTCTAATGAGCTGGGGTCTAGCGTGACTCTCACATATGCCTGGGGTTGGCTCACCATTGTCTGCACTGACTGTGAAAGGCTCAGCCATGTGTTTCTGAACCTCCATAGCTAAGCCTGGTTCTGTCCCACAGTGACATGTACAGGCCCCCGGGCTCTGAGGGAACAGACAACCCCAGCATATAGGAACTGTCACATCTCCACCTGTATTCTGTTTGCTTTTGTCCTGTTTTGCAAAGCATATCACACACCCAAGTTCATAGTCAGTTTTGGTGGGGTGAGGCATTGATCACATTGTGAACAGAATGAGGAAGGACATGTTAGAGCATAGTGGTAAAAGTCAGTCAGTGTGTCTGTATGTGTGTTTGAGTCTGTGTGTGTTTGTAATTGAAATAGTAGAAGTGAGTGGACTTTTACCCACATGGAGTTGTGGATGCAGGTATTACCTGATGGAACTTCAACCTCAGTTTTCTAAAGGAGAATAGAGGCTTTGGATGTCACCAAAGTTTCTGGATTGCTCGTGAAATGACTCTTTGGGTCAGTGCATCTGGAAATTGCAAGGAAGTGGCTCTTGGAGATGTCATAAACCTTGGCCTTTGGTCAGTCTGCAGAGCTCACTGGGTTACAAAGAATAATGCACTACTTCAGGAGATTATATCCAATGCACCCGGTGTAACTGACTGATCATTTAATGCTGGGCCAGAGGTGCTGTCAGAGAGAGGCAGGGTGAGCTCAGACATAGCTGCCCTGCAGGGAGTGCAAGGAGAATTCAGGGGACACTTAGGACCTGCTATCTCAGGGGACTAGCCCAAGGATCACGGGCAAAGAAGACTGGGGAGAGGTTTCCTCCGAGCACATGAGTTTTACTTTAAAAACAAAAAACAACAAAACTAAAAAACTAAAGTTCAATTTCATTCAACCTGCTGATGTGTTTATAAATATTCTACTCCATCAATAGTGTTTGCCTAACTTAATAACACAACAGGTACCACAGGGAAAGAGGTGATTTTGTAGTACTTATAGAAATCCTATGGAGCCCTGGTTTCACAGGTTTTAAGTGCTCAGCTGCTAAAGACAAGGTTGGTGGTTCAAAGCCACCAGACGCTTCTTGGGAAGTCTGCTTCAGTAAAAATTATAGCCTTTGAAACCCTGTGGAGCAATTTTACTCTGTTCCACAGGGTCAGTATGGGTCAGAGTCAACTCTAGGCCATGGGTTATAAATATCTTAATAGTGAGGAGCAGAAGACAGGATGGTATCATTAATTCAGAGGATCCTGAATTTTGGAGGTACACTGATCCCAGGAATAAGAGACTAGTATGTCAAGCCTGGGATGGGTGTGTGAGAGGAAGTGGGTGGGTAAGAGTCGGTGTCAGACGCATGGATCCAAACTGATCAGAAATTAATTGGTAAAGTTGGGGAACTTTCAGAACTGAAAATACATAAATTATGTGGACTCAGGGGATAAGACACAAAACTACTAAAAACAGATTCCTTGGAAAGATTGAAAAGCAAGTTTAGCGATAGTTTCGTGCAATTCCTCTTATCAGTGTGATTGGAAACACAGCCTTCAATGACTCATCAGAGGGCTGGCCTGAGAACCAGAAGTCTTCTTACTGAACAGCCTGGAAGCTCAGGAAACCCAGACAGGGGCCTGGGGAAATTGTCTCAGAGTGAGGAGCAGATTCCACAGCTTCCCATGGATCCTGCGGGACACTCATGTGCAGCAACAACAGTCCTTGTCTCGGAGTGACCCATGGGCTGGGCTTGGTGCTTGAGGGGACCACGATGATGTCCATAAACCTGGTCAGCATCATAGCAGGCGATGGGCCCCAGAAAAAGTCCAGGAGGTCTGTGCACCAAGGAAAGTGGGGCCACAAGAAGGAGCATCAATGTGGGTGCTGCACCCCTCAGTGAGAAGACCTCTGTCTGCACAGTGTTTGGGAACACACATGGTACACATTTATCAACAAGGATTATCACTTGTACCCTCATAATTGCATTGCTTCATTGTGCCTGTATCTTCTATCTTCTTCTCTCAGGCTGTGTCAGGTCTTGAGCTATGAAATATTCTGCCTCTTGAATATTCAAACAATATATACAGTCTATTGTGTTAAATATGGATATACCTGTGTCCCCCCCCCCCCGCCGCCACCCAGAGAATCACCAAATAACCATGCTTCTCTCCATCAGAAGCCTGTGAGAGCACACCATTAACTGAAGCTAGGGAATCCTCTTCTTGGTGGCAGTAGCTTCAGTAAATGGGTCCCCAGTCCCAGGCTGAGGAGGAGGCTGTGGCCAATCACAGTGGATTTCATCCACTCTCATCTTCCCTCCAAAGGTGGTTGCTCCCAGGTCCATCTGGTGCCCCTGGTGGGTGAGGTGAGGAAGGATGTGTCATCAGTGAAGGTCTCCTGCAGGGCTCCTGGATACACTTTCTCTACCTACTATGTTCACTGGATTCAGCAGGCGAATGGAGAAGGTCTTGAGTGGGTGAGACAAATTAACGCTGAAATTGCGCTGCCTCCACCCTTTCTTGAGGGACCATGACATGCCACCTGGCTAGAGAGATACCAGCTTGCCACCGCCCTGGTTCTGGCCTGTGCCAGTGGCCAGTTCATCCGGATACATATTTGTTTTGTTTTGTTTCTGTTTCTTCTCTCTCTCTCTTCTTTTCTTTCCTCCCTCCTACCTAGCCTCATGCACTGCCCGCCCCTTCTGGATGGGCCACACCCCCAGGCTATGGAAACTCTAGCACATGCCCACCTCTGGACTGCCCTGCCCCCATCAGCCAGCTTCCTCAGCCCCTTATTTTTTATTTTTCTTTATCTTTCCCTTGCTTTCTTTTCCTTCTACCTCCACCTAGGTCCTGCTCTGCCTCTGCCCCTTCCTGACTGGCCCTACCTTTATGCCAGGTAAGAGAGAAGCCAGCTCTCAGCTGACTCTGTTGTAACCTGCCCCCAAAGGCTGGTTCCCTCAGCTCTGTATTTTTATTTTTCTTTATTCTTTTCTTCTCCCTCTCTCTCTCTCTCATCCTTCCATTCCTTTTTTCCACTCACCTAGCCCCCTGAGCTGCCCACCGCCCCTTTTAGACAGACCATTATAGCTCAGCTCAGCTCCAGAGCACATTGCCTCCTTGGATGAGCCCTGCCCCCAATCTCAGGCTGCTACTGCACAGCCATTTTACTGATTTATTTTTATTATTTTTGTTTTGTTTGTTTCTGTTTCTCTCTGTTCTTTCACTCCCCCTTTCCTCCTGTCTCTGTGCACCTGAGCTGAGCTCTGTGACCCCAAGGACACTTGCTTGGACCTCTGATCCCTTGGCTTTAGTTTGAAGACTTACCCTAAACAGATGTAGCCTTATTAACATAACAAAGAAAATCCTATTCCCGATAGGATTTCATCTATACATATAAGGAATAGGATTCCAACACATATTTTGGGGGGAGACACAATTCAATCCATAGGATTCCTCCATTTATTTACGTGCCCTGTTACAATTCTCTGTAATATTTTGAAGTTTTAGGTGTAGAGATTTAAACATGGTATTTCACAGCTACTTATATTTTTATATATTTGAAATTTTGGCAAGTGGAATAATTCTCATTTTCACTTTAGTATCTGCCTTCCTAATATATAGAAATACAACTTATCTGTTTACTTTGTATCCAATAACCTTAAAAACACTTTATTAATTCTTAGAGTATGTCTGTTTTTATTTTTATGTGAACACAGTCATGTGACATCTGCATAATGAGGGTTTTATTTTTCCCCTTGTTGCATTAATATTGTTGAATTGAATGCCTGTGGTGGACATGCTTGTCTCTTTCATGATCTCTAAGGAATTCTTTAATAATAATCTGTTTTTAGTTATCTAGTGTTGCTCTAACAGAAATACCACAAGTGGATGGCTTTAACAAAGAGAAGTTTATTTCCTCACAGTAAAGTAGGCTAAAAGTCCAAAATTAGGGTGTTGGCTCCAGGGGAAGGGGAAGGCTTTCTCCCTCTGTTGGCTCTGGAGGAGGGTCCTCATCCTCAGTCTTCCCCTGGCTGAGGAACTTCTCAGGTGTAGAGACCCGGGGTCCAAAGAATGTGCTCTGCTCTGGTGCTGCTTTATTGGTGGTACAATGTCCCCAACTCTCTGCTTGCTTCCCTTTTCTTTTAAGTCTTGAAAGGCAAAAGGTGGTGCAGGCCACCTGAGGGAAACTGCATTTACCTTGGATCAGGGAGTTACTTGGGTAAGGGTGGTGTTACAATCCCACTCTAATCCCCTCAACATAAGATTACAACTACAAAATGGAGGACAACCACACAATACTGAGAATCATGGCCTAACCAAGTTAATACATTTTGGGGGGGACATAATTCAATCCATGACATATGTCATTAGATCTGATGTCCTTTATGTAGATACCAAACACCAAAAAACCCGTTGCCATCAAGTCAATTCTGACTCATGGAGACCCCATAGCACAGAGTAGAACTTACAGGGTTTCCAAGGAGCGCCTGATGGATTTAAACTGCCAACCTTTTGATTGGCAGCCTTAGCTTCTAATCACTATGCCCAGGGTTTCCTTTATGTAGATAATGTGTATGAAATTTAGTCTTTTTTTGTTTGATAATTTTAGATTTTTCTCTTATTTAGATGAATTGTTTGTGAATTTTGAACTGTAAATCACTTTAACATTACCTGAATAAACAGCACATTGTTGTAATATATTAATTTTTAATATATTGCTATATTTTGTTCACCAAAGTTCAAGATTTCTGAATCCAAGTCCATAAGAGATATATGTCTGATATTTGTTATTCTTGTGAAAAACTTGCTAGTCTTTGGATCCAAATGTATGTTGGGCTTATGAGTGTTCTTTTGCTGTGACCCGAGGGACGCTTTCAGCAATGATCCCACAAACCATAGAGGTCATTCCGCGTGGCCTGTTCCCAGGTATCAGGGGTCTCCATATCGTTGGGATAACTTGTTCCTTCAGAGAGGGAGACAAAGGCAATAGCAGTAAAGGCAGTTCACAATTTTGGCACCAGGTGTCACGCATTTTTTCTCTAGATACACTGGCCATTTTTCACACACTTCCTGCAATGCAAAGGGAGCAGGGCAGAGAAGTACCTTGGGGTGAGGTGGCCTTGAGCTGGTATAAGACAATGCGACACCCAGAGCCCATGACATTAAAGCAATTATTTACCGCAGCCCTGACTGAGTATAGACCTATGTTTCCTTTCATTCTCACCAAACACGCTACCTTCTTGGAGAGGTCAGTGTACGGCCCTCAGCAATGAACACACTATGGTTGGATGTCAATTTCTTCTCTTTTTGTTCATTCTGAATTGAATTGCTGATAAGGGCTCATATCATAGAGGTATCCAGACAGTGTCCACATTTGAAAAGGGTAGGGGGCGACAGGAAGAGTAACCTTGAGAATCAAGTCCCAGGATACGTTCCCCCCTGTCCTCTCTGGATCCAGAGGTTAGGGGGTAGGGTGGGGTAGGGGCTGAGGTCTGCTGGGCAGCTCATATATGACCACAGGGAGAAAGTCATGCACATCTGGCCCCTCCCCTGCTCATGAAAAGTCATTGGTCACCTGTCCTTGCAGATCTTGGAGGAGCCACTCCTGTCTGTGCCCTTCCTCATTGTTCACACCTTGGGGACCATGCCAATATGGGCTTTCCTTCTCATCACCGTCAAATGTAATGTTCCTCCTGCATCAAGTCAGCTGTGACTGCTCCACATGGGACTGTTCTTTGTGTTATCTCTGTGTACGCGTGTCCTGTGTGAAGTTCAACTGGTGGAGTCAGAGAAGGGGGATGGGAATACAAGACAGCCTGAGGATCCTTTGAGCTCTTCCTGGAAAGGATCTGGATTCATCTTCACTCACTATAGGATGTACTGGGTGCACCAAGCTCCAGGGAAGGATCTGGAATTGGTATCAGGAGTGAATTAACCAAGACAGTGTTCTCATTGGTATTCTCCATCACTTAAGGAAGATTCAGAATCTCCAGAGTCAACCCTATCAGCATAGTCTCTCTTAAAATGCCCAACCTGAAATCTGAGGGCACAGTCATTTATTGTTGTAGGAGAGATATGGTGAGGCAAAGTCAGTGAAAGCCCAGACACAGTTCTGCCTACAGTGTGAGGGGGAGGGGTCTGGGCTGCAGGGGGCATTCAGGATGCACCAAACACAGGGCCTGTCTCAAGAACAAGTACAGAGGAAGATCAAGGTTTACTTTTAACCTTGACTTTTCCTGCTCCTGACAAATGTCTTATCCAAGAACCATTATCATTCCATCTTTGTAACTTTCTGGTTTCTCTCACCATACGGGGATTAACTCAGAGCACAGATTCCATTCAATTTTTAATCCTTGAAATTTTTGACTTCTTTTATTAATACCGTTTCAGTAAAATTTTAATCCTCATTCCAAACTTTACCACCATGCTAATAGTTTTGAGTTTTCTAACTATTGCAGTCATAGCATAGCATACACTTTTACCAGTAAAATATTCAGGATATACCTTGGTCTCACGCTCCATTGCTGCCCTTTTTCCTGTCTTGCATGGAGCTGAAACACCCTTTTAATGACTTATACCCTTCACGTTTATCAGGAAAGACAGACTAGTCACTGGAAAAGGACACCATTTTTGCAAAAGTTATGAGCTCAAACATAGCAACGATTCTCAGGATGATGCAGGACCAGGTAGTGTTTCGTTCTGTTGTACGTAGGGTCACTTTGAGTTGGAACTGACTTGATGGCACTGAACAACAAAAAGACGCTATATGCATAACTGAGTAACACATAGTTTAGAAATAATTACCTTTTTACTTTTAATTACTATATTTAACAAGAATATTTTTTATATTTAGATGCACCAAAGCATATATTTACATTTGTGAATTAGGATTGAATTAAACAGGCATACACCTAGAAGAACATAATTATGGAACCCTGCCTTACACTATAAACTCAACTTCAAATGGATTGGTTTGAATAATATGGAGGAAATATATGTGTTGTGTGTAAGGATGTGTACTTTTTTTTTTTTTTTTTGCATGTGTACCTGTGCCTGTCACTGCTGGAGATGAGTGTGTCTGTGCTTGTGAAATTACAATATGTTGTAAACACATCTAAGTACATAAAATCTAATTTTTTTTACGTGCTGAAGGGTAATGAAACCAAACCAAGTGAAAAGTCATTAATAGGATCTTGACTGGTTATGTTATGATGTCTAATACATATAGCATGTATTGCTAATAATTCACAAAAACGCCCAAATTTTCTTTAAAGAGACTCCTGAAGTAGAAAATGTCAATTTGATTTTTACTGAATATCAGTATAAAATTTCTAAAGATGAAATGCGCTAATCCGCACTGGCCAAGAAAAAACTCATTATAATATAAAATTTATCCAAAATGTAGGAGAAATTAAAATAAATTAATGATGCCATTTCATTGTATGGAGTTTAAGATCCAGTGTTTTGCATAATTCACTGATACAAATATTTGTCATCTGTTCAGAAAGTAATTTAACTGTATCTCTTAAAATTTCATTATGAAGAAGGGAGTAATGCCATACTGTTAATCTATTCTATAAATTCTTGTGATTTTTATATTTAACGGTTTGCCTTTTATAAACTTTCTATTTAGAGTAATATTAGATTAACAGGAGAATTGCAAAGAAAATACAGAGGGGATTCATATAGCCCTCTCCTGGTTTTCTCTATTGCTAACACCTTGCATAATTATGGTGCATTTGTAATAATTAAGAAATTAACATTGCTACATTTGTATTTAGCAAAGTGCTGATTTTAT
Source organism: Loxodonta africana (assembly GCF_030014295.1). NCBI lineage: Eukaryota > Metazoa > Chordata > Mammalia > Proboscidea > Elephantidae > Loxodonta > Loxodonta africana. The sequence continues at coordinate 24,573,798 of NC_087362.1, forward strand.
GAGAATTTTACTAGTTTTCCACTCATGTCCTTTAGTTGTTTTTGCTCCAAGATTCAATTTAAGAAACCATATTGTATTTAGCTCTGATATTTCCTGAGTCTCGTCAGTGATACTGTGTGCTCTACTATTTTTCAGTGACATGATCTATAAATGGCAATTAGGTAGGTTAATAGTGCTTTTCAGATCATTTATATCCACAATTATTTTCTTCCTACTTATTCCATCAATTGGAGCGTGAAGTGTTTAGGTCTCCACCTATAATTGAAGATTGGTCTATGTCTCCTCTAGGTTCTATTAATAGGTATTCTTATGTGCTTTGGAAAATCGGCCCTTTACCGTTATGCAATGTACCTCTTTAAGTCTAAAAATCTTTTTTTTGAAGTCTGCTTTATCAGAAATTACTATCACTTCTGAAGCTTTGCTTTTATGGTTTATATTTATCCATCTTTTACTTTTACCTCTCTATATAGTTATATTAAAAGTCCTTACTAATTTTGAGTTTGGACTTGCTTTTTACCCAATATGACAATTATTCTTTTGTAGCTGATGTTTTTAGATGATTCTCATTTAAAATGAATAATGATATAGTTTCATCTTGCTAATTGTTTTCCGTTTGCTGAAATTTTTCTGTGTTCTTGCAATTTTTTCTACTGTTTCTTCTCTTAATTTAAATGTTTAAGTATAGCGTTTATATCTTCTCTGTTGACTTATTATTTTTTTCCTCTTCATGTGTTTTAAATTAACTTGATTCTGCCTTCATATAATATTCTATCCCTTGATATAGAATGTTAGGATATTTTAGCAATTTTTCCAATTCCTCACTCCCCTCCCTTTGTCTTTTTGCTTAGTTCCATTCTATTTTACATACCCTTATAGGTATAAAGAAAAAAAAAAAAAAAAAAAAAAATTTTTTTTTTTCTTTATAGGTAAACATGCACATTTTTTAAATTAAAGAGTCAGTTGTAAATCAGAGCCAATAAACTGAGAAAAAAATTCAATTTCTCGTTCGTTTTATTCCTTATTGCTGAAGAACTTCTTTTTGGTGTCCTGAGGGACACATATGCTGATCATACTTTTTCTCATTTTCTGGTTCTAAGAGAAAACCTTTCAATTTTAAAAGACATTTTCACTGCATATAGAATTAGTGTTTTACTTATCTTTTTCCACTTCAACAATTTAAATAGATCATCCCATTGTTTTTATGATTCCTCGTATTTGATGGGAAGAGGGCTATAACTACTTTTTCTGTTCCTTTCTAAGCAATACTTCTTTATTCTTTTCGCTTGCCTTCAACATTTCCTCTTTGTCTTTGGCCTTCAGGTGTTTTATTACTATATACCTCTGTGAGTGTTTGTGTGCATGTGTGTGAATATTTATCCTGCTTGACATTCTCTGAGATATTTGGAAAGGAGATTTAGTGTTTGTCACTAATTTGGAAAGTTTTTGGCAATTATTTCTTCAAATATCTTTCCTCCCCGCTCTCTCTTTCTTCTCCTTTTCTATACCATTTATACATATTTGTGCCATTTCATATTGCCCCTAGCTCTTGGATGTGCTGTTCCATTTTCCTGAATCTTTTCCCTTTGCAAGTTGGTCTAGGTAATTTTCGTCAGGCAGTTTAAAGTTCACATTTATCTTTGACAACTGTGTTTAGTCTGTGGTTCATCTTATTGAAAGTGCTATTCATTTGTTACTATCTTGCTGTTGATCAAAATTCCTTGCAGTCAATTTGCTCTTTCCTTGTACTTTTCATCATTCTCCTGAAGTTCCCTGTTGGATCCTGAAGTCAGCCTACCACTTCATCCAGAACTTTTAATATATTAATAAGAATTCTTTAAAATCCCCAGTTTAATTTGATATATTATATATTGATCCTCACAGAAAGTCTCTCCTACACACTGTGTGTCTCTGTGTCTATTCTGGTCTTTGTATAACTCAGAAAGGATTACAGTTAGGATCTGCCCTACATTGTTATTACCTCATTAACACACATGCACATACAAAAACACATAGACACAGACACACACACAAAACTATTTTGATTCATGGTTACATCCACAGATACAAAGATTGAGAATTCAATATGTATTTTGGGGAACAGAATTCAATTGATAACACATTATTTTTTCAAAGTGCCTGAGAATACAACAATCCCTCCTCACCCAGACTACTTTAGGATTCCCAGTCCACAGATTTAGTTCCCTCCCCAACCATGTACAGCCTCCAGGTGTTTAGGAAAATTGGAGGAAGACAGACGAAATCCTGGCGTGGCCTTAATTACAGTGACAGATGTCTCACTTTGTTCTTTCTGTCCTATGTTGCCCTCAAGAGCAGGACAATGTACTTAATGTAAGAAATTGGAAATAAAAAAATAATGACTATTGCATATCATGTCATCCATGCCTCACAGACGCTTTCTCTCTCTCTCTCTCACACACACACACAGAGGCTCCTCTATTGAACTGAGGTATATCGTCCATGTTATGTTCGCATTGTCTTTTTTGCAACAGTGAAGCTTAGTATCTGTCTTAGCTGTCTAGTGTTTCTATAATAGAAATATCATAAATAGGTGACTTTACCAAACAGAAATTCATTCTCTCCTGGTTTAGGAGGGTTGAGGTCCAAATTCGGAGTGCCAGCTGTAGGGGACCTTGACGGGAGGCCCTCTTCTCCTTTGAACATCTTTTGGTCCTGCATTCCTTGGAGATCTCCATGTGTCTTGGCATTAATCTTTCCCAGATTATAGTAGTTTCTCATCTCAGAGATCTGGGTCCAAAGGATGCCCTCTGCTCCCAGCTCTTCTTTCTTGATGATACCGAGGCCCCTTAATCTTTGCCAGCTCCTCTCTCCTTTTACCTCTTGTAAGATTAAAGGTGATACAGGCCATGCCCCAGGGAAACTCCTCTTACTTCTGATCAGGTCAGTGACCTGAGTAAGGGTTTTGCATCCCACCCTTGTCCTGCCTCATTAACAAAAAAAAATAACCGACATAATCTAATCCTCATTAACATAGCCCAGTTAACACATAGAGGTAAGGACTTAGAATACGTTACAAAATTGAGGGTAATTACGTCAGATCACAAAACGGAGGACAGCCACACAATACTGGAAATCATGGCCTAGCCAAGTTAACCCTTATTTTTGGGGACACAATTCAATCCATGACAGTATCCAAAGCTGGAATCACATTACTGGGCAGCAAAAACCCCTTCAGATGAATTGTTCCTTAGCAAATTATGTTCTACCTTGTCCTTGATGTGAACTTAAATATTGTGTCACACAAGAACTTAGGAACTTGTGATGTTCTTCATATCAACTGTATGAAAACCACCTGGATTAAATATATTCCACTTCTAAAGTAAACCTTAAACCAAAACTATCTCCTTCAGTATTTTTAAACCAATCAAATGTTTAACTTAATTTGTAAAGAATGTCAGCCTTGAGCAGGGCACTATTTAAAGAATTATCTGTTTGTGAAAAAATTGACAACTAGAAAGGTTAGATGAGAAGTTTAGGGGGTAGTGATTTTGTGTTAACGGTAAAGGAAGAATTTGGAAAAGGATAGTGAGAATGGTTGGATGATTTGAAGAATGTAATGAATGCCACGGAATTGTACATGTAGAAATTGTTGAATAGGTATTAGTTTTGCTATGTATATTTGCACCAAAAATAATACCTTATTATAAGAAAACGTGTGGAGTAAAATTACAACAGAATGAACATTGTGTAAGGTTATATAAATGGTGACTAGCTTGGGATTGGACTTGTCCATGGGCAATACTGAGGGCATTGACTGACTGAACTCCGGTGACAGCTATTCCAACTCTTAACTTTGCAGAGAGGGGCGAGTGTTTTAACTTCTCTGAGCATAACTTCAGCTTTCCCATCTGTATGTGGAGGACCTAAAGTAATGAAAACTTCACTAAATGGTTGAGAACATTAAATAAGGTAATAATGGTACCTACTTACCATAGTTTCATGCATAAAGAGAAGCTCAATATATGTCTACTGCCCTGATTGTTTCCACACACACTCCTCCCACCTTCTGTCCAGGGTGCTTGTCTATCCAGAAGAACCACTCTGTGTATGGCACTCACATCATACAACCCCCTATTGGAAGGAGACATGCAAATAGGGTCCCACTCTTGTCTCATAAAAACCCTCACAGAACCTGTCCCCGCAGCCCTGAGAGGAGCCCAGTCCCATTTGATTTGCTGTGCCCAAGCATCAGTGAGCTTAGTGGCCACACCAAGAAGTTTAAACAGATCTGGGGATTCCTTCTCATCCTTCTGCAAGGTGATTGGTGGAGATATAAGGGAGTGATGCACGTTGAATGTGCAAGTGTGCAGAGAGAGTGGGCTTCCTGAATCCAGTGTGCTGCACACATAGTCTCATGTGTCTACTTGATCCAAGAAGCTCACTCCTCACCAATATCATTTTCTGTCCTATACTCCAGTCCAATCCCTGTCTGAAGCATTGGCTTTGGGAATGGCTCCTGTCTGGGCTAACAGAAGGTCTGGGGACCATGATCTCTGGGGTGCTTCTACTCTCAGTCAGACCATTAAGCCTGGTCTTTTGGGAGAATTTGAGGTCTGCATCCAATTGCTCTCCTGCTCCCTCAGGGGTTCTCTGCTGTGTTCCCTGTCAGGGCAGTCATCCGTTGTAGCCGGACACCATCTAGTTCTGGTCTCAGGCTGATGTAGTTTCTGATTTATGTGGCCCATTCTTAGTCTTGGGCTCATACTTACCTTGTGTCTTTGGCGTTCTTCATTCTCCTTTGCTCCAGGTAGGTTGAGACCAATTGATGCATCTTAGATGGCCACTTGCTTGCATTTTAGACCCCAGATACCATTCTCCAAAACGGGATGCAGAATGTTTCCTTAATAGATTTTATTATGCCAATTGATTTAGATGTCCCCTGAAACCATGGTCCCCAAACTCCTGCCCTTGCTACACTGGCCTTCGAAGCGTTCGCTTTATTCAGGAAACTTCGTTGCTTTTGGTTTAGTCCAGTTATGCTGACCTCTCCTGTATTGCGTGTTGTTCTTCCCTTCACCTAAATTAGATCTTGTCTACTGTCTCCCTTCTTCCCTTCCTTCCCCTACTCATAACCATCAAAGAATATTTTCTTCTCTGCTTAAAGTATTTCTTGAGTTCTCATAATAGTGGTCTCATACAATATTTGTCCTTTTGCAACTGACTAATTTCAGTCAGCATAATGCCTTGCAGATTCCTTCATATTATGAAATGTTTCAGATTCATCGTTGTTCTTTATCGATGCATACTATTCCATGGTGTGAATATATCATAATTTATTTATTGATTCATTTGTTGATTGGCACCTTGGTTGCTTCCAATATTTTTGCTATTGTAAAGAGTGCCGCAATGAACGTGGGTGTGCATCTACCTGTTCGTGGACAGGCACTTACTTCTCTAGGATATATAGGGCTCCTAGTGTTGTCCCTATTTTTTTTCCATGTTCTTTATCATTTTAGATTTTATATTTAGGTCTTTGATCCATTTTGAGTTTGTTTTTGTGCATGGTATGAGGTATGGGTCTTGTTTTATTTTTTTGGCAGATGAATATAACGTTATGGCAGCACCAGTTTTTAAAGAGACTGTCTTTTCCCCTTTTAACAGACTAATAGACTTTGGGACTCTTTTAAATATCAGCTATGCATATGTGAATGGACTTATGTCTGGATTCTCAATTCTGTTCCATTTGTCTATGTTATCTGTTGTTGAACTAGTACCAGGCTGTTTTGACTGCCATGGCAGTATAGTATGTTCTAAAATCAGGTAGTGTGAGGTCTCCCACTTTGTTCTTTTTTTTCAGTAATGCTTTACTTATCCAGGGCATCTTTCCCTTCCATATGAAGTTGGTGATTTGTCTTTCCATCTCATTAAAAAATGTCACTGGATCAGGATTGCCTTATATCTATAGATGGCTTTGGGCGGGATAGACATTTTTACAACGTTGAGTCTTCATATCCATGAGCAAGGTATGTTTTTCCACTTATGTAGGTCTCTTTTAGTTTCTTGCAGTAGTGTCTTCTAGTTCTCTTTGTATAGGTCTTTTACATCCCTACGTAGGTTTATTCCTAAGTATTTTATCTTTTTAGGGGCTATTGTAAATGGTATTGACTTGGTGATTTCCTCTTCGTTGTTGCTCTCTTTGTTGGTGTAGAGGAATCCAACTGATTCATGTATGCTTATCTTCTATTTTGATACTCTGATAAACTCTTCTACTAGTTTGAGTAGTTATCTTGAGGATTGTTTAGGTTGTTTTGTGTATAAAAGCCTGTCATCTGCAATCAGAATTAATTTCACTTCTTTGCCAATTTGGATGCCCTTTAGTTCTTTGTCTAGCCTAATAGCTCTGGCTAGCACCTCCAGCACAATATTGAGTAAGAGTGGTGATAAAGGGCCTCCTTGTCTGTTTCCTGTTCTTGAGAGAAATGCTTTCAGTCTATCTCTGTTTAGGATGATATTGGCTCTTGGCTTTGTAGAAATGCCCTTTATTATGTTGAGGAATTTTCCTTCTCTTGCTAATTTGCTAAAAGTTTTTATTATGAATGGGTATTAGACTTTGTCAAATGCCTTTTCCGCATCAATTGATAAGATCATTTGGTTCTTGTCTTTTGTTTTATTTATGTGATGGATTACATTGATTGTTCATCTAATGTTGAACCATCCCTGCATACCTGGTATGAATCCCACTTGGTCGTGGTGAATTATTTTTTGATACGGTGTTGAATTCAATTGGATAGAATTTTGTTGAGGATTTTTGGGTCTAAGTTCATGAGGGATAACCCAGAAAAAAACCCAGTGCCGTGGGATCTAGGTCTATAATTTTCTTTTCTTGTGGAGTTTGCACCTGGTTTTGGTATCAGGGATATGCTGGCTTCATAGAATGTATTTGGGAGTATTCTATCCTTTGCTATGCTCTGAAATACCTTTAGTAGTAGTGGCGTTAACTATTCTCAGAAAGTTTGATAGAATTCTCTAGTGAAGTCATCAGGGCCAGGGCTTTTCTTTGTTGGGAGTTTTTGGATTGTTTTTATCAATCTCTTCTTTTGTTCTAGGTTTATTTATTTGTTCTGCCTCTGTTTGTGTTAGTTTAGGTAGCTAGTGTGTTTCTAGAAATTTGGTCCATTTCCCCTAGGTTTTCAAATTTGTTATAGTGCAGCTTTTCGTAGTACTCTGTTATGATTCTTCTAATTTCATTTGGGCTTGTTGTGATATCGCCCATCTCATTTCTTATTCGGGTTATTTGCTTCATCTCCTGTTTTTCTTTTGTCAGTCTGGCCAGTGGTTTGATCAAGTTTGTTACTCTTTTCAAACAACCGTCTTTTGCTTTTGTTAACTCTTTCTATTTTTTTTCTGTTCTCTATTTCATTTAATTCTGCTCTAGTTTGTATTATTGGCTTTCTTGGACGGTGCCTAAAGTTTTCTTTTGTTGTTCTCTTTCTATTTGTCCAAGTTGTAGGGATAATTCTTTAATTTTGGCCCTTTCTTCTTTTTGTATGTGTGCATTCACTGATAAAAACGGACCTCTGAGCACTGCTTTCGCTGTGTCCCGAAGGTTCTGATGGGAAGCGTTTTCATTCTCATTGGATTTCACTGCCTCCAACAATTGATTCGAGTTCTAGTTTCTCCATACCTTCACCAAGAATCCTGCTTTAAGTATTTATCTGTTTGTTTATTGGCTGGTTATTTTCTTTTTGTTTGTAATTTTATACCTCCTTTTTTTTTTTTTTTTCAGTAGATGTAGAGTGTTATCTCCTTGGGAATTTAGTTTGCACTTCCCTGAGGAGTAGTGATATTGGGCATCTTTTAGCCCCATGTCGGTCACTTCATTATCTTACTTTGTTAAGTGTCTTCACTGTTCTCAGGTGCTTAACACATCACTTGTCTTTCTGCTGAAGTTGAAGCACAGTCCCTCACCAAGGCCAAAGACTGACATTATCTCCCCCAGCTAAAAACCCTCTTCTGGGTACCTGGCAGGTCAAGCCCTTTTCTTACTCCTGTCTGCTGTCTTAGTTGAGATGCTCTTCCTCTCAGATTTTGTTTTGAAAAATGTAAAACTTTTATTGAAGTTTAATTCCCTTAGAAAGTTATTCCTAACTTATCCACTCACAATAAAATTATCTCCTTTCTTAATCTTGCACAGCCGTCATATAATTATCATATTTTAGAATGATCTATTGCACGATGCTGTGTGATCTTCCTTCTTAATTCTCCCTCTAGATCAGGGCTCAGCAAACTTTTTCCTGTCAAGGGCCATATGACAAATATATAGCCTTTCATGGGACACATTGTCTCTGAGAAAACTACTCACTCTGTTGACTGAGTGTGAAAGCAGCTCTAGACAATACAGATGGGCATGGCTGTGTTCCAGTAAAATTTCATTCACCATATAGGCAATGGGCTGTGGGACATAGTTTTTGAACACCTACTTTTGACTGAAGGCTCAGGGCAAGACGCTAATTCCCTGCATCCTGACCACTATATGTTCTACCTTGCATAGGGATGTACACACAGAATGAAACATGCTATGTGAAGTCATGGTGGAGATTGACATTGCTAAATGCTCATTTCAGTAATAGAGAGAAACAGACACATAATGTAAGAGCAACCACTATTGATTCTGTATTCAGAATGTGAAAACTTAGAGAAGTTCATCTTACTCAGAATCCACACAAATTGGGACTGTCCACACAGGACCTGGGAAGTTCACTTGAGACTTCCTCATTATAGAGGCCGCAGAGTAGAAGGATGTCCCCAGGGATAGGCAATGCTCAGAAATCTCCGTAATTCATCCTTCCACTTCAGCCCAATAGCTTGCATTTCTCTCGGGTTGCCTCTGGTCTAAGGGGATGTGCCCAGAGAGAGAGAAAGAGCACTAAGTTGAGAGTGGGAGATTACCCTCACAAGGCCCAAAGCAGAAACGTTCCCCTAGTGGTCCACGATCCAGAGGCTTCTCCTCAGATCCCTCCTCCTTTTACTCCCTCAAGCCCATCACATGTAAATCACTAGAGATATAAAACATACCAGCAGTTCTCCAAGTCAGACCCCAAGACCAGGATGCCCTGACTCAACAACCTCTCCACGTTAATCAGAGCTGACCGTGGAGATAGAACTCTTCTGGATTATGCTTGACTTCAGGACATCTCCCTTGTCAGAATCAGTGGCTTTCATCTGTATGCCCTGTGTTCAACAAACGAAGACTTCAGTTCCTAGGTGCAAGGTCCCACATGCAGCTGTTGAAGTCCATCCCAAGAGTGGAGAAGCTCTCCGACAACATCACCTTCACCTGTGCTAAATCTGGCTTTCCTTTCATTAGCTATCACATTTAATGGAATATGAGTGTGAGATGGCCAATGAGCACCTGTCACCAAGGTCAAATCCAAGAGCTCAGTGTATATGACTTGATATGCCCAACTAGGTTGAACCTGTGAGCTACTTTGAATGTTGCCTTCCTTAAAATTCTCACATCCTGTCACCAGGTGGTTAGAGTTTCTACCAAGTGTGAGCCCAGAAGTCCATTTACTTTTCTTGTGTGGATATAGCTCATGTTTCCAGGTTATCCATCAAAGAGTGTGGTGCAGGCTCTCACCTGCCATCCTAGATCGTCAGGGCTATATAGGGGTGATTGGAGCAGGCGTAGGTATCTGGCTGCATTAGGGGGTCGTGTGCTGAGTAAGGTAGGGGCTGACGTCTGCTCCTGAGTGCCTAGGTGGAGGGCCTGTCCCTGTTCACCAGACTGCATAGATGGCTGCTTTTTGGAGGTAGATTTCAGGCACCCAATGCTGTTGGCTGTTCTAACTGGGAGGGCCACTTATTCTCAGACCCCTGTTGTTGGTGGCTAGTTGTACTGGTGAAGCCACCGCAGACCCCTGATGTGGGTGGGTGAGGACCCTGCTTAATGGGCAGGACTGTGTCAAAATTCAGGAATCTGTCACTCCCCCTTATCTGTTGTAGTTAAAAATAGGCTTCAGGTATATAGCCTGTTGCACTATGCTAATGAGAGCCTACAGTGTTGAATGGGCCCACACAGGTCTACGCAGGGGTGAAAGGCATTCGAAGTCTGTGGATACCTTACACTGGTAACTGGGCAAAGGGACAGTGCCTGCCCTGTGTTCCCAGCTTAGGGGGATTTTTCAAAGCATAGAGATTAGTTTGGGTGCAGTTAGCCTTGAGTTTCCTGCTTAGAGGAGCAGGTAGTTTTCTTTTTGTGTGTTAATTTATTTGTTTCCTCCCCAAGTCAGGAGATTGGGTCAGGTGCAAGGGGTTCCACTTGGGCGTGAGGGGTGCTACAAACACTGAACACTGCAGGACCTGGACCAGAGCAGATCTGGAAGGGGGCAGTGAGGAGAAGAAAGGCACTTCCTAGAGGGGGAAGGGTTATTTGGATCCCACTTTTTAGGATAGAGTCTTACACTTAACTTTCGCAGATCCAATGCCAATTCCCCCTGGTTCCAGATGCTTGTACAGACTCCATACTGCTTGATTTCTCCCAACATGCTAAAAGCACTTCCCGAGTGCTACTGCTTGTCTCAGCCCCCATGTGCCAAACTGTGCAGACTGTACAAATCGGGCTTCGTCAGGTCTGGTATTTCTTTGCTGCTTCTGAGCTGTCTCTCTCTTTTCCGTTATGGCTGAGTCTGACACCTCAACTTTGTCTTTGATGTTCTGGGGTATTATACTGTCATATCTAATTGATTCACTTGTTTTTTCAGGTCTTCGTTGTAAGAGGGACCACAGGAAGCATCTGATTCTTCTGCCGTCTGGCCCACTCCAGCTTAGCGTATTGGAAACTGAGCAGTCTGAAACTTGAGGATGCTGGCACGTATTGTTGTGTAAGAGAAGCACCAGGAGCCACAGTGAAGGGCAGGTGGGCAAAATTCTCCTTCGGCATGATGCCAGGTTTGTGCTGGGCTGCAGGGGGCGCTTAGGTCACACAGAACACAGGCGCCACCACAGGAGCAGGTGCACTGAATGATGAGTGAACTTTTTTCTGTTATGTCTTGAGTTTCCTGATTCATCCAAGCCAACAGCCTCTCTGGGGACTTTTAACACTCATTCATACGTGTCTTATTTTTCTCAAGCCAAGAGCCTGAGGAGGAAACTCCTTGGGAGTTCCTGAAAAGACAGGGGAGAAACAATCAAACCTGGGATGAGAATCAGTCCTTTCCAGCATGACCATTGGTTACTCCATGCCCTGAACTTCTGATCCACATGTACTTCTTTCAACACATTCAGTTTCTCTCTTTGCTCCTTATTCCAATGACAGTCTGTTACATTTTTATGAGCGTATTTATCGCAGTCCAATAAATATCTATTGAGAAAATTATCTTTATTTTATTTATTTTACATCTATGATTTTTTTTTTATGAGGTAGGTGATAGCTTATCTGCCATTTTGAAAGTGAAGGAAACTGAAGTTTGGAGGTATTAAATAAAGTACTAAAATGTCCAATGATCATAAGGGAAACCTTAAGAATATATACCAGAATATCTAGCTTTAGAAAAAACACACTCAACTGCTCAAAAATAGAGAAAATCCTTCTAGTTCAAGGAAGAGTCACTTGAACCTTCCCCATGTGTTGTGTAAATGCATAAAGAACAGGGGCTTCTCTGGAGGATGCACAGGCCCTCAGGGTCTACAGAACTCCAGAAGTTACCTCAGCACCTTGGAGGTCTTGATGTGAAGAGACCATGTGAGGGGAAAGTATCTCAATTCCAGATGCAACCTCCTTGCAGGGAGGGTTCTGGCCTGTAGGGGCCACTCAGGGTACATGGAACTCAGGAGACCAGCCCCAGGGGAGGTACAGAGGATACTGGGAAGTGATTTCCTGTCAGGGTCAGGGTTTTCCTTTTCAAAAGATAATTTAAAATAGAATTTGACAAGGCTGCTCATGTGTTTATAAATATCCTCTTCTAATGGGAACACCACATGCCTGTCAGTTTGCTGTACTGTGATGGCTTGTGTATTGTTGTGATACTGGAAGCTTTGTCACCAGTATTTTACATACCAGCAAGGTCAACCTTGATGGACTCACCCTTGATGGACAGGTTTCGCTGGTGCTTCCAGACTCAGAAAGACTAGGAAGAAAGGCCTGGTAGTCTACTTCTGAAAAAACTGATCAGTGAAAATTTTATGAATAGCAGGGGAACATTGTCTGATACAGTGCCAGAAGATGAAGCCCTCAGGTTGGAAAGCACTTAAAAGATGACTGGGGAAGAGCTGCCTCCTCAAAGTAGAGTTCACCTTAAAGACATACTTTGGAGCCGGGCTTTTAGGACCTTCGTATGCAGATGTGGCACAACTCCAAATGAGGAAATATCCATTAATAATGGAAATGGGGAATGTACAAGACAGAAATCTAGGAAAATTGTAATTTGTCAAAAATGAAATAGAATGCATAAAGATCCTTACTTTAGGCATTAGTGAGCTGAAATATACCGGTATGGGCCATTTTGAAGCAGACGGTCATGTGGTCTCCTAGTCGGCAATGTAAAATTGAAGACAAATGGTTTCACGTTCATTGTCGCAAAGAACATCTCAAGATTTAGCCTCAAGTGCAAAGCTGTTAGTGATGGAATAATATCCATACACCTACGAGGAAGAACAGTTAATACGGCTATTATTCCAGTTTATCCACCAACCACTGATGCCAAAGATGAGGAATTAGAAGAGTTTTACCAACTTCTGGAGTCTAAAATTGATCAAACGTGAAATTAAGGTGCATTGATAATGACTTGTGATTGGAATGCAATAGTTGAAAACCAAGAAGAAAGATGTGTAATTGGAAAATATGGCCTTGGTGATAGAAGTGACGCCAGAGATAACATGATAGAATTCTGAAAATCCAGTGACTTGTTTACTGCAACTACCTTTTTCAACAACATCAAGGGTGACTATACACATGGACATCACATAGGAAAACCATAGGAATCAAATCTACTACATTTGTGTAAAGAGACTGTGGAGAAGCTCATGTCATCCGCCAGAACAAGGCCAAGGGCTCATTCAGAACGGATCATCATTTGCTCATATGCAAGTTCAAGTTGAATCTGAAGAAAATTAAAACAAATCTACGAAAACCAGAATATGACTTGGAGTATATCACACCTTAATTTGGAGGCCATCTCAAGAATAGATGTGACTCATTGAACACAAATGACTGAAAACCAGACAGCTTGTGGAATGACATCAAAGACGTCATACATGAAGAAAACCAAAGGTCATTAAAAAGACAGGAAAAAAAAAAAAAAGGATGTTGGAAGAAACCCTCAAACTTGCTCTTGAATGTGAGTAGCTAAAGTGAATGGAAGAAACGATGACGTAAAAGAGATAAACAGAAGATTTCAAGGGGTGGCTAAAAAAGACAAACTAAAGTATTATAATGAAATGTGCCAAGACCTGGAGTTAGAAAACCAGAAAGGAGAACACTTTTCTTATTTTGGAGGAACTAATCCAATGATTCAAGCCTTGAGTTTCAATATTCAAAGATTCTAAGGACAAACTATTGAATGACGCAGGAAGCATCAGGAGAAAAAAAAAATACACAGTCACTGTACTAAAAAGAACTCGTCGATGTTCCACCATTTCAGAAGGTAACATATGATCAAGAACCAATGGTATCGAAGGAAGAAGTTGAAACTGCGTTGAAGGCATTCGGGTAAAACAAGCCTACAGGAATTGTCAGAATAATGATGGAGGTGTTTCAACAAATGGATACAGTGCTGGAGTTGCTAACTCATCCATGCCAATAAAAATGCAAGACAGCTACCTAGCCAACCAAAGAGTAGAAATCCATATTTGTGCCCATTCCAAAGAAAGGTGAGCCAATTGAATTTAGAAATTATCCAACATCATTAATATTTTGTTGAACATAATTCTAAAACCGTTGCAGCAATGCACTGATAGGAAACTGCTAGGAATTCAAGCCAGACTCAGAAGAGGACAAAGAATGAAGAATATCATTGCTGATGTCAGATGGGTGTTCACTGAACACAAAGAACAGCAGAAAGATCTTTGCCTGTGTTTTATTGGCTATGTGAAGGCATTTGACTGTGTAGATTATCCAAATTATTGATAACATTCCAAAGAATGAGAATTGCAGAACACTTAATTGTGCTCATGAGGAACTTGTACATAAACCAAGAGGCAGTATTTGGAAAAGAACAAGGAGATACTGTGAAGTGTAAAGTCAGGAAAGGTGTGCATCAGGGTTGCATCCTTTCACGATACTTATTCAATCTCTACGCTGAGCAAATAATCTGAGAAGCTGGTCTATATGAAGAAGAATGCAGCATCACGACTGGAGAAAAAACTCACTGAGAACCTGTGATATGCAGCTGACACAACCTTGCTTGCTGAAAGTGAAGAGGACTTGCAGCATTTACTGAGAAAGTCAAAGATTTGAGCCTTCAGTATGAAGTACACCTCCACAGAAAGAAAACAAAAATCCTCACAACTGGACCAATAAGCAACATCACGATAAACGGTGAAAATAATGATATTTTCAAGGATTTCATTTTACTTGGATCCACAATCAATGCTCATAAAAGCAGCAGCCAAGAAATCAAAAGACACATTTCATTGGGCTAATCTGCTGTAAAATATCTCTTTAAAGTGTTGAAAAGCAAAGACGTCACTTAGAGGACTAAGGTGCTCCTAACCCATGCCCTGAAATTTTCAGTCACATCACATGCAAGTCAAAGGTGGACATTGAACAAACAAGATCAAAGAAGCATTGATGCCTTTCAATTATGGTGTTGGCAAAGAACAATGAATATGTCATGGCCTGCCAGAAGGACAAACAAGTCTGTCTAGCAAGATGTACTTCCAGGTTGTTCCTTGGAAGCGAGGATGGAGAGACTTCCTCTCATTCTTTGGACGTGTTATCAGGAGGAAATAGTCCATGGAGAAGGACATCATGCTTGGTAAGGTATAGGGTCATCGAAAAAAAGGGAGACCCTCAACAAGACGAATTGGCAGAGTGGTTGCAATAATGAGTTCTAAAATAGCAACAATTGTGAGCATGGCACAGTACCAGGCAGTGTTTTGTTCTGTTGCACATAGGGCCCCTATGAGTCCAAACCTGACTCAGTGGCATCTAACAACAACCACACCAACAAATTTTATTGGGAGTATTTAACTAACTTGATTAGGTAATGAGGACCAGGATTATAACTAGAATTTCTAGGGTTGAACAGGAATAGTGCTAGTAGTTTGCCATTGGCTACTACACTAAAGGCTGGCAGTTCGAACCCACCCTGCAACACAAGAGGAGAAAGTTCTGGAGATCTGCTTCTGTAAAGATTACAAACCAAGAAAACTCTGTGGATAAATGCTACTCTGTAGCACGTGGGGTAATCTGGAGTTGGAACTGACTTGATGGTAATGGGTATGTTTGTTGGTTCTTATAAGGGTCGTAATAGTGATGATCAGAAGACAGGGTTTGTCATTAATCTGGTGGGTTTGGTATTTTGGGAGATGCACAAACCCAAGAATAAGACATTCAGGTGTCAAGCCCAAGTGATACTACCTGGGAGGATGTGGGAAAAGTATGTGGTATGTCAGAGGTTGTGGCAGGTGCACAGATTCAAGTTGATCAGAAATCAATTAATAAAGATGAGAAGGATGGAAGTGAACTGAAAATGCATAAATACTGTGAGAAATTATATTATGTGGGATATGAGAATGAGACCAACCGTTATTAAATATCAATAATGGAAAGGTTTTGGAACTCTGACTTTCACAGTTTCCATGATCGATGACATCAGAAACAGATCCCTGTATCACTAATCACCGGGATGGTCTGAGAACAAAAAGTCTTCTTACTGAACAGCCTGGGAGCTCAGAAGACTCAAACAAGTGCTTGGAGAAAATGTCCCAGTAGTGAGGACCAGGTTTCAGAGCTGCCTAGGAATGTCCTAAATACTCACATTGGACCACAGTTGTTCTCTCAGAGTTACCCTTCATCTGTGCTTGGTGCCTGAAGGACCATAATGAAGTCAACCCACATGGTCAACATCACAGCCCGTGATGGTCCCCAGAAAAGTCCCATGTAGTTTCTCCACCATGTAAAGCAGTGGTCACAAGAAAGAGCAGACCTGTGGGTTTTGGATCCCTCCATATCAGAAGCTCTGTCTGTGCAGTGCATGTGGATAACACAAAATTAACAACTACCCGGTAAGAAGACACATACATCTACAAGGATTAAGACTTGTACCTTCAGCGTTCTAGAGTTATGTGGTCTCTGTGTCTTCTATCTTCTCCTTCTTAGGCTAAGCCAGTTAATGAGCTATGAAATATTCATACTCTTGAATATGCAAACAATCTGGAGTCTACTGAGATAAATACCGATATGCCTGTGTCCTCCAGAGCATCAGCCAATAACCACATCCTTCCCGTACGGAAGCCCCTGAGGACACAGCTCCCTCATCATGGATTGGAGCCGGACAACCCTCTTCTTGGCGGCAGTAACTACAGGTAAGACAGCCCGCAGGTCCAGGACTGAGGAGGGGGCTGCAACTGCTTAATAGATATTATGCCCACCTGTGTCTGCTCTCCACAGGCGTCCACCCAGCGTGTTATCAGCTGCAGCCTGGGGAATCAGTGAAGATCTACGGCAAGGGTTGCAGGAACATTTTCAGAGGCTGCTGTCTAATCTGGGGGCGGCAGGCCTATGAGCAAGAGCTTGACAGGATTGCAGGGTATGACCCAGAGGATGGTGAAACAGGATGCTCACAGAAATACCGGGACAGAGTTACCCTCACCGGCGACACTGACACGAACACAGACTCTTTGGAGCTGAGTTGTCCGAGTTGCAAGAGTACAGCTGTGTATCACTGTGCAGTCACACAGTGTGATAACCACATCCTGACTGTGTCAGAAACCCCGAGGAAGGAGGCAGCCATGTCAGAAGGAGGCAGGAGATGAGAGGGAAAATTTGAGTGAGAACTTTGCTAAATGTTTCAGAAAAAGAAACAATAGAAAGTTACATTCACTATCATTAGGTGAGGAACAATGCAACTCAAGTGAACATATGTAAATACCATGCAAATTTCTAGAGTGTGGATATCAGGAATGAGGCACAAAGTTAATGAAAGTACAAATTTCCCATGCAACAATTACCCTGTAAGTAAAATTCATATTCAGAGGAGAGTTTCAATTGGTTGAGTATAAGTTTCAAAGTCAGTTGGGTGATTATCATGGAGGACAATTTTTAGATTACATAGTAACTCTATATTTAACTTCAAAAAAAAGAAAAAATTGCCCTGCTACCTTCCAAAGAAGCTGTATCATTTTACATTACCATCAGCAAAGAATGAGAATTCTTAGTACTCCAAATTATTGTCAAAATACTGTTGACAGTAGTTTGGATTTTAGCCATTCTCATAGGCTCTGAATGCTATCTCCTGGGTGTAGATTATAGTTCCCTAAGGAATGATCTCTTTGAATAACTTTTTTAGTGAGATGTTTGTTTAGAACTTAGGTCAACCTTTTTTTTAACTTGTTTTCTTTTCTCCAGTTAAGTGTCCTTGTATATTCAAGGTACAAGTCATTTACAAAATATCTGATTTTCAAATATTTCTCCTGGTCTATTGCTTTTCATTTTCTGACTTTTGCAGAGTGAAAAAATTATGGTTTTCATATTGACCAGTTTATTAATATTTTACCTTTCGTTGATCATGTTTTTGATGGTAAACCTAAAACTCATTGTCTCACTCATGGTCACTCAAAATTTTTCCCATGACTGTAAGCACAGAGCATACTAAAGGAATTGGAAGTTAGACTTCATCTTTTGATGCTGAAAGTATATACATGAGTCATTTGGAATTCTTCTGTATGTGCTGTTTGTCTCCTCCTCCATATTAAAAAAAAAAAATTCAATCATTTGTTAACATCACTATGGACTCATGGGTATTGGTTTTATAATTTTTTTCGTAATCCAACATTCTGCTATTTAGCGTTCAAAAATTTCCAGCTTGTTTAGCGATTCAGAGCTTTTTCAGTTTGGCTCCCAACATTTACCATGCAGTTACTTGATTGTTCATATCCTGTGGCTAGTCAGAATCATTGCCCCAGGCACTTATTGCAAAATGAACAAACAAAATTATCAATTAGATAGCAGTGCTTATGTGTAGGTACCTTTGCCTTTAGTTTTCCAGATTGCACACATTTCCAAAGTTACTTAGGTTAACACCTTTCCCCCTACCCTCTTCAGTGAGTTGTCTCATAAATTTTTAACACCATTAATTTTTTTAGAGAGTGTGCATTCTGTCCTGACCTCTTAAATTATATGTATTAAAAAAAAAAGCCCATTGTTGATGAGCTGATTCCGACCCAAAGCCACACTGTAGGACAGAGTAGATTTGCCCCATTGGGTTTCCAAGGAGCACCTGGTGGATTAAAACTGCTAACATTTTAGTTAGCAGCTGTAGCACTTAACTACTATACCAGCAGGGTTATACATATATATACACACATATATTTGTTCCATACATGAAGTTACACCCTACTGGAAAGTTCTATGTACCACGATAGGTGCGGAGTGTCATGTTTGCACCACAGCAATAGAATAGGGACAAATTTTACCACTCTTAAACTCACATGTGCTTTACCTTATTATACAGCCCTCTCCAAATTCCTGGTAGTCACTTATCCGTTCATCACATCTGTAGTTTCACCTTTTCCATAATGTCGTATTGAGGACATCACATGGTATGTAGCCTTCTCAAACTGGCTACTTTCTTTGAAGACTAATCCGTGTATTTTCATGGCTTGGTAGCTCATTTGTTTTCATCGCTGACTAATATTCTATTGTGTGGATGCGCCACAGATTGTTGATCCATTCTCATACTGAAGGGCATCTTGTTTGTTTCCAATTTTGGCAAGTGAGCAAGAAAGAGAGAGAGAGACATACCTTCTCTTTGCTCTATGTCGTATCAAGGGGAGTATGAGAGACAGTTGATGGTTGCGGTAGATCCTTGTTGGTAAATGACTCAGAATCCCTGGAGGGGTTAGGATCACATGAACGAAATAAGGTCTCTTGACATGGAAACGGTATGTGTTATCTATTATAATTAATTTCCAGTGATAGAGTTAATCTAGTTAAATAGACTTACTTTTAGAGTTTAGGACCCTGTTTAATTGCTTAGTTGCCCAGTACAAATTATTTAAACAAACACAAATTCTTTGTAAATCTAACATTTCCTGATATGGGGTCATTTATCACTTTACTAACATCTTTCTTCTATAGGAAAATAGCAGTTTAATCATTGATCATAAGATCAGAATAAATTAAGCTCTTCAATCAGACTTTGAAACAATGTCTTGAAACATAAGCTCTGGCAACCTGTACATTCACACCTACCCTGGCAAGGTGCAGGCAATGCCTCTGGGTAAGGTGTATGCTGGCATGGCCGAGGCCCTCACTGTGGTGTGGTCAGTTCTAAGGGGAGAGGCTGGTAACCTGGTGAAGGGCATTGGCAATACTGCAGGCATGATTTGTCAAGGCTAAAACTGGTTTTTTTTTTTTAACTGTTTGACTCCTGAGCCAGAAGAAACAGGTAGACTGGAACCAAGCCTGGTCTTTGATCAAAGTCACTGCATTGCATGGGGAAGACTTGGTGCGGCAGCTATCTCATGGAAGAGCCAGAGGTGGCGTCTGCTGGGGACAGTGTTGTGATGCACCAGGAAAAGCTGCCCGAAAATTGCTGTCTCCTGGACATAAACTAGTAGCTTCAGGATGACCAGCAGTTGTGACTTGAGTTCCACTGCTTCCTAGATGATGGCCAGGAAAAGTGGTGGAAGCTGATATGAGAGGACTGGTCACGGGGGAAGATGGAAAAACAGTAGTTATTGGCATTTTATTTTATTTACTAAAAAAAAAAATATGTACTGATTATTATTTTCTCTTTAGAGATAATCACGCTCTACCATTACTAGGCCTTTATGCAGAGATTTGTGTGAATCAAGATACGGTTGCCCTTGGAGTTTACTGTTGCCATGGCTACAGGAGTTTAAGTTATCTTTTATTATGGACAGCAGAAACATCAATTTCCTTTAGTGAAACATATGTTCTTTGGTTTGTTTTTCCTCCTCTTTTGACTTTAAGTCTTTATTTTATGTTCCCCAGAGAGAACCTGCCCTTTCAGCACTCCCTGGTACATGTCAATGTTATTCTGTTGGATAGTTGCTAGTGTTGTGGTGGTCTTGCAATAAGGGGGATTTCTCTGATCTTCTAACTGAGCCTCATTTCTACATGGGCATTGCTAACCTTTGTCAGGTGTGTGGCCTTCCAAGTGTCCCTGTCCCTCTTCTATAGGCTATCACGGACCTAATGTGACTTCCTACCCATTCTGCACAGTGGACTGACTTCTTTCCTATATTTTCCTCCCCAGGTGCAATTGTTTTCTACCTGCGACCTCTGGTTTCCCTTTGAGTGCACTTTTCCTGCCAATTAAGGCTTTTATACCTTATGGAAGAGAGGGGAGATGACTCTGGACAGAGTTTGCTGGTATCCTCAGTTCCCCTGCCAGGCTCTATGAGAATTCACCAGTGCCTGTAGAATTCCGGTTTTGATGATTTCCTCAACAGATTGATCCTCTTGTTCTGAAGTAGAGATAAGGGAGGTGGTCTGGGTGTATTCTGGAAGTGCCATCTGCTCCTCTCCAGCACCATAAGGGTTTAGTTCTTTATAGGATTTTCCTCAATCCCGGAGGTTGTGACACCTGGGAAGTTCACACTCTAATGCCTTGAGCACACTCAACATTAAGAGATTTATTACATATCATGGTTTAATCTCGTGAGTATCTTACATACCATCTGGCACTGTCTGCCCTGGGTAAGTTCAAGTTAGGGTTACGTTTCTTCCTGCAGGCACCTACCTCCCTTCAGAACTTAGATTTATTGTTTGTCCTGTGGCTTCAATTTTCTGATGTTAAAGAAACTGTGTTCATTTGCAGTTTCTCCAGCTTTGATGTCATCGTTGTAACAAGAAGAGCAATGTTTTTCTCAGCCCTCTTCAGCTCCATGCTGAGCAGCAGCTTTCTATGTCATAGCTAGAAACTTGAGACAATCCATATACCCCTGGTCATGAAGACACAGATATTAATTGAGGTATATGCACACTTTGGAATACTGTCCAGCATTAAAATTAGTGAATTCTTGATACACATTCCAAATGCATGTACCTCTAAACAGTTATGCTGAATGAAATAAGCTAAAAGAATGAACGTGCATACTGCATGATTCCATGTATGTAAATTCTGGAAGATGCAAGCGAATCTAAACTAACATAAAGATCAGTATGTGCCTGGGGACAGAGTGAGCAGAGGGAAGGGCAGGAGGGAGGAATGACAGAGGAACAAAAGGAAATCCTTGAAGCGTATGGAGTTGTTCACTCTCTTGATTGTGGTGATGCTTGCACTGAGATGCACGTATGTTAGTGCTTAACTGATTGTACACTTTGAAGAAGTGAAATATATTATATGACAATTATATCAGCATACTTGTTAAAATAAGTAAGGTTTTATATTGGTAGAGAAGGAGTGATAGAAAGATACACAATACCATCCTAAAGATCCAAGACCCCTGAACGTTCACGTGCATTGAACTTGGTATTGTACATATTACTTGGATAAATACTGTTGTGTTTAGGTGTTAGGTGCGATCCTGTGGGTTCAATTTCATAGCGACCCTATGTGCAACAGAACAAAATGCTGCCTGGTCCTGCACCATCATCACAATCTTTGCTATATTTGAGCCCTCAACGTGTTTCTGGTTGGGTGAATTAGGGAAAGCCCTTATAAATGAGAAGATATTTTGGCCTTAGGTAGGAAAAAGGACACTATTCCATTGGAATAGAAGAGAAGAAAATGGAAATGGATACCAACAGAGAAAGGGGAAGAGTATTAGCAAAGAAGCAAAAGCTGGTGAATGATGAGAGAAGGGAGAGCAGGAAGTGGATCAACAGTGAGGGGGAGGACAACTTGGAAGTCTGCACTCAGAAACAGAGAGAGCACACCTTGTGTTCTTCTCCCAGGCATTCTCCCCAGAGGAGGATGTTCACCAGGCACATACACGTGACAGACTGTCTGCAGGTGGGATCCCAAAAAGGATATGGGATTGCAGCACTGGCCCTTTGTGTGATGTGTTACCTAGGGTTAGCAGCAACTTTGTTTCCCACAGTCCAGCAAACCAGCCTGCTTCCCTGACCTGTTTTCCTAACTTTGAGGTGGGAATAAAAATATGGAAACTCAGCAATGTGGAAGTTTAGGAGGAGGAAGACGTCTGGGTCATCTGATGTCTAAATACTCAGGAAGTCACCTTTTGGAAGAACCTGTAAGGCAGAAGCTGGCTCCTGGCTCCTTCCTCTGGTAAGTCCAGTACCCTTGACACATGCAAATTTCCCCTCAGCTCTGTCTATATCACACCTACCATGCTGTGTGGTGTGGGCATCTTCACTCTCTCAGGAAAGGCACTATCCTTCCTAGTAGAAGATGAAGTTGTTATGTTTCCTCCTTTTTCTGGTGACAGCTTCCCAGTGTGAGCCTCTCAGGGACTTAAACGTTGGGTGATAGGGATGAGTGTGCTCTGTTTCTGACTCCCAAGAATTTTGTCTCTTTCCCCTAGGTGTCCTGTCCCAGGTGCAGCTGCAGGAGTCAGGCCCAGGACTGGTGAAGCCGTCACAAACCTTGTCTCTCACCTGCACTGTCACTGGTGGCTCCATCTCTAGTGGTTATGTTTGGAGCTGGATCTGCCAGCCCCCAGGGTAGGGCCTGGAATGGCTGGGAGTTGGTTACTACAGTAGATGATCATGGAATACAAAGCATGGCTCCTCCATCCAGGGCCGAATCTCCATCACTGCTGACTCATCCAAGAACCAGTTCTCCCTGCAGCTGAGCTCTGTGACTTCCGAGGACACAGCCATGTATTACTGTGCAAGAGGCACAGTGAAGAGAAGTCTGTGTGCCCCAAGACACAACCCTCCCCTGAAGGGAGAGGACTGGCCTACGGGAGGCGCTCAGAATGCATGGAGCACAGAGAGCATCTCAGGAGCAGGTGCAGAGGAAGACTGAAGTTTCCTTTTAACCCTGGTACTTCCTGCCCCTGCCCAGCAAAAGTCTTATCCTCAAAGAACCGTTACTGTCTCTTCCTTGCAACCAGGAACAGATTAGCCAATAAGCATGGTCAGCACATGCTTCTTAGTGTGTACTTTATAAGCACATGCTTAGTTGTGCTAACCTTGTAAGCCCATGCTTACCTTGCTTCCTGAGTAATCCTTCCCTGCAGGGCGCTAAATGACATTGGAAACAGCTCCACTGTGTAAGAATGTGCCCGCCAGAAATGAAGCTCACACAGGCTCAGGAGGGTGCTATGCCCAAGGTTGTTTAAGGTCTGAATTTCTTTTAACTGTATCACACTTGTGCTTTCAAGCATGTGCTTACAAGCTACACAAAATTAAGCATGTGTTTACTGTGCTTATTGGATAATCCACCCCTGCTTGTAGCTCCCTGGTGTCTCTCACTTAATAAGTGCTAATTTGGAGAAGGAATTCCATTAAGTATTTAAGCCTTCATTTTTTCACATTTCTACCACCAACATTTTTTTCACTAAAATTTGAATAATTAGAAAACCCTGTGGCCTCAATTCAACCTCCAAATCCATGCAAATATTTCTGTGCCTTCTATACTGTCTCAGTCATACTAAGCACTTCTGTCCACAGTGAATTCAGTGTATATGGTGGCGTTTTGTTTCATTCTTGCCCTTTTTTCTGCCTTACATGGAGCTGAAACAACCACTTTGATGGGTCATATCTGCCACTTCTAACTGAGTTTTAGTGTTCCGTGTCTCAGACAGTCTGTCCACCACCCATTCTTTTGTCGTGGCAAGAGGAGGAAGATTCATCCATGACTTTGTAATCGCCCTCATTCTCCACTAAAGGAAATAAGAAACCCCTTTATTTCATCTCCACTGTATCTGCTGTCTCATTTTGCTTCTTTTCATTCCCAGTGTCACCAAGTTCAGGCACTGAGCATCACTGCACAGACTGCTCGCCTATCCTGCAAACTCCCTACCCTCCAGTTATTTTCTAGGGCCCTGCCTTGTGACTCCTCCCTGCCCCCACTCCCTTCTCCTAAGTACTTCAGAGGAGAAAGCTGCTTCTCTTGCTGTCCCCTGAGTACACACTGTGGGGGTCACTAGTGATCTGATAATAAAGTCCAAACCCCCATGCCCTTGCAGAGTCTCAGAACACTCTGGAACATGTCACGAGGTGAATGAATCCTCAAAATTCTAGACTAATTCCAGTTGTCTCTCTCTTTCTCTGTACACATACAAATATGTATGTGTGTATATATGTGTGTGTGTGTGTATATATATATATATATATATATATATATATATATATATATATATATATATATATCGAAGTGGCACTAATGGCTAAGCACTCAACTGCTAAACTTAAGGTTGGTGGTTCGAACCCACCCAGCTGCTCCTGAAGAGAAAGACCTGGTGATCTACTTCCCTAAAGATTAAAACCAAGAAAACCCTCTGGGGGCAGTTCTACTCTGTCACATGGATTTGCTGAGTGTCAAAATTGACTCAATGGCACCTGACAGCAATAATAACATGCACTGAATAGGTTTAATGACATTAAACAAGAACGCGATTTGAATAATTGGCATAATTGACAATTTAGAGATAAATGCATTTTTACCTTTAATTATGTAATTGAAAAAGAATAATATTTATATTCACTTGTAGCAAAATATGCTTTTAAATCTATTTGTTAATTGGAGTTCTAATAGACAGGCAGATAGAAGAACATACTTGTAGATCACTACATCACACAATAAACACAAATTCCAATGTATTAGAGTAATATTGAGGCTATGTGTGTGATGTGTGAAAGGATACATTTTCGTTTTGGCCTGTACACTTGTGTGTGTCAGTTCTGGGGATGTGTTTGCATGTGCGTGTGTGTTTCCGTGTGATTGCAACTGTTATAATATATCCTAACCCTATCTGAGTACACAAAATCTAGATTTTTGACACTTTTTTTTTTAAGTTAATGAAAACAAACCATAAGAAAAATCATAAAGATATTTTGAATGGCAATGTTATGATCTCTAATGCAAATAGACTGTTTTATTAATAATGAACAAAATACTTAATTTTGTTTTTGAAAGACCCCTGGTAGGGGGGAGTCACTATTAAATTATCAGAATATCAGAACCAAATTGCTAAACACATAATGCACTTATCCTCACTGCTGGTCAAGAAAAACCCAAGTATCAAATTAGAGCCATCATGTAAGAGAAAACAACAAGTTCATGATTATTGTTTTAAATACCAGCTATCTTATAAAGAAATCAAAATGAGAAAAAAAGAACGTCGAATTCCCACTTGATTTCATCCCTAATTCAGGAAGCCATTCTTTAATCACATTTTGAAGAGTGAATGAGCCTGAAGTCAGCCCCTCTGCACTTATTAGGACAGGGGTCCCCACAAACGTACATTTTCCTTCAAGTTCTAGGGTAAAATTCCACTCATGGATTGTTGAGTTTAATAGCCCTCTCATCAGATACAGCTAGAAAGTCTCTGGGAAAGGGAGCTCTGTGGTTTAGAAGATGACACTCTTGGGTCTTCTTTGGTGCCTGGTGACAGCTAACCAAGGAGAGTGTCTCAGATATCAAACCTGGATATATGGTGATGGTTGTGATGGCACAAGACTGACAGGGACCCAGGTATCCTATTGTAGGTGCAACTGGAAGCATTGGACCCAGGACTGCTGAAGGCCTCACAGAGTCTCTGTCTCACCTTCAGTGTCTCCGGATTCTTCATTACAGCAGGTAGTCACTTCTGGCACTGGGTTTGCCAGCACCTGGGGAAGGGGTTACAGTGGATATGTGACTAAGTCATTCTGGCTTCATAAAATACAGCCGATTCTTCCAGAACCACAGATCCATCTCCAGAGACATATCCAAGAAGCAAGTCTTCTGCAGCTGAGCTCTGTGATTGCCTGGGAAATGGCCCTGTATTACTCTGTGAGAGACACACTGAGGGGAAGTCAGTGTGAGCCCGTGCAGGGAGCATATTGGGCACAGGAATGAATTACCCAATAAGAAAGGTATGTGTGTGCTTAAGGCATCAACAAAACAGAGGCACCAGCTTTCCAAAACAAAGACTCATAGATGCCAGGCAAACAGAACCCAAGTAAAAGAGAGTGTCAGGGTTGAAGGTAACTGGCAAAGCACTAAATAAAACTGATACCAGCTCCAGTGTGTGAGAATGTCCCTGCTACGGACATAAGGGTGCCCACACGCAAGGCTATTTAAGCTATGAGGTCCCTACCACTTCAACATCTGGTTGACCTTTGTCTCTTCTGGTCCTCTCCCATGTAATTGAAATTCCTTACCTCAGTGGGTCTCTGGGGACTATACTATTTCTTTGTAGTAAACAGGAGATGAGGATGGCTGTTGAGTCTAACTCTTGCTACATTCACACAGTATGGAACTGGATTCAACATGAGTGGTTACTGGGCATGGATGGATTGTATTAATAGATACCAGATCTCTGACCCATTTTAAGAGAACTGAGTTGTACATCCATGTCTGTGGAACTCCACCAGGAGGTCTAGCAATGCTCTTTGGCACCGTACAAACACAGGGGTGTGCTCTTTCACATGTTCTGGTAAACAACCAATAGAAACTGCAGTGCCAGATGAATAAGTCGACAATTGCAAGGAATTTAACCTTTACTTTCTAACTGT
Source organism: Loxodonta africana (assembly GCF_030014295.1). Lineage (NCBI taxonomy): Eukaryota > Metazoa > Chordata > Mammalia > Proboscidea > Elephantidae > Loxodonta > Loxodonta africana. The sequence continues at coordinate 24,600,598 of NC_087362.1, forward strand.
ATAGTATTTACATGAAAATTTTGAAAACACAACAGAACAAATACTGCCAAATACTGGTTATTAAGCAGTTCACTGTCACAAAAGCATTGGAAAGAAACAAGTAAATGATGGAAGTGCTCCATAAGTGTCATTGAGTGCCAGAGATCAATTTTGCATAATCACATACTGCCTCATCTTTGACACAATTGAATCTTGCCTGAAAAGATGAGCGAGAGTTTATGCAGTTCTTTCAGACAGATTTTCCTTCTTAAACAATGTGGATCTACCTGATGAAGAATCGAAGAAATTAGTGGAGGCTTATCCTGTTGACGTAAATATAAACTTTTACAGAGAAGTGCAACAATTTCATTCTTACATGAAAACTAAATTTATAGATTCAGGAAAGAGAACTTTCACTCATGTAGGCTTGTGTTTTTCCATAACAGGAGATAAAATACAATGTGTTTTTCCTGATGTTAAAATTGCTCAGTGCATATTCCTAACTGTAATGATCACAAGCTGCACAACGGCATACTCATTATTGTCCCTAAAGAGACCCAAAACTCTTGGTGCACAGTAATGATCCAGGAAAGACTGGATTCATTATCCTTATTATGCATGGAATTAGATAGTGCTCAGCAGCTTAATTGTGATGAAATCACTGAAGAATTTGTAAGAGCAAAGAACAGAAATATTGTTTATAATATGATGAAGATGAAAGATCTATTTAAAATAAAATGTAATAATGTGTTGTAATATTTGTTTTCTGATCATTAATTTTTTCTTTTATGACATCTTTTCATTCGTTCTTTTCTAATTACAGATTTATTATGAAACAAGTATCAAAATTGAAGTATGAGCCGTTTAAAGTAAAACTGGTGAAAGGCAATTTTTTGTTGTGGGAGACCAACAGGATTTTACACTGACTGTTCAAACAGCTAAGTTCCCTGACACATTTTCTCTGTTGTAAATCATGTAGAAGATTTCTTCAAAATATGGCACATAGTAAAAATCTTATTACCTCACATCCACTAAAAATTTTAGAATCCAATTCATCTCATTCTGTTAAAATGGCATAGGGCACTTTTCTGTTCAATTGCTAATATTATAGTTACATTTACAAAGATGTTATATATCAGCGATAGCTGAGACACACACACATGTGTATATATACAGACACATATATGTTTATAATTCACATATCCTGTTTGAATGCATTGGTAAGCAGAGGAGGGGCAACCACAGATTTTATCAGTGTTTAGGGCCCTCAGGTTCCTTAATCACTCCTGGCCGGACAGCAGGGGACCCTCAGAAATCACAGAGCCGAAGACCCCTCTCAAAGCAGGTTAAGGTGGAGACAGTTTTCTGTTGGGATCTGTAATTTTTCTCTCTGTCACAATTTAGAAAAACAAATTGATTATTACTCAGTGAAAAGATGGCAATCCAAGAAAATTGGGGAAAGTTTCAACAGACATAACAAGAAAGGATAGTCAAGGATAGCAAATAAACACTTGGAAAGAGGCTCACAATCTTAAACATAGAATTACTGTGTGAGCTAGCAAGTCCTCTCCCAGGTATATAACCGATGTACATGACAACAAAATCACTAGCAGCAAAAAACAAATTATATCAAGGAAACCTCATAAAAAGTAAAAAAAAATTGTTCCTCAAAAGACATTATCAACAAAGTGGGGGGGGGGAGGAAGGAACCAAAAGAAAATTTTCGAAAGCAATGTAGAAAATAAGGGTATAATATCCTAACTGTATTCCAGCTCAACAATGAAAAGTCAAACAACTCGACTAAAAATTAGGCAAAGGACTCTAAGAGTAATTTTACCAAAAAGAATATACAAGTGGCCAAGAAACAAATGAAAAGATACGCTGTGTCATTATCCATTAAATAAAGCCCAAATCCATTGCCACAGGGTCGATTGCGAGTCAGAGGGGCCCTATAGAGCGGAATGGCCCTGTAAAGATTTCAAGGCTGTATGTATAGAAGCAGGCTGCCATCTTTCTCCTGTGGAGCAGCTAAAAGGCTCAAACCCCTGACATTCTCCTTAGAAGCCATGAGTTTAAGCACTGAACCACCAGGGCTCCTCCATTACCGATTAAAACCAATTGCCATTTAGTCAATTCTGACTTATAGCCACCGTAGAGGACAGAGTAGAACTGCCCCATAGTGTTTCCAAGGAGCAGCTGATGGATTCAAACTACAGACCTTTTAATTAGCAACCACAGCTGTTAACCACTGCGCCGCCAGGGCTCACCATTAGCCGTTAGGGAGATACAAATTGAAATCGTATGGAAAATAGGCTTCCCCCAAAGATGGCAATATAAGCAGCTTAGCACTCCCATTCTCCAACAACAGGAAAAAGGAACCAAAACAGAACAAATAACACAGTGGACTGGATGGATTATGAGCTCTAGAAGCCACCTCAAGAGACAAAGCACATGGCCAAAAGTGGAAGGAATTTTAAGCCAGCAGACACCTTAGGGAAGTTTTCTCTCTGTCTCAAGGGTCTCTCTCTAGTCCAACCCCCATGACAGTGAGAGTGAAGTTCCTGGACATATCCTATCATGAACTCTAACCTGTGATCTGCTCCTTCATGGCCTAAAAGAGTGGTAAATTAACGTACTTTTTGCTAACGGACAACTGGAGTGTCAGATGTTTTATATCTGTACTGGGGTAGCAAGATAAAACTGCAGAAAAATCACTCACCCAACTTCAGGGCAGGGCTGAGGAAAGGGAAACAAACAAACAAACAAAAACCTGCTTCTGCCTCCAGCCTCCATGAACCAAAGGAGACCAATATAATTTCAAGTCTGCAAAACAATGGGTATCAAGGACTCTGAGAAGAGTCTCACCCTGAGACAGGAAACACTTAAAACACACAGGTGGATGAGAAGCTAGCTGAGATTTGCCTATAGCCCATGAAAGTTCTATTTGGTCTGTTAAGGAGCCTGGGATGCAAAGCTGACACTTAACATGACCAGGAAAGTGCAGGAAAGGGAAAAGTAGCCGCTCATCTTTCCTAAGGGAGCTAGGACACCAATTGACTAACACCCCACACAGTCCTCAGCCCCATCACAGATGTGGGAATAGCCTCCTGCTTTCCCAAAACAGCCAGCTGGAGCCAGGGCAAGGAGTGAGGGCATTTTTCTCCAAGGCTGTGGATTACATAGATTAAAAAAAAAAAAAAAAAAAGGAAAAGAAAACAAGATGTGGTTCTGTGGTGCCCTGAAGTGCCAAGCCAATTTGTGAAGTAATTGGTGAGAGAAGAGCTCTTGAAGCTCTGAGTTAGTGCTGGCTGAATCAAAAGATCAAAGCACTCTCTGATGGAATTTATGGTGAAAGAGAGGGAAAAACAGAGAGAGAAACATACACACACACACACAATCTCTTGGGAAAGAGAAGATTTCCAGTTCCACAGATAGCACAGTAGAGTATTCAAATACCTCAGTTCAACAACAAAATACATAACAGATGCAAGGATTCAGGAATGATGGCCCACCTGGAAGAACAATGTAAAAAAGGTAAATCAGCCCTGTGGAAGCACTAATGGGGGAAATAGAGGACTGTCAAAGAGCAACATTAAAAATATCCTTAGATTTTTTATATAGCCTGTATCCCATCATGGGATTCCTGACCATCTTAATACATTATATATATTTAATTTGTTCATTAAGGTGCACTCTTAATGCTGTAAAGTTCTATGGGTTTTGATGAACACAAAATATTATTTATCAGCCACGATAAGATCCTAACGAAGACTTTTGTCACTCTAAAAAATTGCCTATGCTTTACCTCTTCAACATTTCCTTCCAAAATTTCTGGCAACCATTGGAAAGCTCATCCTACCTACACTCCTTCCTTTCACAGAAAGTTGTACAGGTTAAATCGTAATTATGTAGCCGTTTCCATCTGCACCTGGCATTTAAGTTCATCTGTGTCTTTTCATGGCTTCATGCTGTTGTTACTTGCTACCAAATCAGCTCTGACTCAGAACAACGTTATCTGTAACAGAAAGAAATGTTGCCTGGCCCTGAGCCACCTTCAGAAACATTGGGACGTTTGAGCTTCGCGTTTTGGCTATATCATGTCAATCCACCTCATTGAGGGTTTCCAGTGTTTTTGCTGACCCTCTACTAATCAGGATGTTCTTTTCTAGAGATGGGTCTTTGGTGATGATGTAGCCGAAGTAATTAAGCATAAGTCTCACAATTCTGCCTTCTATGGATCATTCTGGTTGTATTTCTTTTTAGACTGATTTGTTTGTTCTTCTACCAGTCCACAGTATATTCAGTATTCTTCTCCAAGGCCACAGTTTGAATACATCAATTCTTCTTCTGTCTTCTTTTGTTTATTCTCCATCTTTCATATGAATATGAGATGGCTGAAGAAATCAAGTCTTGGGTCAAGTGCACCTCAGCCATCAAAGTGGTATCTTTATAAAACATTAGAGATCTTTTTCAGCAGATTTTTTTTCAATGCAGTGTGTCATTTTGTTTCTTGACTAATGTCTCTATAGACGTTAATTGTTGATCCAAGTAGGATGGAATAATTGACAGCTTCAATTCATTTATTTTTTACGGTGATGTTGGTTATGGAGCCAGTTATGGGAATTTTCATTTTCTTCACATTCAGGTAGAATTCATACTGAAGGCTGTAGTGCTTCACCTTCAATAAGTTCTTCAAGTTGCCTTTTCTTTTCAGCAGGCAAGGTTGTGTCATTTCAATATCACAGGTTGTTAGTGAGTCTTCCTCCAATTCTGATGCCTTGTTCTTATTCCTATTTTTCAGCTTCTCAGTGTGCTTATTCAGTACATCATTGTTGCTAGTTGCTCTCGAGTTGATTCCTACTTATGGTGACTCCATGTGTGCAGAGTAGAACTAGTGTATGGGGTTTTAAAGGCTATGAGCTTTCGGAAGCAGGCTGCCAGGCCTATCTTTCCAGGTGCCTCTGGGTGAATTTGAACTGCCAACCTTTCAGTTAGTAGTCAAGTGCTTAATCAGCATACAGATTTGAACAATTAAGGTGAACTTTTTTTTTTATACATCCCTACAGCACACTTTTTCCACTTCTGAAATATGCACCATCCTCTTTTTCTGTTTGAGTGACTGTCTCTTCATAATTGTGCAGCTTCCACATGAGCCCAATTAAGTGTTCTTTAATTCCTTTCTTTGCAATGTTATTTATAATCCGTTATGACTCACAGAGTCCAATGCCTTCATGTAGTCAATAAAACCCTGATAAACATATTGTTATTCTCTGCTTTTGGCCAACATCCTTCCGACATCAGCCATGATGTCCCTCCTAAGTGTCCTTTTCTGAATCTGGCTTGTACCTCTGGCAGCTGCTGGTGGATGTATGGCTGCAGTTGTTGCAGAATTTCATGGATTGATAGCACATTTCTTTTTACCACTGAGTGATATACTGTCGTGTGGATATAACAGAAATACCTTTATCCATTTGTGTATTAAAGGTCATCTTGCTGCCGCAGACTTATATTTGTTTCCTTCTTTCTGTTCCTTTCATTTCCCTGAGGAGATAGCACATACTGCTTGGGCACCAAGGGCGAGAGGGTGGCACCCTTCATTAAATTAGGCCTCCTTGAACATGCCTGCAATACACACACACACACATATATATACACACAGTGTTCACTGAGAGTCCAGTCACCCCTCTTCTGGCCCCTGGCCCCGAAGTCGTTGAGGACATGTCTCAGATCCAGTGGCCCCACTGCACAGATCCCCTCCTGGCTCCTAAGTGCTATACAGACTGATCTCTGGCTTCAGAATTGGCCCTATTTCAATCTGGGTGAAGCAAATCCAAGAACCAGATCTAGGTCTTTTCCATAAATACAGGTGGTCTGCAGCCACCACTGAGTCCCTCACCCACCCAGTGAAGCCCACTCCCCCTCAGTTTCTAGTCCCTCCAGAGGTCCAAGACCCACATCCTCCAGGAGGCCCCATCAGACATCACCTCAGGCTGCCTCCTCAGACATAGGAACAGCTAGGCTTGAGCTCCGAAGGGGCGACTTGGAGCCAGCTGCCCCTTTCTCCACTCCAAGTGGCTTGGGTGAGGGCAGGAGTCCCCTTTATCATAACATCAGTCCCTGGTCTGCCACTTAGGCCTGGCCTGAGAGTCAGGGGACACACATCCCTCCAGTGCTCCCCTCACTTTTGAAGAGTCTTTGGCAGAATACACACTTCTAGCTTGATTTGTTGGTTTTCCAACACTTTGTTTCAAACAAATCTCTTCCTGCATCACAGTTTCTGATCACAAGTCCTATATTCCTATCACTGGTCTCTTACAGGTAAGCTTTCTTGTTTTTGTATTTTACATGTAGCTTTTTCTAGTTTTTGTAAAATTTGAATAAAATATACCTAGATGTGCTTTCCTTTGTTTGTTTTGTTTTCTTTCTTGTGTTTTTGTGATTTATTCTATTTATTGCTTTGCCAGCATCTGTGATCTGTGGCTTCCTGTGTTGTAAATTTGGCACTTTTTTCAGCGATTATTACTTCAAATAGTTCTTCTGTTTTCTATTCCACTCCTGATGTAAATACACATATATTGTGTTTTGTGCAATTTTGTCAGAGTTCTTATTTTTTTTTTTTCCCCCTGGGAGCCATGGGCCTCATCCTCAATACCATGAAGGATTTGTGGTCCTTGCTCTTCCTAGTGGCAACTCCCAGAGGTCAGCGTCTCGGGGGGATTCAGGCATGAAGATCTGGGTGTGCTGCGTCTGAGCACATGGCTCACTCTGGTTGTCCTTGTCCTCAGGTGTCCTCTCCCAGGTGCAGCTACAGGAGTTGGGTCCAGCACCTTTGAAGGTCTTGCAGACCCTGTCCCTCACATGCATTGACTCTGGTTACTCTATCACCAGATGCTGGCCCTGGATCTGCCAACCCTCAGAGAAAGGGCTGGAGTAGATGGGGTACATCTTATGATGGGTACTTGCATTACAAACCATCTCTCAAGAGTGGAGTCAGCTTTTCCAGAGAAATGTATAAGAATCTGTTCTCTGTGCTGCTGAGCTCCATGACCGGGGAGGACATGACCATGTATTACTGTTAGAGACACAGTGAGTGGAAGGCAAAGGGGGCCCAAATCTAATTGTCTCTGCAGGAAAGCAGGAGAAGATACACAGCAGAGGCTCCTTAGGACCCTCAGAGCAAAGTGGCCAAGCTAGGGGCAGATGAAGCAGGGTGTGGTGGTTTCTTGCCATGGGTTAGGGGTTCATCTCTTTTCTTAACAACATCTAACCCCTGGGAGCCTTTCATTCCTTTTATTTATTTCCTGTTTGAATCGTGGTAAAAACACACATCATACATTTGCCAATTCAATGTTTTTTACAGCTATATTTCAGTGTCACTGGTCGCATTAGCCACATTGTACAGCCACTACGTCTCTTTTTAAAGGAACACCATGATGTATCCAAATTGCAAATAGAGAACATTTTTTTGAAATGGTCTTTCTTACATATTTATATCTTACATTATCTTCTTCCTATACATTTGTTTTGAAATATGAACATAATTTACATAAAATTAACATTGTACAGTTGATTTTTTGAACTTAGGCCACTGCCCTGGGAATGCCCAGGCTTAGTGCTACTATTATTACTACCAGTGCTAGTATTGTTATAACAATGATGATGATGATAATAATAATACATTAAGTTAAAAAAAAAAAATCACATGTATATCCAGTCACTGGGAAGACAGATCGTCTACATAAAATAAGTGTTTCTGAACTGAAAATTGAACCCCACACCACATTTTCTGTGTTATTTTCCTTTTTCTGCTCTAACACAAACACCGTAGTGTGTGGCTTTAAAGCGTAGATATTTATTTGCCCACACTTCTTGTGAAAAGCATAAAGCAGAGTCTCCACCATGTAAATGTCTTCCCAAGTGTTTCTTGGCTTTGCTCGACTTATAGAAGATCTTCATACAGCTTCTTTCTTCCCCTGTGTGTGTCAATTCTGTTCTTATTATAACTCAGGACTGATTAGTTTTAGGGTCCACCCTACACTGTTATAATTTCATTAACATAATATAAGAAAATAAAAAACCTATTTTCAAACATGGCCACATGCACAGATGCAATGGTCGAGAGAAGATACGGCTGTATGGGACCCTGTGGTCCGCAGTGGCTGGTCAGCTCTAACAGCTGTGCTGACCACAACTGTAGCTCGTCCACACATAGTCAGGGCATCTGGAAAAATAGGTTTAGGTACCAGGTATGGACAAACAGCCTGAATGTTTAGGACCAGAGAAGATATTGCTGAGTGGGACTCACGGTGGGAAAAGGCAGTATGAACCCAGGCACATACATCCTCTGAACACAGAGGGGTGCTTTTGGCAAGGGAAACTCAGGACCCACTGAGTCCAGGATGCATTCCAGGGCACTTTCAAATGAGGAATAAGGGAGCTTCCTGTCTCACAATTTCTTCTCATTCCCAAAATACTTATACCCATTGGGGCCCTCCTTTCTCTTTAGATTCTATACTTAGGAGACCTCTCCATGGATAGGGTTATTTTCTTCTCTGCTCTACAAAGAATAGGTTGTCATAGGGACAGTGGGCACTGAGTAAATATTACCATTTCCTCTGTTTTACAGGATCTTTATGAGAGGACACATGCCAGCCTAGCCTCGATCTGTTATACGGTGTAGGCTACAGGATTTGATGAAATTTCGATAGATTATCTCCACGTGGGTAATTATGATAATACTAAAAAGTTATAAAAATGCATTAAACATACAGTCTGAACAGGTATTCATCCAACTGAATTAACCTGAATAAACAGGCTTACATTAAATGCACAAAAATATAGAGACATTAGACACTTTACTCATGAAAACTTTTCTTTGATCTTAAGCAAAGTGTCCTGAGAGTGATGACATTAACTCAGCACATGGATTTGTCTTTCCTGCGAGCACTTCCCCTCAGAGCACTTCCATCCATGTAATTGCTGAATGTCTCATGCACTAGTACCTCACTTAACAAAACCTTCCCTCTGATAAGAACATACACAGGAGCAAGCATGTGACTGGACTGACCCAGCCTGTGAGATCAGGTACTCCCCTGTGCCACAAGGCCAGAGTCGCTGTTTGTAGTGTACCTGAGTGACTTCTTAGTTCTAGGTTCAGGGTAGTAGATGGGATGTCTACTACTCCAGCTACTAACCCAGCACATTGGTGAGCTGAGGACCTCCCACAAACTCTCCCTACTTTTGGTATGGAAAATTTATTGTCCTGAAAGTCCCCTTTCAAGGAGAGTGTTTACAGACTCATGAATTTCTTATGGTCAGGAACTTTCACAGACTCAGGTGTAATAAGTGTTACTGGTCATTTCAGCAACCGCAGTGATGATTATTGTCCAGGCAGAAATGTCCACTCTGAAAAAATACATAAATAAAAAAATACTTTAGGTTGGCATGAGCATAATCCCCTTCACAGTATCCTTTCTATATACTTGGTAGTAAAGCCAGTTCAGGTGAAGAAATATTCACCCAAGCTAGTGAGCCTATCGAAGTGGTTCCAATTTACTACAAACTTTGGAGTGGACACCGTTTTGCCTCTATTCAATGTTTTTGTTCCATTTTGCTGCTGTTTCAATACTTTATAATACATAATAGCTTAAACATTACAAATATGACCATTTAGAAAGGCCTGAACTTGTGGTGAATATTTGATATCTGTCTATCTTATCTATCTTTATTCATTCCAATGTACCTATTCTTAAAGGTGTCTTTGATCCTTGGCTGCATCTGGCTTCGTGACCTGAATATGTCCTTTTGGTGTGGATTAAGGCAACCCCAGGGAGAGATGAAAAGTGATCCCAGGGAGGGGACTCTGTTCTGCTAATGACACAACAAGCAGCCCCAGAGAAAGGATCCTCTTCTGCCCCTTTTAAACTTTAATAACAAAGGGACCTCCTACATGCAAATTCTCACTTAGACTACTGGATGAAACCCCAGCACACATTTACTGAAATGCAGGCTCTCCTCAGCCCAGAGAATATTCTCTGGGAGTCATGGACCTTATCCACAAAGAACTTGAAACATGTGTGGGTTTTCCTCTTTCTGGTGATATCTCCCAGAGGTGAGTGTCTTAGGAATTCAGGAACAAAGCTCTGGGGATAATATACATGAGCACATGACTCACAATGGTTCTATTTGTTCCCAGGTGTCCTGTCCCAGATGCAGCTGCAGGAGTAGGACCTAGGATTGGTGAAGCCCTCACCGACCCTGTCCATCACCTGCTGTGTTTCTGGATTCTCTTTAACCAGCTCTGATATGAGCTGGGTCCTCTAGTCTCCAGGAAAGGGGCTGGAGTGGGTGGGTTCCACATGGTATGGTGGAAGCCCAAACTATAACCCAACTCTGGCATCCTGAGTCAGCATCAGCAGGGACACCTCCAAGAGACAAGATAACTTCCACTGAGCTCTGTGACTACCGGGAACACAGCCCTGTATTACAGTGCAAGAGACAAAGTGAGAGGAAGTCAGTGGGATCCCATAGGCAAACCTTCCTCCAGGGAGACCAAGAGAGTTGGGCATCATGTGGTGCTCAGCATCACATAGAACAGGGGACCAAACCCAGGCAGGTGCAAAGGGAGGGAGGAGAAGTGAGTTTTTTGTTATTATCTATGGTTTCCACTTCCTGTACAGGAATTCCTCTATAGACCTCATGGAAATGCATTCTTTATTCATGTGGTTTTCCTTACTTTCATATATATATATATATATATATATATATATATATATATATATATATATATATATTTTCCTACTCTGGAGATAGGTTTTTTATTTTTATTTTTTCTTATATAGGCACTTTATACAGAACTAAGGCTCAGCACATTTTTTGATATGTGTCTCAAATCCTGAAACTTGGTGAATATCCTGAGAAGACTCAGGGGACTGTAATCATGTGTAAATGAATCTCAATATTTGCTATTCATATGAAAGTAGTAACCAGCCCTCTTATGGTTTATAGGAGCATTGCACAAATAGGCTGAACATTGTGAAGTATGCACTGTTCAGACTTCTAGTGCCCAAGGGCACCAATATTAGATACATAACTCAGGCATTATATTTACCAAAATAGGCAGAAATTTTTATTTTTCCATCTAATTTTTCTCTCATAAAATGTTAATTTAGTATTCTCTTCCTAAGCTGTTAATTTTTTTTAAAGTAGTTAATGTTTCATTCTGTCTTACTTCAGATGTATCTATGTCTGTCTGTCTGTCTCTTTGTTATGTAACTATCTATCTAAATATTTATCTACCAGTAGCTGTCAAGTGAATTGTAAATTTAAACTCACGGAGACCCCATTTTTGTCAGAGTGTAACTGTGCTTTGTATGGTTTTCAACGGCTGATTTTTCATTAGTAAATCCCCAGGCCTTTTTCTGAGTTGCCTCTGAGTGGACAAGAACCTGCGACCTTTTGGTTACCAGCAATTTGAATCATGCAGGGAATCTGTTGGTTGTTCAGTGGTAGAATTCTCTCATTCCATGCAGGAGACTTGCATTCAGTTTTGGGCCAATGCACCTCATGAGCATCGGCCACCCATCTGTCAGCGGAGGCTTGCATGTTGCTGTGATGTTGCACAGGTTTAAAGTGGAGCTTCCAGACCAAGAAAGATGAGGAATAAAGTCTTGGCAATCTATTTTTGGACATCAGTCAATGAAAAGCCTATGGATCTGCAATCCATCATGGGGATTTATAGGACCATGCAGTGTTTTAGTCCACTGTGCATGGGCTATTCATCTGTCAGGGACTGACCCCATGGAAACCAATAACAACTCTATATACATGCATACACACTCTATATGGTGTTGCTGTGTGCTTTCGAGTAGATTCCAACTCATATAGACCTTGTAGGACAGAGTAGAACTGCCCCGTAAGTTTTTCTAAGGTGTAAAATCCTTACAGGAACAGATTGCCAGATTTTTCTTTTGCAGATTCGCTGGTGGATTTGAACTGCCATCCTTTCAGTTAACAATTAAGTGCTTAATCGTTGCAACACCAGGGCTCTCTCTCCCTCACTCTCTATCTGTGTAGAAATATGTACGTTTGTAAGTATGCATGTATAATCATTATTACTTGAACCAAGCTGTGTCTTCATGCCTGTGTAGGTCATTTCTATCTGCAGTAATGCTGTACATGGAAAATGACTTCAGACTTTTGTCCCTTACCAGTGTGCATTTCCTGCCATCAGGGTCTGCAGGAGCTCTGGCTCTGCTGGTGGTGGCTGGGATGAGCTGGCTGAGATCCAGGCTGCAAGTCAATGCTGTGTCAGCTTCCCAGGATTATCACTCTGGATCCAGCATCTTCTCAGGTCACTCTTCTTAGGTGGGGGTCAGAGGTGCAGGATGGACTAGTGGAATCTGGTTGAGGACATGTTCATGGCCACTTCTGAGCACATCCATCAGCCAGAGCAAGTCACATGGAGGAGCCCAGATTAGACGGCCGGAGGTGAGGAAGAGTGACTGCACGTGAGGAGGCCCACCACTCCTCCTGCAGCTCCCTGAGTCCCCTCACTAGTCTTCATCCTGAGGAGGGGCGAGTGAGCACCAAATCTGTGACAAGATTATGGATCTTAACTATTAATGGAAAATCAAAGGCGATCTGTATGTCCCTGGAAGTGATCAACAAAACCCTCAGCCCATTCCAGCCTTGTTTAATCATCAGAGTGAGGAATCTCTTAGTGTGTCAGGGGGAACTTCAGTGACAGCACAGCATCAACAATCCCACTAAGTTGTTAATAGCAGTGGCAGTATTTGAAAATTGTAGATAAATATTAGCCAAATGCTCTCAATATGTAGTACACATTTTTATTTTATACTAACAATAGAAACACATCCAGTAACCTTATTACAATGTTTGTGAGAGAAGTAATATTAATTACAATATTTAAATTATAACATTATAATTAAAAACTCATAACAATTATGTTATTCACTTATTGGTGTTTGATTATCTATTAGAATCACTTTGTAGGCATTAACTGAAAGAACTTCATGAAGGGTACTTGGTGTTCAGTGCCTTAACTCTGTGCATTTATTGGTGGAGATAAATAAGACACAAAAAGCCTAGGCAATATCATATCGGTCACAAATCTGAAACCACAATGCTTGTACCAGCTCTAGTGTGCATGCCCTCCATGCCTGCACTGGAGGTATGCTAATGGTGATGAAGATACATTAATATAAGGGCGAGGAAACACACACAACTGCAGGTTATAGGGCAGATTTTGTTTTTATTTGCCTACTTAGTGGTTCAAAATCTTCAAGAGCTGACTAAAGGAAATTTAAAATAGAGTTTAGTTTATTAATGCTTTTGAAAGATTTAAATATAAGTACTTGCAATTTTAAGAATATGGTTCTTACCATTTTTAAAATGCTCACAAAAGTGGCCCTCATAGCGCACTATGATGAAAAAAAAAAAAAAAGGAAGCCGTAATTACTGACAGCCAAGGTGTGGCCCACAATTGTCACTCTAAAGTTTGAATTAAATAATAACCGTTTTTATCTTGCTCCCTAATGACTTATGAATACAAGGGGATACACAGCCACAACGTAAGATATTTTGGTTAATTATATGTGAGAAGGAGATTTCTCCTGCTGATTTTTATTCCTGAAATTTTGGATTTTGTGGGTTGTATTTTTTTTGTAAATGTAGAAAACTGAAGTCATGGCATCTTTGTCAGAGGCATTTTTGAAGGTGCAATTCCTATCCCCCTTGACAATATAGTATAGACACCTCCCTTGAGCTTCAGCTTTCCTTTTAGCCCACAGGTCTGTTGCCTCAGGGCTGCACTCAGGGTATAACTCACCTGCTCTCCCAGTCACCACTACATCGGTGACAGGGCTGTGTCCTGTCCTGGTGTACAGTAAGTGCTCCTGTCCTCTGATGCTTGCTATGGACTTGAAACTTAAAAAGAAAGGAAGTAGATTAATAGATTAAAGATAAAATGGTGGATATGTTATAGCATATAGCCACCAGACATATGAAACATATGAAAAAATAAATAAGAATAGAGGGGCTTTATTTATTGCTACAAAAGCAGATTCCAAACAATAACTATGACCAGGGGAAAAGAGAGGTATTTTACAATTATAAAGAGATTAGTTCATCATGAAGACATGGCAGTCCTAAATGTGTATGAATACAATAATGGAAACTGGAAATACAAAAAGAAAATCTGTCACTGCATGAGAAAATAATAGGGAGATCTACAATTATATTAAGAGATGTCAAAAATATTCTTTCAGACATAAAATGATACTCATGGAGAGAGTGCTTCTTAGCTCAAGTAGGTATGTGAGAGTAAATGGGCATCTCCTTTCCTGAGGCAAGATGAGAAGGCAAAAACGGACAGGAGCTGATTGAATGGACAGGGGAAATGTGGGGTGGAAAGGAGGAGTGTGCTGTCACACTACAGGGAGGGCAACTAGGGTCACACAACATTGTATGTATAAATTTTTCTATGAGATACTAACTTGAACTGTAAACTTCACTTGTAGTAAAAAAAAAAAAAATTTGAGTAATCAAGGGAAAAGTAGGTAGATGAATCCTTGAGATCATAGAACACGTTCAACCAATTTGTCCTCATTGACTCCTGTAACCCACTGCATCCAACAACAACAAGACATGCATTCTTTTATGGTGTATATGTTTGTTTTTAACTGATGACCTGGAATGTTTCCTCTATTTATAAGTTATGTACTCAAAAATTACTTGAGATTTCTCTTTGAATGGCAGGTATCTTTTTCCATATTACTACACTCTAACGGAAAATGAGTATTTTTCTGAGTAACACACCTCACCTACCCCACACAGCCTTGGCCGAGCTGATGCTCTAGGCGTTTCTCCATCATACTCGTTGAGGTTGAGCATGTTGAACTGTGCTTGAGGAATGTGATCCTAAGAAACAGGAACAGATGAAGAAATCTTTGCATCTTTTGAACTCTGGGGAATTGCTTCACTGCATAAAATGACCCTTCCCCATGTGACTTACATGAGATTCTTGAATGGCCCTTTGTTTGCTTTGACAACCCTGTTTGCTACACATAAACCAGGTACCCTGGAGAAGAGTCTGTCTCACGGAGACCCCATGGACGACAGAGGAGAATCACGTTCCATAGGTGATTTGATGGCTGTCTTTTCAGAAGTAGATATGCAGGCCTTTCCTCTGAACATTGATTAGCAGCTGAGCACGTTATCCATTTTTACCACCACATAAAAACCCATTGCCATTGAGCCGGTTCCCACTCATAGCAACCCTATTGCACAGAATAGAACTCCCCCAAAAGGGTACCAAGAAGCAACTGGTTGATTCAAACTGATGACCCCTTGATTATTAGCTGAGCGCTTAACCACTTTGTCACCAGGGCTCTGAAGAATCTATAAGTTCCCAAATTCACCTGGTAATTGATGTGACCGTATGTGTAAGCTAACTGCCTTTATCCAAAAGACTCCACCATGGCCATGTGCACCTGCACCAGGACACTAGGGATGGAGGAAAAGCTGTTGAATGTTGTCTACAACCTACTTCCCAGCAACAGGCTGGATTCTGGGAGTATACCGGATGGAACCCATCCAGGACATGCAGATGATCACTCTGGTTGCCCTGAGTGGTTCTTACCGGTGGAGCAGCTACTGCTATCGAGGGCAGAGCTGAGGTTTATGTGCTTGTGATGTGGATGCCAAGGAGCCTGAGAATCTGTACCAGGAGCTCCAGGACATCAGGGAGGTGGCCTGGAGTCAGTGGAAGAGGTGATCTCTATGAGATATTCTGCATTGTCAGGACTCAGGCCTTCATCTCTGAGTCCTCCATGGGCAGCACCTGGCTATCAATCTATTTAGGGTCTTAAAGGGATGTTCATTCAGGACATGGGCCTATCGCGGGGACAGAGAGGGAGCTCAAGGATCAGACATGGCGAGGTGCCCAGCAGAGCCACAGCCTTTTACTCTGAGTTTGAAAATGTTACATAGGGCAATGCTACAGTCACTAGCACCTGCCATGGGTCAAGACATGCAAATGTGTGTGAATATATAAATAAATAGCAATGTGTATTGATATATATGGTGTATATAAATGAATACAAATGTATATATATTGTATATATGAATAAATATAAAATGTGTATATATGCTATATACAAATAAATGTTAAAGTATATATACATATAGTATATATGTATATATAATATATATTTATATATAAATGCATTACATAGTTATACATAATATATATTAGAATAATAATAGTGTATATAAATACATTATATAATTATATGTTATATATATTTATTTTTGCACATTTGTATATAAATGTGTGCATATATATATCACCAAGTCAGAGTTGAAAAGCAAAGATATCACTTTGAGGGCTAAGGTACACCTGACACAAGGCAAAATATTTTCATTCAGCTAGTAGGAATGCAAAAGTCTGACAATGAGCATGAAAGACGGAAGAAAAATTGACACTTTCGAATTATGGTGTTGAAGAAGAATATTGAATATGCCATGGACTGCCAGAAGCGCGAACAAGTCTGTCTTGGAAAAAGTACAACCAGAGTGCTCCTTGGCAGCAAGGATGGTGAGAATTCCTCTCACATACTTTGGACATGTTATCAGGTGGTGCCAGTTCCTGGAGAAAGACATCTTGGTTGCTAAGGTAAAGGGTCATCAAAAAAGAGGTGGACCATTGAAGAGATGGATTGAGAATGGGCTCAAACATAGCAATGACTGTGAGGGTGGCTCAGGACTGGGGCATTATTTCCTTCTATTGTACATAAGATCTTTTTGAGTGGGAACCAACTAGATGGCACCTAACAACAACAAGAAGTCACTAAACGGTAAACACTATGCTATATGCATAACTGAGTAACACTTCATTTTGAAATAATTGCCTTTTTACACTTAAGTGTTATATTTAGCAAGAACATCCTTTTTATTTAGATACATCAAAACATATATTGAAATATAAATGTTAATCATGATTGAAATAGAATGGCATAGACACAGAAGAACATAACTCTGGAACTCTGCCTCACACTATAAACTCAACTTAAAATGGATCGGTCTGAATAACATGGAGGAAATGTGTGTGACGTGTGTAAGGATACGTATTTTTTTCGCATGCGCACATAGGCTTGTGCTGGAAATACGTGTGTGTGCTTGTGAAGCTACAATATATTGCAACCTAATTACATAGAATCTAAATTTTTGACATGCTGAAAGATAACGAAACCAAATTAAGAGAATAATCATAATGGAATTTTGATTGGTGATATTATGATATCTAATATATCCATTTTTAATAATGAACAAAAAGACGTAAATGTGTTTTAAAAGATTCCAGAAGTAGAAAATTTTGCCTACAAATTACTGAATATCAGTACAAAATTTCTAAAGATACAATGCACAAATCCATACTGGTCAAGAAAAAAACTATTATATAGAATTTATCCATGACATGAGAAATTAAAATAAATTAATGAATATCATTTCATTCTATGAGATTAAGATCAGGTGTTTTGCAAAATTTGTTGATATAAATATTTGTTTGTCATCCACTCGGACACTAATTAAACTACATCTCTTAAAAAATCATTATGAAGGCAATGATACCATACTGTAAATCTATATTGTATTATGATTTTTATTTTGGATGCTTTGCCTTTTATAAACTTTGTAATTTGAATATCATTAGGTTAAGAGAACAATCGCAAAGAAAATACAGAGGGTGTTCATATACCCCTCTCCTCGTTTTCCCTATTGATTTTATTTAACATCTTACATAAAAATGGTGCACTTGTAGGAACTAAGAAGTTAATATTATTACATTTTTATTTACCGAACTGCTGACTTTGTTAGAATTTCAGCAGTTTTCCCTAAGTGTCACTTGTAGTTGCTTCAAGATTCAATTTAAGATATCCCATTAAATTTAGCTATTGCATTTTGTGAGTCTCTTCTGGTCAGTGACACTATGTATGCTCTGCTGCTTTTCAGTTAAGTGATGTCTAAACGGTGGTTATTCATTTTAAGTTGGATAGTGCTATTCAGATTATTTATGTCCGCAATTATTTTCTTCCTAGTTGTTCTGTCAGTTCGGGAGATTGAAATGTTTAGGTCTCCAACTGTAGTTGAGGGTTGGCGTATGTATCTTTTGGGATCTAATAATAAGTATTTTCTATCTTTTGGAAAACTAGCCTGTTAATCATTGTGTACTGTACCCCATTATCTTTAAAAATCGTCTTTTTTTTTTTTTTTTAAGTCTGCTTTGCCAGAAATTTACATTACTACTGAAGCTTTGCTTCATGGTTCATACTTATCCATCTTTTACCTTTAACTAATATCTAGTTTTATATTTAAAGCCCTTACATTTTTCGGGCCTTGGGGCTTGCTTTTACCTCTTTATGACAATTATTATTTTGTAACGGATGTTTTTATACCATTCCCATTTAAAGTTATGTAATAATATGCTGTCACTGTTGTTAGGTGCCTTTGAGTCAGTTCTGACTCATAGCGACTATATATGCAACCAAAGGAAACACTGCTGGGTCCCTGTTGTACCTGAGCCCACTGTTGCTGCCACTCTGTCAGTCCATCTCATTGAGGGTCTTCCTCTTTATTGATGACCCTCTATTGTGCCAAGCATGGTGTCCTTCTCCATGGACTGGTCCTTCCTGGTAACATGTCCAAAATATGCAAGACAATGTTTTGCTTTCCTTGCTTCTAATGAGAATTCTAGCTATATTTCTTCCAAGACAGATTTGTTTGTTCCTTTTTTTTTTTTCTGGCAGCCATGGTATAGTCAATACACTTTGAAAACACCACAATTCAAAGGCATCAATCCTTCTTCCTTCTTCATTGTGCAGCTTTCACATGCATATGAGGCAGGTTGAAAACACCATGGCTTGGGTCAGGTGCACAATTGTTCTTAAAGGGACAGCTACTTTTTAACACTTTAAAGAGATGTTTTCAACGGATTTGCCCATTGAAACACTTTGTTTGATTTCTTGGCTGCTGCTTCCATGGGTGTGGATTCTGGTTGCAAGTAAAATGAATTCCTTGACCACTTCAGTCTTTTCTCCACTTATCATAATGTGGGTTATTGGTCCAGCTGTGAAGACTTTATTTTTCTTTATGCTGAGATGTAAACCATACTGAAGTCTGTGATGTTTGATCTTCATCAGTGAATACTTCAAGTCCTTGTCACTTTCAGCAAGCAAGGTTGTGTCATCTGTGTAATGAAGGTTGTTACTGAGTCTTCCTCCAAACTTGATGCCCCTTTCTTCTTCATATAGTCCAGCTTCTCAGATGATTTTTTCAGCATGAAGATTGAATAAGTATGGTAGAAGGATACGAGCCTGAGGCACACTATTCCTGACTTTAAACCACACAGCATTCCCTTGTCTGTTAAAACAATTGCCTCTTGGTCTAAGTACAGTTCCTCATGAGCAAGATTAAAAGTTCTGGAATTCCCATTTTACTAATGCTATTTTTTAATTCAATTTAAGGAATGGTAAATAAATAAATAATGAATCTATTGCATAGCATGTTACCCTTGCCTCAGGAACACTCACTAACGCATGCCCATGCGTGCACACACACACACACACACACACACAAACACACACAGATTTCTCTATTGAACTGAGGCTCTTTGTCCATGTGATATTAGCATGATCTTTTTTGGTGTATTGCACTTTAGTATCGGACTTACTTATCTAGTGTGGCTATGATATAAATATTATAAAAGAATGCCTTTAACAAATGGAAATTTATTATTTCCCAGCTTTGGAGGCTAGAAGTCGAAATTCAGGGCACTTGCTCTAGGGGAAGGCTTTCTATCTCTGTGGGACCTGGGGGAAGACCTTTGCCTCCTTTCAACAAGTGTGGGCCCGGCATCCCTTGGAGTTCTTGATGTGTCTCTGCATCAGTCTTCCACTGATTCAAGGAGGTTCTCAGCACAGGGACCTAGGGCCCAATTGGCGCTGTCCGTTTCCAGCCCTTCCTTTGTGGTGACACCGAGGACCCTCACTCCATACCAGCTTCTCTCTCCTCCTTTATTGTAAGATAAAAATAGGTAGAAGCCACATTCCAGGGAAAGTCCTGTTACATCTGATCAGGGCTGTGACCTGAGTAAGGATGTAGCATCCCACCATTATCTTGCCTCACTAACAGAACAAATAGAATCTAATCCGCATTAACATAACCCAACTTGCCTCATTAACACACAGAGCTCAGGAATTACAGAACATCACAAAATCAAAAAGAATTAGATTAGAAAGTAGAGGCCGACGACACAGCAATGGGAATCATGGGTAGCTAAGTGGACATATATTTTTGGAGGGACAAAATGCAATCCATGGCAGTATATAAACCTGAAATCTCATTTCTGGACAGCAAAAAATAATTCAGATAACTTTGTTCTTTAACAAATAGTGTCCTGTCTTGTCCTTGTTATGAACTTAATATTATTTGTGCCCTGGAAGAACTTATGAACTCGTGACATTCTTCACAACCACTGTAGGAAAATCACCTGGTTCCACTTTTATAGTAAAGCTGAAAGCAAAACAATCTTCTTCAGTATTTTTTAAACCAAGCAATAGTTTAACTTAATTAGTAAACAACGTCTGCCTTGCTCTGTGTGCTATTTAAAGAATTATCTTTATGTGATCAAATTGGCAACAACTAGAAAGATTAGATGAGATGCTCAGGGTACAGTGAATAAAAAAAAAAAAAAAAAAAAAATTTTTTTTTTTTTTTTTATAGAGGAATAATTTGGAAAAGGATACTGTGAATGGTTGCACAATTTGAAGAATGTAGTAAATGTCTCTGAATTCTACACGTAGAAATTGTCTAATAGGTGTATGTTTTGTTGTGTCTATTTTCACTAAAAGTAATACATTCTTTTAAAACAATGTATGGAATTAAATTGAAGAAGGAATGAACATTGTGTAAAGTTATACAAGTGATTAATAGCTTTGGGCTGTCCTTCTGTGTATGTAGGGTTGGGGATATGGACTGATTGAGCACCAGCCAGGAGTGCTCCAACTCTAAATGTTGCAGAGATGGGCAAGTGTTTTAACTGCTCTGAGCATAGCTTTAGCTTTCCAGTCTGTAGGTAGAGAACATAATACAATGCAAACTTTACTAAATGGTTGAGAACACTAAAAATGTAATAATGGAACCTGCTTACCACTTTTCATGCTAGAGAAAAGCTCAATAGATGTGTGCTGTCCTGATTGTTTTCACAATCACTCTTCCCACTGTCTGTCCAAGGCACTTGTCCAGGTAAACTGTTCCGCATATTGCATTCACATCATATAACCCTCTACCTACCAACAAAACACAGTGCCATCGAGTTGATTCTCCGACTCATAGCGACTGCATAGGACAGAATAGAACATCCCCATAGAGTTTCCAAGGAGTACCTGGTAGATTCAAACTGCTGACCTTTTGGTTAGCATATGAAGCTCTTAACCACTAAGCAACCAGGGTTTCCATAACCCTCTACAGGATGGGAGAAATGCAAATAGTGCCCTAACCTCTTGTCATAAATATCCTCAGAGAACCTGACCCTGCAGCTCTTGGAGCCAGGCCCAGCTGCTGTGCTGGTCACAAGGATCTGTGAGCCCAGTCACCACACCATGAAGTTTCAACACATTTGGGGATGTCTTCTCATCCTTTTGCAAAATAATTTTAGAGCTATGAAGGCGTGATCCACACTGAGTATGTAAGTGTGTGGAGAGTATGGGTTGGCTGAGCCTAATGATTATGTTCAATTTTTTCCCAGGCTTCCATTGTGAGGTAGAGCTGGTGGAGTCTGGAGGAGACCTTAGAAAACCTGGGGGTCCCCTGACACTCTGCTGTGTAGCCTCTGGTTTTACCTTTAGCAATTATGCCATGAATTGGACTCGCCAATATCCTGGAAAGGGGCTGGAATGGCTGGCAGTTATGAGGTATGATGGAAGTTAACAATACTAGGTAGACTCCTTGAAGTGCCAGTTCACCATCTCCAGGGATAACTCCAAGAACATACTGTATCTGAGGACACAGTCATGTATTACTATGCAAGTGACGTAGTGAAGGGAAGTCATTGGAAGCCCAGACACAAACCTCCCTGCAGTAGACAAAAGGAGTCTGGGCTGTAGGGGGTGCTCAGAGCCTACCAAGTAGTACAGGGAGCTTCTGGGGAACAGATGAAGACGAAGGGAAGGAAGGATAACTCTCAGAAGCTGTGGCTTCCCCACTCAGTCAGCATTTCCTCAGGGACTTATATGCAAAATGGTTCTAGGGATCTTTCCTGATCTGAACATCAAACCTTTTATTTTCATGGAGTCATCCTGTGTGTCTTTCCCCATCTGCTCCAGGGCAAGTTCCACAGTAAAGTTCCTTGAGGAGGCCTGTGTTTGCAATTCAGGTTACTATGTAGTGCCATTATTTGCCAAGTTTAGAAAAACTTAGTATCTTCAACTATTCTGCTGTTGATACTCATATTTGCCTTGTACTGTGAGATGGACCCCCAACTGTTCTCGTAGCTTTAAATGTCCTTCCCTCATCCCCTGCCAGTCTTCCTTCACATAGTACCTTTCGCTGATGATGATCCAGGTCAAGTTGTCCATGTTGCTGTGTGTTCATGAGTTGCCAAAATTATTTTACCCCCAAAAAGTATATGGTAGTTCCTGTAAACATTTTTGATTTTCTCAGTGGGGGAGTGGCGTACATTTCCAGAAACATGATAATTCTTTCAGCGGGTATTTGTTCAAATTTCATGGAAACCTTTCTTCAACCCTCAGCACATGCACACACTCTCACACCTACCTGACACACAAAATCCAGCATCCACTCATACCTCCCAATGGAGGACTCCCAGGCTTCCTCAGTGTGTACCATCAAGCTCAGAGTCCTGTGTTATTCTAATTAGGCCAAAGGGTGGTGGTGTTTTCAGCAAAGCCTTGTTCTGCTATCAGCTCCTGCTCCTGGGAATGAATGCCATCAGGGATGCCTGTGTATCTTCCCTAGGGCTTTGGACCCACTGAAAATGGTAACTGTCATGAGCAGCGGTCTAGTGTGACCCTGACATACACCTGGGATTGGCTCAGCATTGTCTGCACTGACTGTGAAAGGCTCAGCCATGCCATGTGTTTCTGAACTTCCATAGCTAAGCCTGGTTTTATCCCATGGTGGGATCTGCAGGGCCCCAGGCTCTGAAGAAACTGTCAGGCCCAGCATGTATGAATGGTCACATCTCCACCTGTATCCTGTTTGTTTTTGTCCTGTTTCTCTCAAAGCATATCACACACCCAAGTGCATAGTTACTTTGCAGGGGGGCGGGAGGCAAGGCACTGCTCACGTTGTTAACAGAATGAAAAGGACTTATTGGAGTATAGTTGTGAAAATCAACCAGTGTGTCTGTATGTGTGTGTGTGTTACTGAAGTAGTAGAAGTGAGTGGACTTTCACCAACATGGATTTATAAATGCAGGTCTTATCTGATATGACTTCAACTTCGGTTTTCTAAAGGAGAATAGAGGCTTCTTGATGTCCCGGAGGTTTCTGGAATGCTCCTGAAAGGACCCTTTGGATCAGTGCATCTGAAAATTCTAAGGAAGTGGCGCTTGGAGGTGTCATAAAACTTGGCCTTTGGTCAGCCTGCAGAGCTCACTGGGTTACAAAGAATAATTCACTACTTCAGGAAATTATATCAAGTGCATCTGGTGTAACTGATACCAGTTGGAAGTCAAAAGCAAAGCCATTTAACACTAAGCCAGAGGCACTGTGAGCCCAGACATAGCCACCCTGCAGGGAGTGGAAGGGGAATGTAGGGGGCATTTGGGACACACTATCTCAGGGGACCAGCCCAAGGATCAGGGGTAAGGGAAGACTGGGGAGAGGTTTCTCCTGAGCTCATGAGTTTCACTTAAAAAAAAAAAAAAAAAAAACTCTGAAGTAAAAGTTGAGTCAGCTTGCTTTTGTGTTTATAAATATTCTACTCCATCGATAGTGTTTACTGAAGTTAATAACATAACAAGTGCCATAATTAAAGAGGTGATTTTCTAGTGCTTATAAATATTTTATGGGGCTCTGGTTTCGAAGGTATTAAGCACTCAGTTGCTAACCATAAGGTTGGTGGTTCAAACCCACCAGACACTTCTCAGTAGAAAGATGTGACAGTCTGCCTCAGTAAAAATTGCAGCTTTGGAAACACTATGGGGCAGTTTTACTCTGTCCCACAGGGTCACTATGGGTCAGAGTCAACTCCAGACCAAGGGAAATAGACATGTTAATAGTGAAGAGCAGAAAACACGATGGTGTCATTAATTCAGTGGACCCAGAATTTTGGAAGATACACTGATCCCAGGAAAAAGACATTTAGATGGTAATCCTAGGTGATGTTGCCTGGGATGGGCTTGTGAGAGGAATGGGGTAGGTAAGAGTTGGTGGCTGGTGCATGGATCCAAACTGATCAGAAATTAATTAGTAAAGTTGCAGAACAATGGATCTGAACTGAAAATACATAAATTATGTGGAATCTGGGGATGAGACACAAAGCTACTGAAAACAGATTCCTGGGAAAGATTTAAAAGCTGTAAGTTTAGCAATAGTTCCATGCAATTCCTCTTATCAGCAGGATTGGAAACACAGCCTTGATCACGCATCAGAGGGCTGGCCTGAGAACCAGGAGTCTGTTCACTGAACAGCCTGGGAGCTCGGGAAACCCAGACAGGGGCCTGGGGAAATTGTCTCAGAGTGAGGAGCAGATTCCACAGCTTCCCATGGATCCTGCGGGACACTCATGTGCAGCAACAACAATCCTTGTCTCAGAGTGACCAATGGGCTGGGCTTGGTGCTTGAGGGGACCACGATGATGTCCATAAACCTGGTCAGCATCATAGCAGGCGATGGGCCCCAGAAAAATTCAAGGTTGTCTGTGCACCAAGGAAAGTGGGTCACAAGAGGGAGCACCCCTGTGTTTGCTGCACCCCTCAGTGAGAAGACCTCTGTCTGCACAGTGTTTGGGAACACACATGGTACTCATTTATCAACCAGGATTATCACTTGTACCCTCATAATTGCATTGCTTCATTGTGCCTGTATCTTCTATCTTCTTCTCTCAGGCTGGACATGCCTTGAGCTATAAAATATTCTGCCCCTTGAGTATTCAAACAATATAAAGTCTACTGTGTTAAATATGGATATGTTTGTACCCCCACCCCCGAGCATCACCAAATTACCACTCTGCTCTCTATCAGAAGACTGTGAGAGCACAACCCCCTCATCATGAACTGAAGTTGGAGAATCCTCTTCTTGATGGCAGTAGCTGCTGTAAATGGGTCCCCAGTTCCTGGCTGATGAGGGGTCTTACAGTGGGTTTCATCCACTCTCATTGCCTTTCCAAAAATGGTCACTCCCAGGTCCATCTGGTGCATCTGGTGGGTGAGGTGAGGAAGAAGGTTTCATTAGTTAAGGTCTCTTGAACGGCTTCTGTTTACACCTTCACCACGCTCTATAAGCAGTTGATTGAAAAGGCAAATGGACAAGGTCTTGAATGGATGAGACAAATTAGCCCTGAAATTGTGCTGCCTCTGCCCCTTCCTGAGGGGCTATGAGATGCCACCTGGCCAGAGAGATACCCCCTCACTGCCACCCTAGTTCTGGCTGCCCCAGCAGCCAGTTCCTCCACAGACATTTTTCTTTGTTTTTTTCTGTTTCTTCTCTCTCTCTCTCTCTCTCTCTCTCTTTCTTTCTTTTCTCCCACCCACCTAGCCTCATGCACTGCCTTCACCCCTCCTGGATGTGCCACACCCCTGGCCTATAGAGACTTTAGCTCATGGCCACCCCTGGACTGCCCTGCACCCACCAGCCAGCTTCCTCAGCCCCATACTTTTTTCTTTTTCTTTATCTTTCCCTTACTTCCTTTTCCTTCTCCCTCCCACCTAGGCCCTGTGCTGCCTCTGCCCCTTCCTGACTGGCCCTGCCCTGCTGCCAGGTAAGAGAGACACCAGCTGTCAGCTGCTCCTTGTGGACCTGCCCCCAAAAGCTGGTTTCCTCAGCTCAGTATTTTTTTATTCTATTGTTCTCTCTCTCGCCCATCCTTCCATTCCTTTCTTCTACTCACCTAGTCCCCCGAGGAGCCCAGTGCCCCTTTTAGACAGGCCATACAGCTCAGCTCAACTACAGAGCACATTGCCTCCCTTGGTGGCCCTGCCCCCAATCTCAGGCTCCTGCTGCACAGCCATTTTACCTGTTTATCTTTATTATTTTTTCTTTTTTCTTCATTTTTTTCTTTTTGTTTCTGTTCCTCTCTCTTCTTTCACTTCCCCTTCCCTCCTGTCTCTTTGTACCTGAGCCAGCTCTGTGACCCCAAGGATTCTTGCTTGGACCTCTCATCCCTGGGCCTTAGTTTTAAGACTTACCTTACAGAGATGTGGCCTATTAACATAACAATGAAAATCCTATTCGAAATAGGGTTACATCTACACATATAAGGGATAGGATTCCAACACATATTTTTCTTTTTTGTGGAGACACGATTAAACCACAGCATTCTTCCATTTATTTATGTGGTTTGTCAATATTCTTCATAATTTTGAAGTTTAAAGTGGAGAGATTTAAATAGTGTGTTTCACTGTTACTTATATTTTTTATATTTTGACACTTTGGTAAGTGGAGTAATTTTCATTTTAATTTTAGTATCTATTTTTCTTCCTAATATATAGAAATATGATTTTTTAAAATTACTTTGTAGCCAATGGCCTTAAAAACTTTGTTTATTCTTATAAGGTGCATGTTTATTTTTATGTTAACACAGTTATGTGACACCTGTGCAATGTTGCTTTTATTTTGTCCCTTCCTGCATTTATATTGTTGAATTGAATGCCTGCTGGTGGCCATGCTTGTCTCTTTCATGATCTCCAAGGGATTCTTTAATAATATATTATTACATATATATATATATTATATATATAGAAACCCTGGTTTCCTATATACATCTATACATATATATATAGAAACCCTGGTGGCACAGTGGTTAAGTGCTATGGCTGCTAATCAAAAGGTCGGCAGTTCGAATCTACCAGGTGCTTCCTGGAAGCTCTATGGGGCAATTCTACTCTGTTCTACAGGTTTGCTATGAGTCGGAATCCACCTGAGCGCAACGAGTTTGTTTTCTTTTTGATTATAGATGTATAGATGTGTGTATGTATGTATAAATACAAATGTATGTATGTATGTATAGATATCTGTGGGTGTATATATATACACATATCTTAGATATACATGTATATCTTGAGAGAGAGAAATGTTCATTAGTGGTTACCAGGCAGGAGAGGGGAGAGGGTAAAGTACACTTTAGATCTTAGAGATTTGTTATATTTTTTGGTGATGGGATAAATGGCATGAAATATGGATATAGTGACCATGGCACAACCAAAATAAAAACAAGTGCTTTAGAAAATATGAATGTGTATAGGCATATTGGTATACAGGAAGGTATAGATGTGCACATAGGTGAAAATAGATAGAAGTTATCTATATATTAAAAAACCCCACTACCATTGAGACAATTCTGAGTCATAGCGACCCTATAGAAGTATCTGTGGTCGGTAGGTAAGTGTAAATATAAATATGTGGGTGCAGGCACATATATTCATTGGAGATACAAATATGGATACTCTGGAGACATAACCAGAAACCTTCCAAGAGGGTTTTTGGATTTGAAGGCTTAGCATCGGAGTCTCATGGGACAACTCAGTCAATTTGCCTAATATGGTTCAGGAAAATCATGATCTGCATCCTAATGAAGTTAGTACTGTGTGGGGTCTTAGAAACTTGTGAGTGGCCATATAAGACACAAATACAAGTCCCTACTAGCCAGAAACAGATGAGTAAGACGGTGACCTAAAGCTCAGAGAAGAAACAAGTCTGCATAAGCCAAAACCTCATCTACCTTGAGATCAGAAGAATTAGGTGGTGCTCAGCTATCACTACTGACCGTTCTGGCCAGGGTTACAATAGATGATCCTGGATAGAATGGGAGAAAAATATGGCATGGAACTCAAATTATTATTTAAAAAAAAAATCCAGAAAAGCTTGAACAGTGAGGATTTCCTGTGACTATCATCCTATTTTGTGCCTTCAGAGTGGTACACAAAATAAAGGAATAAAGGATATTATCCATAATATTGGGGCTCTACTTAAAAGCAATCAGTGTGAGACTAAAATGTCACCAACTACTAAACAGCAAAAATGAGAAGATAAGGGACAGGGAAACTGGAGTAGTGGAAATGGGACAAATGAAAGAGAACACTGATACATTTTGATAAATATACCTAATGTCACTGAGCAATTTGCATGGAAATTGTCAAATGGAAACTTACCTTGTGGTGTAAACTTGCATCAAAACTCATTAAACAGGATTTTTTAAAAATTCTGTTACAAATGTATTTAGAACACACAAAAAAAGAGTAGCTGCTGAGGCTTCTTATGTACAATGAAACACCTCATGGAATTGGGTTCCTTACTTCGGAGTCTTTGAGTTATGGTTTCATGGGACAATGCAGTTAATTGTCCTAATAATGTATGTAGTGCTTCTGTACTGCCTCCTAGTCAATTGTGTAGTGTTTAGGGTCTTAAAAGCTTGCAAATGGCCATCCAAGGCACAACAATTGATCTCTATCGATGTGGAGAAATAGAAGAAGAGAGTCAGGAGTAGGAGAAGGGTATGGAATGTGAGGCAAATTGCTTCTATGAACAACTACCTCCTTTGCCATGAGACCAGAAGAACTGAATGGTGCCCGACTACCATTAATAAACATTTGAACGATGACTGTACAGAAGAATCCTGATCAAAAAGGGGAAATTGTAGAACAGGATTCCAAATTTCCATGGACTCCAGAGTGTCTGGAACTATGGACGCTGGATGAACATATGAAACTATTGCCCTGAGATAATATTTATACCTTAAATCAAAAATATTCTCTGAAGTCTTCCTAAAACAGAGCAAAAATTTAGCTTACCTAGTAAAAAAGTATGCCTTGAACATTATGCTCTTTTAAGAATTATCTATAAGGGATGAAAATGACAAGAGCAACGCAGAAGTTTGGACACAAACCTTAAGGGGAGGTGAGTTTATGTTAATGGATGAGGGACAACTCAGAATAGGAGGGTGAGAGTGGTTGCACAACTCAAATAATGCAATCAGTGGCAGTGAATTCCACACGTAGAGACTGTTGAATTAATGCATGTTTTGCTGTGTATATTATCGGCAACAACAACAACATAACTGAAATTTCAAAAGAAAGGTGTTATCTGTTAGGTTAAGACGGTGGTAATAGAGTAGAATAGATCCTAATCCCTTCTAATAGTGTCTTTTGAAAGTGTAGACTAGACCCAGAAAAAGTCACACAAAAGAAGATGCTATGTGAAGACATACCTAAAATCCAAAGAAAAAAAAAAAAAAAAAAACAAGGAATACCAAAAAACGTTTGGGGACACCAGAAGGTGGAAGAGATAAAGAATGTTCTCCTTCAAGAGTATACAGGACAGGGGTAGCATGTCGAGTTGTTAGTTTGGACTTCTAGACTTAAGAACTGTAAAAGAATAAATTTCTGTTGCTAAAGCCACTCACTTTGGGGTGTTTTGTGGTGGCAGCTATAGAAATCTAAGATACTTACCAATAACGATTGCCTACACTGGGTAAAACTTTATACAAATCCCACTGAGAAGGTCATTGTCCACTGGCGTCCTTTTAACATCCAGGGTGGTGGGTATCCAAGGGGCCATTTCTGAGGTGAGGAACCACCTGGAAAAAGTTCAATGACCTGCTCTAGGCCATGTAGCACTCAACGGCTGGCCTAGGTGTGACCCCAGATAAAATGGGAAAAGTCCTTGGAAGACCAAAAAGAAGTCATCCATGCAAACAAGGCAGTTTAAAATATTATTCCAATATGCTCATTTGAGTTTTTGATAATTAAGAAATATAATACTTTCCACACATTACTGGACCATTTTTTTCCTCTGTGTAATGTACTTTTATTAATTTTCATACATCTGTGTCACAATTTTCTTTCTGATTATTGCAGTATAATTTCTAGTAAGTGCAGTTTAACATATTTAACTACTTCATTCATAACATAAAAAATGAGCTCATATACCCTGCTAACTCAGAACTGAAGCCACTTCAGAAGTCTACTTTTCAGCCAAAAATTAGACAGGCCTATACAACAAAGACTAAAAAAAGTGACAAACATGTTTCTTAGTTCAACTAATTATCAGAGACCAAAAGGGCAACATCTGCCCAAAAGCAAAAATGAGAAGGCAGGAAGGGACAGGAAACTTGGAAATGGACATGGAGAACCCAAGGTGGAAAGGGAAAGGGAGAGACTGCTGACACAATATGGGAATGACAACCAATGTCACAAGACAATTTGTGTGTAAATTTTGAATAAGAAACTAATTTGCACTGTGAAATTTCACCTTAAACATAATACAGTTTAAAAAATTGAGCTCATATTTTGGGGTTGACTTTCTAATTAATGTACTCCGTGTTGATTTTCTTTATATTTGTGGAGTGGTTGGTATTTTTTATTTCTTATTTTTAAGAAGTAAGTTTCACATATAACTGGAAATATGTAGATCTTTAAAGCACAGTGTTATAGATTAAACTGTGCTCCCCCAAAATATGTGTTGTAAAACCTAACCCCTATACATGTGATTTGAAATTCCACCCTCCTAAATGATGAGAAATAAATTTCTGTTTTTTAAAACCACTCACTTGTGGTATTTCTGTTACAGCAGCACTAGATAAAGCAGACAGAATTTGGTAGCAAAGTGTGGGGTGCTGCTGCAGCAAACACCTAAAATGTGGAAGAGGTTTTGGAATTGGGTAAAGACTGGAGGTTGGGAAAATTTTCAGGTGCCTAAAACCCTAGATTCCCTTGAAGAGCCTATTGGTAGAACTATGGGTGCCAAAGGCAATTCTAGTGAAGGCTCAGAAGGAAATGAGGAGAGTCATAGAGAACGTCTCCATCGTCTTAGAGAATGCATACTTGTCTAAATTATGTTAAAATGTTTGGTGGAAGGGAGACGAGGTAAGTGGTGGATTTGGACATCTCACTGAGGACATTTCTGAGCAAGATCTTAAAGGAGTCATGCAGTTTCTCCTTGTTGCTTATAGTCAAATATGCAAGGGATGAAATAGATTTAAAAATGAACTGTGCAACATGAAAAGAGAACTTAAAGATTTGGAAAACTATTCTATACAAACTAACCACATGCGTCCTAATACTGTTACCAAGGATGTGGCTATGCCATCTTTTCTTAAAGAAAGTAAGGCATGGCTGATGGACCTAAGCAATTATGGCAGCAGACAACCTATCAGTCTAGACTGAAGAGGACAGAGATAGTACGAAAGGAAGTAAAGGTATCTGCCTCTTGGAATTCTACAGGCAGAAAACAGGCCAAAGAAGCTACATCTGTTGTCCCCCAAGAAAAGAAAATGGCCATCTCTGGAGCAGTTCAGAGGTCAGCAGAACTGTTAGAAAGAATATGGAAGCAGGGCTGATTTGATTTTAGAGGATGAATCAAGGACCTTTTAAGTTTCAAAGGATGGAGCCAAGGCCACCACTTCACTTCCTAAATATCAGGCAGGCCATGATAATGGATCCTCAGCTCAAAGTTGAGGAGTTACCATGCACAAGGGCCAAAAGAATGAGTTCTGACCCATAGTTGAGGTTGCAGGGCTGGCATTGCCAAGGACCAGGTCAGTAGATTTGCCTAGGGCCTGGGGACTGAGCTCATCACTCCAGTGGACCAGGATAAAGGGACCAACAAAGCAGAGGGGGTGAGGTTTCCATCCCAATGGGCCTGTAGGAAGGGGCCTCTACCCAACACTGAAGATCCTTCACCTAGAATTTGGAAAGCATGGCCAGTACCCAGAGTGTGGAGGACAGTACCAGTGCCATGGTCCAGGAGAACAGATGGTTATTTCAAGACTTGAGAGCCAATATAATTTGTTCTGCTGGGTTTTGAACTTGTTTAGTGCCCATGATCCCCACTTTTTCTCTGACAGCTCCCAATTATAATCAAAATGTTTATCCTCTGTTTGTTCCATCATTGTACTTTGGAAGCAGATAATTTGTATTCTAGGTTTCACAGGTCCAAATATGGAAAGGAGTTTTGCACACATGATGCAATATGCTAAAAGTCTTACCCATTTTTATTTAGATGATTCAAAAGATGAGATTTTGGACTAGGGGCTGATTTTAGACTTTTGGAATGTGAAGGAGTGAATGTGGTTCGCATGCAGAAAGGACAAGAGTTTTGGGGAACATAGCATGGAATGGCATGGAGTGAATCATGTCTCTCAAAAACATGTGTTACAAATTCTAACCTCTATACCTGGGGTTATAAACCTATCTGGGAATGGGTTTTCTTTATGATGTTAATGAGGCAGTATTACTGCAAGATCTTTGTGTCTTAAATCAATCTCTTTTGAGATATAAAAGAGCAGATTAAGCCAGCCAGCAAGCAAGCAAGCACAGAGGGGGAAGTACAATCCACATAACTGCCAATAATCTAGGACTAGAAGTTGAAAAGAGACAAGGAACTTCCCCAGAGCAGAAAGAGAGAGACTTCCCCTAGAACCTGCTGACCTTCTAAACTGTGAGAAAATAAATGTCTGTAGGTTAAAGCCTCCCACTTGCGGTGTTTCTGCAATAGCAGCACTAGATAACTAAGACGTGCAGTTAGATATGTTTTAACAAACGTATATACCCATGTCTCCAACACCTAAGTTAGTATTTGGAAGAGTTCTGTCTCCCCAGAATATTTCCTCCCCTCTGCCTTCAGCAAATATCCTATGAACAAACACTCTTCTGGTTTATATCACCATAGATAACTTTTTTTCCTGATTTTTTTTTCAACTTGATTTAAAAAAAAAAAAAATTTTTTTTTTTTTTAATAGAATACCTTTTTGTGTATGGGTGCCTTTGGCTCAATGTTTTGGCATTCATTTGTATAATTTTGTGTATCCAAGTTCGATGTATTTTTCATTGTTCAATGGTAGTTCTTTTGTGAGTGAATGATTACATGTTGCTACGTACTCCTGTTGACGGACTTGAAAGTTTTTTCCAGTTTATGGCTATTATAAACAACAACAAAAAAAAACTACAAATATTCTTGTACAAGGTTTTATTCTTTTTTTTTTTTTTGATGGTGGCCATAATATTTAATTTCCCCTAAGAAAACACATAGAAGTAGTCGAATGCATCAAGTATAGAGTAGGAATAAACTTAATGCTACAAAACAAACAAATAAAACAAAACACTGTGTAGTTTTTCCAACTGGCTCTCAGTTTTCACTGCATCCAACAATAGATGCAAGTTCTAGTTTCTCCATACCTTCACCAACCATCTGCCTTGTGGCCAGTGTTTATTCGTTTGTTCCTTGGTTGGTTCTTTTCTTTTTGTTTGTAAATTTAGACATTTGAGTAGGTGTAAAGTGTTATCTCCTTGGGAATTTAGTTTGCATTTCCCTGATGAGTAATCATATTGGGCCTCTTTTAGTCTCCTTGTTGGTCATTTCATTCCATAATTGGTAAAGTTGAAGTTTTCACTGTTCTAAGGTCCTGAAAATGTCACTTGTCTTTCTGCTGAGGGTGAAGCACAGTCCCTCACCAAGGCCAAAGACCGAGGTCATCTTCTTGAGCTAAAAATCCTCCTCTGGGTAAAACAAACAAAAAAAAAAAACCTAAACCAAAAATAGCCCATTGCCGTCTAGCTGATTCTGACTCATAATGACTCTATAGGACAGAGTAGAACTGCCCCATACAGTTGCCAAGATGGATTCGAACTGCCGGTCTTTTGGTTAGCAGCAGTGACACTTAACCACTATGCGTTGACGGTTTCCTTCCCCCCTTAAATTTCCCAGCCGAGCAAGCCCTTTTCTTACTCCTGTCTGCTGTCTTAGTTGAGATACTCTTACTCTCACCTTTTCTTGGAAAAATTTAATAATTTTATTCAAGTTTAACATCCTTACAATGAAAAAAAAAAGTACCTACTCACAATAAAATTATCTGATTTCTTAATCTTGCACATCCCTCATATAATTATCATATGTTAGAATTATCTATTGCAGGATACTGTGTGATCTTCCTTCTCGATTCTCTCTCTAGACCTGGGGTCAACAAAATTTTTTCCTGCCAAGGGCCATATCACAAATATATAGCCTTTCATGGGACACATTGTCTTTGAGAAAACTATTGACTCTGTTGACTGAGTGTGAAAGCATCTGTAGACAATACAGATGAGCATGGCTGTGTTTCATTCACAATGACAGGCAGTAGGCTGAGGGACATAGTTTTGAACCCCTACTTTAGACTGAAGGCTCAGTGCAGGAAGCTAATTCCCTGCTTCCTGTACACTATGTGGTCTACCTAGCTTAGGGATGGATGTACACATGGAATGAGACCTGCTGGATGAAGTCTTGGTGGAGAGTGACATTGCTAAGTGCTCATTTCAGTAATAGAGAGTGATAGACACAAAATGTAACAGCAACCTCTGTTGATCCTGTATTCAGAAGGTGAAAAACTGGAGAAGTTCGTCTTGCTCGATATCCACACAAACCTGGGACCCTCCACCCAGGACCTGGGAAATTCAGACAAGATTTCCTCACCTCAGAGGCAGCTGAGGAGAAGGTTATCCCTGGAGGGTTGTAGATGCTCAGGAATCTCCATAATTCATCCTCCTACTTCAGCCCAACAGCTTCCATTTCTCTCAGGCTACCTCTGGTTTGAGGGGGAAGCCTTGTATGCCCAGAGAGGGAGAACACTAGGTTGATGATGGGTGATGACTCTCACAAGACCCAAGGCAGAAAGCATTCCCCTAGTGTTCCATGATCCAGAAGCTTCTCCTCAGAGCGCGCCTCCTTTTGCTCCCTCAAGGCCATCACATGTAAATCCCTGAAGATATAAAACACCCTGCCAGATCTCTAAGTCAGACCCCAAGACCAGGATGCCCTGAATCAACAACCTCTCCATGTTAATGAGAGGTGTCCGTGGAGATGGAAATCTTTTGGATTTTGATCGACTTTGTGACATCTCCCGTGTTAGACACATTGGTTTTCATCTATATGCCTTGTGTTCAACTAAGGAAGACTTTGATTCCTAGGTGCATCACCTCACGTGCAGATGTTGGAGTCCATCCCAGGGGTGTGGAAGCTCTCCAGGAACATCACCTTCACCTGTGCTAAATCTGGGTTTCCTCTCATTAGCTGTCACATTTAATGGAATATGAGTGTGAGATGGCCAGTGGTGGAAGTACTAACTACAACCCAGCCTTCACATCTTGAGCAACTGTCACCAAGATCAACTCCAAGATCCCAGTGTATTTGATTTGATATGCCCAAATAGGCTGGATGTGTGAGCTACTTTGATTATTGGCTTTGCTGAAATTCTCACATCCTGTTACCAGGTGGTTAGAATTTCTACCAAGTATGTGAGCCCAGGAGTAAGTTTACTTTTCTTGTGTGAATATACCTCAGATGTCCAGGTCATCTGTCAAAAAGTGTGTGGTGCAGGCCCTTACCTACCATCCTAGACCATCAGGGCTGTGTAGGGGTGATTGGAGCAGGCACAGGTATCTGGCTGTAGAAGGGGCTCATGTGCTGAGTAAGGTAGGGGGCTGACGGCTGCCTCTGCGTGCCCAGGTGGAAGTCCTGTCCCTGTCCACCAGAGTGAGTAGATGGGCAGTTTTTTTAGCTAGATTACTGGCACCCAAGCTGTTGGCTGCAATAACTTGGAGGGCCACTTATTCTCAGACCCCCATTGTGGGTGGCTAGTTGTACTGGGTGAAGTCACCTCAAGCCCCAGATATGGGTGGATCCCTGCTTAATGGGCAGGTGTTTGACAAAAGTAAAAAATCTGCCACTCCCCCTTATCTGTTGTAATTGAAAGAGGCTTCTGGTGTATACCCTGCTGTACTATGCTAATGAGAGCCTACAGAGTTGAATGGGTCCACGCAGGTCTAGGCAGGGGTGAAAGGCATTCAAAGTCTGTGGACACCTTATGCCTGTGCCTAGGCAAAGGGACAGTGCCTGCCGTGTGTTTCTGGCTTAGGGTGCGTGGATATTTTTTAAGCATAGAGATTAGTTTGGGTACAGTTAGACTTGAGTTTCCAGCTTAGAGGTGCTGGTGGTTTCCTTTTTTGTTTGTTAATTTCTTTATTTGTTTCCTCCCCAAGTCAGGAGATTGGCTCAGGTCCAAGGGTGTGAGGGGTGCTGCAACCCACTGAACACCTCAGAACCTGGACCAGGGCAGAGCTGGGAAGGAGTGGTGAGGAGAAGAGAGACACTTCCTAGAGGGGGAAGGGATATTTTGATCCCACTTGGTAGGTTAGACGCTTGCACTTAACTTTTGCAGATCCAGTGCCACTTCCCCCTGCCTCAGGATGCTTGTGCAGACTCTCCACTGCTTGGTTTCTCCCAATATGTTAAAAGCACTTCCCAAGTGCTCTACTGCTTGCCTCAGCCGCCATGCACCAAACAGTGCAGCCTGTAGCATTCGGGCTAGATTAGGTCTGGCGTTTCTTCGCTGCTTCTGACCTGTCTCTCTCTCCTGCGATGGCTCAGTCTGATTCCTCAACTTTGTTTTTGATGTTCATGGGTACTACACTGTCATATACAATCGATTCACTTGTTTTTTTCTAGTCTTTGTTGTAAGAGGGACCACAGGAAGCATCTGACTATTCTGCAATCTTGGCCCACTCCAGCTCAGTGTATTTGAAACTGAGCAGTCTGAAACTTGAGTACACTGACATGTATTTCTGTGTGAGAGAAGCACCCGGAGCCAGAGTGAAGGGAAGATTGACAAAATTCTCCTCTGGCAGGATGCCAGGTTTGTGCTGGGCTGTAGGTGGCGCTTAGGACACGCAAAACACAGAAACCACCCCAGTAGCAGGTGCACTGAATAATGAGGGGAGTTTTCCTGTTATGTCTTGAGTTCCCAAATTTACGCAGCCCAGGAAGAGTCACTTGACCTTCCCCATGTGTTATGCAAATACAGAAAGAACAGGGGTTTCTCTAGAGGATTCACAGGCTCTCTCATGTTCTACAGAACTCCAAAATTACCTCACTAGCTTGGAGGTCTTTATGAGAAGAGACCATGTGAGGGGAAAGTATCTCTAGTCTAGATGCAACCTTCTTGCAGGGAGGGTTCTGGCCTGCAGGGGCCACTCAGGGTACATGGAACTCAGGAGACCAGCCCCAGGGGAGGTTCAGAGAATACTGGGAAGTGGTTTCCTGTCAGGGTCAGGGTTTTCCTTTTTCAAAAGGCAGTTTAAAATAGAATTTCACAAGGCTGCTCATGTGTTTATAAATACCCTCTTTTATTGGGATCACCACATACCTGTCAGTTTGCTGTACTGTCATGGCTTGCATGTTGCTGTGATACTGGAAGCTTTGTCGCCAGTATTTTAAAAACCAGCAGGCTCATCCTTGATGGACTCACCCTTGATGGACAGGTTTCAGTGGGGCTGCCAGACTCACACAGGCTAGGAAGAAGGGCCTGGCTGTCTACTTCTAAAAAACTCATCACTGAAAACCTTATGGGTAGCAGTAGAACATTGTCTGGTATAGTGTCAGAAGATGAGCCCCTTAGGTTGGAAAGCACTCAGAATATGACTGGGGAAGAGCTGCCTCCTCAAAGTAGAGTCAACTTTAAAGACATACTTTGGAGCCAAGCTTTGAGGACCTTCGTACACTGATGTGGCATAACTCAAAATGAGAAGAAAGAGCTGCAAATATTCATTAATAATTGAAATGTGGAATGTACAAGGCATAAATCTAGGAAAACTGGAGTTCATCAAAAATGAAATAGTATACATGAAGATCCCTACCTTAGGATTAGTGCACTGAAATGGACTGGTATTGGCCATTTCAAATCAGGCAATCATATGGTTTAGTATGCTAGAAATGAAAAACTGAAGAGGAATCGTGTCACATTCATTGTCCAAAAGAACATCTCAAGATTTGTCTTGAAGTGCAAAGCTGTTAGTGATGGGATAATATCCATACACATACAAGGAACACCAGTTAATATGACGATTATTCCAGTTTACCCACCAACTACTGATGCCATAGATGAGGACATAGAAGATTTTGATCAACTTCTGCAGTTTGAAATTGATCAAACATGCAATTAAGGTGCATTGATAATTATTAGTGATTGGAATGCAATAGTTGAAATGAAAGAAGAAATATCTGTATTTGGATAATAGTGACAGAAAAATATGATAGAATTTTGAAAGGCCAATGACTTATTTGTTGCAACAACAGCATAAAGGGTGACTATACACATGGATATCCCATAGGAAAGCATAGGAATCAAATCTACTACATCTGTGGGAAAAGACTATAGAGAAGCTCAATGTCATCAGTCAGAACAAGGCCCAGGGCTCATTGCAGAACAGACCATCATTTGCTCATATGCAAGTTCTAGTTGAAGCTGAAGAAAATTAAAACAAATCTATGACAACCAAAATATGAACTGGAGTATATCACACCTGAATTTGGAATCCATCTCAAGAATTGATTTGACTCGTGAACACAATGACTGAAAACCAGACAGCTTGTATAAGGACAACGAAGACACCATACATGAAGAAAGCAAAAGGTCATTAGAAAGACAGGGAAAAAAAAAGACCAAAATGATGTCAGAAGAAACTCTGAAACTTGCTCTGGAACGAGAGTAGCTAAAGTGAATGGAAGAAACAATGGTAAGAGATAAAGAAAAGATTTCAAGGTGTAGCTCAAGAAGACAAACTGAAGTATTCTAAAGAAATGTGCAAAGACCTGCAGTTAGAAAACTAGAAAGGGAGAACATTTTTCTTAATTTGAGAGAACTAACCCAGTGATTCAAACCTTGATTTAAGAATTCAAGGATTCTATGGACAAAATACTGATTGACACAGGAAGCATCAGAAGATGGAAGAAACACACAGAATCGCTGTACCAGAAAGAACTGGTCCATGTTCAACCATTTCAGAAGCTAGCATATGATCAAGAATCAATGTTATTGAAAGAAGAATTTGAAGCTGCATTGAAGGGATTCAGGAAAAACAAACCCGGTGCCTCCAGGAATTGTCAGAATAACAACGGAGATGTTTCAACAAATGGATACAGTGCCTAAGTGGCTCACTCATCTATGCCAAGGAAATTGAAAGACAGCTACCTGGCCAACCAAATAGTAGAAATCCATGTTTGTGCCCATTCTAAAGAAAGATGATCCAACCAAATGCACAAATTATCAAACATCATTAATATTTGGTTGAACATAATTCTAAAACCGTTGCAGCAGTACATTGATAGGGAACTTCTAGAAATTCAAGCCAGATTTAGAAGAGGATGAAGAATGAGGGACATCATTGCTGATGTCAGATGGATGTTCACTGAAAGCAAAGAATACCAGAAAGATCTTTACCTGTCTTTTATTGGCTATGAGAAGGGATTTGATGGTATAGATTAACATTATGAAGAATGGGAATTCCAGAACACTTAATTATGCTCGTGAGCAACCTACACACAGACCAAGAGGCAGTATTTGGAACAGAACAAGGAGATACTGTGAGGTGTAAAGTCAGGAAAGGTGTGTATCAGGATTGCATCCTTTCACGATACTTATTTAATCTCTATGCTGAGGAAATAATCTGAGAAGCTGGTCTACATGAAGAAGAATGCAGCATCACGACTGGACGAAAACTCATTGACTCCTGTGATAAGCAGATGACACAACCTTACTTGCTGAAAGTGAAGAGAACTTGAGGTGTTTACCAATGAAGATTAAAGATTTGAGCCTTCAGTATGAATTACACCTCAACAGAAAGAAAACAAAAATCCTCACAACTGGGCCAATAAGCGACATCATGATAAATGGTGAAAATAATGAGGTTGTCAAGGATTTCATTTTACTTGGATCCACAATCAATGCTCATAAAAGCAGCAGCCAAGAAATCAAAGAATGCATTTCATCGGGCTAATCTGCTATAAAAGACCTCTTTAAAGTGTGAAAAAGCAAAGATGTCACTTAGAGGACTAAGGTGTTCCTAAGCCAAGCCCTGACATTTTCAGTCACATCATAGGTATGTCAGAGGTGGACAGTGAATAAACAAGAGTGAAGAAGCATTGATGTCTTTGAAATGTGGTGTTGGAAAAGAATAACGAATATGCCATGGCCTGGCAGAAGAACAAACAAGTTCTGTCTAGGAGGAAGTACTTCCAGAATGTTCTTGGTAAGCGAGGATGGAGAGACTTTGTCCCTTTCTTTGGACATGTTATCAGGAGGAAACAGCCCATAGAGAAGGATATCATTTGGTTAAGCTATAGGGTCATCGAAAAAGAGGGAGACCTTCAACGAGATGGATTGGCAGAATGGTTGCAACAGTGAGCTCTAACATAGCAACAATTGTGAGGATGGCACAGTACCAGGCAGTGTTTTGTTTTGTTGCACATAGCGCCCCTATGAGTCCAAACCTGACAGTGGCATCTAAGAACAACCACCACAACAAATTTTATTGGGAGTATTAAACTAATTTAATTAGGTAATGATGACCAGGGTTATAAGTAGAATTTCTAGCATTTATACCCATGTTATGTTAATAGTCCAGGAATGGTACTAGTAGTTTGCCATTGGCTACTAACCTAAAGACTGGAAGTTCAAACCTACCTGGCAACACAAGAGAAGAAAGTTCTAGGCATCTGCTTCTGTAAAGATTATAAACCAAGAAAACCCTATGAATAAATTCTACTCTTTAACACATGGTGTCACCTTCAGTTGGAATTGACTTGATGGTAATGGGTGTGTTTGTTGGTTTTTATAAATGTCTTCATAGTGATGATCTGAAGACAGGATTTTGTCATTAATTCAGTGGGTCTGGTAGTTTGGGAGACACACAATCCCAGGAATAAGACATTCAGGTGTCAAACCCAAGTGATACTACTTGGGAGGATGTGTGAGAGGCAGGTGGTATGTCAGAGGTTGTGGCAGGTGTACGGATTTAAGTTGATCAGAAATCAATTAACATAGATGAAAAGGATGGAAGTCAACTAAAATGCATAAATACTGTGAGAAATTATACTATGTGGGATATGAGAATGAGACCAGTGTTATTAAATACGAAGTCATGGAAAGGTTTCTGAACTGTGACTTTCACAATTTCTATTATCGGTGACATCAGAAACAGATCCCTATATCACTAATGACAGGGATGGTCTGAAAACAAAAAGTCTTCTTACTGAACAGCCTGGGTGCTCAGGAGAATCACACAAGTGCTTGGAGACATTTTCCCAGGAGTGAGGAGCAGATTTCAGTGCTGCCTAGGAACCTGCTGAACACTCACATTGGATAACGGTTCTTCTCTGAGTTACACTTCACCTGTGCTTGGTGCCTGAAGGACCATAATGAAGTCAGCCCACCTGGTCAGAATCACAGCCTGTGACGGACCCCAGAAAAGTTCCATGTAGTCTACACCATGTAAAGTACTGGTCACAAGGAAGAGCAGACCTGTGGGTGTTGCATCCCTAAGTGCTAAGAGCTCTGTTTGTGCAGTGTATGTGGTTAACACAAAATTAACAAGTACCCAGTAAAAAGACACATACATCTACAAGGATTAAGACTTGCACCCTCAGCATTGTGGAGTTGTGCGGTCTCTGTGTCTTCTATCTTCTCCTTCTTAGGCTAAGCCAGTTACTGAGCTATGAATTATTCATCCTCTTGAATATGCAAACAATCTGGGGTCTGTTGAGTTAAATGGGGATATGTCTGTGTCCTCCACAGCATCAGCCAATAACCACATCCTTCTCATACAGAAGCACCTGAGAACACAGCTCCCTCATCATGGATTGGAGCTGGACAGTCCTCTTCTTCGCGGCAGTAACTACAGGTAAGATAGCCCGCGGGTCCAGGACTGAGGAGGGGGCTGCAACTGCTTAATATATATTATGTCCACCTGTGTCTGCTCTCCACAGGTGTCCACTCTGAGGTCCAGCTGGTGCAGTCGGGGGCCGAAGTGAGGAAGCCAGGAGCATCCGTGAAGGTCTCCTGCAAGGCTTCTGGATACACTTTCACCAGCAAATATATGTACTGGGTGCGACAGGCCTCTGGGAAAGGGCTTGAGTGGATTGCACGACATGACCCAGAAGATGGTAAAACAATATACTCACAGAAATTCCAGGGCAGAGTCACCATCACCAGCGACACATCCACGAACACAGCCTACATGGAGCTAAACAGTCTGAGCTCTGAGGATACAGCTGTGTATTACTGTGCAACCACACAGTGTGATAACCACATCCTGACTGTGTCAGAAACCCTGAAGAAGGACGCAGCATCTGTCGGAAGGAGGCAGGAGATTACAGGGAAAATTTGGGTGACAATTTCCCTAAATGACTGAGAAACAGAAAAAATAGAAAGATGCATTCACTATAATTAGGTGAGGAACAATGGAACCCGACTGAACATACCTAAATACCATGAAAATTTCTACTGCGTGGATTTCAAGAACGAGGCCCAAAGTTAACGAAACTATAAATTTTCCATGCAACAATTACCCTGTAAGTAAAATCCATATTCAGAGGAGAGGTTCAATTGTGTGAGATTAATTTCAAAGTCAGTTGGGTAATTATCATGGGGGACAATTTTTAGATTACATAGTAACCTTATATTTAACTTCCAAAAAAATCACCCTACTATCTTAAAAAGAAGCTGTATCATTTTACGTTACCACCAGCAAAGACTGAGAATTCTTAGCATTCCAAATTCTTGTCAAAATACTGTTGACAGTACTTTGGGTTTCAGTCATTCTGATAGGCTATGAATGCTATCTCATGGTTGTTGTACTGTATTGTTCCCTAATGAATGATCTCTTTGAATATCTTTTTCAGTGAGATGTTGCTTAGAACAAAGGTCAATTTTTTTTTAACTTTTTTGTTTTCTTCAGTTAAGTGTCCTTGTATATTCATGATACAAGTCATTTACAAAATATATGATTTTCCAATATTTCTCCTGGTCTATTTCTTGTCTTTTCATTTCCTTAGCAATGACTTTTGCAGATTGAAAAAAATAGTTTTGATATTGACCATTTATTAATATTTTATCTTTTTTGGTCATGTTTTTGATGGTAAATCTAAAACTCATTTTCTGATCCAAGGTCACTCAGAATTTTTCCCATGACTGTAAGCACAGAACATACTAAAGGAATGGGGAGTTCGATTTCATCGTTTGATCCTGAGAGTACGTACATGAGTCATTTGGAATTCTTCTGTATGAGCTGTTCGTCTCCTCCTCCACATTTAAAAAAAAAAAAAATTTCAATCATTTGCTAAAATCAGTATGGACTCATAGATATTGGTTTTATTATTTGTGACATAATCCAATATTCTGCTGTTCATTTAGCGTTCGTAAATTTCCAGCTTTTTTGAGCTATTGAGAGCTCTTTTAGTTTGACTCTCATTGTTTGCCATACGTTTACTGAGTTATTTATTTCCAGTATTCCTGTACAGTGGCTAATCAGAGTCATTGACCCAGGCACTCGTTGGAAAATAAACAAAATGATCAACTAGATAGCAGTGCTTACGTGAAGGTACTTTTGCCTCTAATTTTACAGATTGCCTCCATTTCCAAAGTTACTTGGGTTAGCACATTTCTCCCTACCCTCTTCCGTGAGTTCTTTCACAAATTTGTAATATCACTAATTTTTTTAGACAATCTGAATTCCGTCCTGACATCTTAAATTATAGGTATTAAAAAAACACTTTGTCGTCGAGTCAATTCTGACTCATACTGATCCTAGAGGACAGGGTTTTACTGCCCCATAGGGTTTCCAAGCGGCACCTGGTGAATTCAAACCGCCCTTTTTTTTTTTCATTTTTATTGTGCTTTAAGTGAAAGTTTACAAATGAAGTTAGTCTCTCACACAAAAACTTATATACACCTTGCTACATACTCCCACTTGCTCTCCCCCTAATTAGGCAGCCCGCTCCCTCCCTCCACTCTCTCTTTTAGTGTCCATTTCGCCAG
The DNA here is from genome assembly GCF_030014295.1 of Loxodonta africana. Taxonomy (NCBI): domain Eukaryota; kingdom Metazoa; phylum Chordata; class Mammalia; order Proboscidea; family Elephantidae; genus Loxodonta; species Loxodonta africana. The sequence continues at coordinate 24,644,677 of NC_087362.1, forward strand.
CTTCTAACCCCCTCTACCCTCTCATCTCCCCTCCAGGGAGGAGATGCTAACATAGTCTCCTGTCCACTTGATCCAAGAAGGTCACTCCTCACCAGCATCCCTCTCCAACCCATGTCCAGTCCAATCCTTGTCTGAAGAGTTGGCTCTGGGAATGGTTCCTGTCCTGGGCTAACAGAAAGTCTGGGGGCTGTGACCACCAGGGTCCTTCTAGTCTCAGTCAGACAATTAAGTCTGGTTTTTTATGAGAATTTGAGGTCTGCATCCCACTGCTTTCCTGCTTCCTCAGGGGTTCTCTGTTGTGTTCCCTGTCAGGGCAGTCATTCCTTTTCGTTTAGTCCAGTTGTGCTGACCTCATCTGTATTGTGTGTTATCTTTCCTGTCACCTAAAGTAGTTCTTATCTACTATCTAATTAGTGAGTACCCCTCTCCCACCGTACCTTCCTCCCGCCTCTTGTAACCATTAAAGAATATTTTCTTCTCTGTTTAAACTATTTCTTGAGTTCTTATACTAGTGGTCTTATACAATATTTGTCCTCTTGCAAATGAGAAATTTCACTCAGCATAATGCCATCCAGACTCCTCTATGTTATGAAATGTTTCACAGTGTCATCACTATTCTTTACTGATGCATAGTATTCCATTGTGTGAATATACCATAATTTATTTATCCATTCATCCGTTGATGGGCACCTTGGTTGCTTCCATGTTTTTGCTATTATAAATAGTGCTGCAATGAACATGGGTGTGCATATATCTGTTTGTGTAAAGGCTCTTATTTCTCTACATATATTCCAAGGAATGGGATTGCTGGATAGTATGGTAGTTCTATTTCTAGCTTTTTAAGGAAGTTCCAAATAGATTTCCAAAGTTGTTGTACCATTTTACATTACCACCAGCAGTGTATAAGTGTTCCAGTCTCTCCACAGCTTCTCCAACATTTATTGTTTTGTGTTTCTTGGATTAATTCCAGCCTTGTTGGATTTTTTGTTGTTGTTGTTGTTGGATAGAGATGAAATCTCATTGTAGTTTCGATTTGCATTTCACTAATGGCTAATGATCATGAGCATTTCCTCATGTATCTGTTAGCTACATGAATGTCTTCCTTACTGAAGTGTCTGTTCATACCTTTTGCCCATTTTTTAATTGGGTTATTTGTCTTTTTATAGTTGAGTTTTTGCAGTATCATGTAGATTTTAGAGATCAGGCACTGATAGGAAATGTCATAGCTAAAAACTTTTTCCCAGTCTGTAGGTAATCTTTTTACTCTTTTGGTGAAGTCTTTGGATGAGCACAGGTGTTTTTTAGGAGCTCCCAGTTATCTACTTTTTCTTCTGCATTTTTAGTAATATTTTGTATACTGTGTATGCCATGTATTACCCTATTTTTTCTACCATGATCTTTATTGTTTTAGATTTTATATTTAGGTCTTTGATCCATTTTGAGCTCTTTTTTGTGCATAGAGTGAGGTATGGGTCTAGTTTCATTTGTTGCAGGTGGATATCCAGTTATGCCAGCACCACTTGTTAAGAAGACTGTCTTTTCCCCATTTCACTGTTTTCAGGCCCTTGTCAAATATCAACTGCTCATATGCGGATGGATTTATGTCTGGATTGTCAATTGTGTTCCATTGGTCTATGTATCTGTTGTTGTACCAGTACCAGGCTGTTTTGACTACTGTGGCAGTGTAATAGGTTCTAAAATGAGATAGAGTAAGGCCTCCCACTTTGTTCTTCTTTTTCAGTAATGCTTTACTTATCCGGGGCCTCTTTTCCTTCCATGTGAAGTCGGTGATTTGTTTCTCCCTCTCATTAAAAAATATGGTTGGAGTTTGGATCGGAAGTGCATTGTATATATAGAAGGGATTTGATAGACTAGACATTTTGATAATGTTACGTCTTCCTAACCATAAGCAAGGTATGTTTTTCCACTTATGTAGGCCTCTTTTGGTTTCTTGCAGAAGTGAATTTCAGTTTTCTTTGTATAAATCTTTTACATCTCTGGTAAGATTTATTCCTAAGTATTTTTTCTTCTGAGGGGCTACTGTAAATGGTATTGATTTGGTGATTTCCTCTTCAATGTTCTTTTTTTTTTAAATAATTTCTGTTGTGATTTAAGTGAAAGTTTACAAATCAAGTCAGTCTCTCACATATAAACCTATATACCCCTTACTACATACTCCCATTTACACTCCCCCAATGAGTCAGCCTGCCCTCTCCTTCCAGTCTCTCCTTTTGTGAACTTTTTGCCAGTTTCTAACCCCCTCTACCCTCCCATCACCCCGCCAGACAGGAGGTACGAACAAAGTCTCAAGTGTCCACATGGTGCAAGTAGCTTACTCCTCATCAGCATCTCTCTCCAACCCATTGTCCAGTCCAATCCATGTGTGATGAGTTGGCTTTGGGAATGGTTCCTGCTCTGGACCAACAGAAGGTTTGGGGTCCCTGACCACCGGGGTCCTTCTAGTCTCAGTCAGACCATTAAGTCTGGCCTTTTTCTGAGAATTTGGGGTCTGCATCCCACTGTTCTCCTGCTGCCTCAGGGGTTCTCTGTTGTATTCTCTGTCAGGGCAGTCATGGATTGTGGCTGGGCAACGTCTAGTTCTTCTGGTCTCAGGATGATGTAGTCTCTATTTCATGTAGCCCTTTTTGTCTCTTGGGCTCATAATTACCTTGTGAGCTTGGTGTTCTTCATTCTGCTTTGACCCAAGTGGGTTGAGACTCATTGACGCATCTTAGCTGGCCGGTTGCCGATGTTTTAGACACCAGACCCCACACTTCAAAGTGGGATGCAGAATGTTTTCTTAATAGATTTTATTTTTCCAATTGACTTAGATGTCCCCTGAAGCCATAGTCCCCAAACCCCTGCCCCTGCTTTGCTGACCTTCGGAGCATTCAGTTTGGTTTAGTTTGCTTTTGGTTTAGTCCAGTTGTGCTGACCTCCCCTGTATTGAGAGTTGTCTTCCCTTCACCTAAAGTAGGTCCTATCTACTATCTAATCAGCAAATAACCCTCCGCCACCCTCCCTCCCTCCCCCCTCTTGTAATCACAAAAGAATTTGTTCTTCTCAGTTTAAACTATTTCTCAAGATCTTAGAATAATGGTCTTATACAATATTTTCCTTTTTCAGCTGACTAATTTCACTGAGCTTAATGCCTTCCAGGTTCCTCCATGTTATGAAATATTTCAGAGATTCATCACTGTTCTTTATCTATGCGTAGTATTCCATTTTGTGAATACACCTTAATTTATTTATCCATTCATCTTTTGATGGACACCTTGGTTGCTTCCAGCTTTTTGCTATTGTAAAGAGTGCTGCAATAAACATGGGTGTGCATATATCTGTTCATGTAAAGACTTATTTCTCTAGGATATATTCTGAGCAGTGGGATTTCTGGGTCGTATGGTAGTTCTATTTCTAGCTTTTTTTTTTTTAATAACCTTTATTAAGCTTCAAGTGAACGTTTACAAATCCAATCAGTTTGTCACATATAAGTTTACATACATCTCACTCCCTACTCCCACTTGCTCTCCCTCTCTTGAGTCAGCCCTTTCAGTCTCTCCTTTCTTGACAATTTTGCCAGCTTCTCTCTCTCGCTATCCTCCCATCCCCCCTCCAGACAAGAGTTGCCAACACAATCTCAAGTGTCCACCTGATATCATTAGCTCACTCTTTATCAGCGTCTCTCTCCCACCGGCTAACCAGTCCCTTTCATTTCTGATGAGTTGTCTTCGGGGATGGTTCCTGTCTTGTGTCAACTGAAGGTATGGGGAGCATGGCCACCGGGATTCCTCCAGTCTCAGTCAGACCATTAAGTTTGGTCTTTTTATGAGAATTTGGGGTCTGCATCCCACTGATCTCCTGCTCCCTCAGGGGTCCTCTGCTGTGCTCCCTGTCAGGGCAGTCATCGATTGTGACCGGGCACCAACTAGTTCTTCTGGTCTCAGAATGATGTAGGTCTCTGGTTCATGTGGCCCTTTCTGTCTCTTGGGCTCTTAGTTGTCGTGTGGCCTTGGTGTTCTTCCTTTTCCTTTGCTCCAAGTGGGTTGAGACCAATTGCTGCATCTTAGATGGCCGCTTGATAGCATTTAAGACCCCAGACGCCACATTTCAAAGTGGGATGCAGAATGATTTCATAATAGAATTATTTTGCCAATTGACTTAGAAGTCCCCGCAAACCATGTTCCCCAGACCCCCACACTTGCTCCGCTGACCTTTGAAGCATTCATTTTATCCCGGAAACTTCTTTGCTTTTGGTCCAGTCCAATTGAGCTGACCTTCCATGTATTGAGTGTTGTCTTTCCCTTCACCTAAAGCAGTTCTTATCTACTGATTAATCAATAAAAAAACCCTCTCCCACCCTCCCTCCCTCCCCCCCTCATAACCACAAAAGTATGTGTTCTTCCCAGGTTTACTATTTCTCACGATCTTATAATAGTGGTCTTATACAATATTTGTCCTTTTGCCTCTGACTAATTTCGCTCAGCATAATGCCTTCCAGGTTCCTCCATGTTATGAAATGTTTCAGAGATTCGTCACTGTTCTTTATCGATGCGTAGTATTCCATTGTGTGAATATACCACAATTTATTTACCCATTCATCCGTAGATGGACACCTTGGTTGCTTCCAACTTTTTGCTATTGTAAACAGAGCTGCAATAAACATGGGTGTGCATATATCTGTTTGTATGAAGGCTCTTGTATCTCTAGGGTATATTCCCAGGAGTGGGATTTCTGGGTTGTATGGTAGTTCTATTTCTAACTGTTTAAGATAACGCCAGATGGATTTCCAAAGTGGTTGTACCATTTGACATTCCCACCAGCAGTGTATGAGAGTTCCAATCTCTCCGCAGCCTCTCCAACATTTATTATTTTGTGTTTTTTGGATTAATGCCAGCCTTGCTGGTGTGAGATGGAATCTCATCGTAGCTTTAATTTGCATTTCTCTAATGGCTAATGATCAAGAGCATTTTCTCATGTATCTGTTGGCTGCCTGAATAGCTTCTTTAGTGAAATGTGTGTTCATATCCTTTGCCCACTTCTTGATTGAGTTGTTTGTCTTTTTGTGGTTGAGTTTTGAGAGAATCATGTAGATTTTAGAGATCAGGCGCTGGTCGGAGATGTCATAGCTCAAAATTCTTTCCCAGTCTGTAGGTGGTCTTTTTACTCTTTTGGAGAAGTCTTTAGATGAGCATAGGTGTTTGATTTTTAGGAGCTCCCAGTTATCGGGTTTCTCTTCATCATTTTTGGTAATGTTTTGTATTCTGTTTATACCTTGTATTAGGGCTCCTAGGGTTGTCCCAATTTTTTCTTCCATGATCTTTATCGTTTTAGTTTTTATGTTTAGGTCTTTGATCCACTTGGAGTTAGTATTTGTGCATGGTGTGAGGTATGGGTCCTGTTTCATTCTTTTGCAAATGGATATCCAGTTATGCCAGCACCATTTGTTAAAAAGGCTATCTTTTCCCCAGTTAATTGACACTGGTCCTTTGTCAAATATCAACTGCTCATACGTGGATGGATCTATGTCTGGGTTCTCAATTCTGTTCCATTGGTCTATGTGTCTGTTGTTGTACCAATACCAGGCTGTTTTGACTACTGTGGCTGTATAGTAGGTTCTGAAGTCAGGTAAGGTGAGGCCTCCCACTTTCTTCTTCTTTTTCAGTAGTGTTTTGCTTATCCGGGGCTTCTTTCCCTTCCATATGAAATTGGTGATTTGTTTCTCTATCCCCTTAAAATATGACATTGGAATTTGGATCGGAAGTGCGTTAAATGTATAGATGGCTTTTGGTAGAATAGACATTTTTACTATGTTAAGTCTTCCTATCCATGAGCAGGGTATGTTTTTCCACTTAAGTATGTCCTTTTGAATTTCTTGTAGTAGAGCTTTGTAGTTTTCTTTGTATAGGTCTTTTACATCCTTGGTAAGATTTATTCCTAAGTATCTTATCTTCTTGGGGGCTACTGTGAATGGTATTGATTTGGTTATTTCCTCTTCGGTGTTCTTTTTGTTGATGTAGAGGAATCCAAGTGATTTTTGTATGTTTATTTTATAACCTGAGACTCTGCCAAACTCTTCTATTAGTTTCAGTAGTTTTCTGGAGGATTCCTTAGGGTTTTCTGTGTATATAATCATGTCATCTGCAAATAGTGATAACTTGACTTCTTCCTTGCCAATCCGGATACCTTTTATTTCTTTGTCTAGCCTAATTGCCCTGGCTAGGACTTCTAGCACGATGTTGAATAAGAGCGGTGATAAAGGGCATCCTTGTCTGGTTCCCGTTCTCAAGGGAAATGCTTTCAGGTTCTCTCCATTTAGAGTGATATTGGCCGTTGGCTTTGCATAGATGCCCTTTATTATGTTGAGGAATTTTCCTTCAATTCCTATTTTGGTTAGAGTTTTTGTCATAAATGGGTGTTGGACTTTGTCAAATGCCTTTTCTGCATCAATTGATAAGATCATGTGGTTTTTGTCTTTTGTTTTATTTATGTGATGGATTACATTAATGGTTTTTCTGATATTAAACCAGCCTTGCATAAAAAAAAAAATACCTGGTATAAATCCCACTTGATCAGGGTGAATTATTTTTTGATGTGTTGTTGGATTCTATTGGCTAGAATTTTGTTGAGGATTTTTGCATCAATGTTCATGAGGGATATAGGTCTATAATTTTCTTTTTTTGTAATGTCTTTACCTCGTTTTGATATCAGGGAGATGGTGGCTTCATAGAATGAGATGGGTAGTATTCCGTCATTTTCTATGCTTTGGAATACCTTTAGTAGTAGTGGTGTTAACTCTTCTCTGAAAGTTTGGTAGAACTCTGCAGTGAAGCCGTCCGGGCCAGGGCTTTTTGTTGTTGGGAGTTTTTTGATTACCGTTTCAATCTCTTTTTTTGTTATGGGTCTATTTAGTTGTTCTACTTCTGAATGTGTTAGTTTAGGTAGGTAGTGTTTTTCTAGGAATTCATCCATTTCTTCTAGGTTTTCAAATTTGTTAGAGTACAATTTTTCATAATAATCTGAAATGATTCTTTTAATTTCATCTGGTTCTGTTGTGATGTGGTCCTTCTCATTTCTTATTCGGGTTATTTGTTTCCTTTCCTGTATTTCTTTAGTCAGTCTAGCCAATGGTTTATCAATTTTGTTAATTTTTTCAAAGAACGAGCCTTTGGCTTTGTTAATTCTTTCAATTGTTTTTCTGTTCTCTAATTCATTTAGTTCAGCTCTAATTTTTATTATTTGTTTTCTTCTGGTGCCTGATGGATTCTTTTGTTGCTCACTTTCTATTTGTTCAAGTTGTCAGGACAGTTCTCTGATTTTGGCTCTTTCTTCTTTTCGTATGTGTGCATTTATTGATATAAATTGGCCTCTGAACACTGCTTTTGCTGTGTCCCAGAGGTTTTGATAGGAAGTATTTTCATTCTCGTTGCTTTCTAAGAATTTCCTTATTCCCTCCTTGATGTCTTCTATAACCCAGTCTTTTTTCAGGAGGGTATTGTTCATTTTCCAAGTATTTGATTTCTTTTCCCAAGTTTTTCTGATATTGATCTCTAGTTTTATTGCCTTGTGGTCTGAGAAGATGCTTTGTAATATTTCGATGTTTTGGACTCTGCAAAGGTTTGTTTTATGACCTAATATGTGGTCTATTCTAGAGAATGTTCCATGTGCGCTAGAAAAAAAAGTATATTTTGCAGCAGTTGGGTGGAGAGTTCTGTATAAGTCAATGAGGTCAAGTTGGTTGATTGTTGTAATTAGATCTTCCGTGTCTCTATTGAGCTTCTTATTGGATGTCCTGTCCTTCTCCGAAAGTGGTGTGTGGAAGTCTCCTACTATAATTGTGGAGGTATCTATCTCACTTTTCAATTCTGTTAAAATTTGATTTATGTATCTTGCAGCCCTGTCATTGGGTGCCTAAATATTTAATATGGTTATGTCTTCCTGATCAATTGTCCCTTTTATCATTATATAGTGTCCTTCTTTATCCTTTGTGGTGGATTTAAGTCTAAAGTCTATTTTGTCAGAAATTAATATTGCTACTCCTCTTCTTTTTTGCTTATTGTTTGCTTGATATACTTTTTTCCATCCTTTGAGTTTTAGTTTGTTTGTGTCTCTAAGTCTAAGGTGTGTCTCTTGTAGGCAGCATATAGATGGATCGTGTTTCTTTATCCAGTCTGTGACTCTCTGTCTCTTTATTGGTGCATTTAGTCCATTTACATTCAGGGTAATTATAGATAAATAAGTTTTTAGTGCTGTCATTTTGATGCCTTTTTATGTGTGTTGTTGACAATTTCATTTTTCCACATACTTTTTTGTGCTGAGGCGTTTTTCTTAGTAAATTGTGAGTTCCTCATTTTCATAGTGCTTGACTTTATGTTAGTTGAGTCGTTACGTTTTTCTTGGTTTTTATGTTGAGTTATAGAGTTGTTATACCTTTTTGTGGTTACCTTATTATTTACCCCTATTTTTCTAAGTAAAAACCTAACTTGTATTGTTCTGTATCGCCTTGTATCACTCTCCATATGGCAGTTCAATGCCTCCTGTATTTAGTCCCTCTTTTGATTATTGTGATCTTTTACCTATTGACTTCCATGATTCCCTGTTATGTGTATTTTTTTTTAATTAATCTTAATTTGTTTGTTTTTGTGATTTCCCTATTTGAGTTGATATCAGGACGTTCTGTTTTGTGACCTTGTGTTGTGCTGATATCTGATATTATTGGTTCTCTGACCAAACAATATCCTTTAGTATTTCTTGTAGCTTTGGTTTGGTTTTTGCAAATTCTCTAAACTTGTGTTTGTCTGTAAATATCTTAATTTCGCCTTCATATTTCAGAGAGAGTTTTGTTGGATATATGATCCTTGGCTGGCAGTTTTTCTCCTTCAGTGTTCTGTATATGTCGTCCCATTCCCTTCTTGCCTGCATGGTTTCTGCTGAGTAGTCAGAACATATTCTTATTGATTCTCCCTTGAAGGAAACCTTTCTTTTCTCCCTGGCTGCTTTTAAAATTTTCTGTTTATCTTTGGTTTTGGGGAATTTGATGATAATATGTCTTGGTGTTTTTCTTTTTGGATCAATCTTAAATGGGGTTCAATGAGCATCTTGGATAGATATCCTTTCGTCTTTCATGAGGTCAGGGAAGTTTTGTGTCAGGAGTTCTTCAACTATTTTCTCTGTGTTTTCTGTCTCCCCTCCCTGTTCTGGGACTCCAATCACCCGCAGGTTATCCTTCTTGATAGAGTCCCACATAATTCTTAGGGTTTCTTCATTTTTTTAAATTTTTTTATCTGATTTTTTTTCAGCTATGTTGGTGTTGATTCCCTGGTCCTCCAGATGTCCCAGTCTGCATTCTAATTGCTCGAGTCTGCTCCTCTGACTTCCTATTGCGTTGTCTAATTCTGTTATTTTATTGTTAATCTTTTGGATTTCTACATGTTGTCTCTCTATGGATTCTTGCAACTTATTAATTTTTCCACTATGTTCTTGAATAATCTTTTTGAGTTCTTCAACAGTTTTATCAGTGTGTTCCTTGGCTTTTTCTGCAGTTATCCTAATTTCATTTGTGATATCATTAAGCATTCTGTAAATTAGTTTTTTATATTCTGTATCTGATAATTCCAAGATTGTATCTTCATTTGGGGAAGATTTTGATTCTTTTGTTTGGGGGGTTGGAGAAGCTGTCATGGTCTGCTTCTTTAAGTGGTTTGATATGGATTGTTGTCTCCGAGCCATCACTGGGAAACTAGTTTTTCCAGAAAATTCGCTGCGTCCAGTCCAAATCCCTGCAGGATGGTTCCCTGGCTCGGATGCTGCTCTTTCTGCTCCAAGACCAGTCACTGCCTCCCGGGGACTTCTCCTACAGGCTGCGTCCCACGCTGCCCGTGGAACCAGCTGGTCCCCCTCCCGGGGTTAGTTCAGGGGGGTGGAGCAGCTCTCTGTGCTTGTGCCGTACCTGACTGGTACGCTGCTGGCTCCAGGCTCTGGAAACAATCACTGCTTCCCCGTATTAGTTCGTTCTCCGTCTCTAAATCTGTGTTTGTTGTTCAGGGTTCGTAGATTGTTATGTATGTGATCGATTCACTTGTTTTTCCGAGTCTTTGTTGTAAGAGGGATCCGAGGTAGCGTCTGCTTAGTCCGCCATCTTGGCTCCGCCTCCTATTTCTAGCTTTTTAAGGAAACGCCAAATTGATTTCCAAAGTGGTTGTACCATTTTACATTCCCACCAGCAGTGTAAGTGTTCCCATCCTCTCTTACATTTATTATTTTGTGCTTTTTTTTGATTAATACCAGCCTTGTTGAAGTGAGATGCAATCTCATTGTAGTTTTAATTTACATTTCTCTAATGGCTAATGATCGAAAGCATTTCCTCATGTATCTGTTAGCTGCCTGAATATCTTCTTTCAAGAAGTGTCTGTTCATATCCTTTGCCCAATTTTTAATTGGATTGTTTGTTTTTTTGTGGTTGGGTTTTAGCAGAATAATGTAGATTTTAGAGATCAGGCACTGGTCGGAGATCTCATAGCTGAAAATTTTTTCCCAGTTTGTAGGTGGTCTTTTTACTCTTTTGGTGAAGTCTTTAGATGAGCATAGGTGTTTGATTTCTAGGAGCTCCCAGTTGCCTGGTTTGTCTTCATCATTTTTAGTTATGTTTCGTATTCTGTTTGTGCCTTGTATTAGCTCTCCTAATGTTGTCCCTATTTTTCCTTCCATGATCTTTATTGTTTTGGTCTTTATGTTTAGATCTTTGATCCATTTGGAGTTAGTTTTTGTGCATGGTGTGAGGTATGGGTCCTGTTTCATTTTTTTGCAGATGGATATCCAGTTGTGCCAGCACCATTTGTTAAAAAGACTATCTTTTCCCCAATTACTGACACTGGGCCTTTGTCAAATATCAGCTGCTAATATGTGATTGTATTCATATTTGAATTCTCAATTCTGTTCCATTGGTCTATGTGTCTGTTGTTGTGCCAGTACCAGGCTCTTTTGACTACTGTGGCTGTATAAAACCAAACCCAAACCAAACCCAGTGCCATTGAGTCAATCCCGACTCATAGTGACCCTATAGGACAGAGTAGAACTGCCCCATAGAGTTTCCAAGGAGCGCCTGGTGGATTTGAACTGCCAGCCCTTTGGTTTGCAGCTGTAGCACTTAATCACTTTGCCACCAGAGTTTCCGTGGCTGTATAATGTGTTCTAAAATCAGGTAGAGTGAGACCTCCCACTTTGCTCTTCTTTTTCAGTAATGCTTTTCTTGTGTGGGGCTTCTTTCCCTTCCATATGAAGTTGGTGATTTGTTTCTCCATCACATTAAAAAATGTAGTTGGAATTTGGATCAGAAGTGCATTGTTTATGTAGATGGGTTTTGGTAGAATAGACATTTTTATAACATTAAGTCTTCCTATCCATGAGCAAGGTATGTTTTTCCACTTATGTAGGTCCCTTTTAGTTTCTTGCAGTAGTACTTTGTATAGGTCTTTTATATCTTTGGTAAGATTTTTTCTTAAGTATTTTATCTTTTGGTGGGCTATTGTGAATGGTATTGATTTGGTGATTTCCTCTTCAATGTTCTTTTTGTTGATGTAGAGGAATCCAACTGATTTTTGTATGTTTATCTTGCAACCTGAAACTCTGCTGAATTCTTCTTTTAGTTTCAGTAGTTTTCTTGAGGATTCCTTAGGGCTTTCTGTGTATAAGATCATGTCGTCTGCAAACAGAGATAATTTTACTTCTTCCTTGCCAATCTGGATGCCCTTTATTTCTTTGTCTAGCCTAATTGCTCTGGCTAGGACTTCCAGTACAATGTTGAATAAGAGCAGTGATAAGGGCATCCTTGCCTGGTTTCCATTCTCAAGGGAGATGCTTTCAGGTTCTCTCCATTTAGGATGATGTTGGCTGTTGGCTTTGTATAGATACCCCTTCATTATGTTGAGGAATCTCCCTTCTATTCCTATTTCGGTGAGAGTTTTTCTCATGAATGGATGTTAGACTTTGTCAAATGCCTTTTCTGCATCAATTGATAAGATCGTGTGGTTTTTGTCTTTTGTTTTATTAATATGGTGGATTATATTAATTGTTTTTCTAATATTGAACCAACCTTGCATACTTGGTATAAATCCCACTTGGTCATGGTGGATTATTTTTTTGATATGTTGTTGAATTCCATTGGCTGGATTTTTGTCGAGGATTTTTGCATCTATGTTCATGAGGGATATAGGTGTGTAATTTTCTTTTTTTGTGTTGTCTTTACCTGGTTTTGATAACAGGGATATGCTGGCTTCATAGAATGAGTTAGGTAGTATTCCATTATTTTCTATGCTTTGAAATACCTTTAGTTGTAGTGGTTTTAACTCTTCTCTTAAAGCTGCCCGGGCCAGGGCTTTTTTTTTCATTGGGAGTTTTTTTTTTTTTTTAATTTCAATCTCTTTATTTGTTATAGGTCTATTTAGTTGTTCTACTTCTGATTGTGTTAGTTTAGGTAGGTAGTATGTTTCTAGGAATTCATCCATTTCTTCTAGGTTTTCAAATGGTTAGAGTAAATTTTTCCTAGTAATCTCATATGATTCTTTTAATTTCAGTTGGGTCTGTTGTGATACGGCCCACCTCATTTCTTATTTGGGTTATTTGTTTCCTTTCCTGTATTTCCTTAGTCAGTCTGGCCAATGGTTTATCAATTTTATTAATTTTTTCAAAGAACCATCTTTTGGCCCTGTTAATTCTTTCAATTGTTTTTCTGTTCTCTAATTCATTTAATTCTGCTCTAATTTTTATTGTTTTCTTCTGGTGCCTGACAGATTCCTTTGTTGCTCACTTGTTCAAGCTGTAGGGACAGTTCTCTGATTTTGGCTCTTTCTTCTTTTTGTATGTGTGCATTTATTGATATAAATTGATCTCTGAGCACTGCTTTCACTGTGTCCCAGAGGTTTTGATAGGAAGTGTTTCCAGTCTCATTTCATTCTGTGAATTTCTTTATTACCTTCTTAATGTCTTCTATTACCCTGTCTTTTTTGAGCAGGGTATTGTTCAATTTCCAAGTATTTGATTTCTTTTCCCTGGTTTTTCTGTTATTGCTTTCTATGTTTATGGCTTTATGGTCTGAGAAGATGCTTTGTAATATTTTGATGTTTTTGCAAAGGGTTGTTTTATGACCTAATAATTGATCTATTCTAGAGAATGTTGCATGTGCACTAGAAAAACAAGTATACTTTGCAGCTGTTGGGTGGAGTGTTCTGTATAAGCCTATGAGGTCAAGTTGGTTGATTGTAGCAATTAGATCTTCTTTGTTTCTATTGAGCTTCTTACTGGAAGTCTTATCCTTCACTGAAAGTGGTGTGTTGAAGTCTCCTACTATAATTGTGGAGGTGTCTATCTCACTTTTCAATTCTGTTAAAGTTTGTTTTATGTATCTTGCAGCCCTATCATTGGGTGCATAAATATTTTATATGGTTATATCTTCCAGGTAAATCGTCCTTTTAATCATTATGTAGTGTCATCCTTTATCCTTTGAGGTAGATTTAACTTTAAATTCTTTTTTGTCATAAATTAATATTGCCACTCCTGCTCTTTTTTGATTGTTGTTTGCTCGATATATTTTTTTCTATCCTCTGAGTTTTAGTTTATTTGTGTCTCTGAGTCTAAGGTATGCCTCTTGTAGGCAGCATATAGACGGATCATGTTTTTTTTTATCCAGTCTGAGACTCTGTCTCTTTATTGGTGCATTTCGCTCATTTACATTCAGCATAATTATAGATAAGTATGAGTTTTTTTTTTTATGAGTTTAGTGCTGTCATTTTGATGCCTTTTTTGTGTGTTGTTGACAATTTCATTTTTCCACTTACTTTTTTGTGCTGAGAAGTTTTTCTTTGTAAATTGTGTGTCCCTCATTTTCATAGTGGTTGCATTTATTTTTGCTGAGTTGTTATGTTTATCTTGGTTTTTATTTTGAAGTATGGAGTTGTTAGAGCTCCTTGTGGTTATCTTCATATTTACCCCTATTTTTCTAAGTAAAAACCTAGCTTGAATTGCCCTATATTGTCTTGTTTTCCTCTCTATATGGAAGATCTATGCCTGCTGTATTTAGTCCCTCTTTTTTGATTATTGTAACCTTTTAAATAATGACTTCAATAATTCCCTGTTTTGAGCATTTTTTTTTTCTTTTTGAAATTAATCTTATTTTGTTTAGGTGATTTCCCTATTGGAGTTGATATCAGGATGTTCTGTTCTGTGACCTTGTGTTGTGTCAGCATCTGATATGATTGATTTTCTGACCAAAGAATTTCCTTTAGTAATTCTTGTAGCTTTGTTTTAGTTTTTGCATATTCTCTAAGCTTGTGTTTATCTGTAAATATCTTAATTTCACCTTAATATTTGAGAGAGTTTTGCTGGATATATGATTCTTGGCTGGCCGTTTTTCTCCTTCAGTGCTCTATATATATGTCATCCCATTGCCTTCTTGCCTGCATGGTTTCTGCTGAGTAGCCTGAACATATTCTTATTGATTCTCGTTTGTAGGTGACTTTTCATTTATCCCTGGCTACTTTTAAAATTTTCTCTTTATCTTTGTTTTTGGCAAGTTTGACGATAATATGCCTTGGTGATTTTCTTTGGGATCTATCTTGTATGGTGTTCAATGGGAGTCTCGGATAGATATCCTTTCATCTTTCATGATGCCAGGAAGTTTTCTGCCAATAGACCTTCAACTATTCTCTCTGTATTTTCTGTTATCCCTCCCTGTTCTGGAACTCCAATCACATGCCAGTTATTCTTCTTGATAGAGTCCCACATGATTCTTAGAGTTTCTTCTTTTTTTAAAATTCTTTTATCTGATTTTACTTCAACTATATTGGTGTCAAATGCCTTATCCTCTAGCTTCCCCACTCTGCATTCCAATTCCTCGATTCTGCTCCTCTGACTTCCTAGGGAGTTCTCTAATTCTGTAAATTTATTGTTAATCTTTTGGATTTCTGAATGCTGTCTCTCTATGGATTCTTGCAGCTGATTAGTTTTTCACTATACTCTTGAATAATCATTTTGATTTCTTTAACTGCTTTATCAGTGTGATCCTTGGCTTTTTCTGTAGATTGCCTTATTTCATTTCTGAGGTCATCCCTGATGTCTTGAATCATTCTGTATATTAGTTTTTTATATTCTACATCTGCTAATTCCAGGATTGTATCTTCATTTGGGAAAGATTTTGGTCCTTTAATTTGGGGATTTTGGAAGCAATCATGGTCTACTTCTTCATGTGATTTGATATCAACTGCTGTCTCTGAGCCATCTATAAGATATTGTAATGATTTATTTTATATTTGCTCACTGAGTTTTATCTTCTTGTTTTGTTTTGTTGTAATATACCCAGATGTGCTACTAGATTGTGCTATCTTGATTGTTGTAGTCTTTGAATCATTTACGTCCTATTACCAGCTGGTTTGAGCTGTTACCAGATATATGAGCCTATGAGCCCATTCACTATTCTTGAATAGAATCAGCTTAAGTGTGCTGATTGCGGGTCACCTAGTGTGTGGTGTAGGCTGTCACCTATTAACTTAGAGGAGTAGTGGTGATGCTTTTATTCACCAGATTCTAGTAGTGGCAGAGTGTCACACTCCGAGGAGAGCAGGATGCTGACAGCCTTCCCCCACATGCCAGTGAAGTAAGAGTGTCTCTATTCCCAGAGAACTTTGGTGAGTGGGCTCTGCTGATGTACCTTAGGCACCTAATGGTTGTACCTCTAAAGATTGGTAGGCGTCACTATCCTCAGTGTCCTTTTACAGGTGGCTAGGTGGTGTGAGTGGGGCTTTAGCCTTCATTTCCCTGCTGTGGACCAGTGAGGGCTCTGTTTAATAGGTAGAGAGGTATCAGACCTCCAAAACTTGTTTTTCCACTGCTTCACTAAAACAATTACAGTCAGATCTCTCTCAGAATTGCCTTTGCATTATAATAGCCACCTGGCTGCCTGTAGGGATGAAAGCCAGAGACTGTGGATCTCTTTTTCTTGGCTGGAGCTGGTTGTGTATTATTATTCCAGTTTAGGGAGGCCAGGGAAGGATTTTTCTCTCCCGGATTTTTAATTGCTGCTTCTCTCAGGCCAGGAGAATGGGTCAGAAAAAGAAAAACCCACATAGCACCTCACTCCCTGGCCCAGGAAATTCCAGTATTCATAAACCTGGCTGGGGCAGTGAGGGGAGGGATCATATAGATAGGAGAGAGTAGCTCAGCAATATAGACAACGTTACTTATCTTGTTTGGTGGAGACTGTTTTACCTGAGATTCCAGAGGGGCATGTAGCATATGTGCGCTGGCTGGGTTGAGATTGCCCCCGAGGGTCTCAGGAAGCCATAATCATCTCCTCCGCTCCTATTGCAAAGCCCAGTGGCAAGGTTTTCTGGCTGCGACGCTGCACTCTAGGCTCCAAAACCGGTCGCTGCTTCCCCGTGATTTCTCCTTCTTCTGTCAGCTGCATCCATGTGTTGGCTAGGTTTCTGGCTGAGGCCACTCCAGTGGTTTAGGGCTGTGTCCTGTGCTTGCGCCATCTCAGGAAGCTGAGATCTTCTCAGTGCTTAGGCCAAAGCCCAGCACCAAGGTTTTCTGACTGGGTCACTGGCTCCAGGCTCTGAAAACAGTCCCCGATTCCCCGTGGGTTCTCATCCTCCTTTCAGCTGCGTCAGTGTGCAGCCTGCTCGCACTGGCTAAGTCGTTGGCGAGGTTACTCCAGAGGGCTAGGGGATAGGGCTGCGTCCCATGCTTGCCCCGTCTCAGTAAGCTGCAAACAGCCCAACCACTCTGGCACCAGGGAACTGCGAGGGCTCAGAGGTGTGGAAGGGGGTGCCGGTTCCAGAAGCGGTTGCTGCTTTATCGCGCAGCTTTTCGCTCCCCTGTCACTCAGGTCAGCTCCTTAGTTCTGTGTTTGCTGGTCAGGTTCATAGATTGCCATATATGTGACCGATTCACTTGTTTTTCCGAGTCTTTGTTGCAGGAGGGATCCGTGGTAGCGTCTACCTAGTCAGCCAACTTGGTCCCACCTCCTTCGATGTTCTTTTTGTTGGTGTAGAGGAATCCAATTGATTTTGGTATGTTTACCTTTTATCCTGATACTCTGCTCACTGTTCTATTAGTTTCAGTAGTTTTCTTGAGGATTCCTTAGGATTTTCTGTGTATAAGATCGTGTCATCTGCAAATAGAGATAATTTTACTTCTTCCTTGCCAATCTGGATGCACTTTATTTCTTTATCTAGCCTAATTGTTCTGGCTAGGACCTCCAGCACAATGTTGAAGAAGAGCGGTGATAAGGGCATCCTTGTCTGGTTCCCAGTCTCAAGGGGAATGCTTTCAGGCTCTTTCTATTCAGGATGATGTTGGCTGTTGGCTTTGTATAAACACCCTTTATTATGTTGAGGAATTTCCCTTCTATTCCTATTTTGCTGAGAGTTTTTATCATGAATGGTGTTGAACTTTGTCAAATGCCTTTTGCGCATCAATTGATAAAATCATGTGATTCTTGTCTTTTGTTATATTTATGTGATGGATTGCATTAATTGTTTTTCTAATGTTGAACCGTCCCTGCATATGTGGTATGGATCGCGCTTGGTCATGATGAATTATTTTTTTGATGTATTGTTGAATTCTATTGGCTAGAATTTTGTTGAGGATGTTTGCATCTACGTTCATGAGGGATATAGGTTTGTAATTTTCTTTTTTTGTGGTGTCTTTATATTTTTTTTTACCTATTTTTGGTATCAGGGAAATGGTGGCTTCATAGAGTGGGTTTCCTGGTAATCCAACATTTTCCATGCTCTGAAATACCTTTAGTAATAGTGGTGTTAACTCTTTCTTCTCTGAAAGTTTGGTAGAACTCTGGATTGAAGCCGTCAGGGCCAGGTTTTTTTTTCTTTTTTCCCCCTTGGGATTTTTTTGATTACCGTTTCAATCTCTTCTTTTGTTATAGGTCTATTCAGTTGTTCTACCTCTATTTGTGTTAGTTTAGGTAGGTAGTGTGTTCTAGGAGTTCATCTATTTCTTCTAGGTTTTCAAATTTGTTAGAGTACAGTTTTTCATAGTAATCTGATATGTCTCTTTTAATTTCATTAGTGTCTGCTGTAGCATCGCCCATCTCATTTCTTATTCGAGTTCTTTGCTTCTCCTGTTTTTCTGTTGTCAGTTTGTCCAGTGGTTTATCAATTTTGTTTAATTTCTCAAAGAACCAACTTTTGGTCTTGTGAATCCCTTCAATTGTTTTTCTGTTTTCTATTTCATTTAGGCCTGCTGTAATTTTTTGTTATTTGTTTTCTTCTGGTGCCTGAGGGTTTCTTTTCTTGCTCTCTTTCAATTTCTTCAGGTTGTAGGGATAATTCTTTGACTTTGACCCTTTCTTCTTTTTGTATGTGTGCTTTTATTGATATTAATTGACCTCTGAGCACTGCTTTTGATGTGTCCCAAAGGTTCTGATAGGAGATCTTTTCATTCTTATTGTATGCTATAAATTTCTTTATGCCATCTTTAATGTCTTCTATAATCCAGTCCTTTTTTGAGCAGGGTATTGTTCAGATTTCAGTTGTTTGATTTTCCGCCCTGCTTTTTCTGTTATTAATTTCCACTTTTAAGGCCTTATGGTCTGAGAAGATATTTTGTAATATTTCAATGTTTTGGATTCTGCCAAGGCTTACTTTATGACCTAATGTGTGGTCTATTCTAGAGAATGTTCCAGGTGCACTAGAAAAGAATGTATACTTGGTTGCTGTTGGGTGGAATGTTCTGTATATGTCTATGAGGTGAAGTTGGTTGATTGTGGCAATTAGATCTTCCGTGTCTTTATTGAGCTTCTTTCTGGATGTCCTGTCCTTCACTGAAAGTGGTGTGTTGAAGTCTCCTACTATAATTGTGGAGCTGTCTATGTCACTTTTCTACCCTGATAGAGTTTATTTTATGGATCTTGTAGCTCTGTCATTGGGTGCATAAATATTTAATATGGTTATATCTTTTTGATATACTGTCCCTTTAATCATTAATAGTGTCCTTCATTATCTTTTATGATGCATTTAACTTTAAAGTCTATTTTGTCAGAAATTAATATTGCCGCTCCTGCTCTTTTTTGATTGTTGTTTGCTTAATATATTATTTCCATCCTTTGAGTTTTAGTTTGTTTGTGTCTCTAAGTCTAAGGTGTGTCTCTTGTAGGCAGTATATAGATGGATCGTGTTTTTTAATCCATTCTGCCACCCTCCGTCTCTTTAATGGGGCATATAATCCATTTACATTCAGTGTAATTATGGATGGGTATGAATTTAGTACTAGCATTTTGATGTCTTTTTTTCTGTGTTGTTGACAGTTTCTTTTTCCAGTTTAATTTTATGTGCTGAATAGATTATCTTTATATATTGTCCTTTCATCGTATTCATTGTTGTTGATTTTGTTTCTGCTGAGTCTCTATTTTTTTTCTTGTATTTTATTTTGATGAGAAGGATATTTTGTCTTTTTTGTGGTTACATTATTATTTACCCCATTTTTCTAAATTTAAAGCTCACTTTTATTTCTTTATATCACCATGTTTTCCTCTCCATATGAAAAATCTATGATTACATTTTTTAGTCCCTCTTTATTGTTTTAATGTTGTCTTCTTTTATATAATATCATTGCTGTTACTCTGTTTTGAGCTTTTTTTTTTTTATTATTTCCCTGTCTGGGTTGACTTCTGATTGCTCTGCCCAGTATTCTAGTCTTGGGTTCATACCTGAGTTGATTGATTTTCTAACCAAAGAACTCCCTTTAGTATTTTCTGTAGTTTTGATTTGGTGTTTATGAATTCCCTAAGCTTCTGTTTATCTGGAAATGTTTTAATTTCACCTTTATATTTAAGAGACAGTTTTGCTGGATATATGATTCTTGGTTGGCATTTTTTTCCTTCAATTTTTTAAATAAGTCATCCCATTGCCTTCTGGCCTGTATGGTTTCTGCCGATTAGTCTGAGCTTATTCTTATTGCCTCTCATTTGTAGGTGACTTTTCGTTTATCCCTAGCTGCCCTTAAAATTCTCTCTTTATCTTTGGTTTTGGCAAGTTTGATTATAATATGTCTTGGTGATTTTCTTTTAACATCTACCTTATGTGGAGTTTGGTGAGCATCTTGGATAGATATCTTCTCGTCTTTCATAATATTATGGGAGTTTTCTGCCAACAAACCTTCAACAATTCTCTCTGTATTTTCTGTTATCCTTCCCTGTTCTGGTACCCCAATCACTGATAGGTCATTTCTCTTGATAGGGTCCCACATGATTCTTAAGGTTTCTTCATTTTTTTAAATTCTTTTATCTGATTTTTCTTCAAATATGTTAGTGCCAAGTGATTTATCTTCAAGTTCAGAACTTCTGGCTTCTAGTTGGTGAATTCTGCTCCTCTGACTTTCTAGTGGGTTGTCTACTTCTGTAATTTTATTGTTAATCTTCTGAATTTCTGATTGGTGTCTGTCTATGGATCTTTCCAGCTTATTAAATTTTTCATTATGTTCCTGAATAATCTTTCTAATTTCTTCAATTGCTTTATCTGTGTGTTCTTTGGCTTGTTCTGCGTATTGCCTCATTTCCTTCCTGATGTCTTGAAGGGTTCTGTATATTAATCTTTTGTATTCTGCCTCTGGTAATCCCAGGAATGCACTTTCATCTAGAAGATCCCTGGATTCTTTGTTTTGAGAGCTTGTTGAGGTGATCATTGTCTGTTTCTTTATGTGACTTGTTATTGACCGTTGTCTCTGAGCCATCTATAAGTTATTGTATTTGTTTCTGCTTGCTTACTTTGTCAATGCTTCTTGCTTTGTTTTGTTTTGATATACCCAAATGATTGCTTGAGTGAGCTAGCTTGATTATTTTCATCTCTGGAGCTCTGACTTCTTGTCCCCAGATGGCTAGAGCTGTTATCAGGCATGTCAGCCTAGGGGTCCTTTCACTTTTCTTGTATGAATTCAGCTCAGGTTTCCAGGTAGTTGATCATCAAGTGTGTGGTACAGGCTCTGTCCTACAGCCTAAGAGGGGCAGGGGTGATTGGTGTATGTACTCGTATCTGATTGCAGCAGGGGTTCACACTCTGCACAAGGCAGAGAGCTGAGAACTGGCCTCTGAGCATCTCTGAGGAAAGTACGTACCTGTTCCCTAGAGTGTGCAGGTGGTGGGTTCTGCAGATGGACCGTGGGCACCTAATGTTTTTGGTTATAAGGCCTGTGAGATACCAGTTATCCTTGGACCCCTATCGAGGGTGGCTGGGTGACCTGAGTGGAGCTACCACTCCTTAGGCCCCTGATGTGGGGAGGTGAGGACCCTGTTTAATAGGCAAAGCAATGTCAAACATCAAACACCCGCCTCTCCACCAAACAGCTGAAATGGTTGGAGTCTGCCAACAAGGGCCTATTCTCCTGAAATAGGCCCACACAGGTCCATGCAGAGGAGAAAGATGCTCAAAGCCCAAGGACTGTTTATGCCTGGACAGGAGTGGCTTCTGTCCTGTTATCCCCCTGTTAGTGGAGGTGGCAAATTATCTTTTCCCCCAAAGGCAAGTTTTTTCCTTCTCTAAGGCTGAGAGGATGGCTCTAGGTGCTCAACAGTGCCTGTCTCATGAGCAAGGATTTCAGCCGCTGAAGCTGGCTTGGGGTTGGGGGGGGCACTTTAAAATATACACAAGTACTTAGCTCTTGCTGTTCTTCTCTGGTCCCGGAGGTGTGATTAGGCTGTTTGGCTGGCTGCTTCTCCCTGAGGAAACTGCAGCACAGCGCTAGTAGCAGCTCACCGCCACCGCCCCAGGAATGGCGCCACAGCGCTCCCCACGGTTGAGGTCCGGTAACTCCTCTCCACTTCTGAACTGTCTCTTCTTCCCCCGCCCCTCTGTTCATTTTCTAATATTGCCTTTGATACTCAGGGTTCCTAGCTTGTCATAAATATACTCATTTCACTGTTTTTTTTCAGGTCTTTATTGTAAAGAGGGCTCACCAGAAGCATCTGTCTATTCCTCCGTCTTGGCTCCGCCTCCAAAGTGCCAGCCTTTTGGTTAGCAGCCATAGCACTTAACCACTACACCACCAGGGTTTCTAGATTATATGTACCTTTATATACACACACGGAAACCCTGGTAGTTTCCAAATTATATGTACCTATAAATTTTTTTTTTATATATATATATTTTTTTTTCATATACACACACGGAAACCCTGGTGGTGTAGTGGTTAAGTGCTACGGCTGCTAACCAAAGGGTCGGCAGTTCCAGTCCAACAGGTGCTCCTTGGAAACTCTATGGGGCAGTTCTACTTTATCGTATAGGGTCGCTATGAGTTGGGATCGACTTGACGGCACGGGGTTTGTTTTTTTTTTTATACACACACACTTGTATTTGTTCCATACATTAAGTTACACTCTGCTGCAAAGTTCTGTTTACTGTGATAAGAGCAGAGTGTCATATATTCACCACGGCAATAGAATAGAGACAAATTTCACCACTCATAAAGTCACCTGTGCTTCACCTTAGTGTATACCCCTCTCCAAATTCTTGGTAATCACTTATCTATTCATCATATCTGTAGTTTTGCCTTTTCCATAATGTCACATTCATGACATCATATGGTATGTAGCCTTTTCAAGCTGGCTATTTCCTTTTAAGACTCGTCCGTGAATTTTTTGTCTTGGTAGCTCCTTTGCTTTCATTGCTGAATAGTATTCTATTGTGTGGATGCACCACAGATTGTTGGTCCATTCTCATACTGAAGGGCATCTTGTTTGTTTCCATTTCTTGGCTATTATGAGCAAGTGAGCAAGAAAGAGAGAATGAGAGGAAGAGAGAGAGACATAGTTCCTGTTTACTCTATGTCATACCAAGGAGAGTATGAGAGAAAGAGATGATGGTTGGAGTAGATCCTTGTTGGTAAATGACTCAGGCCCCATGGAGGGGTCAGAATCACATGAGTTAAATTAGGAAACTGTACATTATAATTTCCAGTGATAAAGTCAATCTAGTTGAATAGGCTTACTTTTAGAGTTTAGGGCTCTGTTTATTACATAGTCACACAGTACAAATTGTTTAAATAAAAAAAAATTCTTTGTAAATCTAACATTTCTTGATAAGAGGTCATTTATCACTTAACTAAATCTTTCATCTGTAGGAAATTAGGAGTTTAATCACTGATTATAACTTCAGAATAAATTAAGCTCTTCAGTCAGGCTTTGGAAACAATGTCTTAAAACATAAGCTCTGGCAACCTCTACATTCACACCTACCCTGGCAAGGTGCAGGCAATGTCCCTTGGAAAGGTGCATGCTGGCGTGGCACAGGCCCTCACTGTAGTGTGGTCTGTTCTGAGGGGAGATGCTGGTAACCTGGTGAAGCACATTAGCAATACTGCAGGCATGATTTGTCATGGCTGTGAGTTTGACTGCTGAGCCAGAAGAAATAGGTGGACTGGAGCCAAGCCAGGTCTTTGATCAAATACACTGTATTGGACAAGGAAGAGCTGGTGTAGCAGCTATCCCATGGAGGGGCCAAAGGTGTCCTCTGCTGGGTACAGTGTGCTGATGCACCAGGAAAAGCTGCCTGAGAGTTGCTGTCTCCTGGACATGAACTAGTAGCTTCAGGACAACCAGCAGTTGTGGCTCGTCTTCCACTGCTTCCTTGATGATGGTCAGGAATAGTGGTGAAAGCTGATATGAGGGGACTGGTCACAGGGGAAGATGGAAAAACAGTAGATATTGGCATTTTATTTTATTTATTATGTACTCATTATTATTTTCTCCTTGGAGATAATCATATCCTGCCATTGCTTGACCTTTATGTGGAGATTAGTGTGAATTAAGATATGGCTGCATCTGGAGTTTATTGTTGCCATGGCTACCAGAGTTCAAGTTCTCTTTTACTATGGGCACTAGAAACCTCAAGTTCCTACAGTGAAATATTTGTTTGTTTGTATTCCTCCTTTTTTCGTTTTAAGTCTTTATTTTGTGCTCCCCAGATAGAACCTGCCCTTTTAGCACTCCCTGGTACATTTTAATGTTATCTTCTTTGATAATTGCTAGTGTTGTGGTGGTCTTTGCAATAAGGGGACATTTCTCTGGTCTTCTGACTAAGCCTCATTCCTACATGGGTATTGTTAACCTTTGTCAGGTGTGTGGCCTTCCCAGTGTCCCTGTCCCTCCTCCAGGTGCCATCTTGCACCTAGCATGGCTTCCTTTCTCTCCTGTATGGTGGAGTGACTTCCTCCCAATGTTTCCTCCCAGCTGTAATGGTTTTCCACCTGTGAGCTCTAGTTTTACCTTTTAGTGAACTTATCCTGCAAATTAAGGCTTTTATACCTTATGGAAGAGAGGGGAGGTTATTCTGGACAGAGTTTGGTGATTTCCCAGACTCTATTGGATTTCAACAGTGCCCATAGAATTCACGTTTTGATGAGTTTCCTCAGCAGATCACTCCTCTTGTTCTGTTGTAGAGATAAGACAGGTGGTCTAGGTGAGTTCTGTAAGTTCTATCAGCTCCTTTTCATCATCCAGCAACATAAGTGTTTCCTTCTTTATTGAATTTTCCTCAATGTTGGAGGAATGCCTAGAGTGTAATAAGGATCGCTCTATGTTACCCTTGGTAACATTGAGCAATCTATGTGTTAATACACTCAATGTTAAGAGATTTATTACATACTGGCAGTTTAATCTTGTGAGTAGCTTCTATGCCCTCTGGCACTGTCTGCCCTGGGTAAGCTAAAGTTAGGGTTGTGTTTCTTCCTGGAGACACCTATCTCCCTTCAGAGTTTAGATTTATTGTCTTTTCTGTGACTTCAACTTGCTGATGTTAAAGAAATGTGTTCATTTGCAGTTTGTCCAGGTTTGTTGTTATTGTCATAAGAAAAAGAGCAAGGTTTTTCTCAGCTCCCTTCATCTCCAAGCCAAGCAGCAGCTTTCTATGTCATAGCTAAGCACTTGAAATAATCTACATCATGAAGACACATAACTTAATTGAGGTATATGCATACTTTGGAATACTATCCAGCATTAAAATTAGTGAATTTTTGATAAAAATGCCAAATGGATGTACCTCTGAATTGTTACACTGAATGAAATAAGCTAAAGAAATTAATGTGCATACTGCATGCTTCCATGTATGTAAATTCTGGAAGATGCAAACTAATCTAAAGTAACTTAAAGATCAGCATGTGCCTGGGGACAGAGTGAGCAGAGGGAAGGGCAGGAGGGAGGAATGACAGGGGAACAAATGGAAATCATTGAAGTGTATGGAGTTGTTCACTCTCTTGGTTGTGGTGATGCTTGCACTGAGATGCACCTGTGTTAATACTTAACTAATTGTACACTTTAAATAAGTGAAATATATTATTTGCCAATTTTATTGCCATAAGCATGTTAAAATAAGTATAATTTTATATTGGTAGAGAAGAAGTGATAGAAAAATTCACAGTGGCTTCCAAAATAGCAAACACTCCTGAACATTTCCATGCATTGAACTTGGTACTGTACATATTACTTGGATAAGTGCTGTTGTGTTTATGTGTTAGGTGCAGTACTGTGGATTCAATTTCGTAGGGACTCTATGTGCAACAGAACAAAATGCTTCCTGGTCCTGCGCCATCATCACAATCATTGCTATGTTTGAGCCCGTGGTTGCAGCCACTGTGTCAATCCATCTCACTGAGGGTCTTCTTCTTTTTTGCTGACCCTGTACTTTACCAAGCACAATGTCAGTCTCCTGAGACTGGTCCCTCTGATCACATGTCCAAGGTAAGTGAGACAAAGTCTCACCATCCTCCCTTTTTAGAAGCATTCTGGCTGTACTTCCTTCAAGACAGATTACATTCCTTCTGGCAGCCCATGGCATATTCATTACTCTTCTCCAGCACTATAATTCAAATGCAACAGTTCTTCTTTGGTCTTCCTTATTCGTTGTCCAGCTTTCACATGCATATGAGGTATGGGTCAAGTGTACCCTAGTGCTCAAGGTGACTTCTTTGTCTTTTAACATTTTAAAGAGTTCCTTTGCAGCAGATAAGCCCAATGCAATATATCATTTTTTCTTAACTGCTGCTTCCATGGGCGTTGATTGGTGATTAAGTAAAACACTAGAATTCAGCAAAATCACACCCAGTTCTCATTACACTCCAGGCTTTCTGCAAACCTTAATAGTCAGTTACTTATTTGCTAAGCAGTTAGTTTAGGGGAACTGTCAGTCCAGTGTTGAGCTATATAAGCCCAGGACTGGGGTAACTCTTACCAGACAATTGTTCTTGGCACATGATACAACACCTTTGTGCTCTGTTTGTAGCTTTATATCTGTAAAAGATACCTAAGTACAACAACAAAAGGTGTTGATATCTACATCTTATGTTTTGTGTGTGTAAGGACAAATATAATAAAATAATGAGTACCAAGAGTTTTGCAAAGCAAAATCCCGTAAAAAATATCATATTTTCCTGAATGTTATAATTTCCCTCCAACTCACCCAGGGTACTCATATCTGTTCTGAAGCACTGCTTTCTCTGATGGCTTCCGGCTTCAAAGATTGCTAAATAGCAGGAGGATGTGCAGATGGAACCCATCTCTTAGATGATGAAAACCAACCTAGTCCTGATGCTGTAGCTCTGGGACAGGAACTCCAGTCCCAGGATAACCAGGTGTCCCCATTCAGTGATTGGGACTGAACATACATGAGTCACCATGGAGTCTGATTCGCTGGGTTTTCCTTTTTCAAATGGTCATTTTATAGAGAACAATAGATGTTGACTATGTGGCTGGGTCTTAGTGAAACAGTGGCTATGTGTGACAGTTTTCCTCACCAAAATATCTCTCTTTTTGTAAGTGTCCAGAGTGAGGGGCTGCTTGTAGAGTCAGCAGGAGACCTCAGGCAGGCTTGGTGGTCTCTAAGACTCTCCTGTGCAGTCTCTGGATTCACCTTCAGTAGGCACTGGATGCATTGAGTTTGCCAGGCTCCAGGGATTGGCTGTGCTGGATTGCACTAATTAACCTTGGTAGCGGTACTAGGAAACCTTGGTGGTGTAGTGATTAAGAGCTACTCCTGGTGACTAAGAGGTCAGCAGTTCAGATCCAGCAGGTGCTCATTGGAAACTATATGGGGCATTTATACTCTGTGTTGTAGGGTCGCTATGAGTCGGAATCAACTTGGTAGCAGTGGGTTTGGTTTTTGGTTTTTTTTTTTAGTGGTACTAAGAACCGTGCAGATTCTTTGAAGGGTTAATTTACCATCTCCAGAGAAAACATTAAGAGAACGCTGAACCTTCAAATGGACAGAGTGAGAGCCAAGGACACGGACAGGTATTACTGTGTGTGAGATACAGTGAGGTAAAGTCATTGCGAGTCCAACACAAACCATACCACTGGCCATCCTTTCCTGATGGCCAAGCTGAGCCACAGTTTGGAACAGCTTGGTGCCAACAAGACAGAGACACAACAGGACAAACGAACTCTTTTCATAGTCTAGAACCTTTGAGTGAATTCACGTGCAGAGAACAGAACAGAGGAAGTATAAAACTGGTTCAGCAATCCCTACACCTCCATCCTACTGTAGAAATCCAAGAAGCCCTTTTTTTGTGTGGAAAAAAAGGACAAAAGTTGCACAGGCATAAGAGTAACGTCAGGCCCTCTCAAAAATATCTATTTCCCCAACTCCAACATGAGCCTCCACTCATAAGCACCACTCTCTGCAATCCTGAATTCTCCACTGGAATTTAACTATCTGGGCATAAACAGGTTCTGGTTTCTCACTTGAAATGAATGTTGAATAACTTCATTTTTAAACATTTCTTCATGTCCTGTGTCCCAAAATCCTGCCCACTCTGTCCAGATTTACCTTCCTCATTGTCTGTAAATAGGTGGACCAGGCAAAAGTTTCAGAAAAATACCAGGAAGATTTGTCTCCCTAGTTCCTCTAAGTAGCACAAGACAAAACACTCCTCCGAAGGAAGGACAGATAGCGACTGCTCCTTACTTCTGCCCAGTCTTATATGCTCAGGGACTTCCATCCTGAAAATCAAATCCCAGGCTTAGGCTGGAAGCCCCACCCTGGGCAGAGAATTCCCAGCATCCTTCTGAACAGGAACCCCACAGGAGCATGATTTCCCTGTGGGCTGTTCCTCTGCCTGTTGGCAGCTCCCTGCTGTGAGTGTCTTAGGGATTTCAGTTAAGGACTGTGGACATGCAATTTCTGGTGTTTTTGATTTGATGGGATCTTCCTTGTCTCCAGGTGTCCTGTCCCAGGTGCATCAGCAGGATTCAGGCCCAGCACTGGTGAAGGCCTCAAAGACTCTGTCCCTTACCTGTACTGTCTATGGTTTCTCTTTCACAAGCTATGCTGTAGCTGGGTCTGCAAGGTTTCGGTAAAGGAGCTGGGCTGGTGGGCAAGATATGGGCCAATAGGAACATGTACTATAACCCAGCTTGTAAGTCCCAAGTCAACATCACCAGGGACATCTCCAAGAGCCAAGCTTATTTAACCCTGAGCAGTCTGAGAACTGAGGACACCTCCATGTATTACTGTACAGAGTACAGAGTGGGGGCAGCCTAAACACAAACCTGCCCTGCATATAGGCAGGAAGAGGCTAGACTGCAGTGAGTGTGCAGGATCACCAGGGGGAGGTCAGGGCACATTGATTTCAAGTTTGTAGCACCACAGGCAGGTGCAAGGGAGACTGGGAAGGCGCTTCCTATAAGGATCTGAACCTTTCTTTCCCTGCCTTGTAAATTGTCCCCAGGGGAAATCAGCTTTCTTCCAGAATTTCTGAATCTTTTATGACAAAGTGACAAAATTAGTGATTGTCAGGGGAGAATTAGAGCAGTCTCCATGGGAAAACTGATAGTCTTTTTACTAAATGCTTCTGAATCCAGCGGGTATTTGTATGGAATAATGATGACCTTCTCTTGTCATAGGCAAGTATCAATCCAACATAGATGGTAGGCTGTAGTGTTAGTAGACAGTAAAGTTAAAGAAGAAAAACACAAAAATATATTTGAGCTTGATATAAGCAAGTGGGTTTCTTAAAGGTAACACGCAAACATTTTAACTTTAATAAATCACAAACCAAAAGGATTTAATTGTAATGAAATACACCATTTAGAAATGAAATATGTTGGACAATCCCTGGGAGATATTTGAAATGAATCTATCTGTAAGGTATTGTACCTAGTACATATAATACAATTTTAGAAATCTTTCAGAGAAATGCTAAAAATCCTGTTAAAAAGGGAAAAATGCTTCAAGAGTTTCTTGACAGCAAAGGATTTATGAATGGCCAGAAACATTTGAGAAGATGACCAACATCATTTGTCCTTAGGGAAATGCAAGTTAAATCCAAATGAAATACCAGGAAGCAAACACCATATACGTGAAATTGAGCAGAATCTGCATACTAGATGTAAGGCTGTGGACAAAGGAAATCATTTCCTAGGTTGCTCATGGGAGCAAAACTGGTATAAAATATCTTTGGCTTCTATTTAGTGGTTTTTGATAAAACTAAACATACACCTATGGTATGGCCTGGGGATTCCAAAACAAATATTGAAGCAAGAACAATGAGGCTATATGTCTACAAAAGAACATGGACAGGAGTGCTTATAGTAATCTTTTTGTGTGTGTGCCCTAATAGGTAACCAGAGACAACACAAAAATCCGCCAAAAGAAGAGAGAATTAATATGGTGTGGGATATCTACCAGTAAGACATCATAAAACATTAAAATTTAACTACATGTTAATAACATTTGGTAAAATGAATGAAACTCACGGATAAAATGTTGATGAAAATCACCAGCTGAAAGGAGCAGTGGTACATGAGAGCATTTACTGAAGCTCAAGGACATGAGAAATTAACCAACATTGCTCACATCTGGGTCAGTACTGATTTGGAGGGGTATGGCTGACATATCTGCATTTCTGGAAAAATTCAATAATGTCATCCAGTTGTCAGCACATGGACGGTACGTATATGTCCGTCATTTTGCCACTGCAATATCACGTTGGTTACAATACTGTATAGTGAGTTTTGAATTTGAGCAATGTGAGTCTTTGATATTTTTTGTTTGTTTCGGTATTCTTTTGACTAGTCCAGTAACTTTGCATTCCTGTACAAATTTAAGAGTCTATTTATATCAACAAAAACATTTATTTTTTAATTTTACTAGATACATGTTAATTCATATTAAAAATTGGGGAGAATGGACATCTTATCATCAATCATTACTCTTAAAATACTTCAGCATTTGTTTAGATCCGATGCTCTTTCCCTTTAGTGTTTTGTAGTTTTACGCAAGTGATCCTGCTTATATTTCCTTAGATTTATAACTAAGTACTCATTTTTCTTGGTACATAGTAAAAGTTATTTTTCTTAATTTAAATGTTGTTTCCTTTTTTTCTTGATCTAAACAGTTTATTTTGTATTTTGCATCTCTGCAAATATTGCCTGTCTAACACATACCTTGTGTTCCCTCTGTGTTCCAACTTACCTCCTTGTCTCCTGCAGGGTGAATATTAACTCAAACACAATGAAGAAGTGAAGGGAGGTTGTTAATTCAGGAAACAACTGAATGGTGTATGAATTGAAGCTGCATTCTCCTCAAAATATTTCATTTTGTTATCCTCCAATGATAGTAATAACTGTAATGAGAAGTTATGTTACATAAACCATTTATGTTACTCATCTGCTCAAATGTGTGCCCCATTTATAGGAAACAAAAAGGTATTTTTCCGTATAAATGCCTTGTGTAGTTTCTGTTTGGTTTTCTAATCTTACCTCTTACTAGTTACTCCCAGAATCTCAAGCTGTAGTAACACTGACCATTTTGCTATTTCCTGATATACTAGGAAAAAAAAAAATACCTCAAGGATACTTGCACTTGCATGAACCTCTCCATGGAAAATGAGTTTTCCCAATTACTATATGGCCTGTATTGCGATTTTCGCCCAGTGTTGCTCAGAAATTTCCCTTTGGCAAAGCTACCATAACTGAGACCATCATCCTCTTCTGGGTATTTCCTGTCCATCTAGTTGATTGTTTTGTCTGTTGTGTTGTTCTCTTCATCACTTATGCTTTGCTAACATACTTTCCTACACATTTATTTTTTAATTTACTTGTTTATTGTCAGTGGCCTCAAGCAGATATCAGGGAGTTCTAGGGTAGCTATCAGAGGCATCACTGCCTGTTGAGTTTACAAGCATCTCCCAGAAACACAAACCAGACATGTGAGCTGCAGGGTGACACATAAGATCTACTCAATGGAGGACACAGGATAGGGATGGGGAGAGGGGTGGGCATGGTTGTGTTTATCCTAGGAAACCTTACCACAGTACTATAAGAAAAAGGGAAGAAATCAGGACAGTGTCTGGAAAATACTTAGGGAGAAAAATTAAAAAAATTTTTTTTGAAGGGGGCTGCAAGTCACTGCACCATGCGTGAGAGTGGAAGGAATAATGACAATGCACAGGGCGTGAGATGAGGCTCAGTGGTGTGGTGTGTTCTCTCAACATGGTTCTGGGTTGGGTGAATTAGTGAAGGTTCTTATAAATGAGAAGATATTTTGGCCTTAGGTAGGAAAAAGGACATGGGAAGAGGAAAGAAGAAAAAGGAGATGGATACCACCAGAGAAATGGGAAGAATATCAGCAAAGAAGCAAAAACTGGTGAATGATGGGAGAATGGAGAGCAGGAATTAGATCAACAGTCAGAAGGAAGACAACTTGGAACTCTATGCTCAGAAATGGAAAGAGCACACCTTGTGTTTTTCTTCCAGGCCTTCTCCCCGGAGGAGGATGTCCACCAGGCAAATACACATGACAGGATGTCTGCAGGTGGGATCCCAAAAGGGATGAGGCATTATAACACTGGCCTTTGTGTGATGTGTTACCTAGGGTTACCAGCAATTTTGCTTCCCACAGTCCAGCAAACCTGCCTGCTTCCCTGACCTGTTTTCCTAAATTTGAGGTGGGAATGAAAATATGGAAGCTCACGAATGAGGAAGTTTCGGAGGAGGAAAACATCTGGGTCATCTGATGTCTAAATACTCAGGAAGTCACCTTTTGGAAGAACCTGTAAGGCAGAAGCTGGCCCCTGGCTCCTTCCTCTTGTAAGTCCAGTACCCTTGACACATACAAATTTCCCCTCAGCTCTGTCTATATCACACCTACCATGCTGTGTGGTGTGGGCATCTTCACTCTCTCAGGAAAGGCACTATCCTTCCTAGTAGAAGATGAAGCTGTTATGTTTCCTCCTTTTTCTGGTAACAGCTTCCCAGTGTGAGCATCTCAGGGACTTAAATGTTGGGTGATAGGAGTGAGTGTGCTCTGTTTCTGACTCACAAGAATTTCATCTCTTTCCCGTAGGTGTCCTGTCCCAGGTGCAGCTGCAGGAGTCAGGCCCAGGACTGGTGAAGCTGTCACAAACCTTGTCTCTCACCTGCGCTGTCACTGGCGGCTCCATCTCTAGTGCAAATTAGGGTTGGAGCTGGATCCGCCAGTCCCCAGGGAAGGGCCTGGAACGGCTGGGAGTTGGTTACTACAGTAGATCATCATGGAAGACAAAGTATGACTCCTCCATCCAGGGCTGAATCTCCATCACTGCCGACTCATCCAAGAACCAGTTCTCCCTGCAGCTGAGCTCTGTGACTTCCGAGGACACAGCCGTGTATTACTGTGCAACAGGCACAGTGAAGAGAAGTCGGTGTGCCCCAAGATACAAACCTCCCCTGCAGGGAGAGGACTGGCCTATGGGAGGTGCTCAGAATGCATGGAGCACAGAGAGCATCTCAGGAGCAGGTGCAGAGGAAGACTGAAGTTTCCTTTTAACCCTGGTGTTTCCTGTCCCTGCCCAGCATAAGTCTTATTCTCAAAGAACTGTTACTGTTCCTTCCTTGCAACCTAGGAACAGATTACCCAAAAAGCTGGGTCAGCACATGCTTCTTAGTGTGTACTTTATAAGCACATGCTTAGTTGTGTTTACCTTGCAAGCCCATGCTTACCTTGCTTTCTGAGTAATCCTTCTCCACAGGGCACTGAATGAAATTGATAACAGCTCCAGTGTGTGAGAATGTGTCAGCTAGAAATGAAGCTCACGCAGGCTCAGGAGGCTGCCTATGCACCAGGTTGTTTATGGCTTGAGTAACTTTTTAACTGTATGATACTTGTGCTTTCAAGCCTGTGCTTAGATGGTGTGCACAATTAAGCATGTGTTTACTCTGCTTATTGGGTAATCCACCCTGCTTGTAACTCCCTGGTGTCTCTCACTTAAAAAAAAAAAAAAACAACGAGTGCTAATTTGGGGAAGGAATTCAATTAAGTATTTAAGCCTTCATTTTTCACATTTCTACCCCAGCATTTTTTCAGTAAAATTTTAATAATTAGAAAACGATGCATCCTCAGTTCAACCTCCAAATCCATGCAAATATTTTTGTGCTTTCTACAATGTCTCGGTCATACTAAACCCTTCTGTTCATAGTGTACTCAGTATATACGGAGGTGCTATGTCTCATTCTCACCCTTTTTTCTGCCTTAAAAACAAACCACTTTGACGGGTTATATCTGCCGTATCTAACTGCGTCCTAGTGTTCTATGTCTCAGATAGTCTCTCCACCACCCATTCTTTTCTCATGGCGAGAGGAGGAAGATTCAACCATGACTTTTTAATTGCCCTCATTCTCCATTAAAGGAAACAACAAACTCCTTTTTTAATCTCTTCCATGTGTGCTGTCTCATTTCACGTCTCATTCTCACAGCCACCAACCAAGTACAGGCATTAAGCACCACTCCACAGAATACTCTCCTACCCTGTGACTCCCCCCACCCACCCACTCCCTTCTCCTACGTACTTCAGCGGAGACAGCTGCTTCTCACGGTGTCCCCTGAGTACACACTGTGGGGGTCACTAGTGATCTGATAATAAAGTCCAAACCCCCCATGCCTTGTAGACTCTCAGAACACTCTGGAACACATCACAGGGGTGAATGAATCTTTGAAATTGTAGACTAATTTCAGTTGTCTCTTTCTCTCTCTCTCTCTTGCTGTCTCTATACACATACACACACGCACGTATATACACCCAGGTGGCACAAATAGTTATGCACACAATTGCTAACCTTAAGGTTGGTGGTTTGAGCCCACCTACCTGCTCCTCAGGAGAAAGACCTGGTGATCTACTTCCCTAAAGATTACAACCAAGGAAACCCAGTGGGGGCAGTTCTACTCTGTCACATGGGTTTGCTGAGTGTCAAAATTGAGTCAATGCCACCTAACAACAATGACAACATACACTGAATGAGTTTAATGACTTTAAACAAAAATGCTCTTTGAATAATTGCTATGATGGACACATAGTACAGAAATAAATGCATTCCGACCTTTAAATTTTATAATCGAAAAAGAATAAAATTTATATTCATTTGTAGAAAAATACGTGTTTAAATATATTTGTTAAGTGGAGTTTCAATAGACAGACACGCAGATAGAAGAACATAATTTTGGATCACTACCTCACACAATAAACACAAATTCAAATGTATCAGTTAGAGTAATATTTAGGGAGTGTGTGTGATATGTGAGAGGATATAGTTTAGTTTTTGCCTGTACACGTGTGTGTGTTAGTGCTGGGGATGTGTGTGTGTGCACGTGTGTTTCTGTGTGATTACAACATTTTATGATATATTTTAAACCTATCTGTGTAAATAGAATCTAGATTTTGAACATGCTAAAAGATAATGAAACCAAACCATAAGAAAAGTCATAAATATATTTTGAATGGCAATGTTATGACATCTTATGCAGAGGGTTTTATTAATAATGAACAAAATACCTAATTGTGTTTTTAAAAAACTCCTGAGGGGGACGGGCATCAATATTCACTTATCAGAATATCAGTACAAAATTGCTACACACATAATGCACTTATCCTCACTGCTGATCAAGAAAAACCTAAGTATCAAATTAGACTCATGTAAAAGAAAACAAATTTATCACTATTGCATTAAATACCAGCTGTCTTATAGAGCAACTAAAATGAGAGGAAAAAAAAGCATTAAATTTCCCCTTCGTTTTACTCCTTATGCCTGAAGCAGTTCTTCAATCACGTTTTGAAGAGTGAATGAGCCTGACGTGAGTCTCTCTTCACTTATAAGGACAGGGCTCCACCATATGTAAGTTTTCCCTCAAATTCTAGGGTAAAATTCCACTCATGGACTGTTGAGTTTAATAGCTCTCTCATCAGACGTAGCTAGAGGTCTCTGGGAAAGAGAGCTCTGTGGTTTAGAAGATGATATCATTGGGTCTTCTTTGGTGCCTGGTGACAGTTAACGAAGATAAGTGTCTCAGATATCATACCTGGGTATATGGTAATGGTTGTGACTGCACATAACTGGAAAGGACCCAGGTGTCCTATTGCAGGTGCAGCTGGAAGCATTGGGCCCAGGACTGGTGAAACCCCCACAGAGTCTGTCTCTCACCTTCACTGTCTCTGGATTCTTCATAACAGACAGTGGTTACTTCTGGCAATGGGTTTGCCAGACCCTGGGAAGGGGGTACAGTGGATAGGGGAATAGAATATTCTAGATTCACAAAATAAAGCCCATTCTTTTAGAGCCACAGATCCACCTCCAGGGACACATCAAAGAAGTAGGTGTTCAGGAAACAGCCGTATAGTACTGTGGGAAAGGCACACTAAGGGGAAGTTGGTGTGAACCCTTGCAGGGAGCATATTGGGCACAGGAATGAATTACCCAATAAGGAGGGTATGTGTGTTGACTGAACGGCATTGGGTTTCTGGGCACGTGCTTAAGGTCTCAACAAAATAGAGGCACCAGCTATCCAAAGCAAAGACCCACAGGTGCCAAGCAAATAGGACACAAGTAAAGGAGAGTGTCACAGTTGAAGGTACCTGGCAGAGCACTAAATAAAACTGATACCAGCTCCAGTGTGTGAGAATGTGCCTGCCAGGGACATGAGGTTGACTGCTGCAAGGTTGTTTAAGGTATGAGGTCCCTACTACTTCAACACTTGCTTTGACCTCTGTCTCCTATGGTTCTCTCCCATGTCATTGAAATTCCTTATCTTAGCAGGTCTCTTGGGAGTATATTATTTCTTTGGAGTCGACAAGAGATGAGAATGACTATTGAGTCTAACTGTTGCCACCTTCACCCAATATGCAACTGGATTCAACACAAGTGGTTACTGGGCATGGATGGATTGTATTAATAGATACCAGGTCTCTGACCCATTATGAGAGAACCGTCTTGTACTTCCATGTCTGTTGACCCAGCAACTCCAGCCAGGAGGGCTAGCAATACCCTGATGATACAAACACAGGGGTATGCTCTTTCACATCTTCTGGTAAACAACCAATAGAAACTTCAGTCAGATGAATAAGTAGAAAATTGCAATGAATTTAAACAAGTTACTTTTCAACCGTATAGTGTTTACGTGAATATTTTGAAAACACAACAAAACAAATACTGTTTATTAAGAAGTTCACTGTTGGAGGCAGAGACAAGACAGCTAACTAAGCCGAAGCTTCTGCTGAACCTCTTGCAACAAAGACCCGAAAAAAAAACAAGTGAATCCATTACATATATGACAATCTAAAACTCTGACCATCAAACACAGAACTAAGGAATCGACCTGAGTGACAAGGGAGTGAGAGGCCATGCAGAAGCAGCGATAAGCTGCTGAGCCCAGGCAGTACCTCAGCTTCAATTCTTTGGTGCTGTTCTTTGGTGTGAGTGCGGCGGGGCTGATGGTAGTTTCCGGAGGCACAGCAAGCACGGGATGCAGCCCTAACTTTCTAGGGCAATCTCAGAGGGAACCCAGCCAGTGCACACAGGCTATGCATGCCTCTAGAATCTGAAATAAAACAGCACTTTCGATACAAGATAAGTGATTTTGTCTATTTTACCACGCTAATCTCTCCTATCTATCTGATCCCTCCCCTCCCTGCCCCAGCAGGCTTCATTAACAATCGAATTCCATGGGCCTGAGATACAAGTGCTGTGCTTTTTCTGATGTATTCTCCTGGGCTGAGAGAAGTAGCAAATTAACAATCGGGAAAAATGCTTTCCAGACTCCCCTAAACTGGAAGATCAGAGCAGAAGCAGCACCAGCCCAGGCTTAAGAGATCCACAGACTTTGGCTTGCACCCCTACATGGAGCCAGGAGGCTATTATAATGCAAAGATAAATGTGTTAGAGGTCTGACTATAATTGTTTCAGCTGGATGGTGGAGAGGTAGGTTTTGGAGGTCTGATACTGGCCTACCTATTAAACAGAGCCCTTATCTAACCACAGCAGTGACCTGAGGGCTGAGGCTCCATCCACACTGCCTAACCACCCATGAAAGGGGTCTGAGGATAGTGGTTTCTACCAGTCTTTACAGGTATAAGCATTGGGTGCCTAAGGCACAGCTGCAGAGCCCACACACCAGAGAGCTCTAGAGAACAGAGATGCTCCTTCCTCACTGACACTTGGGGGAAGGCTGTCAGCACCCTGCCTTCCTCAGAGTGTGACCCCCTGCTGCTACCAGAAAGCAGTGCATACACTCATCACCACTACTCCTCTACGATAGTAATTGAGAGCCTACACCACACACTAGGTGACCAACTATCAGGACACCTGAGCTGAATTTATACAAGAATAGTGAATGGACTCCTAGGCTCATATACTTGGTAACAACTCTAGCCATCTGGTAACAGGACATTAGTGTTTCAAAGGCTCCAATAATCAAGTTATCTCACTCTAGTAGCCTATATGGATATACGAAAACAAGACACTAGGACACAGTGAGCAATCAAAAAATAAATTAATACAATAACTTACAGATGGCTTGGAGAGAACAATCAATATCATATCACATAAAGAAGCAGGCCATGATTGCTTCAACAAACTCCAGAAACAGAGAATCAAGGACTCTTCTGGATGAAGATGTATTCCTGGAATTACTAGATGTAGAATACAAAGGATTAATATACAAAACTCTTCAAGACTTCAGGGACGACATCAGGAATGAAATCAGGACATGTACAGAAAAAGCCGAGGAACACACAGATAAAGCAGCAAACAGAGTAAAAAGATTATTCAAGAACATAATGAAAATTTAATAAGCTGCAGGAATAAATAGAGAGACAGCATTCAGAAATTGAAAAGATTAACAATAAACATAAAGAATTAGACAACTCGATAGGAAGTAAAAGGAGCAGAACTGAGGAATTGGAATGCAGAATTGGGGAAATAGAGGATAAGGCATTTGGCAGCAATATATAAGAAAAAAAACCAGATAAAAGAATTAAAAAAAAAAAAAAAAAATGAAGAAACCCTAACAATCATGTGAGATTCTATTAAGAAGAGAGAATTGTTGGAGATTAGTTGGCAGAAAACTTCCCTGACATCGTGAAAGATGAAAGGATATCTATCTATTCAAGATGCTCATCAAACCCCATACAAGGTAGATCTGCAAAGAAAGTCACCAAGATATATTATCATCAAACCTGCCAAAACAAAAGATATAGAGAAAATTTTAAGAGTACCCAGGGATAAACAAAAAGTCACCCACAAAAGAGAATCAGTAAGAATAAGTATGGACTATTTGGCAAGGGGATGACATATCTAGAGCATTGAAGGAGAAAAATTGCCAGCCAAGAATCATATTTCCAGCAAAACTGTGTCTCAAATATGAAGGCGGAAGTAAGTCATTTATAGGTAAACACAAGCTTAGAGAATTTGCAAAATCCAAAGCAAACTACAAAAAATACTAAAGGAAATTCTTTGGTTAGAAAATCAATATTATCAGATATCAACACAACACAAGGACACAGAACACAGCAAACTGATATCAACTCAGATAGGGAAATCACAAAAATAAAATAAGATTAAAAAAAATGCTCAAAACAAGGAATCTCTGATGTCATAATGTAAAAGATGACAATAATCAATAAAGAGGGACTAAATACAGTAGGCATAGTTCTTTCATATGGAGAGGAAATGAAGGTGATATAGGGAGATACAAGTTAGGTTTATACTTAGAAAAATAGGGGTAAATAGTAAGGTAACCACAAAGAAGACTGACAATCCCAGACTTCAAAATAAAAACCAAGATAAACATAAAGACTCAGCAAAAACAAATTCAACTACACTGAAAAAGAGGAACACAGAATTTACAAAGAAAAACTTCTCAGCACAAAAAAGTAAGTGGAAAAAATGAAATTATCAACACAGAAAAGGCATCAAAATGACAGCATCAAACTCATACCTATCTATAATTATGCTGAATGTAAAGGGACTAAAGGCACCAATAAAGAGGAAAAGCATAATCCAGCTGTATGCTACCTACAAGAGACACGCCTTAGACTTACAGATATAAATAAATGAAAACTAAAAGATGCTTTTGGCCAAGATCCTTCTGACATCAGCAAGGATGTCCCTCCTTACGCTTCCTTTTCTGAATCTGGCTTGCACTTCTGGCAGTTCCTAGTGGATGTACAGCTGCAGTTCTTATTGAATTTCATGGATTGATAGCACATGTCTTTTTATCACTGAGTAATATACTGCTGTGTGGATATAACAAAAATCTCTTCATCCATTTGTGTATTGAAGTTCATGGTGCAGCCTCAGACTAATATTAGCTTCTTTCTTTCTGTTCCTTTAATTTCCCTGAGGAGTTGGCTTGCACTGCTTGGGCACCAAGGGCTAGAGGGTGGCATCCTTCACTGAATTAGGCCTGCCTGAACATGTCTACAATTCACACGCCCACGTATATACATACAGATGTTGACCCAGCGTCCAGTCATCCCTCTTCTGGTCCCTGGCCCCAACACCGTTGAGGTTATGTCTCAGACCCAGTGGCCACACTGCATAGATCCCATTGTGGGTCCTAAGTGCTTCCCCGGCTGATCTCAGGCTTCAGAATTGGCCCCATTTAAATGTAGGTAAAGAAAGCCCAGGACCAGGGTCTTGGCCTTTTCCATAACTACAGATGGTCTGCAGCCACCTCTGCCTCCCTCACCACCCAGTGAAGCACACATACCCTCACTGTCTGACCCCTCCAGAGAACCAAGACCCATATCCTCCAGGAGGCCCCATGACCACAGGCTGCCTCCTCAGACACAGTGACTTGGAGCTAGCTACACTTTCTGCACTCTAAGTGGCTTATGTGAGGCCAGCAGTCCCCTTTATCATAATGTCAGTCCCTGGTCTGCCACTTAGGCTTGGCCTGAGAGTCAGAGGACACACATCCCTCCAGTACTCCCTTCACTTTTGAAGAGTCTTTCATAGAATACACACTTCTAGCTTGGTTTGTTGGTTTTCCAGCACTTTATTTCAAGCAAATCTTTCCCTGCCTGCATGGTTTCTGATGAGAATTCCATTTGTAATTCTTATCATTGGTCTCTTATCGGTAAGTTTTCTTGTTTTTGTTTGTTTTTTCTATGTAGCTTTTTTAAGTTTTTCTAAAATTTGAATACAATATACCTAGATGTGTTTTCCTTGTTTTTTTTTTTTTTTTTTCTTTCTTGTGTGTGTTTGTGTTTTTTTTTTTCTTTTAATTTTTTATTTATTCTACTTATTCTTTCGGCAGCATCTGTGATCTGTGGCTTTCAGTGTCATAAATGTGGCACATTTTTCAGCTATGATTACTTCAGATAATTCTTCTGCTCTCTCTTCTACTCCTGATGTAAATACACATGTGTTGTGTTCTCTGCAATTTTCTCAGAGTGCTTGAATTTTTTTTTTTTCCCTGGGAGTCATGGGCTTCATCCTCAAGAACATGAAGCATGTATGGTCCTTATTCTTCCTGGTGGCAGCTCCCAGAGTTCAGCATCTCAGGGATTCAGGCATGAAGATCTGTGGACGCTGCATCTGAGCACACGGCTCACTGTGGTTGTCCTTGTCCTCAGGTGTCTTGTCCCAGGTACAGTTACAGGAGTTTGGTCCAGGACTGTTGAAGACCCTGTCCCTCACCTGCACTGACTCTAGTTACTCCTTCACCGGATGCTGGCTCTGGGTCTGCCAACCCTCAGAGAAAGGGCTGGAGTGGATGGGGTGCATCTTATGATAGGAACTTGCACTACGAACCATCTCTCAAGCGTGGAGTCAGCTTTTCCAGAGAAATGTACAAGATTTCTTTGTGCTGCTGAGCTCCATGACCAGGGAGGACATGGCCATGTATTACTGTGAGAGATACAGTAAGTGGAAGGCAAAGGGAGCTCAAATTCAATCCTGTCTGCAGGGAGGCAGGAGAGGCTACACTGCAGGGGCTCCTCAGGACCCACAGAGCAAAGTGGCCCAGCTCAGAAAGAAGATACAGCATGGTGTGGTGGTTTCTAGCCATGGTTTAGGGGTTCATCTCTTTTCCTAACATCTAACCCCTGGGAACACTCCATTACTTTTTATTATTTAGTTTTTGAGTTGTGGTAAAAATATATATCACACATTTGCCAATTCAATGTTTTATAATGTAGATTTCGTGACACTGACTGCATCAGCCGCATTGTACAGCCACTACATCTCTTTTTAAAGCAATGCAATGATGCATCCAAATTGCAAATAGGGTACAATTTTTTAATAGTCCTTCTTATCTATTTTTTCTTACATTATCTTCTTCGTATACATTTGTCTTGAAATACTTACGTAATTTCTATAAAATTAGCATTGTGAAGTTAATGTTTGAACTTAGGTCACTGCCCCAGGAATGCCCAGGCTTACTGCTACTATTATTACTACCAGTGTTACTTTTTGTTATAATAATAATGATGATTTTAATAATAATACATAAAGTAAAGAAAAAATTACACGTATATCCAGTCACTTGGAAGACAGAGTGTCTACGTAGAATCTGTATTTCAGAATTGAAAATTGAACCCCACACCACATTTTCTGTATTATTTTCCTTTTTATGCTATAACAAAAATAGCATAGTGTGTGGCTTTAAAGAGTACATATTTATTTGCTCACACTTGTTGTGAAAAGTCTAAAGCAGAGTCTCTAGCCTATCAATCTCTTCCTTGTCGAGATCCCCAAGTGTTTCTTGGCGTTCCTTGACTCATAGATGATCTTCATATGGCTTTTCTCTTTCTCTTTGTGTGTCTATTCTCCTCTTTTTGTAACTTAGAACTGATTAGATTTAGGGCCCACCCTGAACAGTTATAATTTTATTAACATAATATAAGAAAATAAAAACCCTGTTTTCAAACATGGTCACATGCACAGATACAATAGTCGAGAGAATATATTGCTAATGGGACCTCGTGGTCCGCAGTGGCTGTTCAACTATAACAGCTGTGTTGACCACAACTGTATCTCATCCACAGGTAGCCAGTGCATCTGGAAAGATAGGTTCAGGTGCTACCTATTGACAAAAAGCCTGACTGTTTAGAACCAGAGACTATATTGCCGAGTGGGACTCACAGTGGGGAAAAGCAGTGTGAGCCCAAGCATACACCTCCTCTGAACACACAGGCGTGCTGTTGTCAGGGGACACTCGGGACCCACTGAGTCCAGGATCCATTTCAGGGCAGTTTCAAGTGAGGAATAAGGGAGCTTCCTGCCTCACAATTTCTTCTCATTCCCAAAATATTGGCACCCATTGGAGCTCTCCTTTCTATTCAGATTCTAGATTTAGAAGACCTCTCCATGGGTGGGGTTATTTTCCTCTCTGCTCTACAAAGGATGGATTGTCATAGGGACAGTGGGCATCTAGTAA
This sequence comes from Loxodonta africana, assembly GCF_030014295.1. Lineage (NCBI taxonomy): Eukaryota > Metazoa > Chordata > Mammalia > Proboscidea > Elephantidae > Loxodonta > Loxodonta africana. The sequence goes on from NC_087362.1 coordinate 24,687,357, forward strand.
ATATTACCATTTCCTCTGTTTTTTAGGGTCTTTATGAGAGGACATATGTCAGCCTAGCCTTGATCTGTTACATAGTGTAGGATACAGGATTTGATGAAATTTCATTAGGTTATCTCCATGTGGGTAATTATGATAATACTAAAAATCTATATAGTTGCATTAAATATACAGTCTGAGCAGGTATTCATCCAACTGAATTAACCTGAAGAAACAGCCTTACATTCAATGCACAAAAATATACAGATGTTAGACACATTTGACTCATGAAAGGTGTTCTTTGATCTTAAGCGAAGAGTCCTGAGAGTGTTGATGTTAACTCAGCACATGGATTTGTCTTTCCTGCCTGCATTTCCCCTCAGAGCACTTCCATCCACGTAATTTCTGAATGTCTCATGCACTAGTACCTCACCTAACAAAACCTTCCTTCTGGCAGGAAGATACAAAGAAGCAAGCCTGTGACTGGACTGACCCAGCCTGTGAGATCATGTACTCCCTTGTGCCACAAGCCCGGAGTCGCTGTTTGTAGTGTACCTAAGTGACTTCTTAGTTCTAGATTCAGGGCAGTAGATGGGATGTCTACTACTCCAGCTACTAACCCAGCACATTGGTGAGCTGAGGACCTCCCACTAACTTTCCCTACTTTTGATATGGAAAATTTGTGTTCCTGAAAGTTCCCTTTCAAGGAGAGTGTCTACAGACACAAGAAGTTCTTATAGACAGGAAGTTTCAGAGAAAAGATTTCATAAGTGTTACTGGTCATCTCAACAACTCCACTAACGATTACTCTCCAGGCAGAAATGTCCACTCTGTAAAAAATACATAAATAAAAAAATACTTTAGGCTGACATGAGCGTAATCCCCTTCACAGTATCTTTTTTATATATATATAAAAAAAATTCACACTTGGGGTTGCCTCCCATCCCTCCCCTCTGCCAGTCTCCAAGGACTGAGTTGTGTTGAGGGTGTTTTCCCTGTGCCTCTGCTGGGGCTGGGCCACAATGCAGTGAGGAGCCCTCACTTCTCAGAGCTGCTGTCCCTCAGTGTCCATCCTGGGCCCCTGCAAGCTTCCTCCACACTTGTTACCTCCTTAGCCTTGTCACACATGTTCTCTGTAATTGCGCTACCCACGCCTGCCTGGCTCCATCACTCTCCTGTCCCAGTTCAGCTGAAGAAATATTCCCCCAAGCTAGTGAGCCTATCAAAGTGGTCCCAATTTACTACAAACTTTGGGATGGACACCGTTTTGTCTCTATTCAATGTTTTTGTTCCATTTTGCTGCTGTTTCAATTCCTCGTAATACACAAAACCTTAAACATTACAAATGTGACCAGTTAGAAAGCCCTGGACTTGTGGTAAATATTTGATATCTATCTGTCTGTCTATCTGTCTATCGCCTATCTGTCAATCTATCATCCATCCATCCATCCATCCATCCATCCATCCATCCATCCATCCATCCATCCATCCATCCATCCATCCATCATCTATCTATCCATCATCTATCTATCATCTATTCATTCCAATTTACCTATTCTTAAAGGTGTCTTTCATCCTTGGCTGCATCTGGCTTCCTGATTTGAATATGTCCTTTTGGTGCGGATTAAGGCAACCCCAGGGAGAGATGAAATGGGATCCCAGGGAGTTGACTCTGTTCTGTTAATGACACAACAAGCAGCCCCAGAGAAAGGAGCCTCTTCTGCCCCTTTTAAACTTTACAAACAGAGGCACCTCCTACATGCAAATTCTCACTTAGACAATTGGATGAAACCCCAGCACACATTTCCTGAAATTCAGGCTCTTCTCAGCCTGGAGAATATTCTCTGGAAGTCATGGACCTTATCCACAAGAACATGATAAGTGTGTGAGTTTTCTTCTTTCTGGTGATATCTCCTAGAGGTAAGTGTCTTAGAGATTCAGAAACAAAGCTCTGGGTATTATGTATCTGAACACATGATTCACAGTGGTTCTGTTTGTTCCCAGATGTCCTGTCCCATGTGTGGCTACAGGAGTCGGGCCCAGGACTGGTAAAACCCTCACAGACCCTATCCATCACCTGCTCTGTCTCTGGATTCTCTTTAACCAGCTACGATATGACCTGGTTCCGCCAGCCTCCAGGAAAAGGGCTAGAGTGGGTGGGTGCCATATGGACTGGTGGAGGCACAGGTTATAATCCAACTGTGGCATCCTGAGTCAGCATCACCAGGGAAACCTCCAAGAGCCAAGTTTACTTCCAGCTGAGCTCTGTGACTCCCGAGGACACTGCCCTATATTACTGTGCAAGAGACACCGTGAGAGGAAGTCAGTGGGATCCCAGACAGAAACCTCCCTCCAGGGAGGCGAAGAGAGAGCTAGGGTTCATGTGATGCTCAGCATCACATAGCACAGGGGACCAAACCCAGGGCAGGGGTGAAGGGAGGGAGAAGGAGTGGGCTTCTTGTTAGAATCTCTGGTTTCCACTTCCTGTACAGGAAATCCTCTACAGACCCTATGCAACTACATACTTCATTAATGTAGTGGTTTTTCGCACTTCCATACATCATAATTTTTTTTCCTACTCTGAAGATCTATAGATTTTGTTTTTTTCTTATTTAGTCACTTTATACAGGACTAAGACTCAGCATATTTTTCAATGTGTGTCTGAAATCCTGAAACTTGGTGAACGCCCTGAGAAGGCTCAGGGGACTGTGATCATGTGTAAATGAATCTCATTATTTGCTGTTCACATGAAAGTAGTAACCAGCCCTCTTATGGTTTGCAGGAGCATTGCACAGCTAGTTTGAACATTGTGAGGTATGCACTGTTCAGACTTCTAGTGCCAGAGAGCACTTATTTTAGGTATATAACTGAGGCATTATGTTTACCAAAATTGGCTTAGTCTTTATTGTTATTTTATAACTGATGTTTTTATACCATTTCCCTTTAAAGTCGTGTAAGAATATGTTGTTGTTGTTGTTAGATGCCTTTGAGTCAGTTCTGACTTGATAGCGACCTTATATGCAACAGAAGGAAACACTGCTGGGTCCCTGTTGCACGTGAGCCCACTGTTGTAGGCACTCTGTCAATCCATCTCACTGAGGGTGTTCCTCTCTATTGATGACCCTCTATTTTACAAAGCATGGTGTTCTCCATAGACTGGTCCCTCCTGGTCACATGTCCAAAATAAATGAGATGATATTTTCCTATCCTTGCTTCTAACGAGAATTCTAGCTGTGCTTCTTTCGAGACAGATTTTTTCATTCCTCTGGCAGCCATTGTATATTCAACACTCTTTGAAAACACCATAATTCAAAGGCATCAATTCTTCTTCCTTCTTCATCGTGCAGCTTTTACATGCATATGAGGCAGGTTGAAAACACCATGGATTGGGTCAGGTGCACCTTTGTTCTTAAAGGGACATCTTCTTTTTAACACTTTAAAGAGATATTTTGCAGCAGATCTGCCCAATGAAATGCTTTGTTTGATTTCTTGGCTGCTGCTTCCATGGGCCTTGATTGTGGGTGTAAGTAAGATGAATTCCTTGACAACTTCAATCTTTTCTCCACTTATCTTGATGTGGCTTATAGGTCCAGTTGTGAAGATTTTTGTTTTCTTTATATTGAGATGTAGTCCATACCGAAGGCTGTGGTCTTTGATCTTCACCAGTGAATATTTCAAGTCCTTGTCACTTTCAGCAAGCAAGGTAGTGTCATCTCCATAATGCAAGTTATTATTGAGTCTTCCTCCAATCCTGGTGCCCCCTTCTTCGTATAGTCCAGCTTCTCAGATTATTTGTTCAGCATGAAGATTGAATAAGCATATTGAGAGGATACAAGCCTGAGGCATGCTATTCCTGACTTTAAACCAGACAGTATTCCCTTGTCTGTTAAAATGACTGTCTCTTGGTAAATACAATTCCTTATGAGCATGATTAAAAAAAAAAAGCTCTGGAATTCCCACTTTTACCCTTGCTTTTCATAATTTGTTATGATCCACACAGTCCAAATGCCTTCACATAGTCAATAAAACACAGGTCTTCATCTTTCTAGCATTCTGTACTTTCAACCAGGATTCATCTGACATTGGCAATGACATCCTTATTCCAAGTCCTCCTCTGAATCCGAATTAAATTCCCTGTCTATTGCTGCAACCATTTTTGAGTGATCTTCAGCAAAAATTTACTTGTGTGAGATATTCATGTTACTATTCAATAATTTTTTGCATTCTGTTGGATCACCTTTCTTTGAAATGGGCACAAATATGGATCTCTCAATCAGTTGGCCAGATAACTGTCTTCAAATTTCTTGGCATAGAAGAGTGAACACTTCTAGCACTGCATCCATTTGTTGAAGCATCTCAATTGGCAGTCCATCAACCCCTGGAGCCTTGTTTTTTGCCAATGCCTTCAGTGCAGCTTAGACCTCTTTCTTCAGTAACTTGTGTTCTTGATCATATGCTACCTTCTGAGATAGTTGAACATCGGCCAATCATTTTTGGTGCAGTAACTCTGCATATTTCTCCCATCTTTTTTGATGTTCACTGTGTCATTCAGTATTTTCCCTGTAGAATCCTTCAATATTGCAACTCGAGTCTTGATATTTTTTTCTTCGGTTTTTCAGTTTGAGAAAAGCCAAGCGTGTTTTTCCCTTTTGGTTTTCTATCTCCAGGTCTTTGCATATTTCATTAGAGTACTTTGTCTTCTTGAGCTACCCTTTGAAATCTTCTGTTCAGCTCTTTTAATTCATCATATCTTTCTTTTGCTTTAGGTACTCTACATTCAAGAGCTACTTGCACAGTCTCTTCTGACATTAATTTTGTTCTTTTCTTTCTTTCATGTCTTTTTAATGACCTCTTGCTTTCTTTACGTTAGATGTCCTTGATGTTATTCCACAGCTCATCTGGTCTTCAGTCATTAGTGTTCATCATGTCAAATCTATTCTTGAGATGGTCTCTAGATTCAGGTGGGATATACTCAAGTTTGTATTTTGGCTCTCATGGACTTGTTCTAATTTTCTTCAACTTCAACTTGAACTTGCATATGAGCAATTGATGGTCTGTTCTGCAGTTGGTCCCTGGCCTTGTTCAGACATGATATAGAGCTTTTCCATCATCTCTTTCCACAAATGTAGTCGACTGGATTCCTGAGTATTCCATCTGGTCACGTTCATGTATATAGCCACCTTATTTTGTGGAAAAAATGTTTTTGCAATGAAGAAGTTGTTGGTCTTGCAAAATTTTAACATGCAATCTCTGGCATCCTTTCTATCACCAAAGGCATATTTTCCAACAACCAGTCCTTCTTTGTTTCCAACCTTTACTTTCCAATTGTCAGTAATTATGAATGCAACTTGATTGCATATTTGATTAATTGCAAACTATAGAAGTTGGTAAAAATCTTCAGTCTCTTCGTCTTTGTCCTTTGTGGTTGGTCGAAAGTTTAAATAATAGTCATATTAACTGGTCTTCCTTGGAGGAGTGCGCATATTATTCCATCACTGACAATGCTGTCCTTTAGGATAGATCTTGAAATGTACTTTTTGACAATGAATGTGACACAGTCCCTCTTCAATTTGTCATGCCTTGCATTGTAGACTATATGGTATTTTGATTCAAAATGGGCAGTACAAGTCCATTTCAGCTCACTAATGCTTAGGATATCAAGTTTTATGTGTTGCGTTTCATTTTTGGTGACTCCCAATTTTCCTAGATTCATACGTCATACATTTCACTGTCCAATTTTTAATGGATATTTGCAGTTGTTTCTTCTCATTTTCAATCATGCCACATCAGCAGATGAAATTCCCAAAAGCTTGACTCCATCCATGTCATTAAGGTCGACTCTACTTTGAGGCGGCAGCTCTTCACCATTAATATTATGAGTTTCTTCCAACTTGAGGCGCTCACCTTTCAGCAATATAGGACAATATTCCTTTGTTATTCATAAGCTTTTTACTGGTCAGTTTTTTTGGAAATAAACTGCCAGGTCCTTCTACCTAGTTTTCTAACTCTGGAAGCTCTGCTGAAACCAGTCCATCAAGGGTAACCCTGCTGGTATTTAAAATACCAATGACAAAGCTTCCAGTATCAGAACTACTGGCTAGCCACCACAGTACAACAAACTGACAGACATGTGGTGGATACAGTTGAAAATAATATAGCTTGAGTTAATTCAAAGTATTTTGTCTGCTGCCTGTTCTCTTAACTTAAATGTTTAAGTATAGCATTTAGGTCTCCTTTATTGACCTATTATTTATTTCCTCTCTTATGAATTTCTAGTGGTTACCCTAGGACTTATAATACATGTTTTAAATTAATCTGGTCTAATTTCAGATATTATACCTGTGCGTATGGAATGTTAGGGTATTTCAGCAAATTGCCCAATTCCTCCCTCCCCATCCTTTGTCTCTTTGCTTTGTTCCATTCACTTTTACATGTCCTATAGAAATACAATACACATTTATTATTATTGCTTTAAGTGTAAGTTATAAAAGAGAGGAACTAAAATAAGAAAAAAATGTTCAATTTCTTCTTGTTTTATTCCTTATTCCTGAAGAACTTTTTTTTTTTTTTAAATCTACTGATGGATGCACATGCTGCCCATACATTTTCTCACTGTCTGGTTCTAAGAGAATATTTTTCACTTTTAAGAGATATTTACACTGGGTTTCTAATTAGAACTTACAGTTTTTCTTTTTTTAAATTTAAGGATATCATCCCTTTGACTTTGTGATTCCCTGTATTGGATGAGAAAACCCAAAACCAAACCCATTGCCCTTGAGTCGATTCCAACTCATAGTGACCCTACAGGACAGAGTAGAACTGCCACAAAGAGTTTCCAAGGAGTGCACGGTGGATTCGAATTGTGGACCTTTTGGTTAGCAGCCATAGCATTTAGCCATTATGTCACCAGGGTTTCCCGTTGGATGAGGAGAGTGCTACAATTATATTTTCTGTTCTTCCCTGAGAAGTCCATCCTTCATCTTTTTGAATGACTTCAAGATTTTCTCTTTGTCATTGGCTATCAGGGGTTTTATATTATAAACCTCTGTGGGGGGTGTGTGTGTATGTGTAAGTGTATGAATTTTTATCCTGCTTGCCATTCTCTGACATTTTTGGATCAGAGATTTGGTATTTGCCACTAATTTTGGAAAATTTTTGGCCATTATTTCTTCAAATATTTTTCCTTCCTGATTTCTCTTTCTTCTCTTTTTGCATACCACATATATGTGTGTGTGTGTGTGTGTGTGTGTGTGTGTATATATACATATAGTCGCTATGAGTTGGAATCGACTTGATGGCAAATGTTATACGGAAATCCTGGTGGTGCAGTGGTTAAGTGCTACAGCTTCTAACCAAGAGGTCGATAATTTGAATTCTCCAGGTGCTCCTTGGAAACTCTATCAGGCATTTCTACCCTGGGCTATAGTGTCGCTATGAGTCGGAATCGACTCGACGGCAGTGGTTTGGGGTGTGTGTGTATATGTATATATATATATATACACATATAAATATGTATATAAATATATATATATAGCACCTTTTCATTTAGCCCCACAGCTGTTGGATGATCTGTTCTCTCTTTTTGTTTTCTTTGCAATTTAGTCTAGCTACTTTCTATCAACCAATTTAAAGTTCAAGCTTGCTTTTGACAGCTGTGTTGAGTCTATTTGATCAGCTTATTGAAGGCATTCTTCATCTCTATTACTGTGTTGCTGATTATCAAAATTTCTTGTATTTCAATTTGATTATTTTTTGTGCTTTATGTCATTCTCCTGAAGTTGTCTATAGGATCTTGCAGTCAGTTTACACTTTCCTTCAGGCTGTTGAACATATTAATAAGAATTATTTTAAATTCCCTGTCATATTTGAAAAATACTGATCTTCACATAAAGTCTCTCTTACACTCTCTATGACTCTGTGTCTATACTGGTCTTTGTATAACTCAGAAATGATCAGGGCTAGGCTCTACAATAAACTTTTATGACCTCATTAACATACACACACACCCCACACACACCACAAACCTGTTTCTGAACATGATTACATCCACAGGTACAAGAACCAGGAATTTAACACATATTCCTGGGGAACATAATTCAATTTATCACACAATATTTTCTCAATGTGCCTGAGAATATGACAATCCCTCCACACTCAAGCTACTTCATGTTCTCTGGTGCCTAGATCTAGTTCCCTCCCACACCATGTAGAGGCTCCAAGAGCCCAGGGAAATGGAGGAAGGTAGGTGAAAGCCTGGCATGGCATTAAGTATAGCATCCAGATGTCTCACTTTGTTCTCTCTGTCCTATGTGTCCATCAAGACCAGGGCCATGGACTTAATTTAAGAAATGGTAAATAAATAAATTATGAATCTATTGCACAGCATGTTATCCTTGCCTCACAGACACACACACACATGCACACATACACATACACGCTCACACACAGACTCTTCTATTGAACTGAGGCTCTTTGTCCAGGTGATGATAGCATGATCTTTTTTGGTATATTGCACTTTAGTATCTGTCTTACATATCTAGTGTGGCTATAACATAAATGTCATAAATGAATGACTTTAAAAAACAGAAATTTATTCTCTCCCAGTTTGGGAGGCTAGAAGTCCAAATTCAGGGCACCAGTTCTAGGGGAAGGCTTTCTATCTCTGTTGGATCCAGGGGAAGGCCTTTGTCTCCTTTCAACAACTGTGGGCCCAGTGTCCCTTGGAGATCTTCATGTATCTTTGCATCAGTCTTCCACCAGCTCAAGGAGGTTCTCAGCACAGGGACCCAGGGTCCAAATGACGAGCTACCTTTTCAGCTCTTCTTTTGTGGTGATGCTGAGGACGCTCACTCCCTGCCAGCTTGTCTCTCCCTTTATTTATTGTAAGATAAAAAAGGATAAATCTATATTCCAGGGACACTCCTGTTACATCTGGTCAGGGCTGTGACCTGAGTAAGGCTGTTGCATCCCACCATTACCCTGCCTGAATAATATAACAAATACCATCTAATCTTCATTAACATAGCCCAATCTTGCCTCATTAACACACAGAGCTCTGGAATTAGAGCACATCAGAAAAATGAGAATAATTACATCAGATTACAAAGTAGAGGATGACAATACAGTAATAGGAATTGTGGCTAGTCAAGTGGACATATGTTTGGGGGGCAAAATTCAATCCATGACAGTATCCAAAACTGGACTCTCATTACTGAACATCAAAAAACACTTCAGATGACTTTGTTCTTTAGCAAATAGTGTCCTGTTTTGTCCTTGATATGAACTTAATATTATTTGTGTCCTGCAAAAACTTATGAACTTGCAGAGGCGGGGCCAAGATGGCGGACTAGGTGGTCGTTACCGCGGATCCCTCTTGCAACAAAGACTCAGAAAAACAAGTGAATCGATCACATACATAACAATCTACGAACTCTGAACAACAAACACAGACTTAGAGACGGAGAACGAACAAATACGGGCAGACAGCGATCGTTTTCAGAACCAGGAGCCAGTGTACCAGGCAGGTGACCTTCGGAGCCCGATCTGGGGCAGAGCCCAGCGGGGCAGACGACATAGACAAGGGGCCCAGCCCTACCCCCCGAACTCATCCCGGGAGAGAGCCTAGCCAGTTGGCTTGGGCGGCGTAGCAGCACAGCCAGTGGGAGAAGCACCCGGGAGGCAGTGACTGATCTTGGAGCGGGGAGAGCAGCGTCCCAGCCGGGGAGCCGTCCCGCCATTAGTTTGGTGGGAAGCGGGCGTGGTGCGAGTGTGGGGATCAGCTATATTTCCTTAAAGCGACGCTGGGGCGGGCCCAGCCGTTTGTGCGGGTGACGCCCACCCAGTTCGCGGGAGCCGTGTGGCGCACCAGAGGGAGAAGTCCCCGGGAGGAAGTGACTGGTCTCGGAGTAGGGAGAGCAGCGTCCCAGCCGGGGAGCCCTCCCACTGGGATGTTGGCGGGCAAAGGGCGGGGCGTGAGCGCGTTCCCCTGAATAGACCCCGGGGGCGGGCCCAGCTGTTCGTGAGGGTGATGCCCACCCAGTTCACGCGAGCGGAGCGGCGCGCCGGAGGGAGAAGTCCCCGAGAGGAAGTGACAGGTCTTGGAGCGGGGAGAGCAGCATCCCAGCCGGGGAGCCGTCCCGCCGGGATTTTGGCGGACGCGGGAGGAGCGTGAACACGGGGATCAGCTCTATATTCGGTGGTGCTACACTCCTAGCTCTCTGATCCCTCCCCCACCATCCCCAGGTGGCTCCATTAACATCTGAATACCCTGAGCCAGAGGGAGAATTCAGATAGGGATCTGACTGCATTTTTTTTTAGCTGATTACCTGGAAAAACTAGTTTCCCAGTGATGGCTCGGACACAGCAGTCCATATCAAACCACATAAAGAAACAGACCATGACAGCTTCTCCAACTCCCCAAACAAAAGAATCAAAATCTTTCCCAAATGAAGATACAATCCTGGAATTATCAGACACAGAATATAAAAAACTAATTTACAGAATGCTTAAAGACATCACAAATGAAATTAGGCTAACTGCAGAAAAAGCCCAGGAACACACTGATAAAACTGTTGAAGAACTCAAAAAGATTATTCAAGAACATAGTGGAAAAATTAATAAGTTGCAAGAATCCATAGAGAGACAACATGTAGAAATCCAAAAGATTAACAATAAAATTACAGAATTAGACAATGCAATAGGAAGTCAGAGGAGCAGACTCGAGCAATTAAAATGTAGACTGGGACTTCTGGAGGACCAGGAGATCAACACCAACATAGCTGAAAAAAATCAGATAAAAGAATTAAAAAAATGAAGAAACCCTAAGAATCATGTGGGACTCTATCAAGAAGGATAACTTGCGAGTGATTGGAGTCCCAGAACAGGGAGGGGGGACAGAAAACACAGAGAAAATAGTTGAAGAACTCCTGACACAAAACTTCCCTGACATCATGAAAGACGAAAGGATATCTATCCAAGATGCTCATTGAACCCCATTTAAGATTGATCCAAAAAGAAAAACACCCAGACATATTATCATCAAACTTGCCAAAAACAAAGACAAACAGAAAATTTTAAAAGCAGCCAGGGAGAAAAGAAAGGTTTCCTTCAAGGGAGAATCAATAAGAATAAGTTCAGACTACTCAGCAGAAACCATGCAGACAAGAAGGGACTGGGACGACGTATACAGAGCACTGAACGAGAAAACCTGCCAACCAAGGATCATATATCCAGCAAAACTCTCTCTGAAATATGAAGGAGAAATTAAGGTATTTACAGATAAACACAAGTTTAGAGAATTTGCAAAAACTAAACCAAGTCTGCAAGAAATGCTAAAGGAGATTGTTCGGCCTGATGACCAATAATACCAGGTACCAGCACAATACAAGGTCACAAAACAGAACGTCCTGATATCAACGCAACTCAAATAGGGAAAGCACAAAAACAAACAAATTAAGATTAATTCTAAAAAATAAATAAACAAACAAAATTATACACATAACAGGGAATCATGGAAATCAATAGATAAACGATCACAATAATCAAAAAGAGGGACTAAATATATAGGAGGCATTGAAATGCCAGGTGGAGAGTGATACAAGGCGATATAGAACAATACAAGTTAGGCTTTTACTTAGAAAAATAGGGGTAAATAATAAGGTAACCACAAAAAGGAATATCAATTCCATAACTCAAGATAAAAGCCAAGAAAAACGTAACGACTCAACAAACATAAAGTTAAACATTATGAAAATGAGGATCTCACAATCTACTAAGAAAAACGTCTCAGCACAAAAAAGTATGTGGAAAAATGAAATGGCCACCAACTCACATGAAAAGGCATCAAAATGACAGCACTAAAAACTTATTCATCTATAATTATGCTGAATGTAAATGGACTAAATGCACCAATAAAGAGACAGAGAGTCACGGACTGGATAAAGAAACACAATCCATCTAGATGCTGCCTACAAGAGACACACCTTAGACTTAGAGACACAAACAAACTAAAACTCAAAGGATGGAAAAAAGTATATCAAGCAAACAATAAGCAAAAAAGAAGAGGAGTAGCAATATTAATTTCGGACAAAATAGACTTTAGACTTAAATCCACCACAAAGGATAAAGAAGGACACTATATAATGATAAAAGGGACAATTGATCAGGAAGACATAACCATATTAAATATATATGCACCCAATGACAGGCCTGCAAGATACATAAATCAAATTTTAACAGAATTGAAAAGTGAGATAGATACCTCCACAATTATAGTAGGAGACTTCAACACACCACTTTCGGAGAAGGACAGGACATCCAGTAAGAAGCTCAATAGAGACACCGAAGATCTAATTACAACAATCAACCAACTTGACCTCATTGACTTATACAGAACTCTCCACCCAACTGCTGCAAAATATACTTTTTTTTCTAGCGCACATGGAACATTCTCTAGAATAGACCACATATTAGGTCATAAAACAAATCTTTGCAGAGTCGAAAACATCGAAATATTACAAAGCATCTTCTCAGACCACAAGGCAATGAAGCTAGAAATCAATAACAGAAAAACTAGGGAAAAGAAATCAAATACTTGTAAAATGAACAATACCCTCCTGAAAAAAAGACTGGGTGATAGAAGACATCAAGGAGGGAATAAGGAAATTCTTAGAAAGCAACGAGAATGGAAATACTTCCTATCAAAACCTCTGGGACAGAGCAAAAGCAGTGCTCAGAGGCCAATTTATATCGATAAATGCACACATACAAAAAGAAGAAAGAGCCAAAACCAGAGAACTGTCCCGACAACTTGAACAAAGAGAAAGTGAGCAACAAAAGAACTCATCAGGCACCAGAAGAAAACAAATAATAAAAATTAGAGCTGAACTAAATGAATTAGAGAACAGAAAAACAATTGAAAGAATTGACAAAGCCAAAAGCTGGTTCTTTGAAAAAATTAACAAAATTGATAAACCATTGGCTAGACTGACTAAAGAAAAACAGGAAAGGAAACAAATAACCCGAATAAGAAACGAGAAGGACCACATCACAACAGAACCAAATGAAATTAAAAGAATCATTTCAGATTACTACGAAAAATTGTACTCTAACAAATTTGAAAACCTAGAAGAAATGGATAAATTCCTGGAAAAATACTACCTACCTAAACTAACACATTCAGAAGTAGAACAACTAAATAGACCCATAACAAAAAAAGAGATTGAAACGGTAATCAAAAAACTTCCAATAAAAAAAAGTCCTGGCCCAGATGGCTTCACTGCAGAGTTCTACCAAACCTTCAGAGAAGACTTAACACCACTACTAGTGAAGGTATTTCAAAGCATAGAAAAAGATGGAATACTATCCAACACATTCTATGAAGCTACCATCTCCCTGATACCAAAACCAGGTAAAGACATTACAAAAAAAGAAAATTATAGACCTATATCCCTCATGAACATAGATGCAAAAATGCTCAACAAAATTCTAGCCAATAGAATCCAACAACACATCAAAAAAATAATTCACCCTGATCAAGTGGGATTTATACCAGGTATGCAAGGCTGGTTTAATATCAGAAAAACCATTAATGTAATTCATCACATAAATAAAACAAAAGATAAAAACCACATGATCTTATCAATAGAGGCAGAAAAGGCATTTGACAAAGTTCAACACCCATTTATGACAAAAATCTTACCAAAATAGGAATTGAAGGAAAATTCCTCAACATAATAAAGGGCATCTATGCAAAGCCAACAGCCAATATCACTCTAAATGGAGAGAACCTGAAAGCATTTCCCTTGAGAATGGGAACCAGACAAGGATGCCTTTTATCACCGCTCTTATTCAACATCGTACTTGAAGTCCTAGCCAGGGCAATTAGGCTAGACAAAGAAATAAAGGATATCCAGATTGGCAAGGAGGAAGTAAAGCTATCACTATTTGCAGATAACATGATCGTACGCATGGAAAACCCTAAGGAATCCTCCAGAAAACCACTGAAACTAATAGAAGAGTTTGGGAGAGTCTCTGGTTATAAAATTAACATACAAAAATCACTTGGATTCCTCTACATCAACAAAAAGAACACCGAAGAGGAAATAACCAAATCAATACCATTCACAGGAGCCCCCAAGAAGATAAAATACTTAGGAATAAATCTTACCAAGGATGTAAAAGACCTATACAAAGAAAACTATAAAACTCTGCTACAAGAAATTCAAAAGGACATACTTAAGTGGAAAAACATACCCTGCTCATGGATAGAAAGACTTAACATAGTAAAAATGTCTATTCTACCAAAAGCCATCTATACATATAACGCACTTCCAATCCAAATACCAATGTCATATTTTAAGGGGATAGAGAAACAAATCACTAATTTCATATGGAAGGGAAAGAACCCCCGGATAAGTAAAGCATTACTGAAAAAGAAGAAGAAAGTGTGAGGCCTCACTCTACCTGATTTCAGAACCTATTATACAGCTACAGTAGTCAAAACAGCCTGGTACTGGTACAACAACAGGCACATAGACCAATGGAACAGAACTGAGAACCCAGATATAAATCCATCCATGTATGAGCAGCTGATATTTGACAAAGGACCAGTGTCAGTCAATTGGGGAAATGATAGCCTTTTTAACAAATGGTGCTGGCATAACTGGATATCCATTTGCAAAAGAATGAAACAGGACCCATACCTCACACCATGCACAAAAACTAACTCCAAGTGGATCAAAGACCTAAACATAAAGACTAAAACGATAAAGATCATGGAAGAAAAAATAGGGACAACCCTAGGAGCCCTAATACAGGGCATAAACAGAGTACAAAACATTACCAGAAATGATGAAGAGAAACCAGATAACTGGGAGCTCCAAAAATCAAACACCTATGCTCATCTAAAGACTTCATCAAAAGAGTAAAAAGACCACCTACAGACTAGGAAAGAATATTCAGCTATGACATCTCAGACCAGCTCCTGATCTCTAAAATCTACATGATTCTGTCAAAACTCAACCACAAAAAGAAAAACAACCCAATCAAGAAGTGGGCAAAGGATATGAACACACATTTCACTAAAGAAGATATTCAGGCAGCCAACAGACACATGAGAAAATGCTCCCAATCATTAGCCATTAGAGAAATGCAAATTAAAACTACGATGAGATTCCATCTCACACCAACTAGACTGGCATTAATCCAAAAAACACAAAATAATAAATGTTGGAGAGGCTGCAGAGAGTGGAACTCTCATACACTGCTGGTGGAATTGTAAAATGGTAAAACCACTTTGGAAATCCATCTGGCGTTATCTTAAACAGTTAGAAATAGAACTACCATACGACCCAGAAATCCCACTCCTCGGAATATACCCTAGAGATACAAGAGCCTTCACACAAACAGATATATGCACACCCATGTTTATTGTAGCTCTGTTTGCAATAGCAAAAAGCTGGAAGCAACCAAGGTGTCCGTCAACGGATGAATGGGTAAATAAATTGTGGTATATTCACACAATGGAATACTACGCATCGATAAAGAACAGTGACGAATCTCTGAAACATTTCATAACATGGAGGAATCTGGAAGGCATTACGCTGAGCGAAATGAGTCAGAGGCAAAAGGACAAATATTGTATAAGACCTCTATTATAAGATCTTGAGAAATAGAAAAAACGGAGAACACATACTTTTGTGGTTACAAAGTGGGGAGGGAGGGAGGGAGGGAGAGGGTTTTTTATTGATCAATCAGTAGATAAGAACTGCTTTGGGTGAAGGGAAAGACAACACTCAGTACAAGGAAGGTCAGTCTAATTGGACTGGACTAAAAGCAAAGAGGTTTCCGGGATAAAATGAAAGCTTCAAAGGTCAGCGGAGCAGGGGCTGGGGTCTGGGGAACATGGTTTGAGGAGACTTCTAAGTCAATGGGCAAAAAAATTCTATTATGAAAACATTCTGCATCCCACTCTGAAATGTGGCGTCTGGGGTCCTAAATACCAATAAGCGGCCATCTAAGATACATCAATTGGTCTCAACCCACTTGGAGCAAAGGCAAAGGAAGAACACCAAGGTCACATGACAACTAAGAACCCAAGAGACAGAAAGGGCCACATGAACCAGAGACCTACATTATCCTGAGACCAGAAGAACTAGTTGGTGCCCGGCCACAATCGATGTCTGCCCTCTCAGGGAGCACAACAGACAACTCCTGAGGGAGCAGGAGACCAATGGGATACAGACCCCAGATTCTCATAAAAAGACCATACTTAATGGTATGACTGCGACTAGAGGAATCCCGGAGACAATGCTCCCAGACCTTCTGATGGCACAGGACAGGAACCATCCCCGAAGACAACTCATCAGGCATGAAAAGGACTGGTCAGTGGGGGGGAGAGAGATGCTGATGAAGAGTGAGCCAATTAAATCAGGTGGACACTGGAGAGTGTGTTGGCAACTCTTGACTGGAGGGGGGATGGGAAGATAGAGAAAGAGGGAAGATGGCAAAATTGGCACGAAACGAGAGACTGAAAAGGCTGACTCAATAGGGGGAGAGCAAGTGGGAGAAAGAGTAAGATGTATGTAAACTTACATGTGACGGACTGATTGGAATGGTAAATGTTCACTTGAAGCTTAATAAAAAGTAATTAAAAAAAAAACTTATGAACTTGTGACATTCTTCATACCTACTGTATGAAAACCACCTGGATTAAATATATTCCACTTTCTACCAGTAAACCTTAAACCAAAACTATCTCCTGAAGTATTTTTTAAACTAAGCAATAGTTTAACTTAATTGGAAAACAATGTCTGCCTTGATCTGTGTGCTATTAAGGAATTATCTTTATGTGATCAAATTGATGTAGAAATTGTCAAATAGGTGTATGTTTTGTTGTATATATTTTCACCAAAAGTAATACATTATTTTAAGACAATGTATGGAGTTAAATTGAAGAAGGAATGAACATTGCATAACATTATATAAGTGATGAATAGCATGGAGCTGTCCTTGTCTGTATGTAGAGTTGGGGATATAGGCTGATTGAACTCTAGTCGTGAGTTTTCAAACTCTTAATGTTGCAGAGATGGGCAAGTGTTTTAACTTCTCTGAGCACAGCTTTAGCTTTCCCATCTGTATGTAGAGAATATAATACAATGCAACCTTTACTAAATGGTTGAGAACATTAAATAAGGTAATATTGGAACCTGCTTACCACCACTCTCATGCCAGAGAAAAGCTTAATAGATGTGTGTTGTCCTGATTGTTTCCACACACACTCCTCCCACCTTCTGTCCAGGGCACTTGCCTCTCCAGGTGAACTGCCCTGCCTATGACATTCACGTCACATAACCCCATAACAGAGGGAGACATGCAAATAGTACCCTACCCTCTTCTCATAAATACCCTCAAAGAGCCTGACCCTGGAGCTCTGGGAGTGGAGCCCCAGGCTCAGGCGCTGTGCTGTTCCCGAGGATCTGTGAGCCCAGTCACAACACCATGAAGTTTAACCATTTCTGGGGTTGTCTTCTCATCCTTTTGCAAGGTAAGTATTGGAGCTATGAGGGAGCGATGCACGTTGAGTACATAAGTGGGTGGAGAGTTGGGTTTCCTGAGCCTAATGATGGTGCTCTTTTTTTTTTTTTTTTTGCAGTTGTCCATTGTGAGGTACAGCTTATGGAGTCTGGAGGAGACCTTACAAAACCTGGGGGCTCCCTGATACTCTCTTGTGTAACCTCTGGTTTTACCTTCAGCTATTATGCCACACACTGAATCTGTCAATATCCTGGAAAGGGGCTGGAATAGCTGGCAGGTATAAGGTCTGATGGAAGTCAACGATACTACGCAGAGTCCGTGAAGGGCCGGTTTATCATCTCCAGAGATAACTCCAGGAACACGCCGTATCTGCAAATGGACAGCCTGAGAACAGAGGACACAGCCATGCATTACTGTGCAAGTGACACAGTGAAGTGAGGTCACTGGAAGCCCAGACACAAACCTCCCTGCAGGAGACAAAAGGAGTGTGGGCTGTAGGGAGTGCCCATGCCCACCAAGTAGTACAGGGAGCTTCTGGGGAGCACGTGAAGAGAAGGGATAGAAGGATTACTCTCAGAAGCTGTGGTTTCCCCCATTCAGTCAGTGTCTCCTCAGGGACCTACATGAAAAATATTCTAGGGATCTTTCCTGATCTGAACATCAAAACTTTTCTTTTCATGTAGTCATCGTGTCTGTCTTTCCCCATCTGCCCCAGGGCAAGTTCCACAGTAATGTTTCTTGAGGACGTCTCTGTTTGCAATTCAGGTTACTATTTACTGCCATTATTTGCCAAGTTTAGAAAAACTTAGTATCTTCAACTATTCTGCTGTCAATCGCATATTTGCCCTGCACTGTCAGATGGATCCCCATGTGTTCACCTAGGTGAGTGCCCCCCAGTTGTCCTTCATGTAGTGCCTTTCACAGGTGATGCTCCAGGCCAAGTTGGTCGTGTTGATGTGCGTTTATAAGTTGCCAAAAAGTGTTTTGCCCCAAGGGGCACGTGGTAGTTCTTGGAGTCATTTTTGGTTGTCTCAGTGGAGGTGCAGCATACATTCCCACAAATCTGATAATTCTTTCCTGACCTGAGCTTATTTTTTCAAATTTCATGGAAACCTTAGTTCAACCCTCAGCACATGCACACACACACATACTTGGCACACAAAAACCAGTACCCATTCATACCCCCCACTGGAGGACACCCAGGCCTCCTCAATGTCTACCATCAAGCTCAGAGTACTGTGTTATTTTAATTAGACCTAGGATTTGAGGTCTTTTCATCAAAGCTGTGCTCTGCCATCAGCTCCTGCTCCTGGATGTGACCTCCATCAGAGCTTTCTGCATTTTCCTTAGGGATTTGGTCCCACTGAAAATGGTAACTTTAATGAGCGTGACTCTCCCATACGCCTGGGGTTGGCTCACCATTGTCTGCACTGACTGTGAAAGGCTCAGCCATGTATTTCTGAACCTCCATAGCTAAGCCTGGTTCTGTCCCACAGTGACATCTACAGGCCCCTGGGCTCTGAGGGAACAGACAACCCCAGCATATAGGAACTGTCACATCTCCACTTGTATCCTGTTTGCTTTTGTCCTGTTTTGCAAAGCGTATCACACACCCAAGTTCATAGTCAGTTTTGGTGCGGTGAGGCATTGATCACATTGTGAACAGAATGATGAAGGACATGTTGGAGCATAGTGGTAAAAGTCAGCCAGTGTGTCTGTATATGTGTTTGAGTCTGTGTGTGTTTGTAATTGAAATAGTAGAAGTGAGTGGACTTTTACCTGCATGGATTTGTGGATGCAGGTATTACCTGATGGAACTTCAACCTCAGTTTTCTAAAGGAGAATAGAGGCTTTTGATGTCACCAAAGTTTCTGGATTGCTCGTGAAATGACTCTTTGGGTCAGTGCATCTGGAAATTGCAAAGAAGTGGCTCTTGGAGATGTCATAAAACTTGGCCTTTGGTCAGTCTGCAGAGCTCACCGGGTTACAAAGAATAATGCACTAGTTCAGGAGATTATATCCAATGCACCTGGTGTAACTGACTGATCATTTAATGCTGGGCCAGAGGCGCTGTCAGAGAGAGGCAGGGTGAGCCCAGACATAGCCGCCCTGCAGGGAGTGCAAGGGGAATTCAGGGGACACTTAGGACCCACTATCTCAGGGGACCAGCCCAAGGATCACGGGCAAAGAAGACTGGGGAGAGGTTTCCTCCGAGCACATGAGTTTTACTTAAAAAAAAATCTGAAGTTCATGTTCAGTCGGCCTGCTGATGTGTTTATAAATATTCTATTCCATCGATAGTGTTTGCCTAACTTAGTAACACAACGGGTACCACACTGAAAGAGGTGATTTTATAGTACTTATAGAAATCCTATGGAGCTCTGGTTTCACAGGTTTCAAGTGCTCAGCTGCTAAAGACAAGGTTGATGGTTCAAAGCCACCAGATGCTTCTTGGGAAGTCTGCTTCAGTAAAAATTATAGCCTTTGAAACCCTGTGAAGCAATTTTGCTCTGTTCCACAGGGTCAGTGTGGGTCAGAGTCAACCCTAGGCCATGGGTTATAAATATCTTAAGAGTGAGGAGCAGAAAACAGGATGGTGTCACTAATTCAGTGGATCCTGAATTTTGGAGGTACACTGATCCCAGGAATAAGAGACTAGTATGTTAAGCCTGGAATGGGTTTGTGAGAGGAAGTGGGTGGGTAAGAGTTGGTGGCAGGTGTATAGATCCAAACTAATCAGAAATTAATTAGTAAAGTTGGAGAACTTTCAGAACTGAAAATACATAAATTATGTGGACTTAGGGGATAAGACACAAAGCTACTAAAAACAGATTCCTGGGAAAGATTTAAAAGCTATAAGTTTAGCAATAGTTTCGTGCAATTCCTCTTATCAGTGGGATTGGAAACACAGCCTTCAATGACTCATCAGGGGGCTGGTCTGAGAACCAGGAGTCTTCTTACTGAACAGCCTGGAAGCTCAGGAAACCCAGACAGGGGCCTGGGGAAATTGTCTCAGAGTGAGGAGCAGATTCCACAGTTTCCCATGGATCCTGCGGGACACTCATGTGCAGTAACAACAGTCCGTGTCTCAGAGTGACCCATGGGCTGTGGTTGGTGCTTGAGGGGGCCATGATGATGTCCATAAACCTGGTCAGCATCATAGCAGGCGATGGGCCCCAGAAAAAGTCCAGGAGGTCTGTGCACCAAGGAAAGTGGGGCCACAAGAAGGAGCATCAATGTGGGTGCTGCACCCCTCAGCGGGAAGACCTCTGTCTGCACAGTGTTTGGGAACACACATGGTACACATTTATCAACAAGAATTATCACTTGTACCCTCATAATTGCATTGCTTCATTGTGCCTGTATCTTCTGTGTTCTTCTCTCAGGCTGTGTCAGGTCTTGAGCTATGAAATATTCTGCCTCTTGAATATTCAAACAATATAAAAGGTCTATTGTTTTAAATATGGATATACCTGTCCCGCCCCGCCCCCCCCCCCCCCCCAGAGAATCACCAAATAAGCATGCTTCTCTCCATCAGTAGCCTGTGAGAGCACAACTCCCTCACCATTAACTGAAGCTGGAGAATCCTCTTCTTGGTGGCAGTAGCTTCAGTAAATGGGTCCCCAGTCCCAGGCTGATGAGGAGGCTGTGGCCAATCACAGTGGATTTCATCCACTCTCATCTTCCCTCCAAAGGTGGTTGCTCCCAGGTCCATCTGGTGCCCCTGGTGGGTGAGGTGAGGAAGGATGTGTCATCAGTGAAGGTCTCCTGCAGGGCTCCTGGATACATTTTCTCCACCTACTTTGTGCACTGGATTCAGCAGGCGAATGGAGAAGGTCTTGAGTGGGTGAGACAATTAACGCTGAAATTGCGCTGCCTCCACCCTTTCTTGAGGGACCATGACATGCCACCTGGCTAGAGAGATACCAGCTTGCCGCCGCCCTGGTTCTGGCCTGTGCCAGTGGCCAATTCATCCGGATACATATTTGTTTTTTTGTGTGTTTCTGTTTCTTCTCTCTCTCTCTTCTTTTCTTTCCTCCCACCTACCTAGCCTCATGCACTGCCCCGCCCCTTCTGGATGGGCCACACCCCCAGGCTATAGAAACTCTAGCTCATGGCCACCTCTGGACTGCCCTGCCCCCATCAGCCGGCTTCCTCAGCCTCTTATTTTTTTGTTTTTCTTTATCTTTCCCTTGCTTCCTTTTCCTTCTCCCTCCACCTAGGTCCTGCACTGCCTCTGCCCCTTCCTGACTGGCCCTACCTTTATGCCAGCTAAGAGAGAAGCCAGCTCTCAGCTACCCCTGTTGTAACCTGCCCCCAAAGGCTGGTTCCCTCAGCTCTGTATTTTTATTTATTCTTTTCTCCTCCCTCTTTCTCATCCTTCCATTCCTTTTTTCCACTCACCTAGCCCCCTGAGCTGCCCACCGCCCCTTTTAGACAGACCATTATAGCTCAGCTCAGCTCCAGAGCACATTGCCTCCTTGGATGAGCCCTGCCCCCAATCTCAGGCTGCTACTGCACAGCCATTTTACTGATTTATTTTAATTATTTTTGTTTTGTTTCTGTTTCTCTCTGTTCTTTCACTCCCCCTTTCCTCCTGTCTCTGTGCACCTGAGCTGAGCTCTGTGACCCCAAGGACACTTGCTTGGACCACTGATCCCTGGGCTTTAGTTTGAAGACTTATCCTAAACAGATGTAGCCTTATTAACATAACAAAGAAAATCCTATTCCCAATAGGATTTCATGTATACATACAAGGAATAGGATTCCAACACATAATTTTGGGGGACACACAATTCAATCCATAGCATTCCTCCATTTATTTACATGCCCTGTTACAATTCTCTGTAATATTTTGAAGTTTTAAGTGTGGAGATTTAAACATGGTATTTCACAGCTACGTATATTTTTATATATTTGAAATTTTGGCAAGTGGAATAATTCTCATTTTCACTTTAGTATCTGTTTGTCTTCCTAATATATAGAAATACAACTTATCTGTTTACTTTGTATCCAATAACCTTAAAAACTATTTATTCTTATAGTATGTCTGTTTTTATTTTTATGTGAACACAGTTATGTGACATCTGCATAAAAAAAATCTGCATAATGAGGGTTTTATTTCTCCCCTTGTTGCATTAATATTGTTGAATTGAATGCCTGTGGTGGACATGCTTGTCTCTTTCATGATCTCAAAGGAATTCTTTAACAATATTCTGTTTTTAGTTATCTCGTGTTGCTCTAACAGAAATACCACAAGTGGATGGCTTTAACAAAGAAAAGTTTATTTCCTCACAGTAAAGTAGGCTAAAAGTCCAAAATCAGGGTGTTGGCTCCAGGGGAAGGGGAAGGCTTTCTCCCTCTGTTGGCTCTGGAGGAAGGTCCTCGTCCTCAGTCTTCCCCTGGCTGAGGAACTTCTCAGGTGCAGAGAGCCTGGGTCCAAAGGACGTGCTCTGCTCTGGTGCTGCTTTATTGGTGGTAAAATGTCCCCAACTCTGCTTGCTTCCCTTTCCTTTTATGTCTTGAAATATAAAAGGTGGTGCAGGCCACCTGAGGGAAACTCCCTTTACCTTGGATCAGGGAGGTTACTTGGGTAAGGGTGGTGTTACAATCCCACTCTAATCCCCTCAACATAAGATTACAACTACAAAATGGAGGACAACCACACAATACTGGGAATTGTGGCCTAACCAGGTTGATACTTTCTGGGGGGGACATAATTCAATCCATGACATATGTCATTAGATCTGATGTTCTTTATGTAGATACCAAACAGGAAAAAACCGGTTGCCATCAAGTCAATTCCAACTCATAGAGACCCCATAGCACAGAGCAGAACTTACTCACACGGTTTCCAAGGAGCGCCTGGTGCATTCAAACTGCCAACCTTTTGATTGGCAGCCTTAGCTCCTAATCACTATGCCCAGGGTTTCCTTTATGTAGATAATCTGTATGAAATTTAGTCTTTTTTTTGTTTGATAATTTTAGATTTTTCTCTTATTTAGATGAATTGTTTGTGAATTTTGAACTTTAACATTACCTGAATAAACAGCACATTGTTGTAATATATTAATTTTTAATATATTGCTATATTTTGCTTACCAAAGTTCAAGATTTCTGAATCTAAGTCCATAAGAGATATATGTCTGATATTTTTTATTCTTGTGAAAAACTTGCTAGTCTTTGGATCCAAACGTATGTTGGGCTTATGAGTGTTCTTTTGCTGTGACCCCAGGGAAGCTTTCAGCAATGATCCCACAAACCATAGAGGTCATTCCGCGTGGCCTGTTCCCAGGTATCAGGGGTCTCCATATCGTTGGGATAACTTGTTCCTTCAGAGAGGGAGACAAAGGCAATAGCAGTAAAGGCAGTTCACAATTTTGGCACCAGGTGTCACGCATTTTTTCTCTAGATACACTGGCCATTTTTCACACACTTCCCGCAATGCAAAGGGAGCAGGGCAGAGAAGTACCTTGGGGTGAGGTGGCCTTGAGCTGGTATAAGACAATGTGACACCCAGAGCCCATGACATTAAAAAATTATTTACTGCAGCCCTGACTGAATACAGACCTATGTTTCCTTTCATTCTCACCAAACACACTACCTTCTTGGAGAGGTCAGTGTACGGACTTCAGCAATGAACAGACTATGGTTGGATGTCCATTTCTTCTCTTTTTGTTCATTCTGGATTTAATTGCTGATAAGGGCTCATATCATAGAGGTATCCAGACAGTGTCCACATTTGAAAAGGGTAGGGGGCGACAGGAAGAGTAACTTTGAGCATCAAGTCCCAGGATACATTCCCCCCTGCCCTCTCTGGATCTAGAGGTTAGGGGTAGGGTGGGGTAGGGGCTGAGGTCTGCTGGGCAGCTCATATATGACCACAGGGAGAAAGTCATGCACATCTGGCCCCTCCCCTGCTCATGAAAAGTCATTGGTCACCTGTCCTTGCAGATCCTGGAGGAGCCACTCCTGTCTGTGCCCTTCCTCATTGTTCACACCTTGGGGACCATGCCAATATGGACTTTCCTTCTCATCACTGTCAAATGTAATGTTCCTCCTGCATCAAGTCAGCTGTGACTGCTCCACATGGGACTGTTCTTTGTGTTATCTCTGTGTACACGTGTCCTGTGTGAAGTTCAACTGGTGGAGTCAGAGAAGGAGGATGGGAATATAAGACAGCCTGAGGATCCTTTGAGCTTTTCCTGGAAAGGTTTTGGATTCATCTTCATTCACTACAGGATGTACTGGGCGCACCAAGCTCCAGGGAAGGATCTGGAATTGGTATCAGGAGTGAATTAACCAAGACAGTGTTCTCATTGGTATTCTCCATCACTTAAGGAAGATTCAGAATCTCCAGAGTCAACCCTACCAGCATAGTCTCTCTTAAAATGTCCAACCTGAAATCTGAGGGCACAGTCATTTATTGCTGTAGGAGAGACATGGTGAGGGGAAGTCAGTGAGAACCCAGACACAGTCCTTCCTACAATGTGAGGGGGAGGGGTCTGGGCTGCAGGGGGCACTCAGGATGCACCAAACACAGGACCCATCTCTAAAACAAGTACAGAGGAAGATCAAGGTTTACTTTTAACCTTGATGTTTCCTGCTCCTGACAAATGTCTTATCCAAAAACCAATATCATTCCATCTTTGTAACTTTCTGGTTTCTCTCACCATACAGGGATTAACTCAGAGCACAGATTCCATTCAATTTTTAATCCTTGAAATTTTTGACTTCTTTTATTAATACTGTTTCAGAAAAATTTTAATCCTCAATCCAAACTTTACCACCATGCTAATAGTTTTGCGTTTTCTAACTATTGTAGTCATAGCAGATCATACACTTTTATCAGTAAAATATTCAGAATATACCTTGGTCGTGCTCCATTGCTGCCCTTTTTCCTGTCTGGCATGGAGCTGAAAGAAAAAAAATGACCTGTACCCTTCACGTTGATCAGGAAAGACCGACTAGTCACCGGAAAAGGACAACATTTTTGCAAAAGTTATGAGCTCAAACATAGTGATGATTGTCAGGATGGCGCAGGACCAGGTAGTGTTTCGTTTTGTTGTACATAGGGTCAGTATGAGTTGGAACTGACTTGATGGCACCAAAAAACAAGACGGTATATGCATAACTGAGTAACACATAGTTTAGAAATAGTTACCTTTTTACATTTAATTATTATATTTAGCAAGAATATTTTTTATATTTAGATGCACCAAAGCATATATTTACATTTGTGAATTAGGATTGAATTAAACAGGCATACACATAGAAGAACATAATTATGGAACCCTGCCTTACACTATAAACTCAACTTCAAATGGATTGATTTGAATAATATGGAGGAAATATATGTGTTGTGTGTAAGGATGTGTACTTTTTTTTTTTTTTTGTATGTGTACCTGTGCCTGTCACTGCTGGAGATGAGTGTGTCTGTGCTTGTGAAATTACAATATGTTGTAAACATATCCAAGCACATAAAATCTAATTTTTTTTTACGTGCCGAAGGGTAATGAAACCAAACCAAGTGAAAAGACCTAATAGGATCTTGACTGGTAATGTTATGATGTCTAATACATATAGCATGTATTGCTAATAATTCACAAAAATGCCCAAATTTTCTTTAAAGAGACTCCTGAAGTAGAAAATGTCAATTTGATTTTTACTGAATATCAGTATAAAATTTCTAAAGATGAAATGCGCTAATCCGCACTGGCCAAGGAAAAAACTCATTATAATATAAAATTTATCCAAAATATAGGAGAAATTAAAATAAATTAATGAATGCCATTTCATTGTATGGAGTTTAAGATCCAGTGTTTTACATAATTCACTGATACAAATATTTGTTTGTCTTCTGTTCAGAAAGAAATTTAACTGTCTCTTAAAATTTCATTATGAAGAAGGGAGTAATGCCATACTGTTAATCTATTCTATAAATTCTTGTGATTTTTATATTTGACGGTTTGCCTTTTATAAACTTTCTATTTAGAGTAATATTAGATTAACAGGAGAATTGCAAAGAAAATACAGAGGGGATTCATATAGCCCTCTCCTGGTTTTCTCTATTGCTAACACCTTGCATAATTATGGTGCATTTGTAACAATTAAGAAATTAACATTGCTACATTTATATTTACCAAAGTGCTGACTTTATGAGAATTTTACTAGTTTTCCACTCATGTTCTTTAGTTGTTTTTGCTCCAAGATTCAATTTAAGACACCATATTGTATTTAGCTCTCATATTTCCTGAGTCTTGTCAGTGATACTGTGTGCTCTACTATTTTTCAGTGACATGATCTATAAATGGCAATTAGGTAGTTTAATAGTGCTTTTCAGATCATTTATATCCACAATTATTTTCTTCCTACTTATTCCATCAATTGGAGCGTGAAGTATTTAGGTCTCCAACTATAATTGAAGATTGGTCTATGTCTCCTCTACATTCTATTCATAGGTACTTCTATGTATTTTGGAAAATCGGCCCTTTACCGTTATGCAATGTACCTCTTTAAGTCTAAAAATCTTTTTTTTGAAGTCTGCTTTATCAGAAATTAATATCACTTCTGAAGCTTTGCTTTTATGGTTTATATTTATCCATCTTTTACTTTTACCTATCTATATATTTATATTGAAAGCCCTTACTTGTTTTGAGTTTGGGCTTGCTTTTTACCCAATATGACAATTATTCTTTTGTAGCTGATGTTTTTAGATGATTATCGTTTAAAATGAATAATGATATAGTTGCATCTTGCTAATTGTTTTCCGTTTGCTGAAATTTTTCTTTGTTCTTTCAATTTTTTCTACTGTTTCTTCTCTTAATTTAAATGTTTACGTATAGCGCTTATATCTGCTCTGTTGACTTATTATTTTTTTCCTCTTTATGTGTTTTAAATTAACTTGGTTCTGCCTTCATATAATATTCTATCCCTTCATGTAGAATGTTAGGATATTTTAGCAATTTTTCCAATTCCTCACTCCCCTCCCTTTGTCTTTTTGCTTAGTTCCATTCTATTTTACATATTTTTTTTTATAGATAAACACACATTTTTTAAAAAATTAAAGACTCAGGTATAAATTAGAGCCAATAAAATGAGAAAAAAATTCAGTTTCTCCTTCGTTTTATTACTTATTGCTGAAGAACTTCTTTTTGGTGTCCTGATGGACACATATGCTGATCATACTTTTTCTCATTTTCTGGTTCTAAGAGAAAACCTTTCAATTTTAAAAGACATTTTCACTGTGCATAGAATTAGTGTTTTACTTATTTTTTTCCACTTCAACAATTTAAATAGATCATCCCATTGTCTTTATGATTCCTCGTATTTGATGGGAAGAGGGCTATAACTACTTTTTCTGTTCCTTTCTAAGAAATGCTTCTTTACTCTTTTCGCTTGCCTTCAACATTTTCTCTTTGTCTTTGGCCTTCAGGTGTTTTATTACTATATACCTCGGTGAGTGTTTCTGTGTGTGTGGATGAATATTTATCCTGCTTGACATTCTCTGAGATATTTGGAAAGGAGATTTAGTGTTTGTCACTAATTTGGAAACTTTTTGGCAATTATTTCTTCAAATATCTTTTCTCCCCGCTCTCTCTTTCTTCTCCTTTTCTATACCATTCATACATATTTGTGCCATTTCATATTGCCCCTAGCTCTTGGATGTGCTGTTCCATTTCCCTGAATCTTTTCCCTTTGCAATTTGATCTAGGTAATTTCCATCAGGCAGTTTAAAGTTCACATTTACCTTTGACAACTGTGTTGAGTCTGTGGTTCAGCTTATTGAAAGTGCTATTCATTTGTTACTGTCTTGCTGTTTATCAAAATTTCTTGCATTCAGTTTGCTCTTTCCTTGTACTTTTCATCATCCTCCTGAAGTTCCCTGTTGGATCCTGAAGTCAACCTACCACTTCATGCAGAACTTTTAATATATTAATAAGAATTCTTTAAAATCCCCAGTTTAATTTGATGTGTTATATATTGATCCTCACTGGAAGTCTCTCCTACACACTGTGTGTCTCTGTGTCTATTCTGGTCTTTGTATAACTCAGAAAGGATTACGGTTAGGATCTGCCCTACATTGTTATTACCTCATTAACACACATGCACACACAAAAACACATAGACACACACACACAAAACTATTTTGATTCATGGTTACTTCCACAGATACAAAGATTGAGAATTCAATATGTATTTTTGGGAACATAATTCAATGGATAACACATTATTTTTTCAAAGTGCCTGAGAATACAACGATCCCTCCTCACCCAAACTACTTTAGGATTCCCAGTCCACAGATTTAGTTCCCTCCCCAACCATGTAGAGCCTCCAGGTGTTTAGGAAAATGGAGGAAGACAGAAGAAATCCTGGCGTGGCCTTAAGTACAGTGACAGATGTCTCACTTTGTTCTTTCTGTCCTATGTGGCCATCAAGACCAGGACAATGTACTTAATGTAAGAATTGGAAATAAATAAATAATGACTATTGCATATCATGTCATCCATGCCTCACAGACGCTTTCTCTCTCTCTCTCTCTCTCACACACACACACACAGAGGCTCCTCTATTTAACTGAGGTACATTGCCCATGTTATGTTCGCATTGACTTTTTTGCAACAGTGAAGCTTAGGATCTGTCTTAGCTGTCTAGTGTTTCTATAATAGAAATATCATAAATAGGTGACTTTAACAAACAGAAATTCATTCTGTCCTGGTTTAGGAGGTTTGAGGTCCAAATTCAGAGTGCCAGCTGTAGGGGACCTTGAGGGGAGGCCCTCGTCTCCTTTGAACATCTTTTGGTCCTGCATTCCTTGGAGATCTCCATGTGTCTTGGCATTAATCTTTCCCAGGTTATAGTAGTTTCTCATCTCAGGGATCTGGGTCCAAAGGATGCACTCTGTTCCCAGCTCTTCTTTCTTGATGATACTGAGGCCCCTCAATCTTTGCCAGCTCCTCTCTCCTTTTACCTCTTGTAAGATTAAAGGTGATACAGGCCATGCCCCAGGGAAACTCCTCTTACTTCTGATCAGGTCTATGACCTGAGTAAGGGTGTTGCATCCCACCCTTGTCCTGCCTCATTAACATAACCGACATAATCTAATCCTCATTAACATAGCCCAGATAACACATAGAGGTAAGGATTTACAATACATTACAAAATTGAGGATAATTACTTCAGATCACAAAACGGAGGACAACCACACAATACTGGAAATCATGGCCTAGCCAAGTTAACCCTTATTTTGGGGGACACAATTCAATCCATGACAGTATCCAAAGCTGGAATCACATTACTGGGCAGCAAAAACCCCTTCAGATGAATTGTCCCTTAGCAAATTATGTTCTACCTTGTCCTTGATGTGAACTTAACTATTGTGTCACACAAGAACTTATGAACTTGTGATGTTCTTCATATCAACTGTATGAAAACCACCTGGATTAAATATATTCCACTTCTAAAGTAAACCTTAAACCAAAACTATCTCCTTCAGTATTTTTAAACCAATCAAATGTTTAACTTAATTTGTAAAGAATGTCAGCCTTGAGCAGGGCACTATTTAAAGAATTATCTATTTGTGAAAAAATTGACAACTAGAAAGATTAGATGAGAAGTTTAGGGGGTAGTGATTTTGTGTTAATGGTAAAGGAAGAATTTGGAAAAGGATAGTGAGAATGGTTGGATGATTTGAAGAATGTAATGAATGCCACTGAATTGTGCATGTAGAAGTTGTTGAATAGGTATTAGTTTTGCTATGTATATTTGCACCAAAAATAATACCTTATTTTAAGAAAACGTGTGGAGTAAAATTACAAAGGAATGGACATTGTGTAAGGTTACATAAATGGTGACTAGCTTGGGTTTGGACTTGTCCATGTACAATATTGAGGGTATTGACTGACTGAACACCGGTGATAGTTATTCCAACTCTTAACTTTGCAGAGAGGGGCGAGTGTTTTAACTTCTCTGAGCATAACTTCAGCTTTCCCATCTGTATGTGGAGGACCTAGAGTAATGAAAACGTCACTAAATGGTTGAGAACATTAAATAAGGTAATAGTGGTACCTACTTACCATAGTTTCATGCATAAAGAAAAGCTCAATATATGTCTACTGCCCTGATTGTTTCCACACACACTCCTCCCACCTTCTGTCCAGGGTACTTGTCTATCCAGAAGAACCACTCTGTGTATGGCACTCACATCATACAACCCCCTACCGGAGGGAGACATGCAAATAGGGTCCCACTCTTGTCTCCTAAAAACCCTCACAGAACCTGTCCCCGCAGCCCTGAGAGGAGCCCAGTCCCATTTGATTTGCTGTGCCCAAACATCAGTGAGCCTAGCGGCCACACCATGAAATTTAAACAGATCTGGGGATTCCTTCTCATCCTTCTGCAAGGTAATTGTTGGAGATATAAGGGAGTGATGCCTGTTGAATGTGCAAGTGTGCAGAGAGAGTGGGCTTCCTGAATCCAGTGTGTGTGTCCATTTTCTTTCTTTTTTTTCTTCTTTGTAGTTGTCCATTGTGAAGTGCTGCTGGTGGAGTCTGGAGGAGACCGTAGAAAACCTGGGGGCTCCCTGAAGCTCTCCTGTGTAGCTTCTGGTTTTACATTCAGCAATTATGACATGAAGTGGATCTGTCAGTATCCTGGGAAGGGGCCGGAATTGGTGGCATTTATACAGTATAGTGGAGGTAACAAATACTACACAGACTCCGTGAAGGGCTGGTTCACCATCTCCAGAGATAACTCCAAGAACACAGTGTATCTGCAAATGGACAGCCTGAGAAGAGAGGACACAGCCATGTATTACTGCGCAAGCGACACAGTGAAAGGAAGTCATCGGGAGCCCAGGCACAAACCTCTCTCGTGGAGACAGGAGGGACCGAGCTCTGGGGGGTGCTGAGTACCCACTGAGTAGTATAGGAATCCTCTGAGGAGCAGGTGCAAAGGAAGGGAGGGAAGGGCTTCTCTCAGAAGCTGTGGTTTCCACCATTCAGTCAGCATGCCCTCAAGGACCTACATGCAACATGATTCTAGGGACCTTTCCTGATCTGAACACCAAACTTTTTATTTAAACAGAGTCATCTTGTCTGTTTTTCTGCATGTGCCCCAGGGCAAGTTCCACAGTAATGTTTCTTGAGGAGGCCTGTTTGCTATTCAGATTACTAGGTAGTGCTGTTAGTTGCCAAGTTTAGAAAAACTTAGTATCTTAAACTCTTCTTCTGTTGATCCTCAAATCTGTCCTGCACTCTCAGATGAAACCCCATTTTTTCACCCAGGTGAGTGCCCCTCAGTCCTCCTTCATGTAGTACCTTTCACTAGTGATGATCCAGGTCATGCTGTACATGCTGATGAGTGTTCACATATTTTGCCCCCATGAGACTGGTGGTAGTTCCTGTAGACATTTTTGATCGTCACAGTGGGAGAGTGGCATACATTTCCACCAACATAATAATTCTTTCGTAAGAATATTTGTTCAAATTTTGTGGAAACCTTTCTCCAACACTCAACATGCAGAAACACACATTCATACTTGCCACATAAAAGCGAACATCTAGTAATACTCCCCACCAGAGGACACCCAGGCCTCCTGAATGTGCACCATCAAGCTCAGAGTCCGGTGTTATTCTATTTAGGCCAAGGAGTACAGGTGTCTTTCACCATGCTCGTGTCTCATTTCTGTTCTGCCATCAGCTCCTACTGCTAGATGTGATCACCAACAGGGCTCTCTATCTTCCCTAGGGCTTTGGGCCCACTGAAGATGGTAAGTCTCATGAGACGTGGTCTAGTGTGACCCTCACGTACCCCTGGGGTTGGCTCAGCACTGTGTGCACTGACTGAGAAAGGCTCAGCAATGTGTTTCTGAATGTCCATGGCTAAGCCTGGTTCTTTTCCATGGTGGCATCTGCAAACCCCTAGGCTTTTAGGGAACAGATAACCTCAGCATGTGTGCACTGTCTGTGCATCTACCTGTGTCATGTTTGCTTTTGTCCTGTTTTCCAAAGCTTATCACACACCCAAGTCCATAGTTAGCACGGGGGCAGGTAACACCGGTCATATTGTGAACAAAAGAAGAAAGGACATATTGGGATGTAGTTGTAAAAATTAACCAGTGTGTTTGTGTGTGTGTGTGTGTGTGTGTGTTATTGGAATAATAGAAGTATGTATATTTTAACATTATGGGTTTGCAAATGCAAGTGTTATCTGATGTAACTTCGACTCAACTACAATTATCTAAAGGAGAATAGAGACCGCCTGACATACCCAAGTGTTTCTGCATTCTTCATGGGAAAACTCTTTTGTCAGTGCCTCTGGAAGTTGCAAGGATGGGGCTTTTGGAGGTGTCCTAAAACTTGGTCTTTGATCAGTGTGCAGAGTTCACAGGGTTACAAAGAACAATTCACTGTTTCAGGAGATTATATTAAAAGCATACGTTGTCACTGCAAGATGAGTTGGAAGTCAAAAGCACAGCCATTTAATACAGAGCCAGAGACACTGTCAGACAAAGGCAGGTGAGCAGACACAGCTGCCCTGCTGGGAGCGCAAGGGAAATGCAGGGGGCGCTTAGGACCCACTATTTCAGGGGAGCAGGTCAAGGATCTGGGGTAGAGGAGGACTGGCGAATGGTTTCCTCTGAGCATCTGGGTTTCCCTTTAAAAAAATAAGAAAATCCAGAATTTAAGAAGGCCTGCTGTTATGTTTCCAAATATTCGATTTCATTGGGAATGTTTACCTAACTCAATAGCATAATTAACACCACATTTTAAAAGGTGATTTTCTAGTACTTACAAATATCTTAAGAAGCCCTGGTTGCACAGGCATTAAGTGTGCTTGGCTGCTAACCATAAGGGCAGTGGTTCAAAACCACCAGATGCTTCTAGGGAGAAAGATGTGGACGTCTGCCTCAGTAAAATGACAGACTTTGAAAGCTTATGGGGCAGTTTTACTCTGTCAGACAGGTCACTAGAGGTCAGAGTCAACTGCAGGCATGGGTTATAGATATCTGAATAATGAGGAGCAGAAAACAGGATGGTATCATTCATTCTGTGGATCGATAATTTTGGATTACGCTGATCCCAGGAACACGACGCTTAGATGTCAAACCTAGGTTATGCCGCGTGTGATGGGTGTGTGAAAGGAAGGGGGTGGGTCAGAGTTGGTGGCAGGTGCATGGATTCAAGCTGATCAGAAATCAGTAAAGTTGGGGCACAATGGATCTGAACAAAAAATACATAAATTTTGTGGAGTCTGGGAATGAGACACAAAGCAACTGAAAACACAGGTTCTTTGGAAAGGTTTTAAAAGATGTGAGTTTAGCGATAACCCCATACAATTCCTATTACCAGTGGAATCAGAAACACAGCCCTTGATCACTCATCAGAAGGATGGTCTGAGAAGCAAGAGTCTTTGCTGAACAGCCTGCCTGCGAGCTCAGGAAAGCCAGCCAGAAACCTGAGGGAATTGTCTGAGTGAGGAGCAGATTCTACGGCTGCACAGGAATCCTTCAGGACACTCATGTGCAATAACAAATGTCCTTGTCTTAGAGTGCCTCATGGGCTGGGCTAGGTGCCCTAAGATACACCTGGTCAGCATCATAGCCCCCGATGGGTGTCTGTGTACCAACAAAATTGCAGTCACAAGAAGAAGCATCCCTGTGGGTGCTGCACCCCTCAGCAGGAAGGCCTATGTTTGCACAGTATTTGGAAACTTACAGGGTACACATTTATCAACAAGGATGATAACTTGTGCACTCATAACTTCATTGCTGCATGGTCCCTGTAACTTCTATCTTCTTCTAAGACTGGGCCATGTATTGAGCTATGAAATATTCTGCCTCTTGAATATTCAAACAATATAAGGTCTATTGAGTTAAATATTGATATGTTTGTGCTCCCACAGAGCATCACCAAGTAACCACACCCCTCACCCTAAGAAGCCTGTGAAAGCGTATCTCTCTCGCCATGGACTGGAGCTGGGGTATCCTCTTCTTGGTGGCAGTAGCTACCTTCTCTGCAAAGGTGGTCTCTCCCAGGTCCATCTGTTGCAGCCTCTGGGTGAGGTGAGGAAGCATGGGTCATCAGTGAGGTCTCCTGCAGGGCTTCGGGATATACTTTCACCAGTTATATATACCCTGGATTCAAGACCCCAGACAAGGTCTTGAATGTGTGAGATGAATTAACCTGGAAATTGTGATGTCTCTACCCCTTCTTGACAGACCTTGACACAATGCTGGGCAAGAGAAATCAGACTGACACCACCTCAGCTCCACCCCGCCCCAATGGAGGGTTCCCCCAGTACCATATTTGTTTTTGTTCCCTCTCCCTCTCCCTTCCTTCCTTTCTTTTCTCCTGCCCACCTATCCTCATAAGCCATTCCCTCCCCTCCTCTACTGGCCACACAGCTCAGCTAGAAAGCCTCTGGCACACGGTTTCCCGGTGTCTGCCCCAGCCCCAACGGCCTGTTCCCTCAGCATCATATTTTAAAAGTATTTCTTTATCTTTCTTTTTCTCCCTTTTTCTTCTCCCTCATACCTAGGCCCTACACTGTCTCCGCACTTTCCTGATGGGCCCTGCTGTTCTGTGCAGCAAGTGAAACAGCAGCTCATGGCCACCCCAGTTCAGCCCTACCCAAAGGCTGGTTCCCCAAGCTCCATATATATATATTTTTTCCCGCCCCTGGGCGATTAATTCATTTGTTTCCTCTCTCTCTCTCCCTTCATCCTTTCTCTTGCACTGAGGTTGTGCAGAACCTAGGGCTCATCTCAGAACAGATGCAGAGGAAGGCCAAGGTTTCTTTTTAACCTTGATGTTTCCTGCCTTTGACAAATGTCTTATCCTAGAACCATTACTGTTTTTTCCTTGTAAATTCCTGGTTTCTCTCACTGTACATGGATTAACTGATAACAGAGATTCAATTCAATTTTTAATTCTTGAAATTTGAAACTTATTTTACCAGTAACCTTTCAGTAAAATTTTAATTCTCAATCCAAACTTTACCACCATGCAAAGATATGTGTGTTTTCTACACTGTTTCAGTCGTACTATAGCATATACTTCTCTCCACAGAATATTCAGCATATACTGTGGTGTTGCACTGTGCTTCATCCTTGCCCTTCTTTCTGCCTTGCGTAGAGTTGAAATGCCATTTTTATGGCTTCTACCCTCTATGTTCATCAGGAAGACAGACCAGTCACTGGAAAAGGAAGTCATTTTTAGTAATGTTAAACGTCAGTAAAAAGGAGGGTAAAGTAGTGGGTCAGGAAAAATGAGGTGAGATGGATTGCCACAGTAGCCCCAAGGATGAACTCAAACATACCAATGATCATGGAGATGGCACAGGGCTGGGCAACATTTTATTCTCTTATATATAAAGTCATCATTATTTGGAACCAACTTGGTAGCAACTGATAATATCAACCCTCCATGTCTGCTGGGCTCCTGATATTTTATGCCATATACAATCTCTGACTCACCTCCCACATTCTCCATGAAATGAAACAATAAATCCCTTTAATTTTATCTCTCCCATGTTTGGTAACTCAATTTACTTCTCTTCATTCTGACCAGTGTCACCAAACAAATCCAAGCATTGAACTCTGTTCTTTTGAACATCCTCGTCCACCCGCAGACTACCCATTTTCCAGTTTCTTTTCTATGGTGCTGTAGCTGTGACTCCCATGCCCCATCCCTTCCCTACTAAGTACATAAGAGAGGGAAACTGCCGTTCATACCATCCCCTGAGTACACATCATGAGGTCATTACTGCTCTGATAATGAAGAACCCAAGTGATATGGCACATGCTAAAAACAAACCTGGGCATGTGGCAAGAGTGAATTAATCCTGGAAATTCTTGCAATCAATTTCTGTTAATTCTCATTCATTATTTTATATCATATATGTTATTATGTATTATATATTTTATATATATATGTGTATTGCTAAATCACTGACATTAAAGAAGATTGTAGATGCAAAATTGTGTAACACATAGTTTTGAAATAAATATCTTTTTGCATTTAAATGTTATATTTAGCCAGAATATCCTTTCTATTCAGATGCACCAAAACATGTGTTTAAATACATTTGTTAATTAGGATTGAAATAGACGGGCTTACAGATAGAAGAATATAATTTTGGAACCGTATCTCACACTGTAAACAGCACTGCAAAGGGATTAGTTAGAGGAATTTGGAGAAAATATGTGTGATGTGTGTATGTGATGTGTTTGTGTTTGCATGCGTACATGTATGTGTCATTGCTTATGAGCAATTGATGGTTTGTTCCACAGTTGACCTCTTGGTTTGTTTTGACTGAAGATAATTTAGTTTCTTCACCATATATTTTCACAGATATGGTTGATTTTATTCCTATATATTCCATCAAGCAAGGTCCATGTGTTTAGTCACCTTTTTATGTAGTTGAAATAAGGTAGAATCGAGTGAAAATGAAAATACAACATATCAAAACCTTTCGGACACAAAAAAGCAATACTCATAGGGAAATTCTTAGCAATAAATGCAGACATTAAAAAAAGAAAACAGATCCAAAACCATTAACTTAAACTGAAAACTTGAACAAATAGAAAAGGAAGAGCAAAAGAAGCCAAAAACTACAGAAAAAATAAAAGCATAATGATATGGCAGAAATAAACGAAAGAGAAAATAGCAAAACAACAGAAAGAATCAACAAAACCAGAAGTTGGTTCTTTGAAAGTATCAATAAAATAGACAAACGATTGGCTAGATTGATAAAAGAAAAAATGAAATGAAATAAACAGAGGACTTAAATAAGCAAATTGAGAAGTGAAAATTGTGAAATTACAACCAGTCCAACAGAGATAAAGATCAAAACTGATTACTATGAAAAATTGAACACCCAAATTTTTGAGTACCTGGATGAAATGGACACATTCCTAGAAACACACTATCGATCCAAACTAAGAAAAACAGAGGCAGAACATTTAAACAGATGCATTACAAAAGGAGAGATTGAAGACATCATCAAAAAATAAAAACTGCTGGAAAAAAAAAGCCCAAGAACAAATGGCTAAAGTGGAGAATTCTACCAAACATTTAGGGAAGAGTTGACACCAAATCTATTCAATGTCTTGGAAAGCATAGAAGAGGCAGGAACACTACCGGACTCTTTCTGTGAAGCCAGCACAGCTCTGCTACATAAACCAGGCCAAAAAAGAAAAAAAATCAAATCAAACCCGTTGCAGTTGAGTGGATTCTGAGTCCGAGCAACCTTGCAGGACAGAGAACTGCCCCATAGGGTTTTCAAGGAGCAGTCAGTAGATCTGAACTGTTGACCTCTTGGGTATATTCCAAGGAGTAGGATAACTGGATCCATTGGTAGTTCTATTTCCAGCTTTTTAAGGAAGTGCCAAATCGATTTCCAAAGTGGTTGTACCATTTACATTCCCATGAGCAGTGTAAAAGTGTTCCAGTCTCTCCACAACCTCTCCAACATTGATTATTTTGTGTTTTTTGGATTAATGCCCACCTTGCTGGAGTGAGATGGACTCTCATTGCAGTTTTGATTTGCATTTCTTAATGGCTAATGATTCTGAGCATTTCCTCTTGTATCTGTTAGCTACCCGAATGTCTTCCTTAGTGAAGTGCCTGTTCATATCCTTTGTCCATTTTTGAATTGGGTTATTTGTCTTTTCATTGTTGAGTTTTTGCATTATCATACAGATTTTAGGGATCAAACACTGATCGGCAATGTCATAGCTAAAAACTTTTTCCCAGTCTGTAGGTAATCTTTTTACTCTTTTGGTGAAGTCTTTCGGTGAGCGTGTTTGATTTTTAGGAGCTCCCAGTTATCTAGCTTCTCTTCTAGTGTTTGTGCATTATTAGTGATGCTTCGTATACTGTTTATGCCATGTATTAGGGCTCCTAATGTTGTCCCTATTTTTTCTTCCATGATGTTTATCATTTTAGATTTTATATTTAGGTCTTTGATCCATTTTGAGCTCATTTTTGTGCGTGGAGTGACATATGGGTCTTGTTTCATTTTTTTTTGCAGATGGATATCTAGTTATGCCAGCACCATTTCTTAAAAAAGACTGTCTTTTCCCCATTTAACTGTTTTGGGGCCTTTGTCAAATATCAACTACTCTTATGTGGATGGATTTATGTCTGGATTCTCAATTCTGTTTCTTTGGTCTGTGTATCTGTTGTTGTACCAGTACCAGGCTGTTTGGACTAATAGGTTCTAAAGTCAGGTAAAGTAAGGCCTCCCACTTTGTTCTTCTTTTTCAGTAATGCCTTATGTATCCAGGGCCCCTTTCCCTTCCATATAAAGTTGGTGACTTGTTTCCCCATCTCATTAAAGAATGTCGTTGGGATTTGGTTCGGAATTGCATTAAATGTGCAGATCACCTTTGGTAGAATAGACATTTTTATAATGTTAAGTCTTCCTATCCATGAGCAAGGTATGTTTTTCCACTTATGGAAGTCTCTTACGGTTGCTTGCAGAAGTGTACTGTAGTTTTCTTTGTATAAGTCTTTGACATCTCTGGTAAGATTTATTCCTAAGTATTTTATCTTCTTGGGGGCTACTGTAAATGGTATTGATTTGGTGATTTCCTCTTCGTTGTTCTTTTTGTTGGTGTAGAGAAATCTAACTGATTTTTATATGCTTATCTTGTATCCTGATACTCTGCTGAACTCTTCAATTAGTTTCAGTAGTTTTCTGGAGGATTCCTTAGGGTTTTCTGTGTATAAGATCATGTCATCTGCAAATAGAGATACTTTGATTTCTCCCTTGCCAATCTGGATGCCCTTTATTACTTTATCTAGCCTAATTGCTCTGGCTAGGACCTCCAACACAATGTTGAATAAGAGCGGTGATAAAGGGCATCCTTGTCTGGTTTCCAATCTCAATGGGAATGCTGTCAGGATCTCTCCATTTAGGGTGATGTTGGCTGTTGGCTTTGTATAAATGCCCCTTATTATGTTGAGGAATTTTCCTCCTATTCCTATTTTGCTGAGAGTTTTTATCATGAATGGGTGTTGAACTTTGTTATATGGCTTTTCTGCATCAATTGATAAAATCATGTGATTCTTGTCTTTTGTTTTATTTATGTGGTGGATTACATTAATTGTTTTTCTAATGTTGAACCATCCCTGCATACCTGGTAGGAATCCCACTTGGTCATGGTGAATTATTTTTTTTTTTGAAATGTTGTTCAATTCTATTGGCTGGAATTTTGTTGAGGATTTTTGCACCTATGTTCTTGAGGGATCCCACTGCCCACTGCCATTTTATTTATGTGGTGGATTACATTAATTGTTTTTCTAATGTTGAACCATCCCTGCATACCTGATATGAATCCCACTCAGTCATGGTGAATGATTTTTTTGAAATGTTGTTCAATTCTATTGGCTAGAATTTTGTTGAGGATTTTTGCATCTACGTTCAGGAGGGATATAGGTGTATAATTTTCTCTTCTTGTGGTGTCTTTCTGGCTTTGGTATCAGGGATATGCTGGCTTCATAGAATGAGTTTGGGAGTATTCTGTCCTTTTCTGTGCTCTGAAATTCCTTTAGTAGTAGTGGTCTTAACTCTTCTCTGAAAGTTTAGAAGAACTCTGTAGTGAAGCCTTCCTGGCCAGGGCTTTTTTGTTGTTGTTGTTGGGAGTTTTTTTTGATTACCTTTTCAATCTCTCCTTTTGTTATGGGTCTACTTAGTTGTTCTACTTCTGTTTGTGTTAGTTTAGGTAGGTAGTGTGTTTCTAGGAATTCATCCATTTCTTCAAGTTTTCAAATTTGTTAGAGTACAATTTTTCATAGTAATCTGATATGATTCTTTAATTTCAGTTGGGTCTGCTTTAATATCGCCCATCTCATTTCTTCTTCAGTTTATTTGCTTCCACTCCTGTTTTTCTGTTGTCAGTTTGGCCAATGGTTTATCAATTTTGTTGATTTTTTCCAAGAACCTGATTTGGTCTTGTTAATTCTAATCAATTGTTTTTCTGTTTTCTATTTCATTTGGTTCTGCTCTAATTTTTATTTTTTTCTTTTCTTTTGAAGCCTGAGGGTTTCTTTTGTTGCTCTCTTTCTATTTGTTCAAGTTGTATGGACAATTTTTTGATTTTGGCCCTTTCTTTTTTTTGGATGTGTGCATTTATTGATATAAATTGGCCTCTGAGCACTGCTTTCACTGTGTCCCAAAGGTTCTGATAGGAAGTTTTTTCATTCTCATTGGATTCTATGAATTTTTTTTATTCCATCCTTAATGTCTTCTATAATCCAGAATTTTTGAGCAGGGTATTCTTCAGTTTCCAAGTGTTTGATTTCTTTTCCCTGTTATTGATTTCCATTTTTATGGCCTTATGGTCAGAGAAGATGCTTTGTAATATTTCAATGTTTTAGATTCTGCTAAGGCTTGCTTTAGGACCTAATATGTGGTCTATTCTAGAGAATGTTCCATGTGACTAGAAAAGGAAGTATACTTTGCAGCAGTTGGGTGGAGTGTTCCGTATAAGTCTACGAGGTCAAGTTGGTTGATTGTGGCATTTAGATCTTCCGTGTCTTTCTTGAGCTTCTTTCTGGATGTCCTGTCCTTCACTGAAAGTGGTGTGTTAAAGTCTTCTATAATTATTGTGGAGCTGTCTATCTCACTTTTCAATGCTGATAAAGTTTGTTTTATATATCTCACAGCCCTGTCATTGGGTGCATCAATATTTAATACGGTTATATCTTCTTCGTGTATTGTCCCTTTAATCATTATATAGTGCCCTTCCTTATTCTTTATGATGGGTTTAATTTTAAAGTCTATTTTGTCAGAACTTAATATTGTCACTCTTACTCTTTTTTGGTTGTTGTTTGCTTGCTATATTTTAGTTTATTTGTGTCTCTAGGTCTAAGGTGTGTCTTTTGTAGGGAGCATATAGATGGATCTTGTTTTTTAATCCATTCTGCCACTCTGTCTCTTTATTGGTGCATTTGGTCCATTTACATTCAGGGTAATTATGGATAGGTATGAATTTAGTGCTATCATTTTGATGTCTTTTTTTGTGGGTTGTTGACAGTTTCTTTTCCCCACTTAGTTTTATGTGCTGAGTAGTTTATCTTTATATATTGTCTTTTCCTCATATGCATTGTTGCTTTTGTTGCTGCTGAGTCTCTATTTTTTTCTTGTATTTTATTTTGATGTGGAGGATAGTTTGTCTCCTTTGTGGTTACCTTAATATTTATCCCTATTTTTCTAATTTTGAACCTAACTTTTACTTCTTTGTATGGCCTTGTCTTACTCTCCGTATGAATGATCTGTGACTACATTTCTTAATTCCTCTTTATTGTTTTAATGTTGTCTTCTTTTACATAATAACATCGGTCTTTCCCTGTTTTGAGCATTTTTTGATCTTGATTCTTTTTTGTGATTTTCCTGTCTGGGTTGAAATCTGATTGCTCTGCCCAGTGTTCTAGTCTTGGGTTGATGCTTGATATTATTGATTTTCTAAACAACGAACTCCCTTTAGTGTTTCCTGTAGTTTTGTTTTGGTTTTTCCAAAATCCCTAAACTTTTCTTTATCTGGAAATGTCCTAATTTCACCTTCATGTTTGAGAGACAGTTTTGCTGAGTATATGATTCTTGGCTGGAAATTTTTTCTTTTCCTTCAATAGTTTATATAAGTCAGCCCATTGCCTTCTTGCCTGCATAGTTTCTGCCGAATAGTCTGAGCTTATTCTTATGGACTCTCCTTTGTAGGTGACTTTTCATTTATAACTAGCTGCTCTTAAAATTCTCTCTTTATCTTAGGTTTTGGCAAGTTTGATAGTAATATCTCTTGGTGACTTTCTTTTAAAATCTACCTTATGTGGAGTTTGTTGAGCATCTTGGATAGATTTGTTCTCATCTTTCACGATATCAGTGAAGTTTTCTGCCAACCAATCTTCAACAATTCTCTCTCTATATTTTCTGTTATCCCTCCCTGTTCTGGTGGTCAAATCACTCATAGGTTATTTCTCTTGACAGAGTCCCACATGATTCTTAAGTTTTCTTCATTTTTTAAAATTCTTTTGTCTGATTTTTTCTTCAAATATATTGGTGCCAAGTGCTTTATCTTCAAGGTAACAAATTCTGCCTTTCACTTGCTGAATTCTGCTCCTCTGACTTTCTACTGAATTGTCAAATATTGTAATTTATTGTTAGTCTTCTGAATTTCTGATCACTGTCTGTCTGGATTCTTGCAGGTTATTAAATTTTTCATTATGTTTTTGAATAACCTTTTTAATTTCTTCCACTGATTTATCTGTGTGTTCCTTGGCTTGTTCTGCCTTTTGGCTGATCTATCTCCTAATTTTGCTCCTGATGTCTGAAGAGTTCTGTATGTTAATCTTTTGATTTCTGCATCCAGTAATTCTGGGAAGACACCTTCATCCAGAAGTTTCATTGATTCTTTGTTTTGAGAACTTGTTGAGACAATTTTGGTCTGTTTTTTTTATGTGACTTATATCGATTGTTGTCTCTGAGTCATCTATCAGTTATTGTGTTAGTTTATTTTATGTTTGCTTACTGTTTCTTAGCTTCTTGCTTTGTTTTGTTTTGCTATGCCCAAATGGGTTGCTTGAGTGAGCTAGCTTGATTATTTTTGCCTTTGGAGCTCTGTCATCCTGTCATCAGTTGGCTAGAGTTGTTATCAGGTATATCAGTCTAGAAGTCCATTCACTTTTCTTGTAGGAATTCAGCAAAGGTGTTCAGGTAGCTGGTCCTCAAGTGTGTGGTAAGAGCTCTGTCCTACAGTCTTAGAGGGGCAGGGGTGATTTGTGTAGGTACTGGTATCTGGTTGCAACAAGAAGTCATGCTGTGAACAAGGCAGGGGGCTGAGAATCATCCCCATGTGTCTCTGAGGA
The DNA here is from genome assembly GCF_030014295.1 of Loxodonta africana. Taxonomy (NCBI): domain Eukaryota; kingdom Metazoa; phylum Chordata; class Mammalia; order Proboscidea; family Elephantidae; genus Loxodonta; species Loxodonta africana. The sequence goes on from NC_087362.1 coordinate 24,730,739, forward strand.
AAGCATGTCCCTGTTCCCTAGAGCATACAGGTGGGTGGGTTTGCAGATGGACCATGGGGACACAATGTTTTTGGTATTAAGGACTGGGAGATAGCAGTTATCCTTGGGCCTCTGTTGCGGGTGGCTGGGTGACTGGATTGAAGCCACATGTCCTTAGGCCCCTCATAGGGGTAGGTGAGGACCCTGTTTAATAGGCAAAGTCATGTCAAACGTCATACCCCCACACCTCCACCGCACAGCTGAAAGAGTTCTATTCTGCCAACAAGGGTCTAATCTCCTGAAATAGGCCCACACAGGTCCATGCAGTGGGGAAAGGTATTCAAAGTCTGTGGGCCTTTTATGTCTGGTCAGGAGCCGCTTCTGTCCTGAGCTCCCCAGGTTAGTGGAGCTGGCAAATTATCTCTTCCCCCAGTTGTGAATTTTTTCCTTCTCCAAGGCCAGGAGGATGGCTCCAGGTGCTCAACGGGGCCTATGTCACGCCCAGGAAAATCAATAGCTACCGAAGCCGTCTTGGGGGCAGGTTTGAGGTAAAATATATGCAAGTACTTAGCTTTTGCTGAGAGCGCCTTTTTTTTCTGGTTCCAGAGTTATGAGTAGGCTATGAGGTCTGTTGGCTGCTTCTCCTTATGGAAACCGTGGCCAATGCTACAACATCCCTCCACAGCCACTCCTGGGAATGGTGCCTGAGGAGATTTAGGTCCAGTAACTCCTCTCCACTTTTGAACCAACTCTCCCAGCCCCTGACCCTCAGTCTGTTTTCTAACTTTGGCTTTAATGTTCAAGGCTCCTGGGTTGTCATAAACATAATTGTGTCATTTGTTTTTTCAGGTCTTTGTTGTAAGAGGGTTCTCAGGAAGTGCCTGGCTATTCTGACATCTTGGTACCTCCTCTCCCAAGGGGCCATTTATGCAGTGAGGAACCACCTGGAAAAAGGTCAGTGACCTGCTCTAGGCCTTGCAGTTCTCAAGGTCTGACCTGGCTGTGACCCCAGATGAAATGGCAAAATTCCTTGGAAGACAAAGCAATGTTAGTGACCTATGCAAACAATGCAGTTTAAAATATTATTCCAATATGCCCATTTGAGTTTTTATAATTAAGAAATACAACAGGTTCCACACATTACTTGACCATTTTTATAATATGTTAACTAATTTTCATTCTTGGATGTCACAATTTTTTTTCTGATTATGGAAGTATAATTTCTAATAAGTGTAGTTTATTTAATTAGTTCATTCATAAGATAAAAAATTATCTCATACACACTGCTAAGTCACAACTGAAGCCACTTCTGAAGCCCATCTTCCACCCAAAGATTAGACAGGCCTATAAAACAAACAATAACAAAAGTGACAAACTTGTGTCTTAGTTCAACCAATTATAGGAGACCAAACGGACAACATCTGCTCAAAAGCCAAGATGAGAAGGCAGGAAGGGAAGGAAACTTGGAGAAATGGACATGGAGAACCCAGCGTGGAAAGGGAAAGGCGGACAGTGCTGACACAATGCGTGGATGGCAACAAATGTTACAATTTGTGTATAAATTTTGAATAAGAAACTAATTTGCACTGTAAAATTTCACCTTAAATAGAATACAATTTAAGAAAATGAGCTCATATTTTGGGTTTGAGTTTCTAATTAATGTATGCTTTGCAATTATCTTTGTATTTGTGGAGTGGTTGGTATTTTTTATTTCTTATTTTTAAGAAGTAAGTTTCACATAGAGCTGGAAATGTGTAGATCTTTAAAGCTCAGTGTTATGGATTGAACTGTGTCTCCCCAAAATATGTCTTATGAAATGTAACCTCTATACCTGTGGTTTGAAATTCTACCCACCTAAATGATAAGAAAATAAATTTCTGCTTTTTAAAGCCACTCAGTTGTGGTATTTCAGTTATACCAGTAGTGGATAATGAAGACATGACTCAGTACGAAAGTGTAGGGTGCTGCTAAAATGTGGAAGTGGTATCGTAATTGGGTCATATGTGGGGGATGGAAAAATTTGAAGGTGCCTAATAGTAAAAGCCTAGATTCCCTTGAAGAGCCTATTGGTAGAATTATGGATGCCAAAGGCAATTCTAGTGAAGACTCAGAAGGAAATGAGGAAGGCCATAGAGAAATTCTCTATCGTCTTAGAGAATACATACTTTTCTAAATTCTGTTAAAATGTTTGGTGGAAGATAGATGATGTGAGCGATGGATTTGGATATCTGGCTGAGAACACTTAGAAGCAAGCTCTTGAAGTCGTCAAATGGTTTCTCCTTGTTGCTTATGGTAAAATGTGAAAGGGAAGAAATGGATTTACAACTGTACAACATGAAAAAAGAATGTAAAGATTTGGAAAACTCTGCTGCACATATAATGACACGTGTCCTAAAACTATCACCAAGGGTGTGGCTACACAATCTTTTTTTTTTTTTTTAATTTTTTGTTTGTACTATTTTTAATTTCACATTTTTAAAAATTTTGTTGTTTTTTAAGAGAAAGTTTACAAATCAAGTCAGTCTGTCATATAAACATTTACATAAACCTTGCTATGTACTCCTAGTTGCTCTCCCCACAATAATACAGCACACTCCTTCTCTCCACCCTGTATTTCCATATCCATTCAGCCAGTTTCTGTCCACACTCAGCCTTTACATCTCCCCTCCAGACAGGAGCTGCACACATAGTCTCATGTGTCTACTTGATCCAAGAAGCTCACTCCTCACCAAAATAATTCACTGTCCTCTCCAGTCCAATCCCTGTCTGAAGCATTGGCTTTGGGAATGGTTCCTGTCTTGGGCTAGCAGAAGGTCTGGGGACCATGAAACTCTGGGGTCCTTCTAGTCTCAGTCAGACCATTAAGCCTGGTCTTTTGGGAGAATTTGAGGTCTGCATCCCATGGCTCTCCTACTCCCTCAGGGGTTCTCTGCTGTGTTCCCTGTCAGGGCGGTCATCCGTTGTAGCCGGACCCACCTAGTTCTGGTCTCAGGCTGATGTAGTTTCTGATTTATGTGGCCCGTTCTTACTCCTGGGCTCATACTTACCTTGTGTCTTTGGTGTTCTTCATTCTCCTTTGCTCTAGGTAGGTTGAGCTGAATTGATGCATCTTAGATGGCCACTTGCTTGCATTTTAGACCCCAGACAACATTCTCCAAAACGGGATGCAGAATGTTTTCTTAATAGATTTTATTATGCCAATTGATTTAGATGTCCGCTGAAACCGTGGTCCCCAAACTCCTGCCCTTGCTACACTGGCTTTCGAAGCGTTCGGTTTATTCAGGAAACTTCTTTGCTTTTGGTTTAGTCCTGTTATGCTGACCTCTCCTGTATTGCGTGTTGTTCTTCCCTTCACCTAAATTAGTTCTTGTCTACTGTCTCCCTTCTTCCCTTCCTTCCCCTACTCATAACCATCAAAGAATATTTTCTTCTCTGCTTAAAGTATTTCTTGAGTTCTCATAAGAGTGGTCTTATACAATATTTGTCCTTTTGGAACTGACTAATTTCAGTCAGCATAATGCCTTGCAGATTCCTCCATATTATGAAATGTTTCAGATTCATCGTTGTTCTTTATCGATGCATACTATTCCATGGTGTGAATATATCATAATTTATTTATTCATTCATTTGTTGATTGGCACCTTGGTCGCTTCCAATATTTTTGCTATTGTAAACAAACAGTGCCGCAAAGAACATGGGTGTGCATCTACCTGTTCGTGGAAAGGCACTTGCTTCTCTAGGATATATTCCAAAGAGTAGGATTGCTAGTTCATATGGTAATTCTATTTCTAGGTTTCTAAGGAAGCACGAAATTGATTTTGAAAGTGGTTGTACCATTTTACATTCCCACCGGCAGTGTGTAATTGTTCCAGTCTCTCTACAACCTTTCCAATACTGATTATTTCGTGTTTTTTGGATTAATGCCAGCCTCGTTGGAGTGAGATGGAATCTCATTGTAGTTTTGGTTTGCATTTCTCTAATGGTTAATGATCATGAACATTCCTCTTGTATCTGGTAGCTATCTGAAAGTCTTCTTTAGTGAAGTGCCTGTTCATATCCTTTGAGCATTTTTGTAATTGGGTTATTAGTCTTTTTAGTGTAGATTTTAGAGATCAGCTGCTGATCAGAGATGTCATAGCCAAAAACTTTTTCCCAGTCTGTAGGTCATCTTTTTACTCTTTTGGTGAGTCTTTGGATGAGCATAGGTGTTTGACTTTTAGGAGCTCACAGTTATGTAATTCCTCTTCTGGTGTTTGTACCCTTCTAGTAATGTTTTGTCTGCTGTTTATGCCATGTATTATGGCTCCTAGTGTTGTCCCTGTTTTTTTTCCATGTTCTTTATCATTTTAGATTTTATATTTAGGTCTTTGATCCATTTTGAGTTTGTTTTCATGCATGGTATGAGGTATGGGTCTTGTTTCATTTTTTTGCAGATGGATATAAAGTTATGGCAGCACCAATTGTTAAAGAGACTGTCTTTTCCCCATTTAACAGACTAACAGACTTTGGGACTCGTTTAAATATCAGCTATGCATATGTGAATGGATTTATGTCTGGATTCTCAATTCTGTTCCATTGGTCTATGTATCTGTTGTTGAACTAGTACCAGGCTGTTTTGACTACCGAGGCGGTATAATATGTTCTAAAATCAGGTAGTGTGAGCTCTCCCACTTTATACTTATTTTTCAATAATGCTTTACTTATCCAGGGCATCTTTCCATTCCATATGAAGTTGGTGATTTGTCTTTCCATCTCATTAAAAAATGTCACTGGTATTTGGATCAGGATTGCCTTATATCTATAGATGGCTTTGGGTAGGATAGACATTTTTACAATGTTGAGTCTTCCTATCCATGAGCAAGGTATGTTTTTCCACTTGGGTAGATCTCTTTTAGTTTCTTGTAGTAGTGTCTTCTAGTTGTCTTTGTATAGGTCTTTTACATCCCTGGTTAGGTTTATTCCTAAGTATTGTATCTTCTTAGGGGCTATTGTAAATGGTATTGACTTGGTGATTTCCTCTTCGTTGGTGTAGAGGAATCCAACTGATTTATGTATGATTATCTTCTATTTTGATACTCTGATAAACTCTTCTACTAGTTTTAGTAGTTTTCTTGAGGATTGTTTAGGTTGTTTTGTGTATAAAAGCCTGTCATCTGCAATCAGAATTAATTTCACTTCTTTGCCAATTTGGATGCCCTTTATTTGTTTATTAATTTGTCTAGCCTAATAGCTCTGGCTAGCACCTCCAGCAGAATATTGAGTAAGAGTGGTGATAAAGGGCCTCCTTGTCTGTTTCCTGTTCTTGAGAGGAATGCACTCAGTCTATCTCTGTTTAGGATGATATTGGCTCTTGGCTTTGTAGAAATGCCCTTTATTATGTTGAGGAATTTTCCTTCTCTTGCTAATTTGCTAAACGTTTTTATTATGAGTGTGTATTGGACTTTGTCAAATGCCTTTTCTGCATCAATTGATAAGATCACGTGGTTCTTGTCTTTTGTTTTATTTATGTGATGGATTACATTGATTGTTCTTCTAATGTTGAACCATCCCTGCACACCTGGTATGAATCCCACTTGTTCATGGTGAATTATTTTTTGATACGTTGTTGAATTCTATTGGCTAGAATTTTGTTGAGGATTTTTGGGTCTAAGTTCATGAGGGATAACCCAGAAAAAAACCCAGTGCCGTGGGATATAGGTCTGTAATTTTCTTTTCTTGTGGAGTTTTCACGTGGTTTTGGTATCAGGGATATGCTGGCTTCATAGAATGTATTTGGGAGTACTCTACCCTTTTCTATGCTCTTTAGTAGTAGTGGTGTTAACTCTTCTCAGAAAGTTTGATAGAATTCTCTAGTGAAGGCATCAGGGCCAGGGCTTTTCTTTGTTGGGAGTTTTTGGATTGTTTTTTTATCAATCTCTTCTTTTGTTCTAGGTTTATTTATTTGTTCTGCCTCTGTTTGTGTTAGTTTAGGTAGCTAGTGTGTTTCTAGAAATTTGGTCCATTGCCCCTAGGTTTTCAAATTTGTTATAGTGCAGCTTTTCGTAGTACTCTGTTATGATTCTTGTAATTTCATTTGGGCTTGTTGTGATATCGCCCATCTCATTTCTTATTCGGGTTATTTGCTTCATCTCCAGTTTTTCTTTTGTCAGTCTGGCCAGTGGTTTATCAATTTTGTTGCTGTTTTCAAAGAACCGTCTTTTGCTTTTGTTAACTCTTTCGATTGTTTTTCTGTTTTCTATTTCATTTAATTCTGCTCTAGTTTGTATTATTGGCTTTCTTGGACGGTGCCTAAAGTTTCCTTTTGTTGCTCTCTTTCTATTTGTTCAAGTTGTAGGGATAATTCTTTAATTTTGGCCCTTTCTTCTTTTTGTATGTGTGCATTTACTGATACAAACGGACCTCTGAGCACTGCTTTCGCTGTGTCCCAAAGGTTCTGATGGGAAACGTCTTCATTCTCATTGGATTTCACTGCCTCCAACAATTGATTCAAGTTCTAGTTTCTCCATACCTTCACCAAGAATCCTGTTTTAAATATTTGTTTGTTTATTGGCTGGTTATTTTCTATTTGTAATTTTATACCTTCTTTCAGTAGATGTAGAGTGTTATCTCCTTGGGAATTTAGTTTGCGCTTCCCTGAGGAGTAGTGGTATTGGGCATTTTTAGCCCCATGTTGGCCACTTCATTATCTTACTTTGTTAAGTGTCTTCACTGTTCTCAGGTGCTTAACACATCACTTGTCTTTCTGCTGAGGTTGAAGCACAGTCCCTCACCAAGGCCAAAGACTGACATTATCTCCCTCAGCTAAAAACCCTCTTCTGGGTACCTGCCCCGCTTAAATTTCCTGGCAGGTCAAGCCCTTTTCTTACTCCTGTCTGCTGTCTTAGTTGAGATGCTCTTCCTCTCAGATTTTTTTTTGAAAAATGTAAAACATTTATTCAAGTTTAATTCCCTTAGAAAGGTATTCCTAACTTACCCACTCACAATAAAATTATCTCCTTTCTTAATCTTGCACAGCCCTCATGTACTTATCATAGTTTAGAATGATCTATTGCACGATGCTGTGTGATCTTCCTTCTTAATTCTCCCTCTAGACCAGGGGTCAGCAAACTTTTTCCTGTCAAGGGCCATATGACAAATATATAGCCTTTCATGGGACACATTGTCTCTGAGAAAACTACTCACTCTGTTGACTGAGTGTGAAAGCAGCTCTAGACAATACAGATGGGCATGGCTGTGTTCCAGTCAAATTTCATTCACCATATAGGCAATGGGCTGTGAGACATAGTTTTTGAATGCCTACTTTTGACTGAAGGCTCAGGACAAGAAGCTAATTCCCTGCATCCTGACCACTATATATTCTACCTCGCATAGGGATGTATACACAGAATGAAACATGCTATGTGAAGTCATGGTGGAGATTGACATTGCTAAGTGCTCATTTCAGTGATAGAGAGAAACAGACACATAATGTAAGAGCAACCACTATTGATTCTGTATTCAGAATGTGAAAACTTAGAGAAGTTCATCTTGCTCAGAATCCACACAAATTGGAACTCTCCACACAGGACCTGGGAAGTTCACTTGAGACTTCCTCATTACAGAGGCCACAGAGTAGAAGGATGTCCCCAGGGATAGTGAATGCTCAGAAATCTCCATAATTCATCCTTCCATTTCAGCCCAATAGCTTGCATTTCTCTCAGGTTACCTCTGGTCTGAGGGAAAGAATTCTATGCCCAGAGAGAGAGAAAGAGCACTAGGATGAGAGGCGGAGATTACCCTCACAAGGCCCAAAGCAGAAACGTTCCCCTAGTGGTCCACGATCCAGAGTCTTCTCCTCAGACCCCTCCTCCTTTTACTCCCTCAAGCCCATCCCATGTAAATCACTAGAGATATAAAACACCACAGCAGGTACCCCAAGACCAGGATGCCCTGAATCAACAACCTCTCCACGTTAATCAGAGCTGACCGTGGAGATAGAACTCTTCTGGTTTATGCTTGACTTCAGGACATCTCCCTTGTCAGAATCAGTGGCTTTCATCTGTACGCCCTGTGTTCAACAAAGGAAGACTTCAGTTCCTAGGTGCAAGGTCCCACATGCAGCTGTTGATGTCCATCTCAGGGGTGGAGAATCTCTCCGACAACATCACCTTCACCTGTGCTAAATCTGGCTTTCCTTTCATTAGCTATCACACTTAATGGAATATGAGTGTGAGGTGGCCAATGATCACCTGTCACCAAGGTCAAATCCAAGAGCTCAGTGTATATGACTTGATATGCCCAAATAGGTTGAACCTGTGAGCTACTTTGATTAGTGCCTTCCTTAAAATTCTCACATCCTGTCACCAGGTGGTTAGAGTTTCTACCAAGTATGTGAGCTCAGAAGTCCTTTCTCTTTTCTTGTGTGGATATAGCCTGTTTCCAGGTTATCCATCAAAGAGTGTGGTGCAGGCTCTCACCTACCATCCCAGATCGTCAGGGCTATATAGGGGTGATTGGAGCAGGCGCAGGTATCTGGCTGCATTAGGGGGTCATGTGCTGAGTAAGGTAGGGGCTGACCTCTGCCCCTGAGTGGAAGGGCTGTCCCTGTTCATCAGAGTGCATAGATGGCTGGTTTTTGCAGGTAGATTTCAGGCACCCAATGCTGTTGGCTGTTCTAACTGGGAGGGCCACTTATTCTCAGACCCCTGTTGTGGGTGGCTAGTTGTACTGGTGAAGCCACCTCAGACCCCTGATGTGGGTGGGTGAGGACCCTGCTTAATGGGCAGGACTGTGTCAAAATTCAGGAATCTGTCACTCCCCCTTATCTGTTGTAGTTGAAAATAGGCTTCAGGTATATAGCCTGTTGCACTATGCTAATGAGAGCCTACAGTGTTGAATGGGCCCACACAGGTCTACACAGGGGTAAAAGGCGTTCAAAGTCTGTGGATACCTTACACGTGTAACTAGGCAAAGGGAGAGTGCCTGCCCTGTGTTCCCAGCTTAGGGGTTTTTTTTAAAGCATAGGGACTAGTTTGGGTGCAGTTAGCCTCGAGTTTCCTGCTTAGAGGAGCAGGTAGTTTTCTTTTTGTGTGTTAATTTGTTTATTTGTTTCCTCCCCAAGTCAGGAGATTGGCTCAGGTGCAAGGGGTTCCACTTGGGCATGAGGGGTGCTACAAACACTGAACACTGCGGGACCTGGACCAGAGCAGATCTGGAAGGGGGCAGTGAGGAGAAGAAAGGCATTTCCTAGAGGGGGAAGGGTTATTTGGATCCCACTTTTTACGTTAGAGTCTTACACTTAACTTTCGCAGATCCAATGCCAATCCACCCTGGTTCCAGATGCTTGTACAGGCTCCATACTGCTTGATTTCTCCCAACATGCTAAAAGCACTTCCCAAGTGCTACTGCTTGTCTCAGCCCCCATGTGCCAAACTGTGCAGACTGTACAATTCTGGCTTCGTCAGGTGTGGTATTTCTTTGCTGCTTCTGAGCTGTCTCTCTCTCTCCCGTTATGGCTGAGTCTGACACCTCAACTTTGTCTTTGATATTCTGGGGTACTATACTGTCATATCTAATTGATTCACTTGTTTTTTCAGGTCTTTGTTGTAAGAGGAACCACAGGAAGCATCTGATTATTCTGCCACCTGACCCACTCCAGCTTAGCGTATTGGAAACTGAGCAGTCTGAAACTTGAGGATGCTGGCACGTATTGTTGTGTAAGAGAAGCACCAGGAGCCACAGTGAAGGGCAGGTGGGCAAAACTCTCCTTCGGCATGATGCCAGGTTTGTGCTGGGCTGCAGGGGGCGCTTAGGTCACACAGAACACAGGCGCCACCACAGGAGCAGGTGCATTGAATGATGAGTGAACTTTTTCTGTTATGTCTTGAGTTTCCCGATTCATCTATGCCAACAGCCTCTCTAGGGACTTTTAACACTCATTCATACGTGTCTTATTTTTCTCAAGCCAAGAGCCTGAGGAGGAAACTCCTTGGGAGTTCCTGTAAAGACAGGGGAGAAACAATCAAAGCTGGGATGAGAATCAGTCCTTTCCAGCATGATCATTGGTTACTCCATGCCCTGAACTTCTGATCCACATGTACTTCTTTCAACACATTCAGTTTCTCTCTTTGCTCCTTATTCCAATGACGGTCTGTTACATTTTTATGAGGGTATTTGTCCCAGTCCAATAAATATCTATTGAAAAAATTATCTTTATTTTATTTATTTTACATCTATGAGGTAGGTGATAGCTTATCTGCCATTTTGAAAGTGAAGGAAACTGAAGTTTGGAGATATTAAATGAAGTACAAAAATGTCCAATGATCATAAGGAAAAACTTAAGAATAAATACCAGAATATCTAGCTTTAGAAAAAACACACTCAACTGCTCAAAGATAGAGAAAATCCTTCTAGTTTAAGGAAGAGTCACTTGAACCTACCCCATGTGTTGTGCAAATGCATAAAGAACAGGGGCTTCTCTGGAGGATGCACAGGCCCTCAGGGTCTACAGAACTCCAGAAGTTACCTCAGCACCTTGCAGGTCTTGATGTGAAGAGACCATGGGAGGGGGAAGTATCTCAATTCCAGATGCAACCTCCTTTTAGGGAGGGTTCTGGCCTGCAGGGGCCACTCAGGGTACATGGAACTCAGGAGACCAGCCCCAGGGGAGGTACAGAGGATACTGGGAAGTGATTTCCTGTCAGGGTCAGGGTTTTCCTGTTCAAAAGATAATTTAAAATAGAAATTGACAAGGCTGCTGTTGTGTTTATAAATATCCTCTTCTAATGGGAACAGCACATGTCTGTCAGTTTGCTGTACTGTGATGGCTTGCGTGTTGTTGTGATACTGGAAGCTCTGTCACCAGTATTTTATATACCAGCAAGGTCAACCTTGATGGACTCACCCTTGATGGACAGGTTTTGCTGGTGCTTCCAGACTCAGAAAGACTAGGAAGAAAGGCCTGGTAGTCTACTTCTGAAAAAACTGACCAGTGAAAATTTTATGGATAGCAGCGGAACATTGTCTGATACAGTGCCAGAAGATGAAGCCCTCAGGTTGGAATGCACTTAAGAGATGACTGGGGAAGAGCTGCCTCCTCAAAGTAGAGTTCACCTTAAAGACGTACTTTGGAGCCAGGCTTTTAGAACCTTCGTATGCAGATGTGGCAGAACTCAAAATGAGGAAATATCCATTAATAATGGAAATGCGGAATGTACAAGGCAGAAATCTAGGAAAATTGTAATTTGTCAAAAATGAAATAGAATGCATAAAGATCCTTACTTTAGGCATTAGTGAGCTGAAATATACTGGTATGGGCCATTTTGAAGCAGACGGTCATGTGGTCTCCTAGTCGGCAATGTAAAATTGAAGACGAATGGTTTCACATTCATTGTCGAAAAGAACATCTCAAGATTTAGCCTCAAGTGCAAAGCTGTTAGTGATGGAATAATATCCATACACTTACGAGGAAGAACAGTTAATACGGCTATTATTCCAGTTTATGCACCAACCACTGATGCCAAAGATGAGGAATTCGAAGATTTTTACCAACTTCTGGAGTCTAAACTTGATCAAACATGCAATTAAGGTGCATTGATAATGACTTGTGATTGGAATGCAATAGTTGAAAACCAAGAAGAAAGATGTGTAATTGGAAAATATGGCCTTGGTGATAGAAGCGATGCCAGAGATAACATGATAGAATTCTGAAAATCCAGTGACTTGTTTACTGCAACTACCTTTTTCAACAACATCAAGGGTGACTATACACATGGACATCACATAGGAAAACCATAGGAATCAAATCTACTACATCTGTTTAAAGAGACTACGGAGAAGCTCATGTCATCCGCCAGAACAAGGCCAAGGGCTCACTCAGAACGGATCATCATTTGCTCATATGCAAGTTCAAGTTGAATCCGAAGAAAATTAAAACAAATCTACAACAACCAAAATATGACTTGGAGTATATCACACCTTAATTTGGAGGCCATCTCAAGAATAGATTTGACTCATTGAACACAAATGACTGAAAACCAGACAGCTTGTGGAATGACATCAAAGGTGTCATACATGAAGAAAGCAAAAGGTCATTAAAAAGATAGAAAAAAAAAAAAAAAAGGATGTCGGAAGAAACCCTGAAATTTGCTCTTGAACGTGAGTAGCTAAAGTGAATGAAGAAACGATCACGTGAAAGAGATAAACAGAAGATTTCAAGGGGTGGTTAAAAAAGACAAACTAAAGTATTATAATGAAATGTGCCAAGACCTGGAGTTAGAAAACCAGAAAGGGAGAACACTTTTCTTAATTTGGAGGAACTAATCCAATGATTCAAGCCTTGAGTTTCAATATTCAAAGATTCTATGGAGAAACTATTGAATGACATAGGAAGCATCAGGAGAGTATGGAGGAAATACACAGTCACTGTACTAAAAAGAACTGGTCGATGTTCCACCATTTCAGAAGGTAACATATGATCAAGAACCAATGGTATCGAAGGAAGAAGTTGAAACTGCATTGAAGGCATTCGGGTAAAACAAGCCTACAGGAATTGTCAGAATAATGATGGAGGTGTTTCAACAAATGGATACAGTGCTGGGGTTGCTAACTCATCTATGCCAAGAAAAATGCAAGACAGCTACCTAGCCAACCAAAGAGTAGAAATCCTTATTTGTGCCCATTCCAAAGAAAGGTGAGCTAATTGAATGTAGAAATTATCCAACATCATTAATCTTTTGTTGAACATAATTCTAAAACTGTTGCAGCAATGCATTGATAGGAAACTGCTAGGAAATCAAGCCAGATTCAGAAGAGGACAAAGACTTAGGAATATCATTGCTGATGTCAGATGGGTGTTCACTGAACACAAAGAACAGTAGAAAGATCTTTGCCTGTGTTTTATTGGCTATGTGAAGGCATTTGACTGTGTAGATTATCCAAATTATTGATAACATTCCAAAGAATGAGAATTCCAGAACACTTAATTGTGCTCATGAGGAACTTGTACATAAACCAAGATGCAGTATTTGGAAAAGAACAAGGAGATATTGTGAAGTGTAAAGTCAGGAAAGGTGTGCATCAGGGTTGCATTCCTTCACGATACTTATTCAATCTCCATGCTGAGGAAATAATCTGAGAAGCTGGTCTATATGAAGAAGAATGCAGCATCACGACTGGAGAAAAAACTCACTGAGAACCTGTGATATGCAGATGACACAACCTTGCTTGCTGAAAGTGAAGAGGACTTGCAGCATTTACTGAGAAAGATCAAAGATTTGAGCCTTCAGTATGAATTACATCTCCACAGAAAGAAAACAAAAATCCTCACAACTGGACCAATAAGATACATCATGATAATGAGTGGATTGGAGGGTATGACCCAGAGGATGGTGAAACAGAGTACTCACAGAAATTCCAGGGCAGAGCCAGCATCACCGGCGACACATCCACGAACACAGTCTATTTGGAGCTGAATAGTCTGAGCTCTGAGGATACAGCTGCGTATTACTGTGCAACCACACAGTGTGATAACCACACTCTGACTGTGTCAGAAATCCTGAGGAAGGAGGCAGCCATGTCAGAAGGAGGCAGGAGATGAGAGGGAAAATTTGGGTGACAACTTCCCTAAATGATTGAGAAAAAGAAACAATAGGAAATGCATTCACTATAATTAGGTGAGGAATAGTGATACCCAACTGAACATATGTAAATACCATGGAAATTTCTACAGTGTGGATATCAGGAATGAGGCACAAAGTTATTGAAAGTACAAATTTCCCATGCAACAATTACTCTGTAAGTGAAATTCATATTCAGGAGAGAGTTTCAATTGGTTGAGTATAAGTTTCAAAGTCAGTTGGGTAATTATCATGGAGGACAATTTTTAGATTACATAGTAACTCTACATTTAACTTCAAAAAAAAAGAAAACTTGCCCTGCTACCTTCCAAGGAAGCTGTATCATTTTACATCACCATCAGCAAAGAATGAGAATTCTTAGTACTCCAAATTATTGTCAAAATACTGTTGACAGTATTTTGGATTTTAGCCATTCTCATAGGCTATGAATGTTATCTCTTGGTTGTAATTTACAGTTCCCTAAGGAATGATCTTTTGTTTTTTTTTAAGGAATGATCTCTTTGAATATCTTTTTTGGTGAGATATTTGTTTAGAAGTTAGGTCAACACTTTTTTTAAATTGCTTTCTTTTCTCCAGTTAAGTGTCCTTGTATATTCAAGATACAAGTCATTTACAAAATATATGATTTTCAAATATTTATCCTGGTCTCTTACTTTTCATTTTCTGACTTTTGCAGAGTGAAAAAATATAGTTTTCATATTGGCCAGTTTATTAATATTTTACCTTTTGTTGATCATGTTTTTGATGGTAAATCTAAAACACATTTTCTCATTCACGGTCACTCAAAATTTTTCCCATGACTCTAAGCACAGAACATACTAAAGGAATTGGGAGTTAGACTTCATCTTTTGATGTTGAAAGTATATACATGAGTCATTTGGAATTCTTCTGTATGAGCTGTTTGTCTCCTCCTCTATATTAAAAAAAAAAATTCAATCATTTGTTAACATGAGTATGGACTCATGGGTATTGGTTTTATAATTTGTGTCATAATCCAACATTCTGCTATTTATTTAGTGTTCGAAAACTTCCAGCTTGTTTAGCGATTCAGAGCCTTTTCAGTTTGGCTCCCAACATTTACCATGCAGTTACTTAATTGTTCATATCCTGTAGCTAGTCAGAATCATTGCCCCAGGCACTCAATGCAAAATGAACAAACAAACAAAATTATCAACTAGATAGCAATGCTTATGTGTAGGTACCTTTGCCTTTAGTTTTACAGATTGCATCCATTTCCAAAGTTACTTAGGTTAACACCTTTCCCCCTACCCTCTTCAGTGAGTTGTTTCATAAATTTGTAACACCATTAATTTTTTTAGAGAGTGTACATTCTGTCCTGACCTCTTAAATTATATGTATTAAAAAAAAAAAAGCCCGTTGTCGACGAGTTGATTCCGACCCAAAGCCACACTATAGGACAGAGTAGATTTGCCCCATTGGGTTCCCAAGGAGCACCTGGTGGATTCAAACTGCTAACATTTAGTTAGCAGCTGTAGCACTTAACTACTATACCACCAGGGTTATATATATATATATATATATATATATATATATACACACACATATTATTTGTTCCATACATGAAGTTACACCCTGCTGGAAAGTTCTATGTACCATGATAGGTGCAGAGTGTCATGTGTGCCCCACAGCAATAGAATAGAGACAAAGTTTACCACTCTTAAACTCACATGGGCTTTACCTTATTGTACACCCCTCTCCAAATTCCTGGTAGTCACCTATCCGTTCATCGTGTCTGTAGTTTCGCCTTTTCCATAATGTCATTTTGAGGACATCATATGGTATGTCGCCTTCTCAAACTGGCTACTTTCGTTGAAGACTAATCCGTGTATTTTCATGGCTTGGTAGCTCATTTGTTTTCATCACTGAATAATATTCTATTGTGTGGATGCGCCACAGATTGTTGATCCATTCTCATACTGGAGGGCATCTTGTTTGTTTCCAATTTTGGCAAGTGAGCAAGAAGGAGAGAGAGACATACCTTCTCTTTGCTCTATGTCGCATCAAGGGGAATATGAGAGACAGAGTTGATGGTTGCGGTAGATCCTTGTTGGTAAATGACTCAGGACCCCTGGAGGGGTTAGGATCACATGAACGAAATAAGGTCTCTTGACATGGAAATGGTATGTGCTATCTATTATAATTAATTTCCGGTGATAGAGTTAATCTAGTTAAATAGGCTTACTTTTAGAGTTTAGGACCCTGTTTAATTGCTTAGTTGCCCAGTACAAATTATTTAAACAAACACAAATTCTTTCTAAATCTAACATTTCCTGATATGGGGTCATTTATCACCTTACTAAATCTTTCCTCTATAGGAAAATAGCAGTTTAATCGTTGATTATAACATCAGAATAAATTAAGCTCTTCAATCAGGCTTTGAAACAATGTCTTAAAACATAAGCTCTGGCAACCTGTACATTCACACCTACCCTGGCAAGGTGCAGGCAATGCCCCTTGGTAAGGTGCATGCTGGCATGGCCCAAGCCCTCCCTGTGCGTGGTCAGTTCTGAGAGGGGAGGCTGGTAACCTGGTGAAGGGCATTGGCAATACTGCAGGCATGATTTGTCAAGGCTAAGTGTTTGACTTCTGAGCCAGAAGAAACAGGTAGACTGGAACCAAGTCTGGTCTTTGATCAAAGTCACTGCATTGCATGGGGAAGACTTGGTGTGGCAGCTATTCCATGGAAGGGCCAGAGGTGGCCGCTGCACCAGGAAAAGCTGCCCGAGAATTGCTGTCTCCTGGACATGTACTAGTAGCTTGAAGATGACCAGCAGTTGTGACCTGAGTTCCACTGCTTCCTAGATGATGGCCAGAAAAAGTGGTGGAAGGTGATATGAGCAGACTGGTCACGGGGAAGATGGAAAAACAGTAGATATTGTCATTTTATTTTATTCATTATTTACTGATTATTATTTTCTCCTTAGAGATAATCACTCTCTACCATTACTAGGCCTTTACGTGGAGATTTGTGTGAATCAAGATATGGCTGCACTTCGAGTTTACTGTTGCCATGGCTACGGGAGTTTAAGTTATCTTTTATTATGGCCACCAGAAACCTAAAGTTCCTTTAGTGAAACATATGTTCGTTTGTTTGTTTTTCTTCCTCTTTTGACTTTAAGTCTTTATTTTATGTTCCCCAGAGAGAATCTGCCCTTTTAGTACTCCCTGGTACATGTCAATGTTATTCTGTTTGATAATTGCTGATGTTGTGGTGGTCTTTGCAATAAGGGGGGATTTTTCTGATCTTCTGACTGAGCCTCATTCCTACATGGGTCTTTTTAACCTTTGTCAGGTGTTTGGCCTTCCAAGTGTCCCTGTCCCTCCTCCATGTGCCATCCTGGACCTTGCATGACTTCCTGCGCCTTCTGCACTGTGGAGTGACTTCTCTCTTATACGTTCCCTCCCCAGGTGCAATTGTTTTCCACCTGTGACCTCTGGTTTCCCTTTGAGTGCAGTTTTCCTGCCAATTAAGGCTTTTATACCTTATGGAAGAGAGGGGAGATGATGATGATTCTGGACAGAGTTTGGTGGTCTCCTCAGTTCCCCTGCCAGGCTCTATGAGAATTCACCAGTGCCCGTAGAATTCCGTTTTTGATGATTTCCTCAACAGATCGATCCTCTTGTTCTGAAGTAGAGATATGGGAGGTGGTCTGGGTGTATTCTGGAAGTGTCATTGGCTCCTCTCCGGCACCATAAGGGTTTAGTTCTTTATGGGATTTTCCTAATTCCCGGAGGATGTGACACTTGGGAACTTCACACTCCAATGCCTTGAACACACTCAACGTTAAGAGATTTATTACATATCATGGTTTAATCTCGTGAGTATCTTATATGCCATCTGGCACTGTCTGCCCTGGGCAAGCTCAAGTTAGGGTTGCGTTTCTTTGTGCAGGCACCTATCTCCCTTCAGAGCTTAGATTTATTGTTTGTCCTGTGGCTTCAATTTTCTGATGTTAAAGAAACTGTGTTCATTTGCAGTTTCTCTAGCTTTGATGTCATCGTTGTAAGAAGAGCAATGTATTTCTCAGCTCTCTTCAGCTCCATGCTGAGCAGCAGCTTTCTATGTCATAGCTAGAAGCTTGAGACAATCCATATACCCTTGGTCATGAAGACACAGATATTAATTGAGGTATATGCACACTTTGGAATATTATCCAGCATTAAAATTAGTGAATTCTTGATACATGTTCCAAATGGATGTACCTCTAAACTGTTATGCTGAATGAAATAAGCTAAAGGAATGAACGTGCATACTGCATGATTCCACTTATGTAAATTCTGGAAGATGCAAGCTAATCTAAACTCACATAAAGATCATTATGTGCCTGGGGACAGAGTGAGCAGTGGGAAAGGCAGAAGGGAGGAATGACAGAGGAACAAAAGGAAATCGTTGAAGTGTATGGAGTTGTTCACTCTCTTGTGTTGTGGTGATGCTTGCACTGAGATGCACGTATGTTAGTACAAAAGTGATTGTACACATTAAATAACTGAAATATATTATATGTCAATTATATCAGCATAAGCTTGTTAAAATAAGTAAGGTTTTATACTGGTAGGGAAGGAGTGATAGAAAGATACACAATAGCATCCTAAAGATCCAAGACCCCTGAACGTTCATGTGCACTGAACCTGGTATTGTACATATTACTTGGATAAATACTGTTGTGTTTAGGTGTTAGGTGCCATCCTGTAGGTTCAATTTCATAGCGACCCTATGTGCAACAGAACAAAATGCTGCCTGATCCTGCACCACCATCACAAATGTTGCTATATTTGAGCCCTCAGCGTATTCTTGGTTGGTTGAATTAGGGAAGGCCCTTATAAGTGAGAAGATATTTTGGCCTTAGGTAGGAAAAAGGACACTCTTCCATGGGAATAGAAGAGAAGAAGATGGAAATGGATACCAACAGAGAAAGGGGAAGAGTATTAGCAAAGAAGCAAAAGCTGATGAATGATGAGAGAAGGGAGAGCAGGAAGTGGATCAACAGTGAGGGAGAGGAAAACTTGGAAGTCTGCACTCAGAAACAGGGAGAGCACACCTTGTGTTTTTCTCCCAGGCCTTCTCCCCAGAGGAGGATGTTCACCAGGCTTATACATGTAACAGAATGTTTGCAGGTTGGATCCCAAAAAGGATAGGGGTTTGCAGCACAGGCCCTTTGTATGATGTGTTACCTAGGGCTAGCAGCAACTTTGTTTCCCACAGTCCAGCAAACCAGCCTGCTTCCCTGACCTGTTGTCCTAACTTTGAGGTGGGAATGAAAATCTGGAAGCTCAGGAATGAGGGAGTTTAGGAGGAGGAAGACGTCTGGGTCATCTGATGTCTAAATACTCAGGAAGTCACCTTTTGGAAGAGCCTGTGAGGCAGAAGCTGGCCCCTGGTTCCTTCCTCTTGTAAGTCCAGTACCCTTGACACATGCAAATTTCCCCTCAGCTCTGTCTATATCACACCTACCATGCTGTGTGGTGTGGGCATCTTCACTCTCTCAGGAAAGGCACTATCCTTCCTAGTAGAAGATGAAGCTGTTATGTTTCCTCCTTTTTCTGGTGACAGCCTCCCAGTGTGAGCCTCTCAGGGACTTAAACGTTGGGTGATAGGGGTGA
The DNA here is from genome assembly GCF_030014295.1 of Loxodonta africana. Classification (NCBI taxonomy): domain Eukaryota; kingdom Metazoa; phylum Chordata; class Mammalia; order Proboscidea; family Elephantidae; genus Loxodonta; species Loxodonta africana. The sequence goes on from NC_087362.1 coordinate 24,749,956, forward strand.
GTGTGCTCTGTTTCTGACTCACAAGAATTTTGTCTCTTTCCCCTAGGTGTCCTGTCCCAGGTGCACCTGAAGGAGTCAGGCCCAGGACTGGTGAAGCCGTCACAAACCTTGTCTCTCACCTGCACTGTCACTGGCGGCTCCATCTCTAGTGCAAATTATGGTTGGAGCTGGATCCGCCAGCCCCCAGGGAAGGGCCTGGAATGGCTGGGAGTTGGTTACTACAGTAGATCATCATGGAATACAAAGTATGGCTCCTCCGTCCAGGGCCGAATCTCCATCACTGCTGACTCATCCAAGAAGCAGTTCTCCCTGCAGCTGAGCTCTGCGACTTCCGAGGACACAGCCGTGTATTACTGTGCAAGAGCCACAGTGAAGAGAAGTCCGTGTACCCCAAGACACAAACCTCCCCTGCAGTGAGAGGACTGGCGTATGGGAGGTGCTCAGAATGCATGGAGCACAGAGATCATCTTAGGAGCAGGTGCAGGGGAAGACTGAAGTTTCCTTTTAACCCTGGTGCTTCCTGCCCCTGCCCAGCAAAAGTCTTGTCCTCGAAGAACCGTTACTGTCTCTTCCTTGCAAACAGGAAGAGATTACCGAATAAGCACGGTCAGCACATGCTTCTTAGTGTGTACTTTATAAGCACTTGCTTAGTTGTGCTAACCTTGTAAGCCCATGCTTACCTTGCTTCCTGAGTAATCCTTCCCTGCAGGGTGCTAAATGAGATTGGAAACATCTCCAGTGCGTGAGAATATGTAGGCTAGAAATGAAGCTCACACAGGCTCAGGGGGGTGCTATGCCCAATGTTGTTTAAGGTCTGAGTAACTTTTTAACTCTATCACACTTGTGCTTTCAAGCATGTCCTTATATGGTGTGCACAATTAAGCATGTGTTTACTGTGCTTATTGGGTAATCCACCCCTGCTTGTAACTCCCTGGTGTCTCTCACTTAATAAGTGCTAATTTGGAGAAGGAATTCAATTAAGTATTTAAGCCCTCATTTTTCACATTTCTACCCCCAACATTTTTTTCAGTAAAATTTTAATAATTAGAAAACCATGCATCCTCAGTTCAACCTCCAAATACATGCAAATATTTCTGTGCTTTCTACCATGTCTCAGTCATAGTAAACGCTTCTGTTCATAGTGTACTCAGTAGACACGGAGTTGGTAAGTCTCATTCTTGCCCTTTTTTCTGCCTTAAATGGAGCTGAAAAAACCACTTCGATGGGTTATATCTGCCATATCTAACTGCGTCCTAGTGTTCTATGTCTCAGATAGTCTCTCCACCACCCATTCTTTTCTCATGGCGAGAGGAGGAAGATTCAACCATGACTTTTTAATCACCCTCATTCTCCATTAAAGGAAACAACAAACTCCTTTTTTAATCTCTTCCATGTCTGCTGTCTCATTTTACTTCTTCTCATTCTCACAGCCACCAACCAAGTACAGGCATTGAGCACCACTCCACAGAATACTCTCCTATCCTGTGACTCCTCTACCCCACTCACTCCCTTCTCCTACGTACTTCAGCGGAGACAGCTGCTTCTCATGGTGTCCCCCGAGTACACACCGTGGGGGTCACTAGTGATCTGATAATAAAGTCCAAACCCCCCATGCCTTGCAGAGTCTCAGAACACTCTGGAACACGTCACAGGGGTGAATGAATCCTTGAAATTCTAGACTAATTTCAGTTGTCTCTTTCTCTCTCTATACACACACACACACACACACACGTATATACACCCAGGTGGCACAAATAGTTATGCACACAGTTGCTAACCTTAAGGTTGCTTGTTTGAACCCACCCAGCTGCTCCTCAGGAGAAAGACCTGGTAATCTACTTCCCTAAAGATTACAATCAAGAAAACCCAGTGGGGGCAGTTCTACTCTGTCACATGGGTTTGCTGAGTGTCCAAATTGAGTCAACGCCACCTAATAACAAAGACAACATACATTGAATAAGTTCAATGACTTTGAACAAAAATGCTCTTTGAATAATTGCTATGATGGACACATAGTACAGAAATAAATGCATTCCGACCTTTAAATTTTATAATTGAAAAGGAATAAAATTTCTATTCATTTGTAGAAAAATATGTGTTTAAATATATTTGTTAACTGGAGTTTCAATAGACAGACACGCAGATAGAAGAACATAATTTTGGATCACTACCTCACACAATATACACAAATTCAAATGTATCAGTTAGAGTAATATTTAGGGAATGTGTGTGATATGTGAGAGGATATAGTTTAGTTTTTTCCTGTACACGTGTGTGTGTTAGTGCTGGGGATGTGTGTGTGTGTGCATGTGTGTTTCTGTGTGAATACAACATTTTATAATATATTTTAAACCTATCTGTGTAAATAGAATCTAGATTTTGAACATGCTAAAAGATAATGAAACCAAACCATAAGAAAAATCATAAATATATTTTGAATGGCAATGTTATGACATCTTATGCAGAGTGTTTTATTAATAATGAACAAAATACCTAATTTTGTTTTTAAAGAACTCCTGAGGGGGACGGGCATCAATATTCACTTATCAGAATATCAGTACAAAATTGCTACACACATAATGCACTTATCTTCACTGCTGATCAAGAAAAACCTAAGTATCAAATTAGATTCATCATGTAAAAGAAAACAAGTTTATCACTATTTCATTAAATACCACCTCTCTTATAAAGCAACTAAAATGAGAAAAAAAAAGTTAAATTTCCCCTTCGTTTTACTCCTTATGCCTGAAGCAGTTCTTCAAACACGTTTTGAAGAGTGAATGAGCCTGACGTGAGTCTCTCTTCACTTATAAGGACAGGGCTCCACCATATGTAAGTTTTCCCTCAAATTCTAGGGTAAAATTCCACTCATGGACTGTTGAGTTTAATAGCTCTCTCATCAGACGTAGCTAGAGGTCTCTGGGAAAGAGAGCTCTGTGGTTTAGAAGATGATATCATTGGGTCTTCTTTGGTGCCTGGTGACAGCTAACCAAGATGAGTGTCTCAGGTATCATACCTGGGTATATGGTAATGGTTGTGACTGCACATAACTGGAAAGGACCCAGGTGTCCTATTGCAGGTGCAACTGAAAGCATTGGGCCCAGGACTGGTGAAACCCCCACAGAGTCTGTCTCTCACCTTCACTGTCTCTGGATTCTTCATAACAGACAGTGGTTACTTCTGGCAATGGGTTTGCCAGCCCCTGGGAAGGGGCTACAGTGGATAGGGGATATAGATTATTCTAGATTCACAAAATAAAGCCCATTCTTCCAGAGCCACAGATCCATCTCCAGAGACACATCAAAGAAGTAGGTGTTCAGGAAACAGCCGTATAGTACTGTGTGAAAGGCACACTAAGGGGAGGTTGGTGTGAGCCCTTTCAGGGAGCATATTGGGCACAGGAATGAATTACCCAATAAGGAGGGTATGTGTGTTGACTCAGCGGCACTGGGTTTCTGGGCACGTGCTTAAGGTCTCAACAAAATAGAGGCACCAGCTATCCAAAGCAAAGACCCACAGATGCCAAGCAAATAGGACACAAGTAAAGGAGAGTGTCACAGTTGAAGGTACCTGGCAGAGCACTAAATAAAACTGATACCAGCTTCAGTGTGTGAAAATGTGCCTGCCAGGGACATGAGGTTGACTGCCTGCAAGGTTGTTTAAGCTATGAGGTCTCTACTACTTCAACACTTGCTTTGACCTCTGTCTCCAATGGTTCTCTCCCATGTCATTGAAATTCCTTATCTTAGCAGTTCTCTTGGGAGTATATTATTTCTTTGGAGTCGACAAGAGATGAGAATGACTATTGAATCTAACTGTGGCTACCTTCAGCCAATATGCAACTGGATTCAACACAAGTGGTTACTGGGCATGGATGGATTGTATTAATAGATACCAGGTCTCTGACCCATTATGAGAGAACCGTCTTGTACTTCCATGTCTGTTGATCCAGCAACTCCAGCCAGGAGGGCTAGCAATGCTCTTTGGCATGATACAAACACAGGGGTGTGCTCTTTCACATGTTCTGGTAAACAACCAATAGAAACTTTAGTCAGATGAATAAGTAGAAAATTGCAATGAATTTAAACAAGTTACTTTTCAACTGTATAGTGTTTATGTGAATATTTTGAAAACACAACAAAATAAATACTGGTTATTAAGAAGGTCACTGTTGGAGGCAGGGACAAGATAGCTAACTAAGCAGAAGCTTCTGCTGAACCTCTTGCAACAAAGACCCGAAAAAAAAACAAGTGAATCCATTACAAATATGACAATCTACAAACCCTGACCATCAAACACAGAACTAAGGAATCGACCTGAGTGACAAGGGAGTGAGAGGCCGTGCAGAAGCAGCGATGAGCTGCTGAGCTCACGCAGTACCTCAGCTTCAATTCTTTGGTGCCGTTCTTTGGTGCAAGTGCGGCGGGGCTGATGGTAGTTTCCGGAGGCACGGCAAGCACGGGATGCAGCCCTAACTTTCTAGGGCAATCTCAGAGGGAACCCAGCCAGTGCACACAGGCTACACATGCCTCTAAAATCTGAAATAAAACAGCACTTCTGACACAAGATAAGTGATTTCGTCTATTTTACCATGCTAATCTCTCCTATCTATCTGATCCCTCCCCTCCCTGCCCCAGCAGTCTTCATTAACAATCAAATTCCATGGGCCTGAGATACAAGTGCTGTGCTTTTTCTGATCTATTCTCCTGGGCTGGGAGAAATAACAAATTAACAAACAGGGGAAAAATACTTTCCAGACTCCCCTAAAGTGGAAGATCAGAGCAGAAGCAGTGCCAGCCCAGGCATAAGAGATCCACAGACTTTGGCTTTCACCCCTACATGGAGCCAGGTGGCTATTATAATGCAAAGGTAAATGTGTTAGAGGTCTGACTGTAATTGTTTCAGCTGTGTGGTGGAGAGGCAGGTATTGGAGGTCTGATACTGGCCTACCTATTAAACAGAGCCCTTATCTAACCACAGCAGTGACCTGAGGGCTGAGGCTCCATCCACACTGCCTAACCACCCATGAAAGGGGTCTGAGGATAGTGGTTTCTACCAGTCTTTACAGGTATAAGCATTGGGTGCCTAAGGCACAGCTGCAGAGCCCACACACCAGAGAGCTCTAGAGAACAGAGATGCTCCTTCCTCACTGACACTTGGGGGAAGGCTGTCAGCACCCTACCCTCCTCAGAGTGTGACCCCCTGCTGCTACCAGAAAGCAGTGCATACAACCATCACTACTACTCCTCTACAATAGTAGTTGAGAGCCTACACCACACACTAGGTGACCAACTATCAGGACACCTGAGCTGAATTTATACAAGAATAGTGAATGGACTCCTAGGCTCATATACTTGGTAACAACTCTAGCCATCTGGTAACAGGACATTAGTGCTTCAAAGGCTCCAATAATCAAGTTATCTCACTCTAGTAGCCTATATGGGTATACCAAAACAAGTCACTAGGACACAGTGAGCAATCAAAAAATAAATTAATACAATAATTTACAGATGGCTTGGAGACAAGAGTAGATATCATATCACATGAAGAAGCAGGCCATGATTGCTTCAACAAACTCCAGAAACAGAGAATCAAGGACTCTTCTGGATGAAGATGTATTCCTGGAATTACTAGATGTAGAATACAAAGGATTAATATACAAAACTCTTCAAGACTTCAGGGACGACATCAGGAATGAAATCAGGCAATGTACAGAAAAAGCCGAGGAACACACAGATAAAGCAGCAAACAGAGTAAAAAGATTATTCAAGAACATAATGAAAATTTAATAAGCTGCAGGAATAAATAGAGAGACAGCATTCAGAAATTGAAAAGATTAACAATAAACATAAAGAATTAGACAACTCGATAGGAAGTAAAAGGAGCAGAATTGAGGAATTGGAATGCAGAATTGGGGAAATAGAGGATAAGGCATTTGGCAGCAATATATAAGAAAAAAAACCAGATAAAAGAATTAAAAAAAAAAAAAAAATGAAGAAACCCTAACAATCATGTGAGATTCTATTAAGAAGAGAGAATTGTTGGAGATTAGTTGGCAGAAAACTTCCCTGACATCGTGAAAGATGAAAGGATATCTATCTATTCAAGATGCTCATCAAACCCCATACAAGGTAGATCTGCAAAGAAAGTCACCAAGATATATTATCATCAAACCTGCCAAAACAAAAGATATAGAGAAAATTTTAAGAGTACCCAGGGATAAACAAAAAGTCACCCACAAAAGAGAATCAGTAAGAATAAGTATGGACTGTTTGGCAAGGGGATGACATATCTAGAGCATTGAAGGAGAAAAATTGCCAGCCAAGAATCATATTTCCAGCAAAACTGTGTCTCAAATATGAAGGCGGAAGTAAGTCATTTATAGGTAAACACAAGCTTAGAGAATTTGCAAAATCCAAAGCAAACTACAAAAAATACTAAAGGAAATTCTTTGGTTAGAAAATCAATATTATCAGATATCAACACAACACAAGGACATAGAACACAGCAAACTGATATCAACTCAGATAGGGAAATCACAAAAATAAAATAAGATTAAAAAAAATGCTCAAAACAAGGAATCTCTGATGTCATAATGTAAAAGATGACAATAATCAATAAAGAGGGACTAAATAGGCATAGTTCTTTCATATGGAGAGGAAATGAAGGTGATATAGGGAGATACAAGTTAGGTTTATACTTAGAAAAATAGGGGTAAATAGTAAGGTAACCACAAAGAAGACTGACAATCCCAGACTTCAAAATAAAAACCAAGATAAACATAAAGACTCAGCAAAAACAAATTCAACTACACTGAAAAAGAGGAACACAGAATTTACAAAGAAAAACTTCTCAGCACAAAAAAGTAAGTGGAAAAAATGAAATTATCAACACAGAAAAGGCATCAAAATGACAGCATCAAACTCATACCTATCTATAATTATGCTGAATGTAAAGGGACTAAAGGCACCAATAAAGAGGAAAAGCATAATCCAGCTGTATGCTACCTACAAGAGACACGTCTTAGACTTACAGATATAAATAAATGAAAACTAAAAGATGCTTTTGGCCAAGATCCTTCTGACATCAGCAAGGATGTCCCTCCTTACGCTTCCTTTTCTGAATCTGGCTTGCACTTCTGGCAGTTCCTAGTGGATGTACAGCTGCAGTTCTTATTGAATTTCATGGATTGATAGCACATGTCTTTTTATCACTGAGTAATATACTGCTGTGTGGATATAACAAAAATCTCTTTATCCATTTGTGTATTGAAGTTCATGGTGCAGCCTCAGACTAATATTAGCTTCTTTCTTTCTGTTCCTTTAATTTCCCTGAGGAGTTGGCTTGCACTGCTTGGGCACCAAGGGCTAGAGGGTGGCATCCTTCACTGAATTAGGCCTGCCTGAACATGTTTACAATTCACACGCCCACGTATATACATACAGATGTTGACCCAGCGTCCAGTCATCCCTCTTCTGGTCCCTGGCCCCAACACCGTTGAGGTTATGTCTCAGACCCAGTGGCCACACTGCATAGATCCCATTGTGGGTCCTAAGTGCTTCCCCGGCTGATCTCAGGCTTCAGAATTGGCCCCATTTAAATGTAGGTAAAGAAAGCCCAGGACCAGGGTCTTGGCCTTTTCCATAACTACAGATGGTCTGCAGCCACCTCTGCCTCCCTCACCACCCAGTGAAGCACACATACCCTCACTGTCTGACCCTTCCAGAGAACCAAGACCCATATCCTCCAGGAGGCCCCATGACCACAGGCTGCCTCCTCAGACACAGTGACTTGGAGCTAGCTACACTTTCTGCACTCTAAGTGGTTTGTGTGAGGCCAGCAGTCCCCTTTATCATAATGTCAGTCCCTGTTCTGCCACTTAGGCTTGGCCTGAGAGTCAGATGACACACATCACTCCAGTACTCCCTTCACTTTTGAAGAGTCTTTCATAGAATACACACTTCTAGCTTGGTTTGTTGGTTTTCCAGCTCTTTATTTCAAGCAAATCTTTCCCTGCTTGCATGGTTTCTGATGAGAATTCCATTTGTAATTCTTATCATTGGTCTCTTATCGGTAAGCTTTCTTGTATTTGTTTGTTTTTTACATGTAGCTTTTTCAAGTTTTTCTAAAAGTTGAATACAATGTACCTAGATGCGTTTTCCTTGTTTTTTTTTTTTTTCTTTCTTGTGTGTGTGTGTGTGTGTGTGTGTTTTAATTTTTATTTATTCTACTTATTCTTTCGGTAGCATCTGTGATCTGTGGCTTTCAGTGTCATAAATGTGGCAGATTTTTCAGCTATGATTCCTTCAAATAATTCTTCTGCTCTCTATTCTACTCCTGATGTAAATACACATGTGTTGTGTTCTCTGCAATTTTCTCAGAGTGCTTGAATTTTTTTTTTTTTCTGGGAGTCATGGGCTTCATCCTCAAGGACATGAAGCATGTATGGTCCTTATTCTTCCTGGTGGCAGCTCCCAGAGGTCAGCGTCTCAGGGATTCAGGCATGAAGATCTGTCGACGCTGCATCTGAGCACACGGCTCACTGTGGTTGTCCTTGTCCTCAGGTGTCTTGTCCCAGGTACAGTTACAGGAGTTTGGTCCAGGATGTTGAAGACCCTGTCCCTCACCTGCACTGACTCTAGTTACTCCTTCACCGGATGCTGGCTCTGGATCCGCCAACCCTCAGAGAAAAGGCTGATGTGGATGGGGTGCATCTTATGATAGGAACTTGCACTACGAACCATCTCTCAAGCGTGGAGTCAGCTTTCCAGAGAAATGTACAAGATTTCTCTGTGCTGCTGAGCTCCATGACCAGGGAGGACATGGCCATGTATTACTGTGAGAGATAAGTGGAAGGCAAAAGGCGCTCAAATTCAATCCTGTCTGCAGGGAGGCAGGAGAGGCTACACTGCAGGGGCTCCTCAGGACTCACAGAGCAAAGAGGCCCAGCTCAGAAAGAAGATATAGCATGGTGTGGTGGTTTCTAGCCATGGTTTAGGGGTTCATCTCTTTTCCCAACATCTAACCCCTGGGAACACTCCATTACTTTTTATTTATTTAGTTTTTGAGTTGTGGTAAAAATATATATCACACATTTGCCAATTCAATGTTTTATAATGTAGATTTCGTGACACTGACTGCATCAGCCACATTGTACAGCCACTACATCTCTTTTTAAAGCAATGCAATGATGCATCCAAATTGCATATAGAGTACAATTTTTTAATAGTCTTTCTTATCTATTTTTATCTTACCTTATCTTCTTCGTATACATTTGTCTTGAAATACTTATGTAATTTCTATAAAATTAGCATTGTGCAGTTAATGTTTGAACTTAGGTCACTGCCCCAGGAATGCCCAGGCTTACTGCTACTATTATTACTACCAGTGTTACTTTTTGTTCTAATAATAATGATGATTATAATAATAACACATAAAGTAAAGAAAAAAATTACATGTATATCCAGTCACTGGGAAGACAGATTGTCTACGTAGAATCAATATTTCAGAATTGAAAATTGAACCCCACACCACATTTTCTGTATTATTTTTCTTTTTACGCTATAACACAAATAGCATAGTGTGTGGCTTTAAAGAGTACATATTTATTTGCTCACACTTCTTGTGAAAAGTTAAAGCAGAGTCTCCAGCCTATCAATCTCTTCCTTGTCGAGATCCCCAAGTGTTTCTTGGCGTTCCTTGACTCATAGATGATCTTCATATGGCTTTTCTCTTTCTCTTTGTGTGTCTATTCTCCTCTTTTTGTAACTCAGAACTGAGTAGGTTTAGGGCCTACCCTGAACTGTTATCATTTCATTAACATAATATAAGAAAATAAAAACCCTATTTTCAAACATGGTCGCATGCACAGATACAATAGTCGAGAGAATATATTGCTAATGGGACCTTGTGGTCCGCAGTGGCTGTTCAGCTATAACAGCTGTGTTGACCACAACTGTATCTCATCCACACGTAGCCAGGGCATCTGGAAAGATAGGTTCAGATGCCACCTATTGACAAAAAGCCTGAATGTTTAGAACCAGAGATGATATTGCTGAGTGGGACTCACAGTGGGGAAAAGCCATGTGAGCCCAGGCATATACCTCCTCTGAACACACAGGCGTGCTGTTGTCAGGGGACACTCGGGACCCACTGAGTCCAGGATCCATTTCAGGGCAGTTTCAAGTGAGGAATAAGGGAGCTTCCTGTCTCACAATTTCTTCTTATTCCCAAAATACTGGCACCCATTGGAGCCTTCCTTTCTATTCAGATTCTAGATTTAGAAGACCTCTCCGTGGGTGGGGTTATTTTCCTCTCTGCTCTACAAAGGATGGATTGTCATAGGGACAGTGGGCATCTAGTAAATATTACCATTTCCTCTGTTTTTTAGGGTCTTTATGAGAGGACATATGTCAGCCTAGCCTTGATCTGTTACATAGTGTAGGATACAGAATTTGATGAAATTTCATTAGATTATCTCCATGTGGGCAATTATGATAATACAAAAAAGCTATAAAGTTGCATTAAACATACAGTCTGAGCAGGTATTCATCCAACTTAATTAACCTGAAGAAACAGCCTTACATTCAATGCACAAAAATATACAGATGTTAGACACATTTTACTCATGAAAGGGTTCTTTGATCTTAAGCGAAGAGTCCTGAGAGTGTTGATGTTAACTCAGCACACAGATTTGTCTTTCCTGCCTGCATTTCCCCTCAGAGCACTTCCATCCATGTAGTTTCTGAACGTCTCATGCACCAGTACCTCACCTAACAAAACCTTCCTTCTGACAAGAAGATACAAAGAAGCAAGCCTGTGACTGGACTGACCCAGCCTGTGAGATCATGTACTCCCTTGTGCCACAAGCCCAGAGTCACTGCCTGTAGGGTAGCTAAGTGACTTCTTAGTTCTGGATTCAGGGCAGTAGATGGGATGTCTACTACCTCAGGTACCAACCCAGCACATTGGTGAGCTGAGGACCTCCCACTAACTCTCCCTACTTTTGGTATGGAAAATTTGTGTTCCTGAAAGTTCTCTTTCAAGGAGAGTGTCTACAGACACAAGAAGTTCTTATAGACAGGAAGTTTCAGAGAAAAGGTTTCATAAGTGTTACTGGTCATTTCAACAACTCCACTAATGATTACTCTCCAGGCAGAAATGTCCACTCTGTAAAAAATACATAAATAAAAAAATATTTTAGGCTGACATGAGCCTAATCCCCTTCACAGTATCCTTTTTATATACTTGGTAGTAAAGCCAGTTCAGCTGAAGAAATATTCCCCCAAGGTAGTGAGCCTATCAAAGTGGTCCCAATTTACTACAAACTTTGGAGTGGACACCGTTTTGCCTCTATTCGATGTTTTTGCTCCTTTTTGCTGCTGTTTCTATTCTTTGTAATACACAAAAGCTTAAACATTACAAATGTGACCAGTTAGAAAGCCCTGGGATTGTAAATATTTGATATCTATCTATCTGTCTGTCTATCTGTCTATCATCTGTCTATCTATCTGTCTATCGCCTATCTGTCAGTCTATCATCCATCCATCCATCCATCCATCCATCCATCCATCCATCCATCCATCCATCCATCCATCCATCCATCCATCCATCATCTATCTATCCATCATCTATCTATCTATCATCTGTTCATTCCAATATACCTATTCTTAAAGGTGTCTTTCATCCTTGGCTGCATCTGGCTTCCTGATTTGAAGATGTCCTTTTGGTGTGGATTAAGGCAACCCCAGGGAGAGATGAAATGGGATCCCAGGGAGTTGACTCTGTTCTGTTAATGACACAACAAGCAGCCCCAGAGAAAGGAGCCTCTTCTGCCCCTTTTAAACTTTACAAACAGAGGCACCTCCTACATGCAAATTCTCACTTAGACAATTAGATGAAACCCCAGCACACATTTCCTGAAATTCAGGCTCTTCTCAGCCTGGAGAATATTCTCTGGGAGTCATGGACCTTATCCACAAGAACATGATAAGTGTGTGGGTTTTCTTCTTTCTGGTGGTATCTCCTAGAGGTAAGTGTCTTAGAGATTCAGAAACAAAGCTCTGGGTATTATGTATCTGAACACATGACTCACAGTGGTTCTGTTTGTTCCCAGATGTCTTGTCCCAGGTGCGGCTACAGGAGTCGGGCCCAGGACTGGTAAAACCCTCACAGACCCTATCCATCACCTGCTCTGTCTCTGGATTCTCTTTAACCAGCTACGATATGACCTGGTTCCGCCAGCCTCCAGGAAAAGGGCTAGAGTGGGTGGGTGCCATATGGACTGGTGGAGGCACAGGTTATAATCCAACTGTGGCATCCCGAGTCAGCATCACCAGGGACACCTCCAAAAGCCAAGTTTACTTACAGCTGAGCTCTGTGACTCCTGAGGACACAGCCGTATATTACTGTGCAAGAGACACTGTGAGAGGAAGTCAGTGGGATCCCAGACAGAAACCTCCCTCCAGGGAGGCGAAGAGAGAGCTAGGGTTCATGTGATGCTCAGCGTCACATAGCACAGGGGACCAAACCCAGGGCAGGGGTGAAGGGAGGGAGAAGGAGTGGGCTTCTTGTTAGAATCTATGGTTTCCACTTCCTGTACAGGAAATCCTCTACAGACCCTATGCAACTACATACTTCATTAATGTTGTAGTTTTTCGTACTTCCATACATCATAATTTTTTTTTCCTACTCTGAAGATAGATTTTGTTTTTTTTTCTTGTATAGTCACTTTATACAGGATTAAGACTCAGCATATTTTTCAATGTGAGTCTGAAATCCTGAAACTTGGTGAATGCCCTGAGAAGGCTCAGGGGACTGTAATCATGTGTAAATGAATCTCATTATTTGCTGTTCACATGAAAGTAGTAACCAGCCCTCTTATGGTTTACAGGAGCATTGCACAGCTAGTTTGGACATTGTGAGGTATGCACTGTTCAGACTTCTAGTGCCAGAGAGCACTTATTTTAGGTATATAACTGAGGCATTATGTTTATAAAAATTGGCTTAGTCTTTATTATTATTTTGTAACCAATGTTTTTATACCATTTCCCCTTAAAGTCGTGTAAGAATATGTTGTTGTTGTTGTTAGATGCCTTTGAGTCAGTTCTGACTTGATAGCGACCTTATATGCAACAGAAGGAAACACTGCTGGGTCCCTGTTGCACCTGAGCCCACTGTTGTAGGCACTCTGTCAATCCATCTCACTGAGGGTCTTCCTCTTTACTGATGACCCTCTATTTTACCAAGCATGGTGTTCTTCTCCATAGACTGGTCCCATGTCTAAAATAAATGAGATGATATTTTCCTATCCTTGCTTCTAACGAGAATTCTAGCTGTGCTTCTTTCAAGACAGATTTTTTCATTCCTCTGGCAACCATTGTGTATTCAACACTCTTTGAAAACACCATAATTCAAAGGCATCAATTCTTCTTCCTTCTTCATTGTGCAGCTTTTACATGCATATGAGGCAGGTTGAAAACACCATGGCTTGGGTCAGGTGCACCTTTGTTCTTAAAGGGACATCTGCTTTTTAACACTTTAAAGAGATGTTTTGCAGCAGATCTGCCCAATGAAATGCTTCGTTTGATTTCTTGGCTGCTGCTTCCATGGGCCTTGATTGTGGGTGCAAGTAAAATGAATTCCTTGACAACTTCAATCTTTTCTCCACTTATCTTGATGTGGCTTATAGGTCCAGTTGTGAAGATTTTTGGTTTCTTTTAGTCCATACCGAAGGCTGTGGTCTTTGATCTTCACCAGTGAATATTTCAAGTCCTTGTCACTTTCAGCAAGCAAGGTAGCGTCATCTCCATAATGCAAGTTGTTATTGAGTCTTCCTCCAATCATGGTGCCCCCTTCTTCATATAGTCCAGCTTCTCAGATTATTTGTTCAGCATGAAGATTGAATAAGCATATTGAGAGGATACAAGCCTGAGGCACGCTATTCCTGACTTTAAACCAGACAGTATTCCCTTGGCTGTTAAAATGACTGTCTCTTGGTAAATACAATTCCTTGTGAGCATGATCAAAAGCTCTGGAATTCCCACTTTTACCCTTGCTTTTCATAATTTGTTATGATCCACACAGTCCAAATGCCTTCACATAGTCAATAAAACACAGGTCATCATCTCTAGCATTCTGTACTTTCAACCAGGATTCATCTGACATTGGCAATGACATCCTTATTCCAAGTCCTCCTCTGAATCCAGATTAAATTCCCTGTCTATTGCTGCAACCATTTTTGAGTGATCTTCAGCAAAAATTTACTTGTGTGTGATATTCATGTTACTATTCAATAATTTTTTGCATTCTGTTGGATCACCTTTCTTTGAAATGGGCACAAATATGGATGTCTCAATCAGTTGGCCAGATAGCTGTCTTCAAATTTCTTGGCATAGAAGAGTGAACACTTTTAGCACTGCATCCATTTGTTGAAGCATCTCAATTGGCAGTCCATCCATCCGTGGAGCCTTGTTTTTTACCAATGCCTTCAGTGCAGCTTGGACCTCTTTCTTCAGTAACTTGTGTTCTTGATCATATGCTACCTTCTGAGATAGTTGAACATCGGCCAATTATTTTTGGTGCAGTAACTCTGCATATTTCTCCCATCTTTTTTGATGTTCACTGTGTCATTCAGTATTTTCCCTGTAGAATCCTTCAATATTGCAACTCGAGTCTTGATATTTTTTTCTTTGGTTTTTCAGTTTGAGAAAAGCCAAGCGTGCTTTTCCCTTTTGGTTTTCTATCTCCAGGTCTTTGCATATTTCATTAGAGTACTTCGTCTTCTTGAGCTACCCTTTGAAATCTTCTGTTCAGCTCTTTTAATTCATCATATATTTCTTTTGCTTTAGGTACTCTACATTCAAGAGCTACTTGCACAGTCTCTTCTGACATTAATTTTGTTCTTTTCTTCCTTTCATGTCTTTTTAATGACCTCTTGCTTTCTTTACGTTAGATGTCCTTGATGTTATTCCACAGCTCATCTGGTCTTCAGTCATTAGTGTTCATCATGTCAAATCTATTCTTGAGATGGTCTCTAGATTCAGGTGGGTTATACTCAAGTTTGTATTTTGGCTCTCATGGACTTGTTCTAATTTTCTTCAGCTTCAACTTGAACTTGCATATGAGCAGTTGATTGTTCTGCAGTTGGTCCCTGGCCTTGTTCAGACATGATATAGAGCTTTTCCATCATCTCTTTCCACAAATGTAGTCGACTGGATTCCTGAGTATTCCATCTGGTCACGTTCATGTATATAGCCACCTTATTTTGCTGAAAAAATGTTTTTGCAATGAAGAAGTTGTTGGTCTTGCAAAATTTTAACATGCAATCTCTGGCATCCTTTCTATCACCAAAGGCATATTTTCCAACAACCAGTTCTTCTTTGTTTCCAACCTTTACTTTCCAATTGTCAGTAATTATGAATGCATCTTGATTGCATATTTGATTAATTGCAAACTACAGAAGTTGGTAAAAATCTTCAGTCTCTTCGTCTTTGTCCTTTGTGGTTGGTTGAAAGTTTAAATAATAGTAATGTTAACTGGTCTTCCCTGGAGGAGTGAGCATATTATCCCATCACTGACAATGTTGTCCTTTAGGATAGATCTTGAAATGTACTTTTTGACAATGAATGTGACACAGCTCCTCTTCAATTAGTCATGCCTGGCACTGTAGACTATATGGTATTTTGATTCAAAATGGGCAGTACAAGTCCATTTCAGCTCACTAATGCTTAGGATATCAAGTTTTATGTGTTGCGTTTCATTTTTGGTGACTCCCAATTTTCCTAGATTCATACGTCATACATTTCACTGTCCAATTTTTAATGGATATTTGCAGTTGTTTCTTCTCATTTTCAATCATGCCACATCAGCAGGTGAAAGTCCCAAAAGCTTGACTCCATCCATGTCATTAAGGTTGACTCTACTTCGATGTGGCAGCTCTTCACCATTAATATTATGAGTTTCTTCCAACTTGAGGGGCTCACCTTTCAGCAATATAGGACAATATTCCTTTGTTATTCATAAGCTTTTGACTGGTCAGTTGTTTTGGAAGTAAACTGCCAGGTCCTTCTACCTAGTCTTCTGACTCTGGAAGCTCTGCTGAAACCTGTCCATCAAGGGTAACCCTGCTGGTATTTAAAATACCAATGGCAAAGCTTCCAGTATGAGAACTACTGGCTAGCCATCACAGTACAACAAACTGACAGACATGTGGTGGATACCGTTGAAAATAATATAGCTTGAGTTAATTCAATGTATTTTGTCTGCTGCCTGTTCTCTTAATTTAAATGTTTAAGTAGAGCATTTATGTCTCCTTTATTGACCTATTATTTATTTCCTCTCTTATGAATTTCTAGTGGTTACCCTAGGGCTTATAATACGTGTTTTAAATTAATCTGGTCTAATTTCAGATATTATACCTGTGCGTATGGAATGTTAGGGTATTTTAGCAAATTGCCCAATTCCTTCCTCCCCATCCTTTGTCTCTTTGCTTTGTTCCATTCACTTTTACATGTCCTATAGAAATACAATACACATTTATTATTATTGCTTTAAGTATAAGTTATAAAATAGAGGAACTAAAATGAGAAAAAGTGTTCAATTTCTTCTTATTTTATTCCTTATTCCTGAAGAACTTTTTTTTTTTTAAATCTTCTGACGGATGCGCATGCTGACCATACATTTTCTCACTTTCTGGTTCTAAGAGAAAAATTTTCACTTTTAAGAGATATTTACACTGGCTTTATAATTAGAGCTTACATTTTTTCTTTTTTTAAATTTTAAGTTATCATCCCTTTGACTTTGTGATTCCCTGTATTGGATGAGAAAACCCAAAACCAAACCCATTGCCCTTGAGTCGATTCCAACTCATAGTGACCCTACAGGACAGAGTAGAACTGCCGCAAAGAGTTCCCAAGGAGTGCACGGTGGATTCGAATTGTGGACCTTCTGGTTAGCAGCCATAGCATTTAGCCATTATGTCACCAGGGTTTCCCGTTGGATGAGGAGAGTACTACAATTATATTTTCTGTTCTTCCCTGAGAAGTCCATCCTTCATCTTTTTGAATGACTTCAAGATTTTCTTTTTGTCATTAGCTATCAGGGGTTTTATATTATAAACCTCTGTGAGGGGGTGTGTGTATATGTGTAAGTGTATGAATTTTTATCCTGCTAGCCATTCTTCGACATTTTTGGATCAGAGATTTGGTATTTGTCACTAATTTGTAAAAATTTTTGGCCGTTGTCTCTTCAAATATTTTTCCTTTCTGATTTCTCTTTCTTCTCTTTTTGCATACCACATATATATGTGTGTGTATATATATGGACGCTCTGAGTCGGAATTGACTTGATGGTAATGGGTATACGGAAACCCTGGTGGTGCAGTGGTTAAGTGCTACAGCTGCTAACCAAGAGTTTGGTAATTCGAATCCTCCAGGTGCTCCTTGGAAACTCTATCAGGCAGTTCTACCCTGGGCTATAGTGTCACTATGAGTCAGAATCGATCGACGGCAGTGGTTTGGTGTGTGTGTGTGTATATATATATATATATATACATATAAATATGTGTATAAATATATATAGCACCTTTTCATTTAGCCCCACAGCTGTTGGATGATCTGTTCTCTCTTTTTTTTTCTTTGCAATTTAGTCTAGCTACTTTCTATCAACCAATTTAAAGTTCAAGCTTGCTTTTGACAGCTGTGTTGAGTCTATTTGATCAGCTTATTGAAGGCATTCTTCATTTCTATTACTGTGTTGCTGATTATCAAAATTTCTTATATTTCAATTTGATTATTTTTTGTGCTTTATGTCATTCTCCCGAAGTTGTCTATAGGATCTTGCAGTCAGTTTACACTTTCCTTCAGATTGTTGGGCATATTAATAAGAATTATTTTAAATTCCCTGTCGTATTTGATAAATTAAATGCTGATCTTCACATAAAGTCTCTCTTACACTCTCTGTGACTCTGTGTCTATTCTGGTCTTTGTATAACTCAGAAATGATTACGGCTAAGCTCTACAATAAACTTTTAGGACCTCATTAACATACACACACACCACACACACACACCACAAACCTATTTCTGAACATGATTATATCCACAGGTACAAGGACCAGGAATTTAACACATATTCCTGGGGAACATAATTCAATTTATCACACAATATTTTCCCAATGTGCCTGAGAATATGACAATCCCTCCACACTCAAGCTACTTCAGGTTCTCTGGTGCCTAGATCTAGTTCCCTCCCACACCATGTAGAGGCTCCAAGAGCCCAGGGAGAGGGAGGAAGGTAGGTGAAAGCCTGGCATGGCATTAAGTATAGCATCCAGATGTCTCACTTTGTTCTCTCTGTCCTGTGTGTCCATCAAGACCAGGGCCATGGACTTAATTTAAGAAATGGTAAATAAATAAATTATGAGTCTATTGCAGAGCATGTTATCCTTGCCTCAGAGACACACACACACATGCACACATACACATACACGCTCACACACAGACTCCTCTATTGAACTGAGGCTCTTTGTCCAGGTGATGATAGCATGATCTTTTTTGGTATATTGCACTTTAGTATCTGTCTTACATATCTAGTGTGGCTATAATATAAATGTCATAAATGAATGACTTTAAAAAACAGAAATTTATTCTCTCCCAGTTTGGGAGGCTAGAAGTCCAAATTCAGGGCACCAGTTCTAGGGGAAGGCTTTCTATCTCTGTTGGATCCAGGGGAAGGCCTTTGTCTCCTTTCAACAACTGTGGGCCCAGCATCCCTTGGAGATCTTCATGTGTCTTTGCATCAGTCTTCCACCAGCTCAAGGAGGTTCTCAGCACAGGGACCCAGGGTCCAAACGACGAGCTACCTTTTCAGCTCTTCTTTTGTGGTGGTACTGAGGACCCTCACTCCCTGCCAGCTTGTCTCACCCTTTATTTATTGTAAGATAAAAAAGGATAAATCTATATTCCAGGGACACTCCTGTTACATGTGGTCAGCGCTGTGACCTGAGTAAGGCTGTTGCATCCCACCATTACCCTGCCTCAATAATATAACAAATACCATCTAATCTTCATTAACATAGCCCAATCTTGCCTCATTAACACACAGAGCTCTGGAATTAGGGCACATCAGAAATTTGAGAATAATTACATCAGATTACAAAGTAGAGGATGACAATACAGTAATAGGAATTGTGGCTAGTCAAGTGGACATATGTTTGGAGGGGCAAAATTCAATCCATGACAGTATCCAAAACTGGAATCTCATGACTGAACATCAAAAAACACTTCAGATGACTTTGTTCTTTAGCAAATAGTGTCCAGTTTTGTCTTTGATATGAACTTAATATTATTTGTGTCCTCCAAAAACTTATAAACTTGCAACATTGTTTATATCTACTGTATGAAAACCACCTGGATTAAATATATTCCACTTTTTACCAGTAAACCTTAAACCAAAACTATCTCCCAAAGTATTTTTTAAACTAAGCAATAGTTTAACTTAATTGGTAAACAATGTCTGCCTTGATCTGTGTGCTATTTAAAGAATTATCCTTATGTGATCAAATTGATGTAGAAATTGCCAAATAGGTGTATGTTTTGTTGTATATATTTTCACCAAAAGTAATACATTATTTTAAGACAATCTATGGAGTTAAATTGAAGAAGGAATGAACATTGTATAACATTATATAAGTGATGAATAACATGGGGCTGTCCTTGTCTATATGTAGAGTTGGGGATATAGGCTGATTGAACTCTAGTCATGAGTTTTCAAACTCTTAATGTTGCGGAGATGGGCAAGTGTTTTAACTTCTCTGAGCATAGCTTTAGCTTTCCCATCTGTATGCAGAGAATATAATACAATGCAAACTTTACTAAATGGTTGAGAACATTAAATAAGGTAATATTGGAACCTGCTGACCACTTTTCGTGCTAGAGAAAAGCTTAATAGATGTGTGCTATACTGATTGTTTCCACACACACTCCTCCCACCTTCTGTCCAGGGCACTTGCCTCTCCAGGTGAACTGCTCTGCCTATGACATTCACGTCATATAAACCCGTACAGAGAGGGAGACACGCAAATAGTACCCTACCCTCTTCTCATAAATACCCTCAAAGAACCTGACCCTGGAGCTCTGGGAGAGGAGCCCTAGGCTCAGTTGCTGTGCTGTTCCCGAGGATCTGTGAGCCCAGTCACAGCACCATGAAGTTTAACCATTTCTGGGGTTGTCTTCTCATCCTTTTGCAAGGTAAGTATTGGAGATATGAGGGAGTGATGCACGTTGAGTATGTAAGTGGGTGGAGAGTTGGGTTTCCTGAGCCTAATGATGGTGCTCTTTTTTTTTTTGCAGTTGTCCATTGTGAGGTACAGCTGATGGAGTCTGGAGGAGACCTTACAAAACCTGGGGGTTCCCTGATACTCTCTTGTGTAGCCTCTGGTTTTACCTTCAGCTATTATGCCACACACTGGATCTGTCAATATCCTGGAAAGGGGTTGGAATAGCTGGCAGGTATAAGGTCTGATGGAAGTCAACAATACTACGCAGAGTCCGTGAAGGGCTGGTTTACCATCTCCAGAGATAACTCCAGGAACACGCCGTATCTGCAAATGGACAGCCTGAGAACAGAGGACACAGCCATGCATTACTGTGCAAGTGACACAGTGAAGGGAGGTCATTGGAAGCCCAGACACAAACCTCCCTGCAGGAGACAAAAGGAGTGTGGGCTGTAGGGAGTGCCCATGCCCACCAAGTAGTACAGGGAGCTTCTGGGGAGCAAGTGAAGAGAAGGGATGGAAGGATTACTCTCAGAAGCTGTGGTTTCCCCCATTCAGTCAGTGTCTCCTCAGGGACCTACATGAAAAATATTCTAGGGATCTTTCCTGATCTGAACATCAAAACTTTTCTTTTCATGGAGTCATCGTGTCTGTCTTTCCCCATCTGCCCCAGCGCAAGTTCCACAGTAATGTTTCTTGAGGACGTCTCTGTTTGCAATTCAGGTTACTATTTATTGCCATTATTTGCCAAGTTTAAAAAAACTTAGTATCTTCAACTATTCTGCTGTTGGTCCTCATATTTGCCCTGCACTCTCAGATGGACACCTATCTTTTCACCTAGGTGAGTGCCCCCCAGTTGTCCTTGATGTAGTACCTTTCACTGATGATGCTCCAGGCCAAGTTGGTCATGTTGATGTGTGTTTGTAAGTTGCCAAAAAGTATTTTTCCCCAAGGGGCATGTGGTAGTTCTTGGAGTCATTTTTGGTTGTCTCAGCGGAAGTGCAGTGTACTTTCCCACAAATCTGATAATTCTTTCTGGACCTGAGTATATTTTTTCAAATTTCATGGAAACCTTAGTTCAACCCTCAGCACATGCACACACACACATACTTGGCACACAAAACCCAGTACCCACTCATACCCCCCACTGGAGGACACCCAGGCCTCCTCAAGGTGTACCATCAAGCTCAGAGTACTGCGTTATTTTACTTAGACTTAGGATTAGAGGTCTTTTCATCAAAGCTGTGCTCTGCCATCAGGTCCTGCTCCTGGATGTGACCTCCATCAGGGCTTTCTGCATTTTCCTTAGGAATTTGGTCCCACTGAAAATGGTAACTCTAATGAGCTGGGGTCTAGCGTGACTCTCACATATGCCTGTGGTTGGCTCAACATTGCCTACACTGACTGTGAAAGGCTCAGCCATGTGTTTCTGAACCTCCATAGCTAAGCCTGGTTCTATTCCACAGTGACATGTACAGGCCCCCGGGCTCTGAGGGAACAGATAACCCCAGCATATAGGAACTGTCACATCTCCACTTGTATCCTGTTTGCTTTTGTCCTGTTTTGCAGAGCGTATCACACGCCCAAGTTCATAGTTAGTTTTGGTGGGGTGAGGCATTGATCACATTGTGAACAGAATGAGGAAGGACATGTTGGAGCATAGTGGTAAAAGTCAGCCAGTGAGTCTGTATGTGTGTTTGAGTCTGTGTGTGTTTGTAATTGAAATAGTAGAAGTGAGTGGACTTTTACCCACATGGATTTGTGGATGCAGGTATTACCTGATGGAACTTCAACCTCAGTTTTCTAAAGGAGAATAGAGGTTTTTGATGTCATCAAAGTTTCTGGATTGCTCGTGAAATGACTCTCTGGGTCAGTGCATCTGGAAATTGCAAGGAAGTGGCTCTTGGAGATGTCATAAAACTTGGCCTTTGGTCAGTCTGCAGAGCTCACTGGGTTACAAAGAATAATGCACTACTTCAGGAGATTATATCTAATGCACCTGGTGTAACTGACTGATCATTTAACGCTGGGCCAGAGGCGCTGTCAGAGAGAGACAGGGTGAGCCCAGACGTAGTCGCCCTGCAGGGAGTGCAAGGGGAATTCAGGGGACACTTAGGACCCGCTATCTCAGGGGACTAGCCCAAGGATCACGGGCAAAGAAGACTGGGGAGAGGTTTCCTCTGGGCACATGAGTTTTACTTTAAAAAAAAAAAAATCTAAAGTTCAAGTTCAGTCGGCCTGCTGATGTGTTTATAAATATTCTACTCCATCGATAGTGTTTGCCTAACTTAATAACACAATGGGTACCACAGGGAAAGAGGTGATTTTGTAGTACTTATAGAAATCCTATGGAGCCCTGGTTTCACAGGTTTTAAGTGCTCAGCTGCTAAAGACAAGGTTGGTGGTTCAAAGCCACCAGACCCTTCTTGGGAAGTCTGCTTCAGTAAAAATTATAGCCTTTGAAACCCTGTGGAGCAATTTTACTCTGTTCCACAGGGTCAGTATGGGTCAGAGTCAACTCCAGGCCATGGGTTATAAATATCTTAATAGTGAGGAGCAGAAAACAGGATGGTGTCACTAATTCAGTGGATCCTGAATTTTGGAGGTACACTGATCCCAGGAATAAGAGACTAGTATGTCAAGCCTGGAATGGGTGTGTGAGAGGAAGTGGGTGGGTAAGAGTCGGTGGCAGGTGCATGGATCCAAACTAATCAGAAATTAATTAGTAAAGTTGGGGAACTTTCAGAACTGAAAATACATAAATTATGTGGACTCAGGGGATAAGACCCAAAGCTACTGAAAACAGATTCCTGGGAAAGATTTAAAAGCTGTAAGTTTAGCAATAGTTTCGTGCAATTCCTCTTATCAGTGGGATTGGAAACACAGCCTTCAATGACTCATCAGAGGGCTGGTCTGAGAACCAGGAGTCTTCTTACTGAACAGCCTGGAAGCTCAGGAAACCCAGACAGGAGCCTGGGGAAATTGTCTCAGAGTGAGGAGCAGATTCCACAGCTTCCCATGGATCCTGCGGGACACTCATGTGCAGCAACAACAGTCCATGTCTCAGAGTGACCCAGGGGTTGTGCCTGGTGCTTGAGGGGACCACGACGATGTCCATAAACCTGGTGAGCATCATAGCAGGTGATGGGCTCCAGAAAAGGTCCATGAGGTCTGTGCACCAAGGAAAGTGGGGCCACAAGAAGGAGGATCAATGTGGGTTCTGCACCTCTCAGCGGGAAGACCTCCATCACACAGTGTTTGGGAACACACATGGTACACGTTTATCAACAAGAATTATCACTTGTACCCTCATAATTGCATTGCTTCATTGTGCCTGTCTTCTTCTCTCAGGCTGTGTCAGGTCCTGAGCTATGAAATATTCTGCCTCTTGAATATTCAAACAATATTTTTTATTCTGTTAAATATGGATATACCTGTGTCCCGCCCCCGCCCCCCCTAGAGAATCACCAAATAACCATGTTTCTCTCCATCAGAAGCCTGTGAGAGCACAACTCCCTCACCATTAACTGAGGCTGGGGAATCCTCTTCTTGGTGGCAGTAGCTTCAGTAAATGGGTCCCCAGTCCCAGGCTGAGGAGGAGGCTGTGGCCAATCACAGTGGATTTCATCCACTCTCATCTTCTCTCTAAAGGTGGTTGCTCCCAGGTCCATCTGGTGCCCCTGGTGGGTGAGGTGAGGAAGGATGTGTCATCAGTGAAGGTCTCCTGCAGGGCTCCTGGATACACTTTCTCCACCTACTATGTGCACTGGATTCAGCAGGCAAATGGAGAAGGTCTTGAGTGGGTGAGACAAATTAACTCTGAAATTGTGCTGCCTCCACCCTTTCTTGAGGGACCATGACATGCCACCTGGCCAGAGAGATACCAGCTTGCCGCCACCCTGGTTCTGGCCTGTGCCAGTGGCCAGTTCATCCAGATACATACTGGTTCTTTTTTGTTTCTGTTTCTTCTCTCTCTCTCTTCTTTTCTTTCCTCCCACCTACCAGGCCTCATGCACTGCCCCGCCCCTTCTGGATGGGCCACACCCCCAGGCTATAGAAACTCTAGCTCATGGCCACCTCTGGACTGCCCTGCCCCCATCAGCCGGCTTCCTCAGCCTCTTATTTTTTTGTTTTTCTTTATCTTTCCCTTGCTTCCTTTTCCTTCTCCCTCCACCTTCCACCTAGGTCCTGCACTGCTTCTGCCCCTTCCTGACTGGCCCTACTTTTATGCCAGCTAAGAGAGAAGCCATCTCTCAGCTACCCCTGTTGTAACCTGCCCCCAAAGGCTGGTTCCCTCAGCTCTGTATTTTTATTTATTCTTTTCTCCTCCCTCTTTCTCTCTCTCTCATCCTTCCATTCCTTTTTCCCACTCACCTAGCCCCCTGAGCTGCCCACTGCCCCTTTTAGACAGACTATTTTTTTATTATAGCTCAGCTCAGCTCCAGAGCACATTGCCTCCCTGGGTGAGCCCTGCCCCCAATCTCAGGCTGCTACTGCACAGCCATTTTACTGATTTATTTTAATTATTTTTGTTTTGTTTGTTTCTGTTTCTCTCTGTTCTTTCACTCCCCCTTTCCTCCTGTCTCTGTGCACCTGAGCTGAGCTCTGTGACCCCAAGGACACTTGCTTGGACCTCTGATCCCTTGGCTTTAGTTTGAAGACTTACCCTAAACAGATGTAGCCTTATTAACATAACAAAGAAAATCCTATTCCCAATAGGATTTCATGTATACATACAAGGAATAGGATTCCAACACATAATTTGGGGGGAGACACAATTCAATCCATAGGATTCCTCCATTTATTTACATGCCCTGTTACAATTCTCTGTAATATTTTGAAGTTTTAGGTGTAGAGATGTAAACATGGTATTTCACAGCTACTCATATTTTTATATATTTGAAATTTTGGCAAGTGGAATAATTCTCATTTTCACTTTAGTATCTGTTTGTCTTCCTAATATATAGAAATACACCTTATCTGTTTACTTTGTATCCAATAACCTTAAAAACACTTTTTTTATTCTTAGAGTATGTCTGTTTTTATTTTTATGTGAACACAGTTATGTGACATCTGCATAAAAAAATCTGCATTATGAGGGTTTTATTTCTCCCCTTGTTGCATTAATATTGTTGAATTGAATGCCTGTGGTGGACATGCTTGTCTCTTTCATGATCTCTAAGGAATTCTTTAATAATATTCTGTTTTTAGTTATCTAGTTGTTTTTTTTTTTTAGTGTTGCTCTAACAGAAATACCACAAGTGGATGGCTTTAACAAAGAGAAGTTTATTTCCTCACAGTAAAGTAGGCTAAAAGTCCAAAATCAGGGTGCTGGCTCCAGGGGAAGGGGAAGGCTTTCTGCCTCTGTTGGCTCTGGAGGAGGGTCCTCGTCCTCAGTCTTCCCCTGGCTGAGGAACTTCTCAGGTGTAGAGACCCGGGGTCCAAAGAATGTGCTCTGCTCTGGTGCTGCTTTATTGGTGGTACAATGTCCCCAACTCTCTGCTTGCTTCCCTTTCCTTTTATGTCTTGAAATATAAAAGGTGGTGCAGGCCACCTGAGGGAAACTCCCTTTACCTTGGATCAGGGAGGTTACTTGGGTAAGGGTGGTGTTACAATCCCACTCTAATCCCCTCAACATGAGATTACAACTACAAAATGGAGGACAACCACACAATACTGGGAATCATGGCCTAACCAGGTTGATACATTTTGGGGGGGACATAATTCAGTCCATGACATATGTCATTAGATCTGATGTTCTTTATGTAGATACCAAACAGCAAAAAACCGTTTGCCATCAAGTCAATTCCGACTCATAGAGACCCCATAGCACAGAGCAGAACTTACTCACACGGTTTCCAAGGAGCGCCTGGTGGACTCAAACTGCCAACCTTTTGATTGGCAGCCTTAGCTCCTAATCACTATGCCCAGGGTTTCCTTTATGTAGATAATCTGTATGAAATTTAGTCTTTTTTTTGTTTGATAATTTTAGATTTTTCTCTTATTTAGATGAATTGTTTGTGAATTTTGAACTTTAAATCACTTTAACATTACCTGAATAAACAGCACATTGTTGTAATATATTAATTTTTAATATATTGCTATATTTTGTTCAGCGAAGTTCAAGATTTCTGAATCCAAGTCCATAAGAGATATATGTCTGATATTTTTTATTCTTGTGGAAAACTTGCTAGTCTTTGGATCCAAATGTATGTTGGGCTTATGAGTGTTCTTTTGCTGTGACCCCAGGGAAGCTTTCAGCAATGATCCCACAAACCATAGAGGTCATTCCGCGTGGCCTGTTCCCAGGTATCAGGGGTCTCCATATCGTTGGGATAACTTGTTTCTTCAGAGAGGGAGACGAAGGCAATAGCAGTAAAGGCAGTTCACAGTTTTGGCACCAGGTGTCATGCATTTTTTCTCTAGATACACTGGCCATTTGCCACACACTCCTCGCAATGCAAAGGGAGCAGGGCAGAGAAGTACCTTGGGGTGAGGTGGCCTTGAGCTGGTATAAGGCAATGTGACACCCAGAACCCATGACATTAAAGAAATTATTTACCGCAGCCCTGACTGAGTATAGACCTATGTTTCCTTTTATTCTCACCAAACACGCTACCTTCTTGGAGAGGTCTGTGTATGGCCCTCAGCAATGAACAGACTATGGTTGGATGTCCATTTCTTCTCTTTTTGTTCATTCTGAATTTAATTGCTGATAAGGGCTCATATCATAGAGACAGTGTCCACATTTGAAAAGGGTAGGGGGCGACAGGAAGAGTAACCTTGAGCATCAAGTCCCAGGATACGTTCCCCCCTGCCTTCTCTGGATCCAGAGGTTAGGGGTAGGGTGGGGTAGGGGCTGAGGTCTGCTGGACAGCTCATATATGACCACAGGGAGAAAGTCATGCACATCTGGCCCCTCCCCTGCTCATGATAAGTCATCGGACACCTGTCCTTGCAGATCTTGGAGGAGTCACTCCTGTCTGTGCCCTTCCTCATTGTTCACACCTTGGGGACCATGCCAATACGGGCTTTCCTTCTCATCACCGACAAATCTAATGTTCCTCCTGCATCAAGTCAGCTGTGACTGCTTCACATGGGACTGTTCTTTGTGTTATTTCTGTGTAGGCGTGTCCTGTGTGAAGTTCAACTGGTGGAGTCAGAGAAGGGGGATGGGAATATAAGACAGACTGAGGATCCTATGAGCTCTTCCTGGAAAGGCTCTGGATTCATCTTCACTCACTACAGGATGTACTGGGTGCACCAAGCTCCAGGGAAGGATCTGGAATTGGTATCAGGAGTGAATTAACCAAGACCGTGTTCTCACTGGTATTCTGCATCACTTAAGGAAGATTCAGAATCTCCAGAGTCAACCCTACCAGCATAAAAAAAAAAAAAAAAACCAGCATAGTCTCTCTTAAAATGCCCAACCTGAAATCTGAGGGCACAGTCATTTATTGTTGTAGGAAAGATATGGCGAGGGGAAGTCAGTGAGAGCCCAGACACAGTCCTGCCTACAGTGTGAGGGGGAGGGGTCTGGGCTGCAGGGGGCACTCAGGATGCACCAAACACAGGGCCTGTCTCAAGAACAAGTACAGAGGAAGATCAAGGTTTACTTTTAACCTTGTCGTTTCCTGCTCCTGACAAATGTCTTATCCAAGAACCATTATCATTCCATCTTTGTAACTTTCTGGTTTCTCTCACCATACAGGGATTAACTCAGAGCACAGATTCCACTCAATTTTTAATCGTTGAAATTTTTGACTTCTTTTATTAATACTGTTTCAGTAAAATTTTAATCCTCCATCCAAACTTCGCCACCATGCTAATAGTTTTGCGTTTTCTAACTATTGTAGTCATAGCATAGCATACACTTTTATCGATAAAATATTCAGAATATACCTTGGTCCTGCTCCATTGCTGCCCTTTTTCCTGTCTTGCATGGAGCTGAAATACCCTTTTAATGACTTGTACCCTTCACATTTATCAGCAAAGACAGACTAGTCACCAGAAAAGGACACCATTTTTGCAAAAGTTATGACCTCAAACATAGCAATGATTGTCAGGATGGCGCAGGACCAGGTAGTGTTTCGTTTTGTTGTACATAGGGTCACTATGAGTTGGAACTGACTTGATGGCACCAAAAAACAAGACGGTATATGCATAACTGAGTAACACATAGTTTAGAAATAATTACCTTTTTACATTTAATTACTATATTTAACAAGAATATTTTTTATATTTAGATGCACCAAAGCATATATTTACATTTGTGAATTAGGATTGAATTAAACAGGCATACACATAGACGAACATAATTATGGAACCCTGCCTTACACTATAAACTCAACTTCAAATGGATTGATTTGAATAATATGGAGGAAATATATGTGTTGTGTGTAAGGATGTATATATATATATATTTTTTGCATGTGTACCTGTGCCTGTCACTGCTGGAGATGAGTGTGTCTGTGCTTGTGAAATTACAATATGTTGTAAACATATCTAAGTACATAAAATCTAATTTTTTTTACGTGCTGAAGGATAATGAAACCAAACCAAGTGAAAAGTCCTAATAGGATCTTGATTGGTTACGTTATGATGTCTAATACATATAGCATGTATTGCTAATAGTTCACATAAATGCCCAAATTTTCTTTAAATGGACTCCTGAAGTAGAAAATGTCAATTTGATTTTTACTGAATAATTAAAATTTCTAAAGATGAAATGCGCTTGTCCGCACTGGCCAAGAAAAAAACTCATTATAATATAAAATTTATCCAAAATACAAGAGAAATTAAAATAAATTAATGAATGCCATTTCATTGTATGGAGTTTAAGATCCAGTGTTTTGCATAATTCACTGAAACAAATATTTTTTTGTCATCTGTTCAGAAAGTAATTTAACTGTATCTCTTAAAATTTCATTATGAAGAAGGGAGTAATGCCATACTGTTAATCTATTCTATAAATTCTTGTGATTTTTATATTTGACGGTTTGCCTTTTATAAACTTTCTATTTAGAGTAATATTAGATTAACAGGACAATTGCAAAGAAAATACAGAGGGGATTCATATAGCCCTCTCCTGGTTTTCTCTATTGCTAACACCTTGCATAATTGTGGTGCATTTGTAATAATTAAGAAATTAACATTGCTACATTTATATTTACCAAAGTGCTGACTTTATGAGAATTTTACTAGTTTTCCACTCATGTCCTTTAGTTGTTTTTGCTCCAAGATTCAATTTAAGACACCATATTGTATTTAGCTCTCATATTTCCTGAGTCTCGTCAGTGATACTGTGTGCTCTACTGTTTTTCAGTGACATGATCTATAAATGGCAATTAGGTAGGTTAACAGTGCTTTTCAGATCATTTATATCCACAATTATTTTCTTCCTACTTATTCCATCAATTGGAGCGTGAAGTGTTTAGGTCTCCAACTATAACTGAAGATTGGTCTATGTCTCCTCTAAAAAAATAAAATGAAATAAAATAAAAATGTCTCCTCTAGGTTGTATTAATAGGTATTTTTATGTGTTTTGGAAAATCGGCCCTTGACCGTTACGCAATGTACCTCTTTAAGACTAAAAATCTTTTTTTTGAAGTCTGCTTTATCAGAAATTAATATCACTTCTGAAGCTTTGCTTTTATGGTTTATATTTATCCATCTTTTACTTTTACCTCTCTATATATTTATATTTGAAGCCCTTACTAGTTTTGAGTTTGGGCTTGCTTTTTACCCAATATGACAATTATTCCTTTGTAGCTGATGTTTTTAGATGATTATCATTTAAAATGAATAATGGTATAGTTCCATCTTGCTAATTGTCTTCTGTTTGCTGAAATTTTTCTTTGTTCTTTCAATTTTTTCTACTGTTTCTTCTCTTAATTTAAATGTTTAACTATAGCGCTTATATCTTCTCTGTTGACTTATTATTTTTTTCCTCTTTATGAACTTGATTCTGCCTTCCTATAATATTCTATCCCTTCATGTAGAATGTTAGGATATTTTAGCAATTTTTCCAATTCCTCACTCCCCTCCCTTTGTCTTTTTGCTTAGTTCCATTCTATTTTACGTATCCTATTTTTATAGATAAACATATACACTTTTTTTATTAAAGAGTCAGTTATAAATTAGAGCCAATAAACTGAGAAAAAAAATTCAATTTCTCCTTCGTTTTATTCCTTATTGCTGAAGAACTTCTTTTTGGTGCCCTGAGGGACACACATGCTGATCATACTTTTTCTCATTTTCTGGTTCTAAGAGAAAACCTTTCAATTTTAAAAGACATTTTCACTGTATGTAGAATTAGTGTTTTACTTATTTTTTCCACTTCAACAATTTAAATAGATCATCCCATTGTCTTTATGATTCCTCGTATTTGATGGGAAGAGGGGTATAACTACTTTTTCTGTTCCTTTCTAAGCAATGCTTCTTTATTCTTTTCGCTTGCCTTCAACATTTTCTCTTTGTCTTTGGCCTTCAGGTGTTTTATTACTATATATCTCTGTGAGTGTTTGTGTGCGTGTGTGTGAATATTTACCCTGCTTGACATTCTCTGAGATATTTGGAAAGGAGATTTAGTGTTTGTCACTAATTTGGAAAGTTTTTGGCAATTATTTCTTCAAATATCTTTCCTCCCCGCTCTCTCTTTCTTCTCCTTTTCTATACCATTTATACATATTTGTGCCATTTCATATTGCCCCTAGCTCTTGGACGTGCTCTTCCATTTTCCTGAATCTTTTCCTTTGCAATTTGGTCTAGGTAATTTCCATCAGGCAGTTTAAAGTTCACATTTACCTTTGACAACTGTGTCGAGTCTGTGGTTCAGCTTATTGAAAGTGCTATTCATTTGTTACTGTCTTGCTGTTTATTAAAATTTCTTGCATTCAGTTTGCTCTTTCCTTGTGCTTTTCATCATTCTCCTGAAGTTCCTTATTGGATCCTGAAGTCAGCCTACCACTTCATGCAGAACTTTTAATATATTAATAAGAATTCTTAAAATCCCCAGTTTAATTTGATATATTATATATTGATCCTCACAGGAAGTCTCTCCTACACACTGTGTGTCTCTGTGTCTGTTCTGGTCTTTGTATAACTCAGAAAGGATTACGGTTAGGATCTGCCCTACATTGTTATTACCTCCTTAATACACAGGCACACACAAAAACACATAGACACACACACACACAAAACTATTTTGATTCATGGTTACTTCCACAGATACAAAGATTGAGAATTCAATATGTATTTTTGGGAACAGAATTCAATTGATAACACATTATTTTTTCAAAGTGCCTGAGAATACAACAATCCCTCCTCACCCAAACTACTTTAGGATTCCCAGTCCACAGATTTAGTTCCCTCCCCAACCATGTAGAGCCTCCAGGTATTTAGGAAAATGGAGGAAGACAGAAGAAATCCTGGCATGGCCTTAAGTATAGTGACAGATGTCTCACTTTGTTCTTTCTGTCCTATGTGGCCATCAAGAGCAGGACAATCTACTTAATGTAAGAAATTGGAAATAAATAAATAATGACTATTGCATATCATGTCATCCATGCCTCAGACGCTTTCTCTCTCTCACACACACACAGAGGGTCCTCTATTGAACTGAGGTATATCGCCCATGTTATGTTCGCATTGTCTTTTTTGCAACAGTGCAGCTTAGGGTCTGTCTTAGCTGTCTAGTGTTTCTATAATAGAAATATCATAAATAGGTGACTTTAACAAACAGAAATTCATTCTGTCCTGGTTTAGGAGGTTTGAGGTCCAAATTCAGAGTGCCAGCTGTAGGGGACCTTGAGGGGAGGCCCTCGTCTCCTTTGAACATCTTTTGGTCCTGCATTCCTTGGAGATCTCCATGTGTCTTGGCATTAATCTTTCCCAGGTTATAGTAGTTTCTCATCTCAGGGATCTGGGTCCAAAGGATGCACTCTGCTCCCAGCTCTTCTTTCTTGGTGATACTGAGGCCCCTCAATCTTTGCCAGCTCCTCTCTCCTTTTACCTCTTGTAAGATTAAAGGTGATACAGGCCATGCCCCAGGGAAACTCCTCTTACTTCTGATCAGGTCTATGACCTGAGTAAGGGTGTTGCATCCCTCGCTTGTCCTGTCTCATTAACATAACCGACATAATCTAATCCTCATTAACATAGCCCAGTTAACACATAGAGGTAAGGATTTACAATACATTACAAAATTGAAGGTAATTGTGTCAGATCACAAAACGGAGGACAACCACACAATACTGGAAATCATGGCCTAGCCAAGTTAACCCTTATTTTGGGGGACACAAATCAATTCATGACAGTATCCAAAGCTGGAATCACATTACTGGGCAGCAAAAACCCCGTCAGATGAATTTGTTCCTTAGCAAATTATGTTCTACCTTGTCCTTGATGTGAACTTAAATATTGTGTCACACAAGAACTTAGGAACTTGTGATGTTCTTCGTATCAACTGTATGAAAACCACCTGGATTAAATATATTCCACTTCTAAAGTAAACCTTAAACCAAAACTATCTCCTTCAGTATTTTTAAACCAATCAAATGTTTAACTTAATTTGTAAAGAATGTCAGCCTTGAGCAGGGCACTATTTAAAGAATTATCTATTTGTGAAAAAATTGACAACTAGAAAGATTAGATGAGAAGTTTAGGGGGTAGTGATTTTGTGTTAATGGTAAAGGAAGAATTTGGAAAAGGATAGTGAGAATGGTTGGATGATTTGAAGAATGTAATGAATGCCACGGAATTGTACCTGTAGAAATTGTTGAATAGGTATTAGTTTTGCTATGTATATTTGCACCAAAAATAATACCTTATTTTAAGAAAACGTGTGGAGTAAAATTACAACAGAATGAACATTGTGTAAGGTTATATAAATGGTGACTAGCTTGGGATTGGACTTGTCCATGGACAATATTGAGGGTATTGACTGACTGAAGTCCGGTGATAGCTATTCCAACTCTTAACTTTGCAGAGAGGGGTGAGTGTTTTAACTTCTCTGAGCATAACTTCAGCTTTCCCATCTGTATGTGGAGGACCTAGAGTAATGAAAACTTCACTAAATGGTTGAGAACATTAAATAAGGTAATAATGGTACCTACTTACCAAAGTTTCATGCATAAAGAAAAGCTCAATATATGTCTACTGCCCTGATTGTTTCCACACACACTCCTCCCACCTTCTGTCCAGGGTGCTTGTCTATCCAGAAGAACCACTCTGTGTATGGCACTCACATCATACAACCCCCTACTGGAGGGAGACATGCAACTAGGGTCCCACTCTTGTCTCATAAAAACCCTCACAGAACCTGTCCCCGCAGCCCTGAGAGGAGCCCAGTCCCATTTGATTTGCTGTGCCCAAGCATCAGTGAGTCTAGTGGCCACACCATGAAGTTTAAAGAGATCTGGGGATTCCTTCTCATCCTTCTGCAAGGTAATTGTTGGCGATATAAGGGAGTGATGCATGTTGAATGTGCAAGTGTGCAGAGAGAGTGGGCTTCCTGAATCCAGTGTGTGTGTCCATTTTCTTTCTTTTTTTTCTTCTTTGCAGGTGTCCATTGTGAGGTGGAGCTGGTGGAGTCCAGAGGAGACCTTACAAAACCTGGGGGTTCCCTGAAGCTCTCTTGTGTAGCCTCCGGTTTTACATTCAGCAATTATGACATGAACTGGATCCGTCAGTATCCCGGGAAGGGGCTGGAATGGGTGGCATTTATACAGTATAGTGGAGGTAAAAAATACTACTTGGACTCCGTGAAGGGCTGGTTCACCATCTCCAGAGATAACTCCAAGAACACAGTGTATCTGCAAATGGACAGCCTGAGAAGAGAGGACACAGCCATGTATTACTGTGCAAGCGACACAGTGAAAGGAAGTCATTGGGAGCCCAGGCACAAACCTCTCTGCTGGAGACAGGAGGGACCAAGCTCTACGGGGTGCTGAGTACCCACTGAGTAGTATAGGAATCCTCTGAGGAGCAGGTGCAAAGGAAGGGAGGGAAGAGCTCCTCTCAGAAGCTGTGGTTTCCCCCATTCAGTCAGCATGTCCTCAGGGACCTACGTGCAACATGATTCTAGGGACCTTTCCTCATCTGAACACCAAACTTTTTATTTTAACAGAGTCATCTTGTCTGTTTTTCTGCATGTGCCCCAGGGCAAGTTCCACAGTAATGTTTCTTGACGATGCCTGTTTGCTATTCAGGTTACCAGGTAGTGCTGTTAGTCGCCAAGTTTGGAAAAACTTAGTATCTTAAACTATTCTGCTGTTGATCCTCAAATCTGTCCTGCACTCTCAGGTGAAACCCCATTTTTTCACCCAGGTGAGTGCCCCTCAGTCCTCCTTCATGTAGTACCTTTCACACTAGTGATGATCCAGGTCATGCTGTACATGTTGATGATTGTTCACATATTTTGGCCCCATGAGACTGGTGGTAGTTCCTGTAGACATTTTTGATTGTCGCAGTGGGAGAGTGGCATACTTTTCCACAAACATAATAATTCTTTCCAAGGAATATTTGTTCAAATTTTGTGGAAACCTTTCTCCAACACTCAACATGCAGAAACACACATACATACTTGTCACATAAAAACCAACATCTACTAATACTCCCCACCAGAGGACACCCAGGCCTCCTGAATGTGCACGATCAAGCTCAGAGTTCTGTGTTATTCTATTTAGGCCAAGGAGTACAGGTGTCTTTCACCATGCTCATTTTCTCGTTCCTGTTTTGCCATCAGCTCCTGCTGCTGGAAGTGATCACCAACAGGGCTCTCTATCTTCCCTAGGGCTTTGGGCCCACTGAAGATGGTAAGTCTCATGAGACGTGGTCTAGTGTGACCCTCACGTACCCCTGGGGTTGGCTCAGCACTGTGTGCACTGACTGAGAAAGGCTCAGCAATGTGTTTCTGAATCTCCATGGCTAAGCCTGGTTCTTTTCCATGGTGGCATCTGCAAACCCCTAGGCTTTTAGGGAACAGATAACCTCAGCATGTGTGCACTGTCCGTGCATCTACCTGTATCGTGTTTGCTTTTGTCCTGTTTTCCAAAGCTTATCACACACCCAAGTCCATAGTCAGTGCAGGGGCAGGGAACACTGGTCATATTGTGAACAAAAGAAGAAAGGACATATTGGGATATAGTTGTCAAAATTAACCAGTGTGTTTGTGTGCGTGTGTGTGTGTGTGTGCTATTGGAATAATAGAAGTATGTATATTTTAACCTTATGGGTTTGCAAATGCAAGTATTATCTGATGTAACTTCAACTCAACTACAATTATCTAACGGACAATAGAGACCGCCTGACATCCCCAAGTGTTTCTGCATTCTTCATGGGAAAACTCTTTTGTCAGTGCCTCTGGAAGTTGCAAGGATGGAGCTTTTGGAGGTGTCCTAAAACTTGGTCTTTGATCAGTGTGCCGAGTTCACAGGGTTCCAAAGAACAATTCACTGTTTCAGGAGATTATATTAAATGCATATGGTGTCACTGAAAGATGAGTTGGAAGTCAAAAGTACAGCCGTTTAATACTGAGCCAGAGGCAGTGTCAGAGAAAGGCAGGTGAGCAGACATAGTTGCCCTGCTGGGAGCGGAAGGGAAATGCAGGGGGCGCTCAGGACCCACTATTTCAGGGGAGCAGGTCAAGGATCAGGGTAGAGGAGGACTGGCGAGAGGTTTCCTCTGAGCACCTGGGTTTCTCTTTAAAAAAATAAGAAAATCCAGAATTTAAGAAGGCCTGCTGATATGTTTACAAATATTCTATTTCATTGGGAATGTTTACCTAAATCAATAACATAATTAGCACCACATTTTAAAAGGTGATTTTCCAGTACTTACAAATATCTTAAGAAGCCCTGGTTGCACAGGCATTAAGTGTGCTTGGCTGCTAACCATAAGGGCAGTGGTTCAAAACCACCAGATGCTTCTAGGGAGAAAGATGTGGAAGTCTGCTTCAGTAAAATGACAGACTTTGAAAGCTTATGGGGCAGTTTTACTCTGTCAGACAGGTCACTATAGCTCAGAGTCAACTCCAGGCATGGGTTATAGATATCTGAATAATGAGGAGCAGAAAACAGGATGGTATCATTAATTCCGTGGATCCATAATTTTGGAAGATACGCTGATCCCATGAACAAGACACTTAGATGTCAAAGCTAGGTTATGCTGCATGTGATGTGTGTGTGAAAGGAGGGGGGTGGGTCAGAGTTGGTGGCAGGTGCATGGATTCAAGCTGATCAGAAATCAGTATAGTTGGGGCGCAATGGATCTGAACAAAAAATACATAAATTTTGTGGAGTCTGGGAATGAGACACAAAGCAACTGAAAACACAGGTTCCTTGGAAAGGTTTTAAAAGTTGTGAGTTTAGCGATAACCCCATACAATTCCTATTACCAGTGGAATCAGAAACACAGCCCTTGATCACTCATCACAGCGATGGTCTGAGAAACAAGAGTCTTTGCTGAACAGCCTGTGAGCTCAGGAAAGCCAGCCAGAAACCTGAGGGAATTGTCTCAGAGTGAGGAGCAGATTCTACACCTGCACAGGAATCCTGCAGGACACTCATGTGCAATAACAAGTGTCCTTGTCTTAGAGTGACTCATGGGCTGGGCTTAGTGCCCTAAGATACACCTGGTCAACATCATAGCCCCTGATGGGTCTACGAAAAGGTCTGGGTGGCTGTGTACCAACAAAATTGCAGTCACAAGAAGAAGCATCCCTGTGGGTGCTGCACCCCTCAGCAGGAAGGCCTATGTTTGCACAGTATTTGGAAACAAACAGGGTACACATTTATCGACAAGGATGATAACTTGTACACTCATAACTTCATTACTGCATGGTCCCTGTAACTTCTATCTTCTTCTAAGGCTGGGCCATGTATTGAGCTATGAAATATTCTGCCTCTTGAATATTCAAACAATATAAGGTCTATTGAGTTAAATATTGATATGTTTGTGCTCCCACAGAGCATCACCAAGTAACCACACCCCTCACCCTAAGAAGCCTGTGAAAGCATATCTCTCTCGCCATGGACTGGAGCTGGGGTATCCTCTTCTTGGTGGCAGTAGCTACCTTCTCTGCAAAGGTGGTCTCTCCCAGGTCCATCTGTTGCAGCCTCTGAGTGAGGTGAGGAAGCATGGGTCATCAGTGAGGTCTCCTGCAGGGCTTCGGGATATACTTTCACCAGTTATATATACCCTGGATTCAAGACCCCAGACAAGGTCTTGAATGTGTGAGATGAATTAACCTGGAAATTGTGATGTCTCTACCCCTTCTTGACAGACCTTGACACAATGCTGGGCAAGAGAAATCAGACTGACACCACCCCAGCTCCACCCTGCCCCAACGGCTGGTTCCCCCAGTACCATATTTGTTTTTGTTCCCTCTCCCTTCCTTCCTTTCTTTTCTCCTGCCCACCTATCCTTATAAGCCATTCCCTCCCCTCCTCTACTGGCCACACAGCTCAGCTAGAAAGCTTCTGGCACACGGTTTCCCGGTGTCTGCCCCAGCCCCAACGGTCTGTTCCCTCAGCACCATATTTTAAAAATATTTCTTTATCTTTCTTTTTCTCCCTTTTTTTTCTCCCTCACACCTAGGCCCTACACTGACTCTGCACTTTCCTGATGGGCCATGCTGTTCTGTGCAGCAAGTGAAACACCAGCTCATGGCCACCCCAGTTCAGCCCTACCCCAAAGGCTGGTTCCCCCAGCTCCACATATATATGTTTTTTTCCCACCCCTGGGTGGTTACTTCGTTTGTTTCCTCTCTCTCTCTCCCTTCATCCTTTCCTTTCTCCTGCACTCAGGATGTGCAGAAACTAGGGCTCATCTCAGAACAGATGCAGAGGAAGGCCAAGGTTTCTTTTTAACCTTGATGTTTCCTGCCTTTGAGAAATATCTTATCCTAGAACCATTACTGTTCTTTCCTTGTAAATTCCTGGTTTCTCTCACTATACATGGATTAACTGATAAAAGAGATTCAATTCAGTTTTTAATTCTTGAAATTTGAAACTTATTTTATCAGTAACCTTTCAGTAAAATTTTAATTCTCAATCCAAACTTTACCACCATGCAAAGATATGTGTGTTTTCTACACTGTTTCAGTCATACTATAGCATATACTTCTCTCCACAGAATATTCAGCGTATACTGTGGTGTTGCATTGGGTTTCATCCTTGCCCTTCTTTCTGCCTTGCATAGAGTTGAAATACCATTTTTACGGCTTCTACCCTCTATGTTCATCAGGAAGACAGACAAGTCACTGGAAAAGGATGTCATTTTTGGTACTGTTAAACCTCAGCAAAAAGGAGGGTAAAGTAGTGGGTCAGGAAAAATGAGGTGGAATGGATTGCCACAGTAGCCCCAATGATGAACTCAAACATACCAATGATCATGGAGATGGCACAGGGCTGGGCAACATTTTATTCTCTTATATATAAAGTCATCATTATTTGGAACCAACTTGGTAGCAACTGATAATATCAACCTCCATGTCTGTTGGGCTCCTGATGTTTTATGCCATATACAATCTCTGACTCACCTCCCACATTCTCCGTGAAAAGAAACCATAAATCCCTTTAATTTTATCTCCCCCATGTTTGGTAACTCAGTTTACTTCTCTTCATTCTGACCAGTGTCACCAAACAAATCCAAGCATTGAACTCTGTTCTTTTGAACATCCTCGTCCACCCGCAGACTACCCATTTTCCAGTTTCTTTTCTATAGTGCTGTAGCTGTGACTCCCATGCCCCATCCTTTCCCTACTAAGTACATAAGAGAGGGAAACTGCCGTTCATACCATCCCCTGAGTACACATCGTGAGGTCATTACTGCTCTGATAATGAAGAACCCAAGTGATATGGCACATGCTAAAAACAAACCTGGGCATGTTGCAAGAATGAATTAATCCTGGAAGTTCTGGCAATCAATTTCTGTTAATTCTCATTCATTATTTTATGCTATATATGTTACTATGTATTATATATATGTATATTGCTAAGTCATTGACATTCAACAAGATTTTAGATGCAAAATTATGTAACACACAGTTTTGAAATAAATATCTTTTTGCATTTAAATGTTCTATTTAGCCAGAATATCCTTTCTATTCAGATGCGCCAAAACATATGTTTAAATACATTTGTTAATTAGGATTGAAATAGACAGGCATGCAGATAGAAGAACACAATTTTGGAACCGTATCTCACACTGTAAACAGCACTTCAAAAGGATTAGTTAGAGGAATTTGGAGAAAATATGTGTGATGTGTGTATGTGATGTGTTTGTGTTTGCACATGTACATGTGTGTGTCATTGCTTATGAGCAATTGAGGGTTTGTTCCACAGTTGACCTCTTGTTTTGTTTTGACTGAAGGTAATTTAGTTTCTTCACCATATATTTTCACAGATATCGTTGATTTATTCCTATATATTCCATCAAGCAAGGTCCATGTGTTTAGTCACCTTTTTATGTAGTTGAAATAAGGTAGAATTGAATGAAAATGAAAATACAACATATCAAAACCTCTGGGACACAAAAAAGCAATATTCGTAGGGAAATTCATAGCAATAAATGCAGACATTAAAAAAAGAATACAGATCCAAAACCATTAACTTAAACTGAAAACTTGAACAAATAGAAAAGGAAGAGGAAAAGAAGCCAAAAACTAACAGAAAAAATAAAAGGATAAAGATATGGCAGAAATAAACAAAAGAGAAAATAGCAAAACAATATAAAGAATCAACAAAACCAGAAGTTGGTTCTTTGAAAGTATCAATAAACTAGACAAACCATTGGCTGGATTGATAAAAGAAAAAATGAAATGAAATAAACAGAGGAGTTAAATAAGCAAATTGAGAAATGAAAATTGTGAAATTACAACCAGTCCAACAGAGATAAAGATCAAAACTGATTACTATGAAAAACTGAACACCCAAATTTTTGAAGACCTAGATGAAATGGACACATTCCTAGAAACACACTATCGATCCAAACTAAGAAAGACAGAGGTAGAAAATTTAAACAGATGCATTACAAAAGCAGAGATTGAAGACATCATCAAAAAATAAAAACTGCTGGAAAAAAAAAAAAAAGCCCAAGAACAAATCGCTCCAGTGGAGAATTCCACCAAACATTTAGGGAAGAGTTGACACCAAATCTATTCAATGTCTTGGAAAGCATAGAAGAGGAAGGAACGCTACCGGACTCTTTCTGTGACGCCAGCACAACTCCGCTACATAAACTAGGCCAAAAAAGAAAAAAAATCAAATCAAACCCGTTGCAGTTGAGTGGATTCTGAGTCCGAGCAACCTCGCAGGACAGCGGAGAACTGCCCCATAGGGTTTTCAAGGAGCAGTCAGTAGATCTGAACTGTTGACCTCTTGGGTATATTCCAAGGAGTAGGATAACTGGATCCATTGGTAGTTCTCTTTCCAGCTTTAAAAAAAAAAAAAAAAAATTTTAAGGAAGTGCCAAATCGATTTCCAAAGTGGTTGTACCATTTACATTCCCATGAGCAGTGTAAAAGTGTTCCAGTCTCTCTACAACCTCTCCAACATTGATTATTTTGTGTTTTTGGGATTAACGCCCACCTTGTTGGAGTGAGATGGACTCTTATTGCAGTTTTGATTTGCATTTCTTAATGGCTAATGATTCTGAGCATTTCCTCTTGTATCTGTTAGCTACCCGAATGTCTTCCTTAGTGAAGTGCCTGTTCATATCCTTTGTCCATTTTTGAATTGGGTTATTTGTCTTTTCATTGTTGAGTTTTTGCATTATCATACAGATTTTAGGGATCAAACACTGATCGGCAATGTCATAGCTAAAAACTTTTTCCCAGTCTGTAGGTAATCTTTTTACTCTTTTGGTGAAGTCTTTCGGTGAGCGTTGTGTTTGATTTTTAGGAGCTCCCAGTTATCTAGCTTCTCTTCTAGTGTTTGTGCATTGTTAGTGATGCTTCGTATACTGTTTATGCCATGTATTAGGGCTCCTAATGTTGTCCCTATTTTTTCTTCTATGATCTTTATCATTTTAGATTTTATATTTAGGTCTTTGATTCATTTTGAGCTCATTTTTGTGCATGGAGTGACATATGGTTCTTGTTTCATTTTTTTTTGCAGATGGATATCCAGTTATGCCAGCAGTATTTGTTAAAAAAGACTGTCTTTTCCCCATTTAACTGTTTTGGGGCCTTTGTCAAATATCAACTGGTCTTATGTGGATGGATTTTTGTCTGGATTCTCAATTCTGTTTCTTTGGTCTGTGTATCTGTTGTTGTACCAGTACCAGGCTGTTTGGACTAATAGGTTCTAAAGTCAGGTAAAGTCAGGCCTCCCACTTTGTTCTTCTTTTTCAGTAATGCCTTATGTATCCAGGACCCCTTTCTCTTCCATATAAAGTTGGTGACTTGTTTTCCCATCTCATTAAAGAATGTCATTGGGATTTGGATCGGAATTGCATTAAATGTGCAGATCACCTTTGGTAGAGTAGACATTTTTATAATGTTAAGTCTTCCTATCCATGAGCAAGGTATGTTTTTCCATTTACAGAAGTCTCTTATGGTTGGTTGCTTGCAGAAGTGTACTGTAGTTTTCTTTGTATAAGTCTTTGACATCTCTGGTAAGATTTATTCCTAAGTATTTATCTTCTTGGGGGCTCCTGTAAATGGTATTGATTTGGTGATTTCCTCTTCCTTGTTCTTTTTGTTGGTGTAGAGGAAGCCAACTGATTTTTATATGCTTATCTTGTATCCTGATACTCTGCTGAACTCTTCAATTAGTTTCAGTAGTTTTCTGGAGGATTCCTTAGGGTTTTCTGTGTATAAGATCATGTCATCTGCAAATAGAGATACTTTGACTTCTCCCTTGCCAATCTGGATGCTCTTTATTTCTTTATCTAGCCTAATTGCTCTGGCTAGGACCTCCAACACAATGTTGAATAAGAGCGGTGATAAAGGGCCTCCTTGTCTGGTTCCCAATCTCAGTGGGAATGCTTTTAGGATCTCTCCATTTAGAGTGATGTTGGCTGTTGGCTTTGTATAAATACCCTTTA
Source organism: Loxodonta africana (assembly GCF_030014295.1). NCBI lineage: Eukaryota > Metazoa > Chordata > Mammalia > Proboscidea > Elephantidae > Loxodonta > Loxodonta africana. The sequence continues at coordinate 24,792,280 of NC_087362.1, forward strand.
TTATGTTGAGGAATTTTCCTTCTATTCCTATTTTGCTGAGAGTTTTTATCATGAATGGGTGTTGAACTTTGTTATATGGCTTTTCTGCATCAATTGATAAAATCATGTGATTCTTGTCTTTTGTTTTATTTAGATGGTGGATAACATTAATTGTTTTTCTAATGTTGAACCATCCCTGCATACCTGGTATGAATGCCACTTGGTCATGGTGAATTATTTATTTTTATTTTTTGAAATGTTGTTCAATTCTATTGACTAGAATTTTGTTGAGGATTTTTGCACCTGTGTTCATGAGGGATCCCACTGCCCACTGCCATTTTATTTATGTGGTGGATTACATTAATTGTTTTTCTAATGTTGAACCATCCCTGCATACCTGGTATGAATGCCACTCAATCATGGTGAATGATTTTTTTGAAATGTTGTTCAATTCTGTTGGCTAGAATTTTGCTGAGGATTTTTGCATCTATGTTCAGGAGGGATATAGGTGTATAATTTTCTCTTCTTGTGGTGTCTTTCTGGTTTCGGTACCAGGGATATGCCGGCTTCATAGAATGAGTTTGGGAGTATTCTGTCCTTTTCTGTGCTCTGAAATTCCTTTAGTAGTAGTGGTCTTAACTCTTCTCTGAAAGCTTGGAAGAACTCTGTAGTGAAGCCTTCCTGGCCAGGGCTTTTTTTTTTGTTGTTGTTGGGAGTCTTTTTTGACTACCTTTACAATCTCTCCTTTTGTTATGGGTCTACTTAGTTGTTCTACTTCTGTTTGTGTTAGTTTAGGTAGGTAGTGTGTTTCTAGGAATTCATCCATTTTGTCAAGTTTTCAAATTTGTTAGAGTACAATTTTTCATAGTAATCTGATGATTCTTTAATTTCAGTTGGGTCTGCTTTAATATCGCCCATCTCATTTCTTCTTCAGTTTATTTGCTTCCACTCCTGTTTTCCTTTTGTCAGTTTGGCCAATGGTTTATCAATTGTGTTGATTTTTTCCAAGAACCTGCTTTTGGTCTTGTTAATTCTAATCAATTGTTTTTCTGTTTTCTATTTCATTTGGTTCTGGTCTAATTTTTATTTTTTCTTTTCTTTTGAAGCCTGAGGGTTTCTTTTGTTGCTCTCTTTCTATTTGTTCAAGTTGTATGGATAATTTTTTGATTTTGGCCCTTTCTTTTCTTTGGATGTGTGTATTTATTGATATAAATTGGCCTCTGAGCACTGCTTTCACTGTGTCCCAAAGGTTCTGATAGGAAGTGTTTTCATTCTCATTGGATTCTATGAATTTTTTTATTCCATCCTTAATGTCTTCTATAATCGAGACTTTTTTGAGCAGGGTATTCTTCAGTTTCCAAGTGTTTGATTTCTTTTCCCTGTCATCGATTTCCATTTTTACGGCCTTATGGTCAGAGAAGATGCTTTGTAATATTTCAATGTTTTGGATTCTGCCAAGGCTTGCTTTAGGACCTAATATGTGGTCTATTCTAGAGAATGTTGCATGTGACTAGAAAAGAAAGTACACTTTGCAGCTGTTGGGTGGAGTGTCCTGTATAAATCTACGAGGTCAAGTTGGTTGATTGTGGCATTTAGATCTTCCATGTCTTTCTTGAGCTTCTTTCTGGATGTCCTGTCCTTCACTGAAAGTGGTGTGTTAAAGTCTTCTATAATTATTGTGGAGCTGTCTATCTCACTTTTCAATGCTGATAAAGTTTGTTTTATATATCTCACAGCCCTGTCATTGGGTGCATCAATATTTAATATGGTTATATCTTCTTTGTGTATTGTCCCTTTAATCATTATATAGTGTCCTTCCTTATTCTTTATGATGGATTTAATTTTAAAGTCTATTTTGTCGGAAATTAATACTGTCACTCTTACTCTTTTTTGATTGTTGTTTGCTTGATATATTTTAGTTTGTTTGTGTCTCTAAGTCTAAGGTGTGTCTTTCGTAGGGAACATATAGATGGAGCTTGTTTTTTAATCCATTCTGCCACTCTGTCTCTTTATTGGTGCATTTGGTCTATTTACATTCAGGGTAATTATGGATAGGTATGAATTTAGTGCTATCATTTTGATGTCTTTTTTTTGTGGGTTGTTGACAGTTTCTTTTCCCCACTTAGTTTTATGTGCTGAGTAGTTTATCTTTATATATTGTCTTTTCCTCATATCCATTGTTGATTTTGTTTCTGCCGAGTCTCTATTTTTTTCTTGTCTTTTAATTTGATGTGGAGGATAGTTTGTCTCCTTTGTGGTCACCTTAATATTTACCCCTATTTTTCTAATTTTGAACCTAACTTTTACTTCTTTGTATGGCCTTGTCTTCATCTCCCTATGAATGATCTGTGACTACATTTCTTAATTCCTCTTTATTCTTTTAATGTTGTCTTCTTTTACATAATAACATCGGTCTTTCCCTGTTTTGAGCATTTTTCGATCTTGATTCATTTTTGTGATTTTCCTGTCTTGGTTGAAATCTGATTGCTCTGCCCAGTGTTCTAGTCTTGGGTTGATGCTTGACATTATTGATTTTCTAAACAACGAACTCCCTTTAGTGTTTCCTGTAGTTTTGTTTTGGTTTTTCCAAATTCCCTAAACTTTTCTTTATCTGGAAATGTCCTAATTTCACCTTCATGTTTGAGAGACAGTTTTGCTGAATATATGATTCTTGGTTGGAAATTTTACTTTTCCTTCAATAGTTTAGATAAGTCAGCCCATTGCCTTCTTGCCTGCATGGTTTCTGCCGAGTAGTCCGACCTTATTCTAATGGACTCTCCTTTGTAGGTGACTTTTCATTCATAACTAGCTGCTCTTAAAATTCTCTCTTTATCTTTGGTTTTGGCAAGTTTGATCGTAATATCTCTTGGTGACTTTCTTTTAAAATCTACCTTATGTGGAGTTCTTTGAGCATCTTGGATAGATATGTTCTCATCTTTCACGATATCAGTGAAGTTTTCTGCCAACCAATCTTCAACAATTCTCTCTCTATATTTTCTGTTATCCCTCCCTGTTCTGGTGGTCAAATCACTCATAGGTTATTTCTCTTGACAGAGTCCCACATGATTCTTAAGTTTTCTTCATTTTTTAAAATTCTTTTCTCTGATTTTTCTTCAAATATGTTGGTGCCAAGTGCTTTATCTTCAAGGTAACAAATTCTGCCTTCCACTTGCTGAGTTCTGCTCCTCTGACTTTCTACTGAATTGTCAAATATTGTAATTTTATTGTTAGTCTTCTGAATTTCTGATCACTGTCTGTCTGGATTCTTGCAGGTTATTAAATTTTTCATTATGTTTTTGAATAACCTTTTTAATTTCTTCCACTGATTTATCTGTGTGTTCCTTGGCTTGTTCTGCCTATTGCCTGATCTACTTTCTAATTCTGTTCCTGATGTCTTGAAGCGTTCTGTATATTAATCTTTTGATTTGTGCATCCGGTAATTCCGGGAAGATACCTTCATCCAGAAGTTTCATTGATTCTTTGTTTTGAGAACTTATTGAGACGATCGTGGTCTGTTTTTTTTATGTGACTTATATCGATTTTTGTCTCCAAGTCATCTATCAGTTATCATGTTGGTTTATTTTATGTTCGCTTACTGTTTCTTAGCTTCTTGCTTTGTTTTGTTTTGCTATGCCCAAATGGGTTGCTTGAGTGAGCTAGCTTGATTATTTTTGCCTTTGGAACTCTGACATCCTGTCATCAGATGGCTAGAGTTGTTTTCAGGTATATCAGTCTAGAATTCCATTCACTTTTCTTGTAGGAATTCAGCACAGGTGTTCAGGTAGCTAGCTGGTTCTCAAGTGTGTGGTATGGGCTCTGTCCTACAGTCCTAGAGGGACAGGGGTGATTGATGTAGGTACTGGTATCTGGTTGCAACAAGAAGTGTTGCTGTGAACAAGGCAGGGGACTGAGAATCATCCCCTAAGTGTCTCTGAGGAAAGCAAGTCCCTGTTCCCTAGAGCATACAGGTGGGTGGGTTTGCAGATGGACCATGGGGACCCAATGTTTTTGTTAGTAATGACTGGGAGATAGTAGTTATCTTTGGGACCCTGTCGCAGGTGGCTGGGTGACTGGATTGAAGCCACACGTCCTTAGTCCCCTCTTAGGGGTAGGCGAGGACCTTGTTTAATAGGCAAAGTTGTGTCAAACATCATACACCCACACCTCCAGCACACAGCTGAAAGAGTTCTATTCTGCCAACAAGGGCCTAATCTCCTGAAATAGGCCCACACAGGTCCATGCAGTGGGGAAAGGTATTCAAAGTCTGTGGGCCTTTTATGTCTGGTCAGGAGCCGCTTCTGTCCTGAGCTCCCCAGGTTAGTGGAGCTGGCAAATTATCTCTTCCCCCAGTTGTGAATTTATTCCTTCTCCAAGGCCAGGAGGATGGCTCCAGGTACTCAATGGGGCCTATGTCACGCCCAGGAAAATCAATAGCTACCGAAGCCGTCTTAGGGGCGGGTTTGAGGTAAAATATATGCAAGTACTTAGCTTTTGCTGAGAGCACCTTTCTTTTCTGGTTCCAGAGTTATGAGTAGGCTATGAGGTCTTTTGGCTGCTTCTCCCAATGGAAACCGTGGCCAATGCTACAACATCCCTCCATAGCCACTCCTGGGAATGGTGCCCGAGGAGATTCAGGTCCGGTAACTCCTCTCCACTTTTGAACCAACTCTCCCAGCCCCTGCCCCTCAGTCCGTTTTCTAACTTTGCCTTTAATGTTCAAGGCTCCTGGGTTGTCATAAACATAATTCTGTCATTAGTTTTTTCAGGTCTTTGTTGTAAGCGGGTTCTCAGGAAGTGTCTGGCTATTCTGACATCTTGGTACCTCCTCTCTCAAGGGGCCATTTATGCAGTGAGGAACCACCTGGGAAAAGTTCAGTGACCTGCTCTAGGCCTTGCAGTTCTCAAGGTCTGACCTGGGTGTGACCCCAGATGAAATGGAAAAATTCCTTGGAAGACAAAACCAATGTTAGTGATCTATGCAAACAATGCAGTTTAAAATATTATTCCAATATGCCCATTTGAGTTTTTATAATTAAGAAATACAAGAGGTTCCACACATTACTTGACCATTCTTATAATGTGTTTACTTATTTTCATTCTTAGATGTCACCATTTCTTTTCTGATTATAGAAGTATAATTTCTAATAAGTGTAGTTTATTTATCTAGTTCATTCATAACATAAAAATTTATCTCATACACACTGCTAACTCAAAACTGAAGCCACTTCTGAAGCCCATCTAACAGCCAAAGATTAAACAGGCCTATAAAACAAACAATAACAAAAGTGACAAACGTGTGTCTTAGTTCAACCAATTCTAGGAGACCAATTGTGCAACTTCCGCTCAAAAGCCAAGATGAGAAGGCAGGAAGGGAAGGAAACTTGGAGAAATGGACATGGAGAACCCAGGGTGGAAAGGGAAAGGGGAACAATGCTGACACAATGCGTGGATGGCAACCAATGTTACAATTTGTGTATAAATTTTGAATAAGAAACTAATTTGCACTGTAAGATTTCACCTTAAATATAATACGATTTAAAAAAATGAGCTCATATTTTGGGTTTGAGTTTCTAATTAATGTATGCTTTGCTATTATCTTTGTATTTGTGGAGTGGTTGGTATTTTTTATTTCTTATTTTTAAGAAGTAAGTTTCACATATAGCTGGAAATGTGTAGATCTTTAAAGCTCAGTGATATGGATTGAACTGTGTCTCCCCAAAATACGCCTTGTAAAATGTAACCTCTATACCTGTGGTTTGAAATTCTACCCACCTAAATGAAGAGAAAATAAGTTTCTGCTTTTTAAAGCCACTCACTTGTGGTATTTCAGTTATACCAGTAGTGGATAATGAAGACATGACTTAGTACCAAAGTGTAGGGTGCTGCTCTAACAAAAACCTAAAATGTGGAAGTGGTATCGTAATTGGGTCATACGTGGAGGATGGAAAAATTTGAAGGTGCCTAATAGTAAAAGCCTAGATTCCCTTGAAGAGCCTGTTGGTAGAATTATGGATGCCCAAGGCAATTCTAGTGAAGACTCAGAAGGAAATGAGGAAGGCCATAGAGAAAGTCTCTATCGTCTTAGAGAATACATACTTTTCTAAATTCTGTTAAAATGTTTGGTGGAAGATAGATGATGTGAGTGATGGATTTGGATATCTGACTGAGAGCGTTTAGAAGCAAGATCTTAAAGCAGTCAAATGGTTTCTCCTTGTTGCTTATGGTAAAATGTGAAAGGAAAGAAATGGATTTACACCTGTACAACATGAAAAAAGAACGTAAAGATTTGGAAAACTCTGCTGTACATATAATGACACGTGTCCTAAAACTATCACTAAGGGTGTGGCTACACAATCTTTTTTTTTTTTTTTTAATTTTTTGTTTGTACTATCTTTTTAATTTTACATTTTTAAAAATTTTATTGTTTTTTAATAGAAAGTTTACATATCAAGTCAGTCTCTCATATAAAAATTTACATAAACCTTGCTATGTACTCCTAGTTGCTCTCCCCCCAATAAGACAGCACACTCCTTTTCTCCACCCTGTATTTGCATATCCATTCAGCCAGTTTCTGTCCCCGCTCAGCCTTCACATCTCCCCTCCAGACAGGAGCTGCACACATAGTCTCATGCCTCTACTTGATTCAAGAAGCTCACTCCTTACCAATATCATTTTCTGTCCTATACTCCAGTCCAATCCCTGTCTGAAGCATTGGCTTTGGGAATGGTTCCTGTCTTGGGCTAAAAGAAGGTCTGGGGACCATGAAACTCTGGGGTCCTTCTAGTCTCAGTCAGACCATTAAGCCTGGTCTTTTGGGAGAATTTGAGGTCTGCAACCCATGGCTCTCCTACTCCCTCAGGGGTTCTCTGCTGTGTTCCCTGTCAGGGCAGTCATCCGTTGTAGCCAGACACCATCTAGTTCTGGTCTCAGGCTGATGTAGTTTCTGATTTATGTGGCCCATTCTTACTCTTGGGCTCATACTTACCTTGTGTCTTTGGTGTTCTTCATTCTCCTTTGCTCCAGGTAGGTTGAGACCAATTAATGCATCTTAGATGGCCACTTGCTTGCGTTTTAGACCCCAGACACCTTTCCCAAAACGGGATGCAGAATGTTTTCTTAATAGATTTTATTATGCCAATTGATTTAGATGTCCGCTGAAACCATGGTCCCCAAACTCCTGCCCTTGCTACACTGGCCTTCGAAGCATTCGGTTTATTCAGGAAACGTCGTTGCTTTTGGTTTAGTCCAGTTATGCTGAACTCTCCTGTATTGCGTGTTCTTTCCTTCACCTAAATTAGTTCTTGTCTACTGTCTCTCTTCTTCTCTTCCTTCCCCTACTCATAACTATCAAAGAATGTTTTCTTCTCTGCTTAAAGTATTTCTTGAGTTCTCATAATAGTAGTCTCATACAATATTTGTCCTTTTGCAACTGACTAATTTCAGTCAGCATAATGCCTTGCAGATTCCTTCATATTATGAAATGTTTCAGATTCATCGTTGTTCTTTATCGATGCGTACAATTCCATGGTGTGAATATATCATAATTTGTTTATTTATTCATTTGTTGATTGGCACCTTGGTTGCTTCCAATATTTTTGCTTTTGTAGACAGTGCTGCAATGAACGTGGGTGTGCATCTACCTGTTCGTGGAAAGGCACTTATTTCTCTAGGATATATTCCAAAGAGTAGGATTGCTAGTTCAAATGGTAGTTCTATTTCTAGGTTTCTAAGGAAGCATGAAATCGATTTTGAAAGTGGTTGTACCGTTTTACATTCCCACCAGCAGTGTGTAATTGTTCCAGTCTCTCCACAACCTTTCCAATACTGATTATTTTGTGTGTTTTGGATTAATGCCAGCCTCGTTGGAGTGAGAAGGAATCTCATTGTAGTTTTGGTTTGCATTTCTCTAATGGTTAATGATCATGAACATTCCTCATGTATCTGGTAGCTATCTGAATGTCTTCTTTAGTGAAGTGCCTGTTCATATCCTTTGAGCATTTTTTAAATTGGGTTATTAGTCTTTTTATTGTTGAATTTTTGCAGTAATGTGTAGATTTTAGAGATCAGCTGCTGATCAGAGATGTCATAGCCAAAAACTTTTTCCCAATCTGTAGGTCATCTTTTTACTCTTTTGGTGAGTCTTTGGATGAGCATAGGTGTTTGACTTTTAGGAGCTCACAGTTATCTAATTTCTCTTTTGGTGTTTGTATCTTTCTAGTAATGTTTTGTACGCTGTTTATGCCATGTATTAGGGCTCCTAGTGTTGTCCCTATTTTCTTTTCCATGTTCTTTATCATTTTAGATTTTATGTTTAGGTCTTTGATCCATTTTGAGTTTGTTTTCATGCATGGTATGAGGTATGTGTCTTGTTTCATTTTTTTGCAGATGGATATAAAGTTATGGCAGCACCAGTTGTGAAAGAGACTGTCTTTTCCCCATTTAACAGACTAACAGACTTTGGGACTCTTTTAAATATCAGCTATGCATATGTGAATGGATTTATGTCTGGATTCTCAATTCTGTTCCATTGGTCTATGTATCTGTTGTTGAACTAGTACCAGGCTGTTTTGACTGCCGTGGCGGTATAGTATGTTCAAAAATCAGGTAGTGTGAGGTCTCCCACTTTGTTCTTATTTTTCAGGAATGCTTTTCTTATCCAGGGCATCTTTCCCTTCCATATGAAGTTGGTGATTTGTCTTTCCATCTCATTAAAAAATGTCACTGGTATTTGAATCAGGATTGCCTTATATTTATAGATGGCTTTGGGTAGGATAGACATTTTTACAATGTTGAGTCTTCCTATCCATGAGCAAGGTGTGTTTTTCCACTTATGTAGGTCTCTTTTAGTTTCTTGCAGTAGTGTCTTATAGTTCTCTTTGTATAGGTCTTTTACATCCCTACTTAGGTTTATTCCTAAGTATTTTATCTTCTTAGGGCCTATTGTAAATGGTATTGACTTGGTGATTTCCTCTTCATTGCTCTCTTTGTTGGTGTAGAGGAATCCAACTGATTCATGTATGCTTATCTTCTATTTTGATACTCTGATAAACAGTTCTACTAGTTTTAGTAGCTTTCCTGAGGATTGTTTAGGTTGTTTTGTGTATAAAAGCCTGTCATCTGCAATCAGAATTAATTTCACTTCTTTGCCAATTTGGATGCCCTTTACTTTTTTATTTCTTTGTCTAGCCTAATAGCTCTGGCTAGCACCTCCAGCAGAATATTGAGTAAGAGTGGTGATAAAGGGCCTCCTTGTCTGTTTCCTGTTCTTGAGAGGAATGCTTTCAGTCTATCTCTGTTTAGGATGATATTGGCTCTTGGCTTTGTAGAAATGCCTTTTATTATGTTGAGGAATTTTCCTTCTATTGCTAATTTGCTAAAAGTTTTTATTATGAAAGGGTATTGGACTTTGTCAAATGCCTTTTCTGCATCAATTGATAAGATCACTTGGTTCTTGTCTTTTGTTTTAATTATATGATGGATTACATTGATTGTTCTTCTAATGTTGAAAAATCCCTGCATACCTGGTATGAATCCCACTTGGTCGTGGTGAATTTTTTTTTTTTTTTTGATACTTTGTTGAATTCTATTGGCTAAAATTGTGTTGAGGATTTTTGGGTCTAAGTTCATGAGGGATAACCCAGAAAAAAACCCAGTGCCGTGGGATATAGGTCTGTAATTTTCTTTTCTTGTAGAGTTTTCACCTGGTTTTGGTATCAGGGATATGCTGGCTTCATAGAATGTATTTGGGAGTACTCTATCCTTTTCTATGCTCTGAAATACCTTTAGTAGTAGTGGTGTTAACTCTTCTCAGAAAGTTTGATAGAATTCTCTAGTGAAGCCATCAGGGCCCGGGCTTTTCTTTGTTGGGAGTTTTTGGATTGTTTTTATCAATCTCTTCTTTTGTTCTAGGTTTATTTATTTGTTCTGCCTCTGTTTGTGTTACTTTAGGTAGCTAGTGTGTTTCTAGAAATTTGTCCATTGCCCCTAGGTTTTCAAATTTGTTATAGTGCAGCTTTTCGTAGTACTCTGTTATGATTCTTGTAATTTCATTTGGGCTTGTTGTGATATCGCCCATCTCATTTCTTATTCGGGTTATTTGCTTCATCTCCAGTTTTTCTTTTGTCAGTCTGGCCAGTGGTTTATCAATTTTGTTACTCTTTTCAAAGAACCATCTTTTGCTTTTGTTAACTCTTTCACTTGTTTTTCTGTTTTCTATTTCATTTAATTCTGCTCTAGTTTGTATTATTGGCTTTCTTAGATGGTGCCTAAAGTTTTCTTTTGTTGCTCTCTTTCTATTTGTTCAAGTTGTAGGGATAATTCTTTAATTTTGGCCCTTTCTTCTTTTTGTATGTGTGCATTTACTGATACAAATGGACCTCTGAGCACCGCTTTCGCTGTGTCCCGAGGGTTCTGATGGGAAGCGTTTTCATTCTCATTGGATTTCACTGCCTCCAACAATTGATTCAAGTTCTAGTTTCTCCATACCTTCACCAAGAATCCTGTTTTAAATATTTATTTGTTTGTTTATTGGCTGCTTATTTCCTATTTGTCTGTCATTTTATACCTTTCAGTAGATGTAGAGTGTTATCTCCTTGGGAATTTAGTTTGTTCTTCCCTGAGGAGTAGTGGTATTGGGCATCTTTTAGCCCCATGTTCATCACTTCATTGTCTTACTTTGTTAAGTGTCTTCACTGTTCTCAGGTGCTTAACACATCACTTGTCTTTCTGCTGAGGTTGAAGCACAGTCCCTTACCAAGGCCAAAGACTGACATTATCTCCCTCAGCTAAAAACCCTCTTCTGGGTACCTGCCCCGCTTAAATTTCCTGGCAGGTCAAGCCCTTTTCTTACTCCTGTCTGCTGTCTTAGTTGAGAAGCTCTTCCTCTCAGGTTTTTTTTTGAAAAATGTAAAACATTTATTCAAGTTTAATTCCCTTAGAAAGTTATTCCTAACTTACCCACTCACAATAAAATTATCTCCTTTCTTAATCTTGCACAGCCCTCATATAATTATCATATTTTAGAATGATCTATGGCATGATGCTGTGTGATCTTCCTTCTTAATTCTCCCTATAGACCAGGGCTCAGCAAACTTTTCCCTGTCAAGGGCCATATGACAAATATATAGCCTTTCATGGGACACACTGTCTCTGAAAAACTACTCACTCTGTTGACTGAGTGTTAAAGCAGCTCTAGACAATACAGATGGACATGGCTGTGTTCAGTAAAATTTCATTCACCATATAGGCAATGGGCTGTGAGACATAGTTTTTGAATGCCTACTTTTGACTGAAGGCTCATGGCAGGAAGCTAATTCCCTGCATCCTGACCACTATATGTTCTACCTCACATAGGGATGTACACACAGAATGAAACATGCTATGTGAAGTCATGGTGGAGATTGACATTGCTAAGTGCTCATTTCAGTAATAGAGAGAAACAGACACATAATGTAAGAGCAACCACTATTGATTCTGTATTCAGAATGTGAAAACTTAGAGAAGTTCATCTTGCTCAGAATCCACACAAATTGGGACTCTCCACACAGGACCTGGGACGTTCACTTGAGACTTCCTCATTACAGAGGCCACAGAGTAGAAGGATGTCCCCAGGGATAGTCAATGCTCAGAAATCTCCATAATTCATCCTTCCACTTCAGCCCAATAGCTTGCATTTCTCTCAGGTAACCTCTGGTCTAAGGGGAATAATTCTGTGCCCAGAGAGAGAGAAGGAGCACTAGGATGAGAATGGGAGATTACCCTCACAAGGCCCAAAGCAGAAACGTTCCCCTAGTGGTCCACAATCCAGACGCTTCTCCTCAGATCCCTCCTCCTTTTATTCCCTCAAGCCCATCACATGTAAATCACTACAGATATAAAACACCCCAGCAGGTCTCCAAGTGAGACCCCAAGACCAGGATGCCCTGAATCAACAACCCCTCCACGTTAATCAGAGCTGACCGTGGAGATGCAACTCTAATGGTTTATGCTTGACTTCAGGACATCTCCCTTGTCAGAATCAGTGGCTTTCATCTGTATGCCCTGTGTTCAACAAAGGAAGACTTCAGTTCCTAGGTGCAAGGTCCCACATGCAGCTATTGAAGCCCATCTCAGGGGTGGTAAAGCTCTCCAACAACATCACCTTCACCTGTGCTAAATCTGGCTTTCCTTTCGTTAGCTATCACATTTAATGGAATATGAGTGTGAGATGGCCAACGAGCACCTGTCACCAAGGTCAAATCCAAGAGCTCAGTGTATATGATTTGATATGCCCAAATAGGATGAACCTGGGAGCTACTTTCATTATTGCCTTCCTTAAAATTCTCACATCCTGTCACCAGGTGGTTACAGTTTCTGCCAAGCATGTGAGCTCAGAAGTCCATTCAGTTTTCTGTGTGGCTATAGCCTATTTCCAGGTTATCAATTAAGAGTGTGGTGCAGGCTCTCATGTACCATGCTAGATCCTCAGGGCTATATAGGGGTGATTCGAGCAGGCATAGGTATCTGGCTGCATTAGGGAGTCATGTGCTGAGTAAGGTAGGAGCTGACGTCTGCCCCTCAGTGCCTAGGTGGAAGGCCTGTCCCTGTTCACCAGAGTGCATAGATGGCTGGTTTTTGCAGGTAGATTTCAGGCACCCAATGCTGTTGGCTGTTCTAACTGGGAGGGCCACTTATTCTCAGACCCCTGTTGTGGGTGGCTAGTTGTAGTGGTGAAGCCACCTCAGCCCCTTGATATGGGTGGGTGAGGACCCTGCTTAATGGGCAGGACTGTGTCAAAATTCAGGAATCTGTCACTCCCCCTTATCTGTTGTAGTTGAAAATAGGCTTCAGGTATATAGCCTGTTGCACTATGCTAATGAGAGCGTACAGTGTTGAATGGGCCCACACAGGTCTACGAAGGGGTGAAAGGCATTCAAAGTCTGTGGATACCTTACACCTGTAACTAGGTGAAGGGACCGTGCCTGCCTTGTGTTTCCAGCTTAGGGGGATTTTTTAAAGCATAGAGACTAGTCTGGGTGCAGTTAGCCTTGAGTTTCCTGCTTAGAGGAGCAGGTAGTTTTCTTTTTGTGTGTTAATTTGTTTATTTGTTTCCTCCCCAAGTCAGGAGATTGGCTCAGGTGAAAGGGGTTCCACATGGGCGTGAAGGGTGCTACAAACACTGAACACTGCAGGACCTGGACCAGAGCAGATCTGGAAGGGGGCAGTGAGGAGAAGAAAGGCATTTCCTAGAGGGGGAAGGGTTATTTTGATCCCACTTTTTAGGTTAGAGTCTTACACTTAACTTTTGCAGATCCAATGCCAGTCCCCCCTGGTTCCAGATGCTTGTACAGACTCCATACTGCTTAATTTCTCCCAACATGCTAAAAGCACTTCCCAAGTGCTACTGCTTGTCTCAGCCTCCATGTGCCAAACAGTGCAGACTACAATTCTGGCTTCGTCAGGTGTGGTATTTCTTTGCTGCTTCTGAGCTGTCTCTCTCTCTCCCGTTATGGCTGAGTCTGACACCTCAACTTTGTCTTTGATGTTCTGGGGTACTATACTGTCATATCTAATTGATTCACTTGTTTTTTCAGGTCTTTGTTGTAAGAGGGACCACAGGAAGCATCTGATTATTCTGCCATCTGGCCCACTCCAGCTTAGCGTATTGGAAACTGAGCAGTATGAAACTTGAGAATGCCGGCACATATTGTTGTGTAAGAGAAGCACCAGGAGCCACAGTGAAGGGCAGGTGGGCAAAATTCTCCTTCGGCATGATGCCAGGTTTGTGCTGGGCTGCAGGGGGCGCTTAGGTCACACAGAACACAGGCGCCACCACAGGAGCAGGTACATTGAATGATGAGTGAACTTTTTTCTGTTATGTCTTGAGTTTCCCAATTCATCCAAGCCAACAGCCTCTCTAGGGACTTTTAACACTCATTCATACGTGTCTTATTTTTCTCAAGCCAAGAGCCTGAGGAGGAAACTCCTTGGGAGTTCCTGAAAAGACAGGGGAGAAACAATCAAACCTGGGATGAGAATCAGTTCTTTCCAGCATGACCATTGGTTACTCCATGCCCTGAACTTCTGATCCACATGTACTTCTTTCAACACATTCAGTTTCTCTCTTTGCTCCTTATTCCAATGACGGTCTGTTACATTTTTATGAGGGTATTTGTCCCAGTCCAATAAATATCTATTGAAAAAATTATCTTTATTTTATTTATTTTACATCTATGAGGTAGGTGATAGCTTACCTGCCATTTTGAAAGTGAAGGAAACTGAAGTTTGGAGATATTAAATAAATATCCAAATGTCCAATGATCATAAGGAAAAACTTAAGAATATATACCAGAATATATAGCTTTAGAAAAAATACACTCAACTGCTCAAAAATAGAGAAAATCCTTTTAGTTTAAGGAAGAGTCACTTGAACCTTCCCCATGTGTTGTGCAAATGCGTAAAGAACAGGGACTTCTCTGGAGGATGCACAGGCCCTCAGGGTCTACAGAACTCCAGAAGTTACCTCAGCACATTGGAGGTTTTGATGTGAAGAAACCATGTGAGGGAAAGTATCTCAATTCCAGATGCAAACTCCTTGCAGGGAGGGTTCTGGCCTGCAGGGGCCACTCAGGGTACATGGAGCTCAGGAGACCAGCCCCAGGGGAGGTACAGTGGATACTGGGAAGTGATTTCCTGTCAGGGTCAGGGTTTTCCTTTTCAAAAGACAATTTAAAATAGAATTTGACAAGGCTGCTCATGTGTTTATAAATATCCTCTTCTAACAGGAACACCACATATCTGTCAGTTTGCTGTACTGTGGTGCCTTGCGTGTTGTTGTGATACTGGAAGCTTTGTCACCAGTATTTTACATACCAGCAAGGTCACCCTTGACGGACTCACCCTTGATGGACAGGTTTTGCTGGTGCTTCCAGACTCAGAAAGACTAGGAAGAAAGGCCTGGTAGTCTACTTCTGAAAAAACTGATCAGTGAAAATTTTATGGATAGCAGGGGAACATTGTCTGATACAGTGCCAGAAGATGAAGCTCTCAGGTTGGAAAGCACTTAAAAGATGACTGGGGAAGAGCTGCCTCCTCAAAGTAGAGTTCACCTTAAAGACGTACTTTGGAGCCAGGCTTTTAGGACCTTCGTATGCAGATGTGGCACAACTCCAAATGAGGAAATATCCATTAATAATGGAAATGGGGAATGTACAAGGCATAAATCTAGGAAAATTGTACTTTGTCAAAAATGAAATAGAATGCATAAAGATCCTTACTTTAGGCATTAGTGAGCTGAAATATACCGGTATGGGCCATTTTGAAGCAGACAGTCATGTGGTCTCCTAGTCGGCAATGTAAAATTGAAGACAAATGGTTTCACATTCATTGTCGAAAAGAACATCTCAAGATTCAGCTTCAAGTTCAAAGCTTTTAGTGATGGAATAATATCCATACACCTATGAGGAAGAACAGTTAATACGGCTAGTATTCCAGTTTATGCACCAACCACTGATGCCAAAGATGAGGAATTAGAAGATTTTTACCAACTTCTGGAGTCTAAACTTGATCAAACATGCAATTAAGGTGCATTGATAATGACTTGTGATTGGAATGCAATAGTTGAAAACAAAGAAGAAAGACGTGTAATTGGAAAATATGGCCTTGGTGATAGAAGTGACGCCAGAGATAACATGATAGAATTCTGAAAATCCAGTGACTTGTTTACTGCAACTACCTTTTTCAACAACATCAAGGGTGACTATACACATGGACATCACATAGGAAAACCATAGGAATCAAGTCTACTACTTCTGTGTAAAGAGACTAGGGAGAAGCTCATGTCATCCGCCAGAACAAGGCCAAGGGCTCATTCAGAATGGATCATCATTTGCTCATATGCAAGTTCAAGTTGAATCTGAAGAAAATTAAAACAAATCTACGAGAACCAAAATATGACTTGGAGTATATCACACCTTAATTTGGAGGCCATCTCAAGAATAGATGTAACTCACTGAACACAAATGACTGAAAACCAGACAGCTTGTGGAATGACATCAAAGGCGTCATACATGAAGAAAGCAAAAGGTCATTAAAAAGACAGAAAAAAAAAAGATGTCAGAAGAAACCCTGAAACTTGCTCCTGAACGTGAGTAGCTAAAGTGAATGGAAGAAACGATGACGTAAAAGAGATAAACAGAAGATTTCAAGGGGTGGCTAAAAAAGACAAACTAAAGTATTATAATGAAATGTGCCAAGACCTGAAGTTAGAAAACCAGAAAAGGAGAACACTTTTCTTAATTTGGAGGAACTAATCCAATGATTCAAGCCTTGAGTTTCAATATTCAAAGATTCTATGGACAAACTATTGAATGACTCAGGAAGCATCAGGAGAGTATGGAGGAAATACTCAGTCACTGTACTAAAAAGAACTGGTCGATGTTCCACCATTTCAGAAGGTAACATATGATCGAGAACCAATGGTATCGAAGGAAGAAGTTGAAACTGCGTTGAAGGCATTCGGGTAAAACAAGCCTACAGGAATTGTCAGAATAACAATGGAGGTGTTTCAACAAATGGATACAGTGCTGGGGTTGCTAACTCATCTATGCCAAGAAAAATGCAAGACAGCTACCTAGCCAACCAAAGAGTAGAAATCCATATTTGTGCCCATTCCAAAGAAAGGTGAGCCAATTGAATGTAGAAATTATCCAACATCATTAATATTTGGTTGAACATAATTGTAAAACCATTGCAGCAATGCATTGATAGGAAACTGCTAGGAAATCAAGCCAGATTCAGAAGAGGACAAAGACTTAGGAATATCATTGCTGAAGTCAGATGGGTGTTCACTGAAAACAAAGAACAGCAGAAAGATCTTTGCCTGTGTTTTATTGGCTATGTGAAGGCATTTGACTGTGTAGATTATCCAAATTATTGATAACATTCCAAAGAATGAGAATTCCAGAACACTTAATTGTGCTCATGAGGAACTTGTACATAAACCAAGAGGCAGTATTTGGAAAAGAACAAGGAGATATTGTGAAGTGTAAAGTCAGGAAAGGTGTGCATCAGGGTTGCATCCTTTCACGATACTTATTCAATCTCTATGCTGAGCAAATAATCTGAGAAGCTGGTCTATATGAAGAAGAATGCAGCATCACGACTGGAGAAAAAACTCACTAACAACCTGTGATATGCAGATGACACAACCTTGCTTGCTGAAAGTGAAGAGGACTTGCAGCATTTACTGAGAAAGATCAAAGATTTGAGCCTTCAGTGTGAATTACACCTCCACAGAAAGAAAACAAAAATCCTCACAACTGGACCAATAAGCAACATCATGATAATGAGTGCATTGGAGCGTATGACCCAGAGGATGGTGAAACAGAGTACTCACAGAAATTCCAGGGTAGAGCCACCATCACCGGCGACACATCCTCGAACACAGACTATTTGGAGCTGAATAGTCTGAGCTCTGAGGATACAGCTGTGTATTACTGTGCAACCACACAGTGTGATAACCACACTCTGACTGTGTCAGAAATCCTGAGGAAGGAGGCAGCCATGTCAGAAGGAGGCAGGAGATGAGAGGGAAAATTTGGGTGACAACTTCCCTAAATGATTGAGAAAAAGAAACAATAGGAAATGCATTCACTATAATTAGGTGAGAAACAGTGGTACCCAACTGAACATATGTAAATACCATGGAAATTTCTACAGTGTGGATATCAGGAATGAGTCACAAAGTTAATGAAAGTGCAAATTTCCCATGCAACAATTACCCTGTAAGTGAAATTCATACTCAGGAGAGAGTTTCAATTGGTTGAGCACAAGTTTCAAAGTCAGTTGGGTGATTATCATGGTGGACAATTTTTAGATTACATAGTAACTCTATATTTAACTTCAAAAAAAAGAAAAAATTGCCCTGCTACCTTCCAAAGAAGCTGTATCATTTTACATTACCATCAGCAAAGAATGAGAATTCTTAGTACTCCAAATTATTGTCAAAATACTGTTGACAGTATTTTGGATTTTAGCCATTCTCATAGGCTATGAATGCTATCTCATGGTTGTAATTTATAGTTCCCTAAGGAATGATCTCTTTGCATATCTTTTTAGTGAGATATTTGTTTAGAAGTTAGGTCAACATTTTTTTTTAATTGCTTTCTTTTCTCCAGTTAAGTGTCCTTGTATATTCAAGATACAAGTCATTTACAAAATATATGATTTTCAAATATTTATCCTGGTCTCTTACTTTTCATTTTCTGACTTTTGCAGAGTGAAAAAATATAGTTTTCATATTGGCCAGTTTATTAATATTTTACCTTTTGTTGATCATGTTTTTGATGGTAAATCTAAAACTCATTTTCTCACCCACGGTCACTCAAAATTTTTCCCATGACTGTAAGCACAGAACATACTAAAGGAATTGGGAGTTAGACTTCACCTTTTGATGTTGAAAGTATATACATGAGTCATTTGGAATTCTTCTGTATGAGCTGTTTGTCTCCTCCTCTATATTAAAAAAAAAAATTCAATCATTTATTAGCATGAGTTTGGACTCATGGGTATTGGTTTTATAATTTGTGTCATAATCCAACATTCCACTATTTATTTAGCTTTCAAAAACTTCCAGCTTGTTTAGTGATTCAGAGCTTTTTCAGTTTGGCTCCCAACATTTACCATGCAGTTACTTAATTGTTCATATCCTGTAGCTAGTCAGAATCATTGCCCCAGGCACTCATTGCAAAATGAACAAACAACATTTTCAACTAGATAGCAGTGCTTATGTGTAGGTACCTTTGCCTTTAGTTTTCCAGATTGCATCCATTTCCAAAGTTACTTAGGTTAACACCTTTCCCCCTACCCTCTTCAGTGAGTTGTTTCATAAATTTTTAACACCATTAATTTTTTTAGAGAGTGTACATTCTGTCCTGATCTCTTAAATTATATGTATTAAAAAAAAAAAAAACCCGTTGTCGACAAGTTGATTCCGACCCAAAGCCACCCTATAGGACAGAGTAGATTTGCCCCACTGGGTTCCCAAGGAGCACCTGGTGGATTCAAACTGCCAACATTCTGGTTAGCAGCTGTAGCACTTAACTACTATACCACCAGGGTTATATATATATACATACACACACATATGTTTGTTCCATACATGACGTTACACCCTGCCGGAAAGTTCTACGTACCATGATAGGTACAGAGTGTCATGTATTCACCACAGCAATAGAATAGAGACAAAGTTTACCACTCTTAAACTCACATGTGCTTTACCTTATTGTACACCCCTCTCCAAATTCCTGGTAGTCACTTATCCGTTCATCGTATCTGTAGTTTTCCCTTTTCCATAATGTCATATTGAGGACATGATGTGGTATGTCACCTTCTCAAACTGGCTACTTTCATTGAAGACTAATCCGTGTATTTTCATGGCTTGGTAACTCATTTGTTTTCATCGCTGACTAATATTCTATTGTGTGGATGCGCCACAGATTGTTGATCCATTCTCATACTGAAGGGCATCTTTTTTGTTTCCAATCTTGGTAAGTGAGCAAGAAGGAGAGAGAGAGACATACCTTCTCTTTGCTCTATGTCGCATCAAGGGGAATATGAGAGACAGAGTTGATGGTTGCGGAAATCCTTGTTGGTAAATGACTCAGGACCCCTGGAGGGGTTAGGATCACATGAACGAAATAAGGTCTTTTGACATGGAAACTGTATGTACTATCTATTATAATTAATTTCCAGTGAAAGAGTTAATCTCGTTAAATAGACTTACTTTTAGAGTTTAGGGCCCTGTTTAATTGCATAGTTGCCCAGTACAAATTATTTAAACAAACACAAATTCTTTCTAAATCTGACATTTCCTGATATGGGGTCATTTATCACTTTACTAACATCTTTCCTCTATAGGAAAATAGCAGCTTAATCGTTGATTATAACATCAGAATAAATTAAGCTCTTCAATCAAGCTTTGAAACAAAGTCTTAAAACATAAGCTCTGGCAACCTGTACATTCACAACTACCCTGGCAAGGTGCAGGCAATGCCCCTTGGTAAGGTGCATGCTGGCATGGCCCAGGCCCTCACTGTGGTGTGGTCAGTTCTGAGGGGAGAGGCTAGTAACCTGGTGAAGGGCATTGGCAATACTGCAGGTATGATTTGTCAAGGCTAAGTGTTTGACTTCTGAGCCAGAAGAAACAGGTAGACTGGAACCAAGCCTGGTCTTTGATCAATGTCACTGCATTGTGGGGGGAAGACTTGGTGTGGCAGCTATTCCATGGAAGGGCCAGAGGTGGCCTCTGCTGTGATGCACCAGGAAAAGCTGCCCGAGAATTGCTGTCTCTTGGACATAAACTAGTAGCTTCAAGATGACCAGCAGTTGTGACCTGAGTTCCACTGCTTCCTAGATGATGGCCAGGAGAAGTGGTGGAAGCTGATGTAAGAGGGCTGGTCATGGGGGAAGATGGAAAAATGGTAGATATTGTCATTTTATTTTATTTGTTATTTACTGAGTATTATTTTCTCCTTAGAGATAATCATGTTCTACCATTACTAGGCCTTTATGTGGAGATTTGTGTGACTCAAGATATGGCTGCACTTGGAGTTTACTGTTGCCATGGCTACAGGAGTTTAAGTTATCTTTTATTATGGCCACCAGAAACGTAAAGTTCCTTTAGTGAAACATATGTTCGTTCGTTTGGTTTTCTTCCTCTTTTGACTTTAAGTCTTTATTTTATGTTCCCCAGAAAGAATCTGCCCTTTTAGTACTCCCTGGTACATGTCAGTGTTATTCTGTTTGATAATTGCTGATGTTGTGGTGGTCTTTGCAATAAGGGGGGATTTCGCTGATCTTCTGACTGAGCCTCATTCCTACATGGGTCTTTTTAACCTTTGTCAGGTGTGTGGCCTTCCAAGTGACCCTGTCCCTCCTCCATGTGCCATCCTGGACCTTGCATGACTTCCTGCGCCTTCTGCACTGTGGAGTGACTTCTCTCTTATACATTTCCTCCCTAGGTGCAATTGTTTTCCACCTGTGACCTCTGGTTTCCCTTTGAGTGCAGTTTTCCTGCAAATTAAGGCTTTTATACTTTATGGAAGAGAGGGGAGATGATGATGATTCTGGACAGAGTTTGGTGGTCTCCTCAGTTCCCCTGCCAGGCTCTATGAGAATTCACCAGTGCCCGTAGAATTCCGTTTTTGATGATTTTCTCAACAGATCGATCCTCTTGTTCTGAAGCAGAGATATGGGAGGTGGTCTGGGTGTATTCTGGAAGTGTCATTGGCTCCTCTCCGGCACCATAAGGGTTTAGTTCTTTATAGGATTTTCCTAATTCCCGGAGGATGTGACACTTGGGAACTTCACACTCCAATGCCTTGAACACACTCAACGTTAAGAGATTTATTACATATCATGGTTTAATCTCGTGAGTATCTTACATACCATCTGGCACTGTCTTCCCTGGGTAAGTTCAAGTTAGGGTTACGTTTCTTCCTGCAGGCACCTACCTCCCTTCAGAACTTAGATTTATTGTTTGTCCTGTGGCTTCAATTTTCTGATGTTAAAGAAACTGTGTTCATTTGCAGTTTCTCCAGCTTTGATGTCATCGTTGTAAGAAGAAGAGCAATGTTTTTCTCAGCACTCTTCAGCTCCACGCTGAGCAGCAGCTTTCTATGTCATAGCTAGAAATGTGAGACAATGCACATACCCCTGGTCATGAAGACACAGATATTAATTGAGGTATATGCACACTTTGGAATACTATCCAGCATTAAAATTAGTGAATTCTTGATACACATTCCAAATGGATGTACCTCTAAACAGTTATGCTGAATGAAATAAGCTAAAGGAATGAACGTGCATACTGCATGATTCCACTTATGTAAATTCTGGAGGATGCAACCTAATCTAAACTCACATAAAGATTAGTATGTGCCTGGGGACAGAGTGAGCAGAGGGAAGGGCAGGAGGGAGGAATGACAGAGGAACAAAAGGAAATCATTGAAGTGTATGGAGTTGTTCACCCTCTTGGTTGTGGTGATGCTTGCACTGAGATGCACGTATGTTAGTACTTAACTGATTGTACACTTTAAATAAGTGAAATATATTATATGTCAATTATCTCAGCATAAGCCTGTTAAAATCAGTAAGTTTTTATATTGGTAGAGAAGGAGTGATAGAAAGATACAGAATAGCATCCTAAAGATCCAAGACCCCTGAACGTTCATGTGCACTGAACTTTGTATTGTACATATTACTTGGGTAAATACTGTTGTGTTTAGGTGTTAGGTGCCGTTCTGTGGGCTCAATTTCATAGCGACCCTATGTGCAAAAGAACAAAATGCTGCCTGGTCCTGCACCATCATCACGATCATTGCTATATTCGAGCCCTCAGCGTGTTTCTGGTTGGGTGAATTAGGGAAGGCCCTTATAAATGAGAAGATATTTTGGCCTTAGGTAGGAAAAAGGACACTCTTTCATGGGAATAGGAGAGAAGAAAACGGAAATGGTTACCAACAGAGAAAGGGGAAGAGTATTAGCAAAGAAGCAAAAGCTGGTGAATGATGAGAGAAAGGAGAGCAGGAATTGGATCAACAGTGAGGGGGAGGTCAACTTGGAAGTCTGCACTCAGAAACAGAGAGAGCACACCTTGTGTTCTTCCAGGCCTTCTCCCTAGAGGAGGATGTTCACCAGGCACATACGCATGACAGAATCTCTGCAGGTGGGATCCCAAAAAGGATATGGGATTGCAGCACTGGCCCTTTGTGTGATGTGTTACCTAGGGTTAGCAGCAACTTTGTTTCCCACAGTCCAGCAAACCAGCCTGCTTCCCTGACCTGTTTTCCTAACTTTGAGGTGGCAATGAAAATACAGAAGCTCAGGAATGAGGACATTTAGGTGCAGGAAGACGTCTGGGTCATCTGATGTCTAAATACTCAGGAAGTCACCTTTTGGAAGAGCCTGTGAGGCAGAAGCTGACCCCTGGCTCCTTCCTCTTGTAAGTCCAGTACCCTTGACACATGCAAATTTCCCCTCAGCTCTGTCTATATCACGCCTACCATGCTGTGTGGTGTGGGCATCTTCACTCTCTCAGGAAAGGCACTATCCTTCCTAGTAGAAGATGAAGCTGTTATGTTTCCTCCTTTTTCTGGTGACAGCTTCCCAGTGTGAGCCTCTCAGGGACTTAAACTTTGGGTGATAGGGGTGAGTGTGCTCTGTTTCTGACTCACAAGAATTTCATCTCTTTCCCGTAGGTGTCCTGTCCCAGGTGCAGCTGAAGGAGTCAGGCCCAGGACTGGTGAAGCCGTCACAAACCTTGTCTCTCACCTGCACTGTCACTGGTGGCTCCATCTCCAGTGATTATGCTTGGAGCTGGATCCACCAGCCCCCAGGAAAGGGCCTGGAATGGCTGGGAGCTGTTTACTACAGTGAATCATCATGGGATACAAGCTATGGCTCCTCCATCAAGTGCCGAATCTCCATCACTGCTGACTCATCCAAGAACCAGTTCTCCCTGCAGCTGAGCTCTGCGACTTCCGAGGACACAG
The DNA here is from genome assembly GCF_030014295.1 of Loxodonta africana. Lineage (NCBI taxonomy): Eukaryota > Metazoa > Chordata > Mammalia > Proboscidea > Elephantidae > Loxodonta > Loxodonta africana. Next base: position 24,815,790 of record NC_087362.1, read on the forward strand.
CCGTGTATTACTGTGCAAGAGCCACAGTGAAGAGAAGTCGGTGTGCCCCAAATCACAAACCTCCCCTGCAGGGAGAGGACTGGCCTATGGGAGGCGCTCAGAATGCATGGAGCACAGAGAGCATCTCAGGAGCAGATGCAGAGGAAGACTGAAGTTTCCTTTTAACCCTGGTGTTTCCTGCCCCTGCCCAGCAGAAGTCTTATCCTCGAAGAACCGTTACTGTCTCTTCCTTGCAACCAGGAACAGATTAGCCAATAAGCACGGTCAGCACATGCTTCTTTGTGTGTACTTTATAAGCACATGCTTAGTTGTGCTAACCTTGTAAGCCCATACCTACCTTGCTTACTGAGTAATCCTTCCCTTCAGGGCGCTAAATGAGATTGGAAACATCTCCAGTGTGTGAGAATGTGCCCGCTAGAAATGAAGCTCACACAGGCTCAGGAGGGTGCTATGTCCAAGGTTGTTTAAGGTCTGAGTAACTTTTTAACTCTATCTCACTTGTGCTTTCAAGCATGTGCTTAGATGGCGTGCACAATTAAGCATGTGTTTACTGTGCTTATTGGGTAATCCACCCCTGCTTGTAACTCCCTGGTGTCTCTCACTTAACAAGTGCTAATTTGGAGAAGGAATTCAATTAAGTATTTAAGCCCTCATTTTTCACATTTCTACCCCCAACATTTTTTCAGTAAAATTTTAATAATTAGAAAACCATGCATCCTGAATTCAGCCTCCAAATGCATGCAAATATTTCTGTGCTTTCTACAATGTCTCAGTCATACTAAACGCTTCTGTTCATAGTGTACTCAGTAGATACGGAGGTGCTATGTCTCATTCTTGCCCTTTTTTCTGCCTTAAATGAAGCTGAAAAAACCACTTCAACGGGTTATATCTGCCATATCTAACTGCGTCCTAGTGTTCTATGTCTCAGATAGTCTCTCCACCACCCATTCTTTTGTCACGGCGAGAGGAGGAAGATTCAACCATGACTTTGTAATCGCCCTCATTCTCCATTAAAGGAAATAACAAACTCCTTTTTTAATCTCTTCCATGTGTGCTGTCTCATTTTACTTCTCATTCTCACAGCAACCAACCAAGTACAGGCACTGAGCACAACTCCACAGAATACTCTCCTACCCTGTGACTCCTCTACCCCACCCACTCCCTTCTCCTACGTACTTCAGTGGAGACAGCTGCTTCTCACGGTATCCCTTGAGTACACACCGTGGGGGTCACTAGTGATCTGATAATAAAGTCCAAACCCCCCATGCCTTGCAGAGTCTCAGAACACTCTGGAACACGTCACAGGGGTGAATGAATCCTTGAAATTCTAGACTAACTTCAGTTGTCTCTTTCTCTCTCTCTCTCTTCCTGTCTCTATACACACACACACACACACATAGGTATATACACCCAAGTGGCACAAATAGTTATGCACACAATTGCTAACCTTAAGGTTGGTGGTTTGAACCCACCCAGCTGCTCCTCAGGAGAAAGACCTGGTGATCTACTTCCCTAAAGATTACAATCAAGAAAACCCAGTGGGGGCAGTTCTACTCTATCACACAGATTTGCTTAGTGTCCAAATTGAGTCAACGACACCTAACAGAAATGACAACATACAATGAGTAAGTTTAATGACTTTAAACAAAAATGCTCTTTGAATAATTGCTATGATGGACACATAGTACAGAAATAATGCATTCTGACCTTTAAATTTTATAATTGAAAAAGAATAAAATTTATATTCATTTGTAGAAAAATATGTGTTTAAATATATTTGTTAAGTGGAGTATCAATAGACAGACACGCAGATAGAAGAACATAATTTTGGATCACTGCCTCACACAATAAACACAAATTCAAATGCATCAGTTAGAATAATATTTAGGGAGTGTGTGTGATATGTGAGAGGATATAGTTTAGTTTTTGCCTGTACACGTGTGTGTGTTAGTGCTGGGGATGTGTGTGTGTGTGCACGTGTGTTTCTGTGTGATTACAACATTTTATAATATATTTTAAACCTATCTGTGTAAATAGAATCTAGATTTTGAACATGCTAAAAGATAATGAAACCAAACCATAAGAAAAATCATAAATATATTTTGAATGGCAATGTTATGACATCTTATGCAGAGTGTTTTATTAATAATGAACAAAATACTAATTTTGTTTTTAAAAAACTCCTGAGAGGGACGGGCATCAATATTCACTTATCAGAATATCAGTACAAAATTGCTTCACACATAATGCACTTATCTTCACTGCTGATCAAGAAAAACCTAAGTATCAAATTAGATTCATCATGTAAAAGAAAACAAGTTTATCACTATTGCATTAAATACCAGCTGTCTTATACAGCAACTAAAATGAGAAAAAAAAAAAAAAAAGCATTAAATTTCCCCTTTGTTTTACTCCTTATGCCTGAAGCAGTTCTTCAATCACGTTTTGAAGAGTGAATGAGCCTGACATGAGTCTCTCTCCACTTATAAGGACAGGGCTCCACCATATGTAAGTTTTCCCGCAACTTCTAGGGTAAAATTCCACTCATGGACTGTTGAGTTTAATAGCTCTCTCATCAGATGTAGCTAGAGGTCTCTGGGAAAGAGAGCTCTGTGGTTTAGAAGATGATATCATTGGGTCTTCTTTGGTGCCTGGTGACAGCTAACCAAGATGAGTGTCTCAGATATCATACCTGGGTATATGGTAATGGTTGTGACTGCACATAACTGGAAAGGACCCAGGTGTCCTATTGCAGGTGCAACTGAAAGCATTGGGCTCAGGACTGGTGAAACCCCCACAGAGTCTGTCTCTCACCTTCACTGTCTCTGGATTCTTCATAACAGACAGTGGTTACTTCTGGCAATGGGTTTGCCAGCCCCTGGGAAGGGGCTACAGTGGATGGGGAACAGATTATTCTAGATTCACAAAATAAAGCCCATTCTTCTAGAGCCACAGATCCATCTCCAGAGACACATCAAAGAAGTAGGTGTTCAGGAAACAGCCATATAGTACTGTGTGAAAGGCACACTAAGGGGAAGTTGGTGTGAGCCCTTGCAGGAAGCATAATGGACACATGAATGAATTGCCCAATAAGGAGGGTATGTGTGTTGACTCAAAGGCACTGGGTTTCTGGGCACGTGCTTAAGGTCTCAACAAAATAGAGGCACCAGCTATCCAAAGCAAAGACCCACAGATGCCAAGCAAATAGGACAGAAGTAAAGGAGAGTGTCACAGTTGAAGGTACCTGGCAGAGCACTAAATAAAACTGATACCAGCTCGTGTGTGAGAATGTGCCTGCCAGGGACATGAGGTTGACTGCCTGCAAGGTTGTTTAAGCTATGAGGTCCCTCCTACTTCAACACTTGCTTTGACCTCTGTCTCCTATGGTTCTCTCCCATGTCATTGAAATTCCTTATCTTAGCAAGTCTCTTGGGAGTATATTATTTCTTTGGAGTCGACAAGAGATGAGAATGACTATGGAGTCTAACTGTTGCTATCTTCACCCAGTATGCAACTGGATTCAACATGAGTGGTTACTGGGCATGGATGGATTGTATTAATAGATACCAGGTCTCTGACCCATTATGACGGAACCGTCTTGTACATCCATGTCTGTGGATCCAGCAACACCAGCCAGGAGGGCTAGCAATGCTCTTTGGCATGATACAAACACAGGGGTGTGCTCTTTCACATGTTCTGGTAAACAACCAATAGAAACTTCAGTCAGATGAATAAGTAGAAAATTGCAATGAATTTAAACAAGTTACTTTTCAACCGTATAGTGTTTATGTGAAAATTTTGAAAACACAACAAAATAAATACTGGTTATTAAGAAGTTCACTGTCGGAGGCAGGAACAAGATGGCTAACTAAGCAGAAGCTTCTGCTGAACCTCTTGCAACAAAGACCCGAAAAAAACAAGTGAATCCATTATATAAATGACAATCTATAAACCCTGACCGTCAAACACAGAACTAAGGAATCGACCTGAGTGACAAGGGAGTGAGAGGCCATGCAGGAGCAGCAATGAGCTGCTAAGCCCACACAGTACCTCAGCTTCAATTCCTTGGTGCCATTCTTTGGTGCGAGTGTGGCGGGGCTGATGGTAGTTTCCTGAGGCACGGCAAGCACGGGATGCAGCCCTAACTTTCTAGGGCAATCTCAGAGGGAACCCAGCCAGTGCACACAGGCTATGCATGCCTCTAGAATCTGAAATAAAACAGCACTTTTGACACAAGATAAGTGATTTTGTCTATTTTACGAAGCTAATCTCTCCTATCTATCTGATCCCTCCCCTCCCTGCCCCAGCAGGTTTCATTAACAATCAAATTCCATGGGCCTGAGATAGAAGTGCTATGCTTTTCTTGATCTTTCTCCTGGGCTGGGAGAAGTGGCAAAATAACAAACATGGGAAAAATGCTTTCCAGACTCCCCTAAAGTGGAAGATCAGAGCAGAAGCAGCACCAGTCCAGGCTTAAGAGATCCACAGACTTTGGCTTTCACCCCTACATGGAGCCAGGTGGCTATGATAATGCAAAGGTAAATGTGTTAGAGGTCTGACTGTAATTGTTTCATCTGTATGGTGGAGAGGCAGGTTTTGGAGGCCTGATACTGGTCTACTTATTAAACAGAGCCCTCACCTAACCACAAAAGTGACCTGAGGGCTGAGGCTCCATCCACACTGCCTAACCACCCATGAAAGGGGTCTGAGGATAGTGGTTTCTACCAGTCTTTACAGGTGTAAGCTTTGCGTGTCTAAGGCACAGCTGCAGAGCCCACACACCAGAGAGCTCTAGAGAACAGAGATGCTCCTTCCTCACTGACACTTGGGGGAAGGCTGTCAGCACCCTGCCCTCCTCAGAGTGTGACCCCCTGCTGCTACCAGAAAACAGTGCATGCAACCATCACCACTACTCCTCTACAATAGTAGTTGAGAGCCTACACCACACACTAGGTGATCAACTATCAGGACACCTGAGCTGAATTTATAAAGGAATAGTGAATGGACTCCTAGGTTCATATACTTGGTAACAGCTCTAGCCATCTTTTAACAGAACATTAGTGCGTCAAAGTCTCCAGTAATCAAGTTAGCTCACTCTAGTAGCCTATATGGGTATACCAAAACAGGGCACTAGGACACAGTGAGCAATCAAAAAATAAATTAATACAATAATTTACAGATGGCTTGGAGACAACAGTCGATATCATATCCCATAAAGAAGCAGGCCATGATTGCTTCAACAAACTCCCGAAACAGAGAATCAAGGACTCTTCTGCATGAAGACGTATTCCCGGAATCACTAGATGTAGAATACAAAGGATTAATATACAAAACTCTTCAAGACCTCAGGGATGACTTCAGGAATGAAATCAGGCAACGTAGAGAAAAAGCCGAAGAACACACAGATACAGCAGTGAAGAGATTAAAAAGATTATTCAAGAACATAATGAAAATTTAATAAGCTGCAGGAATAAATAGAGAGACAGCATTCAGAAATTGAAAAGATTAACAATAAACATACGGAATTAGACAACTGGATAGGAAGTAAAAGGGGCAGAATTGAGGAATTGGAATGCAGAATTGGGGAAATAGAGGATAAGGCATTTGGCAGCAATGTATTTGAAGAAAACCCAGATAAAAGAATTAAAAAAAAAATGAAGAAACCCTAAGAATCATGTGAGAGTCTATTAAGAAGAGAGAATTGTTGGAGATTAGTTGGCAGAAAACTTCCCTGACATGGTGAAAGATGAAAGGATATCTATCTATTCAAGATGCTTATCAAACCCCATACAAGGTGGATCTCAAAAGGAAGTCACCAAGACATATTATCATCAAACCTGCCAAAACCAAAGCTGAAGAGAAAATTTTAAGAGCAGCCAGGGATAAACGAAAAGTCACCTACAAAGGCGAATCAAGAAGAATAAGTACGGACTATTTGGCAGAATCCATGCAAGCAAGAAAGCAATGGGATGACATATTTAGAGCATTGAAGGAGAAAAATTGCCAGCCAAGAATCATATTTCCAGCAAAACTGTCTCTCAAATATGAAGGCAAAAATAAGTCATTTACAGGTAAACACAAGCTTAGAGAATTTGCAAAATCCAGACCAAACTACAAAAAATACTAAAGGAAATTCTTTGGTTAGAAAATCAATATTATCAGATATCAGCACAACACAAGGACACAGAACACAGCAAACTGATATCAACTCAGATAGGGAAATCACAAAAATAAAATAAGATTAAAAAAATGCTCAAAACAAGGAATCTCTGATGTCATAATGTAAAAGATGACAATAATCAATAAAGAGGGACTAAATACAGTAGGCATAGATCTTTCATATGGAGAGGAAATGAAGGTGATATAGGGAGACACAAGTTAGGTTTATACTTAGAAAAATAGGTGTAAATATTCAGGTAACCACAAAGAAGACTGACAATCCCAGACTTCAAAATAAAAACCAAGATAAACATACAGACTCAGCAAAAACAAATTCAACTACACTGAAAAAGAGGAACACACAATTTATGAAGATAAACTTCTCAGCACAAAAAAGTAAGTGGATAAAATGAAATTATCAACACAGAAAAGGCATCAAAATGACAGCACTAAACTCATACCTATCTATAATTATGCTGAATGTAAAGGGATTAAAGGCACCAATAAAGAGGAAAAGCATAATCCAGCTATATGCTATCTACAAGAGACACACCTTAGACTTACAGATATAAATAAATGAAAACTAAAAGATGCTTTTGGCCAGGATCCTTCTGACATCAGCAAGGATATCCCTCCTTATGCTTCCTTTTCTGAATCTGGCTTGCACTTCTGGCAGTTCCTAGTGGATGTACAGCTGCAGTTCTTATTGAATTTCATGGATTGATAGCACATGTCTTTTTATCACTGAGTAATATACTGCTGTGTGGATATAACACAAATCTCTTTATCCATTCGTGTATTGATGTTCATGGTGCAGCCTCAGACGAGTATTAGCTTCTTCCTTTCTGTTCCTTTAATATCCCTGAGGAGATGGCTTGCACTGCTTGGGCACCAAGGGCTAGAGGGTGGCATCCTTCACTGAATTAGGCCTGCCTGAACATGTCTACAATTCACACACCCAGGTATATACACACAGATGTTGACCCAGCGTCCAGTCATCCCTCTTCTGGCCCCTGGCCCCAACACCACTGAGGTTATGTCTCAGACCCAGTGGCCACACTGCATAGATCCCATTGTGAGTCGGTCCTAAGTGCTTCCCAGGCTGATCTCAGGCTTCAGAATTGGCCCTACTTAAATCTGGGTGAAGAAAGCCCAAGAACAAGGTCTTGGCCTTTTCCATAAATACAGATGGTCTGCAGCCACCTCTGCCTCCCTCACCCACCCAGTGAAGCACACATCCCCTCACTGTCTGATCCCTCCAGAGAACCAAGACCCATATCCTCCAGGAGGCCCCATCACCGCAGGCTGCCTCCTCAGACACAGTGACTTGGAGTTGGACACCCTTTCTGCACTGTAAGTAGCTTGGGTGAGGCCAGGAGCCCCCTTTATCATAATGTCAGGCCCTGGTCTGCCACTTAGGCCTGGCCTGAGAGTCAGAGGACACCCATCCCTGTGGTACTCCCTTCACTTTTTTTTTTTTTATTAACTTTTATTAAGCTTCAAGTGAACGTTTACAAATCCAATCAGTCTGTCACATATAAGTTTACATACATCTCACTCCCTACTTTCAGTTGCTCTCCCCCTCTTGAGTCAGCCCTTTCAGTCTCTCCTTTAGTGACAATTTTGCCGGCTTCCCTCTCTCTATATCCTCCCATCCCCCCTCCAGACAAGAGTTGCCAACACAATCTCAAGTGTCCACCTGATATAATTAGCTCACTCTTCATCAGCGTCTCTCTCCCACCCGCTGACCAGTCCCTTTCATGTCGGATGAGTTGTCTTCGGGGATGGTTCCTGTCCTATGCCAACAGAAGGTCTGGGGACCATGGCTGCTGGGATTCCTCTAGTCTCAGTCAGACCATTAAGTTTGGTCTTTTTATGAGAATTTGGGGTCTGTATCCCACTGATCTCCTGCTCCCTCAGGGGTCCTCTGCTGTGCTCCCTGTCAGGGCAGTCATCTACTGTGGCCGGGCACCAACTAGTTCTTCTGGTCTCAGGATGATGTAGGTCTCTGGTTCATGTGGTCCTTTCTGTCTCTTGGGCTCTTAGTTGTCGTGTGGCCTTGGTATTCTTCATTTTCCTTTACTCCAGGTGGGTTGAGACCAATTGATGCATCTTAGATGGCCTCTTGTTAGCATTTAAGACCCCGGACGCCACATTTCAAAGTGGGATGCAGAATGATTTCATAAAAGAATTATTTTGCCAATTGACTTAGAAGTCCCCGCAAACCATGTTCCCCAGACCCCCGTGCTTGCTCCGCTGACCTTTGAAGCATTCATTTTATCCCGGAAACTTCTTTGCTTTTGGTCCAGTCCAAATGAGCTGACCTTCCATGTACTGAGTGTTGTCTTTCCCTTCACCTAAAGCAGTTCTTATCTACTGATTAATCGATAAAAAACCCTCTCCCACCCTCCCTCCCTCCGCCCCTCGTAACCACAAAAGTATGTGTTCTTCTCAGGTTTACTATTTCTCAAGATCTTATAATAGTGGTCTTATATAATATTTGTCCTTTTGCCTCTGACTAATTTCGCTCAGCATAATGCCTTCCAGGTTCCTCCGTGTTATGAAATGTTTCACAGATTCGTCACTGTTCTTTATCGATGCGTAGTATTCCATTGTGTGAATATACCACAATTTATTTACCCATTCATCCGTTGATGGACACCTTGGTTGCTTCCAACGTTTTGCTATTGTAAACAGAGCTGCAATAAACATGGGTGTGCATATATCTGTTTGTGTGAAGGCTCTTGTATCTCTAGGGTATATTCCGAGGAGTGGGATTTCTGGGTTGTATGGTAGTTCTATTTCTAGCTGTTTAAGATAATGCCAGATAGATTTCCAAAGTGGTTGTACCATTTTACATTCCCACCAGCAGTGTATAAGAGTTCCAATCTCTCCGCAGCCTCTCCAACATTTATTATTTTGTGTTTTTTGGATTAATGCCAGCCTTGCTGGTGTAAGATGGAATCTCATCGTAGTTTTAATTTGCATTTCTCTAATGGCTAATGATCGAGAGCATTTTCTCATGTATCTGTTGACTGCCTGAATATCTTCTTTAGTGAAATGTGTGTTCATATCCTTTGCCCACTTTTTGATTGGATTGTTTGTCTTTTTGTGGTTGAGTTTTGACAGAATCATGTAGATTTTAGAGATCAGGCGCTGGTCGGAGATGTCATAGCTGAAAATTCTTTCCCAGTCTGTAGGTGGTCTTTTTACTCTTTTGGTGAAGTCTTTAGATGAGCATAGGTGTTTGATTTTTAGGAGCTCCCAGTTATCGGGTTTCTCTTCATCATTTTTGGTAATGTTTTGTATTCTGTGTATGCCTTGTATTAGGGCTGCTAGGGTTGTCCCAATTTTTTCTTCCATGATCTTTATCGTTTTAGTCTTTATGTTTAGGTCTTTGATCCACGTGGAGTTAGTTTTTGTGCATGGTGTAAGGTATGGGTCCTGTTTCATTTTTTTGGAAATGGATATCCAGTTATGCCAGCACCATTTGTTAAAAAGGCTTTCTTTTCCCCAATTAATTGACACTGGTCCTTTGTCAAATATCAGCTGCTCATACGTGGATGGATCTATGTCTGGGTTCTCATTTCTGTTCCATTGGTCTATGTGCCTGTTGTTGTACCAGTACCAGGCTGTTTTGACTACTGTGGCTGTATAATGGGTTCTGAAATCAGGTACAGTGAGGCCTCCCAGTTTCTTCTTCTTTTTCAGTAGTGCTTTGCTTATCCGGGGGTTCTTTCCCTTCCATATGAAATTGGTGATTGTTTTCTCTATCCCCTTAAAATATGACATTGGAATTTGGATCGGAAGTGGGTTAAATGTATAGATGGCTTTTGGTAGAATAGACATTTTTACTATGTTAAGTTTTCCTATCCATGAGCAAGGTATGTTTTTCCACTTAAGTATGTCCTTTTGAATTTCTTGTAGTAGAGCTTTGTAGTTTTCTTTGTATAGGTCTTTTACATCCTTGGTAAGATTTATTCCTAAGTATCTTATCTTTTTGGGGGCTACTGTGAATGGTATTGATTTGTTTATTTCCTCTTCGGTGTTCTTTTTGTTGATGTAGAGGAATCCAAGTGATTTTTGTATGTTTATCTTATAACCTGAGACTCTGCCAAACTCTTCTATTAGTTTCAGTAGTTTTCTGGAGGATTCCTTAGGGTTTTCTGTGTATATAATCATGTCATCTGCAAATAGTGATAACTTTACTTCCTCCTTGCCAATCCAGATACCTTTTATTTCTTTGTCTAGCCTAATTGCCCTGGCTAGGACTTCCAGCAGGATGTTGAATAAGAGTGGTGATAAAGGGCATCCTTGTCTGGTTTCCGTTCTCAAGGGAAATGCTTTCAGGTTCTCTCCATTTAGAGTGATATTGGCCGTTGGCTTTGCATAGATGCCCTTTATTATGTTGAGGAATTTTCCTTCAATTCCTATTTTGGTAAAATTTTTTATCATAAGTGGGTGTTGGACTTTGTCAAATGCCTTTTCTGCATGAATAGATAAGATCATGTGGTTTTTATCTTTTGTTTTATTTATGTGATGGATTACATTAATGGTTTTTCTGATATCAAACCCACCTTGCATACCTGGTATAAATCCCACTTGATCATGGTGAATTATTTTTTTGATGTGTTGTTGGATTCTATTGGCTAGAATTTTGTTGAGGATTTTTGCATCTATGTTCATGAGGGATATAGGTCTATAATTTTCTTTTTTTTGAATGTCTTTACCTGGTTTTGGTATCAGGGAGATGGTGGCTTCATAGAATGAGTTGGGTAGTATTCCGTCATTTTCTATGCTTTGGAATACCTTCAAAAGTAGTGGTGTTAAGTCTTCTCTGAAAGTTTGGTAGAACTCTGCAGTGAAGCCGTCCGGGCCAGGGCTTTTTTTTTGTTGGAAGTTTTTTGATTACCGTTTCAATCTCTTTTTTTGTTATGGGTCTATTTAGTTGTACTTCTGAATGTGTTAGTTTAGGTAGGTAGTGTTTTTCCAAGAATTCATCCATTTCTTCTAGGTTTTCAAATTTGTTAGAGTACAATTTTTCATAGTAATCTGAAATGATTCTTTTAATTTCATTTGGCTCTGTTGTGATGTGGTCCTTCTCGTTTCTTATTCGGGTTATTTGTTTCCTTTCCTGTATTTCTTTAGTCAGTCTAGCCAATGGTTTATCAATTTTGTTAATTTTTACAAAGAAACAGCTTTTGGCTTTGTTAATTCTTTCAATTGTTTTTCTGTTCTCTAATTCATTTAGTTCAGCTCTAATTTTTATTATTTGTTTTCTTCTGGTGCCTGATGGATTCTTTTGTTGCTCACTTTCTATTTGTTCAAGTTGTAGGGACAGTTCTCTGATTTTGGGTCTTTCTTCTTTTTGTATGTGTGCATTTATCGATATAAATTGGCCTCTGAGCACTGTTTTTGCTGTGTCCCAGAGGTTTTGATAGGAAGTATTTTCATTCTCGTTGCTTTCGAAGAATTTCCTTATTCCCTCCTTGATGTCTTCTATAACCCAGTCTTTTTTCAGGAGGGTATTGTTCATTTTATAAGTATTTGATTTCTTTTCCCTAGTTTTTCTGTTATTGATTTCTAGTTTTATTGCCTTGTGGTCTGAGAAGATGCTTTGTAATATTTCGGTGTTTTGGACTCTGCAAAGGTTTGTTTTATGACCTAATATGTGGTCTATTCTAGAGAATGTTCCATGTGCGCTAGAAAAAAAAGTATATTTTGCAGCAGTTGGGTGGAGAGTTCTGTATAAGTCAATGAGCTCAAGTTGGTTGATTGTTGTAATTAGATCTTCTGTGTCTCTATTGAGCTTCTTACTGGATGTCCTGTCCTTCTCCGAAAGTGGTGTGTGGAAGTCTCCTACTATAATTGTGGAGGTATCTATCTCACTTTTCAATTCTGTTAAAATTTGATTTATGTATCTTGCAGCCCTGTCATTGGGTGCGTAAATATTTAATATGGTTATGTCTTCCTGATCAATTGTCCCTTTTATCATTATATAGTGTCCTTCTTTATCCTTTGTGGTGGATTTAAGTCTAAAGTCTATTTTGTCAGAAATTAATATTGCTACTCCTCTTCTTTTTTGCTTATTGTTTGCTCGATATACTTTTTTCCATCCTTTGAGTTTTAGTTTGTTTGTGTCTCTAAGTCTAAGGTGTGTCTCTTGTAGGCAGCATATAGATGGATCATGTTTCTTTATCCAGTCCGTGACTCTCTGTCTCTTTATTGGTGCATTTAGTCCATTTACATTCAGCGTAATTTTCGATTAATAAGTTTTTAGTGCTGTCATTTTGATGCCTTTTTATGTGTGTTGTTGACAATTTCATTTTTCCACATACTTTTTTGTGCTGCGGCGTTTTTCTTAGTAAATTGTGAGATCTTCATTTTCATAGTGTTTGACTTTATGTTAGTTGAGTCGTTACGTTTTTCTTGGCTTTTATCTTGAGTTATAGAGTTGTTATACCTTTTTGTGGTTACCTTATTATTTACCCCTATTTTTCTAAGTAAAATTAACTTGTATTGTTCTATATCGCCTTGTATCACTCTCCATCTGGCAGTTCAATGCCTCCTGTATTTAGTCCCTCTTTTTGATTATTGTGATCTTTTACCTATTGACTTCCATGATTCCGTTATGTGTATTTTTTTTTAATTAATCTTAATTAGTTTTTGTGATTTCCCTATTTGAGTTGTTATCAGGACGTTCTGTTTTGTGACCTTGTGTTGTGCTGATATCTGATATTATTGGTTCTCTGACCAAACAATATCCTTTAGTATTTCTTGTAGCTTTGGTTTGGTTTTTGCAAATTCTCTAAACTTGTGTTTATCAGTAAATATCCTAATTTCGCAGTCATATTTCAGAGAGAGTTTTGCTGGATATATGATCCTTGGCTGGCAGTTTTTCTCCTTCAGTGCTCTGTATATGTCGTCCCATTCGTTCTTGCCTGCATGGTTTCTGCTGAGTAGTCTGAACTTATTCTTATTGATTCTCCCTTGAAGGAAACCTTTCTTTTCTCCCTGGCTGCTTTTAAAATTTTCTGTTTATCTTTGGTTTTGGTGAGTTTGATGATAATATGTATTGGAGTTTTTCTTTTTGGATCAATCTTAAATGGGTTTCGATGAGCATCTTGGATAGATATCCTTTCGTCTTTCATGATGTCAGGGAAGTTTTGTGTCAGGAGTTCTTCCACTATTTTCTCTGTGTTTTCTGTCCCCCCTCCCTGTTCTGGGACTCCAATCACACGCAGGTTATCGTTCTTGATAGAGTCTCACATGATTCTTAGGGTTTCTTCATTTTTTTTAATTCTTTTATCTGATTTTTTTTCAGCTATGTTGGTGTTGATTCCCTGGTCCTCCAGATGTCCCACTCTGCATTCTAATTGCTCGAGTCTGCTCCTCTGACTTCCTATTGCGTTGTCTAATTCTGTAATTTTATTGTTAATCTTTTGGATTTCTGCATGCTGTCTCTCTATGGATTCTTGCAACTTATTAATTTTTCCACTATGTTCTTGAATAATCTTTTTGAGTTCTTCAACAGTTTTATCAGTGTGTTCCTTGGCTTTTTCTGCAGTTTGCCTTATTTCATTTGTGATGTCTTGAAGCATTCTGTAAATTAGTTTTTTATATTCTGTATCTGATAATTCCAAGATTGTATCTTCATTTGGGAAAGATTTTGATTCTTTTGTTTGGGGGGTTGGAGAAGCTGTCATGGTCTGCTTCTTTAAGTGGTTTGATATGGACTGTTGTCTCCGAGCCATCTCTGGGAAACTAGTTTTTCCAGAAAATCTGCTAAAAAAAAAAAGCAGTCAGATCCCTATCAGAGTTCTCCCTCTGGCTCAGGCTATTCAGATGTTAATGAAGCCGCCTGGGGAGGGTGGGGGAGGGAACAGAGAGATAGGAGAGTAGCACCTCAGAATATAGCCAGAGTTGCTTGTGTTGCTTGGAATGACTATTACATCTGATATTCCCGCGGGGCGCATCGCCTATGTGTGCTGGCTGTGTGGAGATTGCCCTCGGGGGATCTGGCCCGCTGGAGTCACGGTCAGATCCTCCGCTTCCAGCCCCACGCCCAGCGTCAAGGCTCCCCTGCTGGGACAGTGCACTCTCGACTCCAAAATCCGTCGCTGCCTCCTGGTGACTTCTCGTCCCTCCAGCCACGTTGCCGCGCGCCCCCCCCGAAAACCAGTTGGGCCCCCTCCCGGGGTTAGTTCAGGTGGGTGGAGCAGCTCCCCGTGCTTGTGCCGTGACCGAGTGTCCCAGCTGGGACACTGTTCTCCCCGCTCCAATACCAGTCGCTGCCTCCCGGGGACTTCTGCTACTAGCTGCATACCAGGCCACCAGCGCGAACTGGCTGGGCCCCCTCCTGGGGTTAGTTCAGGGGGGTGGAGCAGCTCTCCGTGTTTATGCTGTACGTGCGTCCAGTCCAAATCCCGTCAGGACGGTTTCCCGGCTGGGACGCTGCCCTCCCCATTCCAAGACTAGTCACTGCCTCCCGGGGACTTCTCCTACCGGCTGCGTCCCACACCGCCTGCGGAACCAGCTGGTCCCCCTCCCGGGGTTAGTTCAGGGGGGTGGAGCAGCTCTCTGTGCTTGTGCCGTACCTGACTGGTACGCTGGCTCCAGGCTCTGAAAACAATCGCTGCTTCCCCGTATTAGTTCCTTCTCCATCTCTAAATCTATCTTTGTTGTTCAGGGTTCGTAGATTGTTATGTATGTGATCGATTCACTTGTTTTTCCTTGTCTTTGTTGTAAGAGGGATCCGAGGTAGCGTCTGCCTAGTCTGCCATCTTGGCTCCGCCTCCTTCCTTCACTTTTGAAGCTTGTTTTTTGGTTTTCCAACAATTTTTTCAATTAAATCTCTACCTGTTTCCATGGTTTCTGAGAACTCCTCCTCTAATTCCCGTCATTGGTCTCTTCCAGGTAAGCTTTCTTGATTTTGTTTGTTTTTTATGTGTAGCTTTTTCAAGTTTTTCTAAAATTTGAATACAATGTACCTAGATGTGTTTTCTTTGGTTTGTTTTGTTTTCTTTCTTGTGTTCTTTTGATTTATTCTTTTGCCAGCACCTGTGATGTGTGGTTTTCTGTGTTATAAATTTGGCACATTTTTCAGCTATTATTATTTCAAACAATTCTTTTCTTCTCTATTCTACTCCTGATGTAAATACACATATGTTGTGTTTTGTGCAATGTTCTCAGAGCTCTCATTTATTTATTTATTTATTTTCTGGGGAGCCATGGGTCTCATCCTCAAGAACATGAAGCGTGTATTGTCCTTACTCTTCCTGGGGGCAGCTCCCAGAGGTAGGCTTCTCAGGGATTCAGACATGACGATCTGGGGATGCTCACTGTGGTTGTCCTTGTCCCCAGGTGTCCTGTCCCAGGTACAGCTACAGGAGTTTGGTCTAGGAATGTTGAAGCTCTTGCAGCCCCTGTCCCTCACCTGCACTGACTCCGGTTACTCTGTTACCAGATGCTGGCTCCAGATCTGCCAACCCTCAGAGAAAGGGCTGGAGTGGATGGGGTGCATCTCATGATTGGAACTTGCACTACACACCATCTCACAAGAGTCGAGTCAGCTTTTCCAGAGAAATGTATAAAAATCTGTTCTCCGTGCTGCTGAGCTCCATGACCAGGGAGGACACGGCCATGTATTACTGTGAGAGACATAGTGAGTGGAAGGCAAAGGGGGTCCAAATCCAATCTTGTCTTCAGGGAGGCAGGAGAGGCTACACAGCAGGGGCTCCTCGGGACCCACAGAGCGAAGAGGGCCAGCTCAGGAGCAGGTGAAGCAGGGTGTGGTTGTTTCTAGCCATGCTATAGGGCTTAATTTCTTTTCTTAATATCTAGCCCCTGGGAAACCTCCGCTATTATTTATTTATTTATATTTTTGAATTGTGGTAACAATATGTATCACACATTTGCAAATTCAATGTTTTTTACATGTACATTTCAGTGACATTGATTGTACCAACCACACAGTACAGCCACTACGTCTCTTTTTAAAGCAATGCAGAGATGCCTCCAAATTGTAAATAGAGTACAATTTTTAAAAAAGTCTTAAGTATTTATATCTGACATTCTCTTCTTTGTATATATTTGTCTTGAAATATGAACATAATTTCCATAAAGTTAGCACTGTGTAGTTAATTTTTTGAAGTTAGTTCACTACCCTGGGAATGCCCAGGCTTACTGCTACTATTATTACTACCAGTGCTACTATTTGTTATAATAATGATGATGATGCTAATAATAATACATAAAGTTAAAAAAAATTACATGTATTTCCAGTCACTGGGAAGACAGATTGTCTACATAGAATAAATGTTTCTGAATTGAAAATTGAACCCCACACCACATTTTCTGTATTATATTCCTTTTTACGCTATAACACTAATATCGTAGTGTGTGGCTTTAAAGAGTAGATATTTATTTGCTCACATTTCTTCTGAAAAGTCTAAAGCAGAGTCTGTACCATGTCAATTCCTTCTTTGTTGATATCCCCAAGTGTTTCTTGGCATTCCTTGACTTATAGATGATCTTCATACGGCTACTCTCTTCCCCTGTGTGTGTCTATTCTGCTCTTTTTATAACTCAGAACTGATTAGGCTTAGGGCCCACCCTACAATGTTTTAATATCATTAACATAATATAAGAAAATAAAAACCCTATTTTCAAACATAGTCACGTGCACAGATACAATGGTCAAGAGAAGATGTTGCTGTATGAGACCCTGTGGTGTGCAGTGGCTGGTCTGCTACAGCAGCTGTGTTAACCACAACTGTAGCTCATCCACAGATAGTCAGGGCATCTGGAAAAATAGGTTCAGGTACCAGGTATTGACAAACAGCCTGAATGTTTAGGACCAGAGAAGATATTGCTGAGTAGGACTCATGGTGGGGGAAAGGCAGTGTGAACTCAGGTACATACTTCCTGTGAACACAGAGGGATGGTGTTGGCAGGGGACACTCAGGACCCACTGAGTCCAGAATCCATTCCAGGGCAGTTAGTTTCAAGTGAGGAATAAGGCAGCTTCCTCTCTCACAATTTCTTCTTATTCCCGAAGTACTGGCACCCATTGGAGCCCTCCTTTCTATTCAGATTCTAAATTTAGGAGAATTCTCCATGGTTGGGGTTATTTTCCTCTCTGCTCTACAAAGGATGGGTTGTCATAGCAACAGTGGGCACCGACTAAATATTACCATTTCCTCTGTTTTATAGGGTGTTTATGAGAGGACACATGTAAGCCTAGGCTCAATATGTTACATGGCGTAGAATACAGGATTTGATGAAATTTCATTAGATTATCTCCATGTGGGTAATTATGATAATACTAAATATTTATAAAGTTGCATTAAATATACAGTCTGAGCAGGTATTCTTCCAACTGAATTAACCTGAAGAAACAGGCTTACATTAAATGCACAAAAATATAGAGATGTTAGACACATTTTACCCATGAAAATTGTCCTTCGATCTTAAGCAAAGTATCCTGAGATTGATGATGTTGACTCAGCACACGGGTTTGTCTTTCCTGCGAGCACTTCCCCTCAGAGCACTTCCATCCATGTAATTTCTGAATGTCTCATGCACCAGTACCTCACCTAACAAAACCTTCCTTCTGACAGGAAGATAGGTAGGAGCAAGCATGTGAGAGGACTGACCCAGCCTGTGAGGTCGTGTACTCCCTTGTGCCACAAGCCCAGAGTTACTGTCTGTAGGGTAGCTGAGTGACTTCTTAGTTCTGGTTTAAGGGTAGTAGGTGGAATGTTTACTACTTCAGGCACTAACCCAGAATATTGGTAAGCTGAGAACCTCCCACTAACTCTCCCTACTTTTGGTATGGAAAATTTATTGTCCTGAATGTACCCTTTCAAGGAGAGTGTCTACAGACTCAAGAAGTTCTTATGGACAGGAACTTTCAGAGAATAAGGTGTAATAAGTGTTACTGGTCATTTTAACAACTCCACTGATGATTACTCTCCAGGCAGAAATGCCCACTCTGTAGAAAATACATAAATATAAAAATGCTTTAGGTTGACATGAGCAGAATCCTTTATATATACTTGGTAGTAAAGCCAGTTCAGGTGAAGAAATATTCACTCAAGTAAAGCCAGTTCAGGTGAAGAAATATTCACTCAAGTAAAGCCAGTTCAGGTGAAGAAATATTCACCCAACCTAGTGAGCCTATCGAAGTGGTTCCAATTTACTCCAAACTTTGGGTTGGACACCGTTTTGTCTCTATTCAATATTTTTGTTCCATTTTGCTGCTGTTTCAAGACTTTTTAATACACAATAGCTTAAATATTACAAATGTGACCAGTTAGAAAGCCCTGGACTTGTGGTAAAAATTTGATATTTATCTATCTGTCTATCATCTATGTATCTATCTCGCTATCTATCTATCTATCATCTATCTATCTATCTATCTATCTATCTATCTATCTATCTATCTATCTATCTATCTATCTATCTATCTATCTATCTATCATCTATCATCTATCTATCTATCTATCTATCATCTATCTATCTATCTATCATCTATCTATCTATCATCTATCTACCTATCAATCTATCATCTATCTATCAATTTATCAATCTATCAATCAATCTGTCTGTCTATCATCTATCTACCTATCATCCTTTTGTCTGTCTATTATCTGTCTATCATCTATGAATTCCAATGTACTTATTTTTAAATGTGTCTTTCATTCTTGGCTGCGTCTGGGTTCTTAACCTGAATATGTCTTTCTGGTGTGGATTAAGGCAACCCCAGGGAGAGATGAAAAGAGATCCCAGGGAGGGGACTCTGTTTTGCTAATGCCACAACAAGTAGCCCCAGAGAAAAGAGCCTCTTCTGCTCCTTTTAAACTTTATGCACAAAGCCACCTCCTACATGTAAATTCACACTTAGACAACTAGATGAAACCCCAGCACACATTTACAGAAACTCAGGCTCTCCTCAGCCTGGAGAATATTCTCTGGGAGTCATGGACCTTATCCACAAAGAACTTGAAACATCTGTGGGTTTTCCTCTTTCTGGTGATATTTCCCAGAGGTGAGTATCTTAGGGATTCAGAAAAAAAGGTCTGGGGATACTGTATCTGAGCACATGACTCACAATGGTTCTATTTGTTCCCAGGTGTCATGTCCCAGGTGCAGCTGCAGGAGTAGGGCCCAGGGTTGGTGAAGTCCTCACAGACCCTGACCATCACCTGCTCTGTTTCTGGATTCTCTTTAACCAGCTCTGATCTGAGCTGGGTCCTCTAGCCTCCAGGGAAGGGGCTGGAGTGGGTGGGTTCCACATGGCAGGGTGGAAGCCCAAACTATAACCCAACTCTGGCATCCTGAGTCAGCATCACCAGGGATAGCTCCAGGAGCCCAATTTACTTCAGGGTGAGCTCTGTGACTCCCGGGAACACAGCCCTGTATTACAGTGCAAGAGACAAAGTGAGAGGAAGTCAGTGGGATCATGTTTGCAAACCTTCCTCCAGGGAGACCAAGATAGCTGGGCTTCATGTGGTGCTCAGCATCACATAGCACAGGGGACCAAACCCAGGCAGGTGCAAAGGGAGGGAGGAGGAGTGAGTTTCTTGTTATTATTTATGGTTTCCACTTACTGTACAGGAATTCCTCTATAGACCTCATGGAAACACGTTCTTTATTCATGTGGTTTTCCTTACTTTCATTTACATATATATGTATTTTCCTACTCAGGAGATAGGTTTCATTTTTTCTTTTATAGGCACTTTATACAGGACTAAGACTCAGCATATTTCTCAACGTGTGTCTCAAATTCTGAAACTTGGTGAATATACTGAGAAGACTCGGGGGACTGTAATCATGTGTAAATGAATCTCATTATTTGCTGTTCATATGAAAGTAGGAACCACTCCCTCATGGTTTACAGGAGCATTGCACAAATAAGCTGAACATTGTGAAGTATGCACTGTTCGTACTTCTAGTGCCAGAGAGCACCAATATTAGATACATAACTCAGGCATTATATTTACCAAAATAGGCAGAAATTTGTATTTTTCCATCTAATTTTCCTCTCATAAAATGTTAATTTAATAGTCTCTCCCGAAGCAGTTAATGTTTCATTCTGTCTTACTTCAGGTATATCTATGTCTGTCTGTCTATCTGTCTCTTTGTTATGTAACTATCTATCTAAATATCTATCTACCAGTAGCTGTCAAGTGAATTGTAAATTTAAACTCACGGAGACCCCATTTTTGTCAGAGTGTAACTGTGCTTTGTATGGTTTTCAACGGCTGATTTTTCATTAGTAAATCCCCAGGTCTTTTTCTGAGTTGCCTCTGAGTGGACAAGAACCTACGACCTTTTGGTTAGCAGCAATTTGCATCATGCAGGGAATCCGTTAGTTGCTCAGTGGTAGAATTCTCTCATTCCATGCAGGAGACTTGGGTTCAATTTTGGGCCAATGCACCTCATGAGCAGCCGCCACCCATCTGTCAGCGGAGGCTTGCATATTGCTGTGATGTTGCACAGGTTTAAAGTGGAGCTTCCAGACCAAGAAAGATGAGGAATAAAGTCTTAGCAATCTATTTTTGGACATTAGTCAATGAAAAGCCTATGGATCCACAATACATCTTGGAGAATCACAGGACCATGCAGTGTTTTACTCCATTGTGCATGGGCTAATCATCTGTCAGGGACTGACCCCATGGAAACGAATAACAACTCTATCTACATGCATACACACTCTATATGGTGGTGTTGTGTGCTTTTGAGTGGACTCCAACTCATATAGACCTTGTAGGACAGAGTAGAACTGCCCCATAAGTTTTTCTAGGCTGTAAATCCTCACAGGAATAAATCGCCAGATTTTTTCTTTTGAGGATGTGCTGGTGGATTTGAACTGCCGTCCTTTCTGTTAACAGCTACGTGCTTAATCATTGCAACACCAGGGCTCTCTCTCTCACTCTCTGTGTAGAAATATACATGTATGTAAGTATGCATGTATAATCATTATTACTTGACCCAAGTGGTCTCTTCATGCCTGTGTAGGTAATTTCTGTCTGCAGTAATGCTGCACATGGAAAATGACTTCAGATCTCCGTCCCTCACCAGCGTGCATTTCCTGCCATCAGGGTCTTTAGGAGCTCTGGCTCTGCTGGTGGTGGCTGGGATGAGCTGGCTGAGATCCAGGCTGCAAGTCAGTGCTGTGTGAGCTTCCCAGGTTTATCACTCTGGATCCAGCATCTTCCCAGGTCACTCTTCTTAGGTGGGGGTCAGAGGAGCAGGATGGACTAGTGGAATCTGGATGAAGACATGTTCATGGCCACTTCTGAGCACATCCATGAGTCAGAGCAAGTCACATGGAGAAGCCCAATCCAGAGGGTGGGGGGTGGAGGAAGAGTGACTGCACATGAGGTGGCCCACCGCCTCTCCTGCAGCTCCCTGAGTCCCCTCTGTAGTCTTCATCTTGGGGGGAGGGGTGCAATCACCCAATCTCTGATAAGATGATGGATCTTAACTATTATTGGAAAATCAAAGGGGAGCTCTAAACCTCTCCTGCAGCTCCCTGAGTCCCCTCTGTAGTCTTCATCTTGGGGGGAGGGGTGCAATCACCCAATCTCTGATAAGATGATGGATCTTAACTATTATTGGAAAATCAAAGGGGAGCTCTAGGTCCCTGGAAATGATCAACAAAACCCTCAACACTTTTCAGCCTTGTTTAATCATCACAGTGAGGAATATTTTAGTGTGTCAGGGGGAACTTCAGTGATAACGCGGCATCAACAATTCCATTAAGTTATTAATAGCAGTGCCAGCTATTTGAAAATTGTAGATAATATTAGCCAAATGCTCTCAATGTGTAGTACACATTTTTATTTTATACTAACAAATATAAACATATCCTATAAGCTTATTACCACAATGTGTGTAAGAGATATGATATTAATTATAATGTTTAAATAACATTATAATTAAAAACTCTAATAACAACTCTGATTTATTTACTTGTTGCTGTTTGATTATCTGTTAGAATCACTTTGTAGGCATTAACTCAGAGAACTTCATTAGGGTACTAGGTGTTCGGTGCCTTAGTTCTGTGCATTTATTGGTTGAGATAAACAAGTCACAGAAAGATGAGGCAATATCATAAAGGTCACGCACTGTTAAAGGGAATATCTGAAACCACAATGCTTGCACCAGCTCTAGTGTGCATGCTCTCCACGTCTGAGCTAGAAGTATTCTAATGGTTATTCAGATACACTAATGTAAGGACGAGGAAACACACACAACGGCAAGTTATATGGTAGATTGTGTTTTTATTTGCTAACTTAGTGGTTCAAAATCTTTAAGAGCTGACTAAAGGGAATTTACAACAGAGAGTAATTTGTTAATGCTTTTGAAAGATTTAAATACAAGTACCTGGAGTTTTAAGACTATGGTCCTTACCATTTTTAAAATGATTACAAAAGTAGCCTTCGTAGCGCACTATGATGAGGAAGCCATAATTACTGACGACCATGGTACAGCCCACAATTGTCACTCTAAAGTTTGAATTAAATAAAAACAGTTTTTATCTTGCTCCTTAATGACTTATGAATACAGGGAGTATACAGCCACAACTTAAGATATTTTGGTTAAGTATACGTGAGAAGGAGATTCTCTATTTGTCTTGTTGATTTTTATTCCTGAAATTCTGGATTTTGAGGGTTTTATTTTTTTTTCTTTTTTTGTAAATGTAGAAAACTGAAGTCATGGCATCTTTGCCACAAGGCATTTTTGAAGGTGCAATTCCTACCCCCCTTGACAATATAGTACAGACACCTCCCCTGAGCTTCAGCTTTCCTTTTAACTCACGTGTGTGTTGCCTCAGGGCTGCACTCAGCGTAGAGTTCACCTGCTCTCCCAGTCACCACTACACCTGTGACAGAGCTGTTCCTGTCCTGGTGCACAGTAAGTGCTCCTGTCCTCTGATGCTTGCTATGGACTTGAAACTTAAAAAGAAAGGGAGTAGATTGATAGATTAAAGGTAAAATGGGAGATATGTTATAGCATATAAGCACCAAACATATGAAACATATGAAAAAAATAACTAAGAATAGAGGGGCTTTAGTTATTGCTACAAAAACAGATTCCAAACAATAACTATGACCAGGGAAAAAGAGGGTATTTTACAATTATAAAGAGATTAGTTCATCATGAGACATAGCAGTCCTAAATGTGTATGAATACAATAATGGAAACTGGAAATACAAAAAAAGAAAATCTGTCACTGCATGAGAAAATAATAGGGATATCTACAATTATATTAAGAGGTGTCAAAAATATTCTTTCAGACATAAAATGATACTCATGGAGAGAGTGCTTCTTAGCTCAAGTAGATACCATAGAGTAAATGGGCATCTCCTTTCCTGAGGCAAGATGAGAAGGCAAAAAGGGACAGGAGCTGATTGAATGGACAGGGGAAATCTGGGGTGGAAAGGAGGAGTGTGCTGTCACACTACAGGGAGGGCAACCAGGGTCACATAACAATGTGTGTATAAATTTTTCTATGAGATACTAACTTGAACTCTAAACTTCACTTTTAGTAAAAAAAAAAAAAAAAAAAAAAAAATTTCAGTAATCAAGGGAAAAGTAGGTAGATGAATCCTTGAGATCATAGAACACTTGAACAACACTTTCAACCAATTTGTCCTCATTGACTTCTAAAACCCTCTGCACCCAACAACAACAAGACATGCATTCTTTTATGGTGTATATGTTTGTTTTTAACTGATGAGCTGGAATGTTTCCTCTGTTTGTAAGTTATATACTCAAAAATTACTTGGTATTTCTTTTTGAACGGCAGGTATCTTTTTCCATATTACTACACTCTAATGGAAAATGAGTATTTTTCTGAGTAACACACCTCACCTACCACACACAGCCTTGGCCGAGCTGATGCTCTAGGTGTTTCTCCATCATATTCGTTGAGGTTGACCATGTTGAACTGTGCTTGAGGAATGTGACCCTAAGAAAAAGGAACAGATGAAGAAATCTTTGCATCTTTTGAATTCTGGGGAATTGCTTTGCCGCATAAAATGACCCTTCCTCATGTGACTTACATGAGATTCTTGGATGGCCCTTTGTTTGCTTTGACAACACTGTCTGCTACACATAAACCAGGTATCCTGGAGAAGAGTCTGTCTCACGGAGACCCATGCGTGACAGAGGAGAATCACGTTCCATAGGTAATTTGATGGCTGTCTTTTCAGAAGTAGATATGCAGGCCTTTCCTCTGAACATTGATTAGCAGCTGAGCACGTTAACCATTTTTACCACCACATAAAAACCCATTGCCATCTAGCCGGTTCCCACTCATAGCAACCCTATTGGACAGAGTAAAACTCCTCCAAAAGGGTACCAAGAAGCAACTGGTTGATTCAAACTCTTGACCCCTTGGTTATTAGCTGAGCTCTTAACCACTTTGTCACCAGAGCTCTGAAAAATCTGTAAGTACAAGGAAATACAAGTTCCCAAATTCACCTGGTAATTGATGTGATCGTGTGTGTAAGCTAACTGCCTTTATCCAAAAGACTCCACCATGGCCATGTGCACCTGCACCAGGACACTAGGGGTGGGAGAAAAGCTGTTGAATGTTGTCCACAACCTAGTTCCCAGCAACAGGCTGGATTCTGGGAGTATACTGGATGCAACCCCTCCAGGGCACGCAGATGATCACTCTGGTTGCCCTGGGGGGTTCTTACTGGTGGAGCAGCTACTGCTATCAAGGGCAGAGCTGAGACTTACATGCTTGTGATGAGGACGCCAGGAAGCCTGAGAATCTGTACCAGGAGCTCCAGGACATCAGGGAGGAGGCCTGGAGCCAGCAGAGGAGGTGATCTCTATGAGATATTCTGCATTGTCAGGACTCAGGCCTTCAACTCTGAGTCCTCCATGGGCACCACCTGGCTAACAATCTGTTTAGGGTCTTAAAGGGATGTTCATTCAGGACATGGGCCTACTGTGCGGACAGAGAGGGAGCTCAAGGATCAGACATGGCAGAGTGCCCAGCAGAGCCACAACCTTTTACTCTGAGTTTGAAAATGTTACATAGGGCAATGCCACGGTCACTAGCACCTGCCATGGGTCAAGACATGCAGAAGTGTGTCTGTGTATATATATATAACCCAGAAAAACCCAGTGCCATCGAATATATAGAATATATAAATAAATACAAATGTGTATATATGGTATATATAAATGAATACAAATGTATATATATATATAAAAAAATGTGTATATATGCTATATACAAATAAATGTTAAAGTATACATACATATATTATACAATTATATAATATATATTTATATATAAATGCAGTACATAATTATATAGAATATATATTAGAATAATAATGCTGTATATAAATACATTATCTAATTATATATTAAATATAAATATATTTATTTTTGTACCTTTATACATAAATGTGTATATACATGTATCACCAGGTCAATGTTGAAAAGGAAAGATATCACTTTGAGGGCTAAGGTACACCTGACACAAGGCAAAATATTTTCATTTAGCTAGTAGGAATGCAAAAGTCTGACAATGAATATGAAAGAAGGAAGAAAAAGAAAACTTGACACTTATGAATTATGGTTTTGAAGAGAATATTGAATATACCATGGACTGCCAGAAGAGCGAATACGTCTGTCTTGGATAAAGGACAACCAGAGTGCTCCTTGGCAGCAAGGATGGTGAGAATTCCTCTCACATACTTTGGACGTGTTATCAGGTGATGCCAGTTCCTGGAGAAAGACATCTTGGTTGCTAAGGTAAAGGGTCATCAAAAAAGAGGCGGGCCCTTGAACAGATGGATTGACAATGGGCTCAAATATAGCAATGACTGTGAGGGTGGCTCAGGACTGGGGCATTATTTCCTTCTATTGTACATAAGATCTTTTTGAGTGGGAACCAACTACCCAAACCCAGTGCCATGGAGTCGATTCCGATTCATAGCGACCCTATAGGACAGGGTAGACCTGCAACCAGGGTTTCCTGGGAACAAACTAGATGGCACCGAACAATAACAACAAGTCACTGAATGGTAAACACTATGCTATATGCATAACTGAGTAACACATCATTTTGAAATAATTACCTTTTTACACTTAAATGTTATATTTAGCAAGAACATCGTTTTTATTTAGATGCATCAAAACATGTATTGAAATATATACGTTAATCAGGATTGAAATAGACTGGCATAGATACGGAAGAATATAACTCTGGACCCCTGCCTCACACTATAAACTCAACTTAAAATGGATCGGTCTGAATAATATGGAGGAAATGTGTGTGAGGTGTGTAAGGATACGTATTTTTTTTCTCATGCGTACATACGCTTGTCTGTGCTGGAAATACGCGTGTGTGCTTGTGAAGCTACACTATATTGCAACCTAATTACATAGAATCTAAATTTTTGACATGCTGAAAGATAACGAAACCAAATTAAGAGAATAATCAAAATGAAATTTCGATTGGTGATATTATGATGTCTAATATCATCTATTTCTAATAATGAACAAAAAGACCTAAATGTGTTTTAAAAGATTCCTGAAGTAGAAAATGTCACCCTGCAAATTACTAAATATCAGTACAAAATTTCTAAAGATACAATGCACAAATCCATACTGGTGAAGAAAAAAACTAATTATTATATACAATTTAGCCATGACATGAGAAATTAAAATAAATTAATGAATATCATTTCATTCTATGAGATTAAGATCAGGTGTTTTGCAAAATTTGCTGATTTAAATATTTGTTTGTCATCCACTTGGACAGTAATTAAACTACATCTCTTAAAAAATCATTTTGAAGGCAATGATACCATACTGTATATATTGTATTGTGATTTTATTTTGCTTGCTTTGTCTTTTATAAACTTTGTAATTTGAATATCATTAGGTTAAGAGGACAATTGCAAAGAAAATACAGAGGGTGTTCATATAGCCCTCTCCTGGTTTTCCCTGTTGCTAACATCTTACATAAAAATGGTGCATTTGTAGGAACTAAGCAATTAATATGGTTACATTTTTATTTACCAAACTGCTGACTTTGTTAGAATTTCACCAGTTTTCCCTAAGTGTCATTTGTAGTTGCTTGAAGATTCAATTTAAGATATCCCATTAAATTTAGCTATTGCACTTTGTGAGTCTCTTCTGGTCAGTGACACTATGTATGTTCTGCTGCTTTTCAGGTAAGTGATCTCTAAATGGTGATTATTCATTTTAAGTTGGATAGTGCTATTCAGATTATTTTTGTCCGCAAATATTTTCTTCCTAGTGATTCTGTCAGTTAGTGAGATTGAAATGTTTAGGTCTCCAACTGTAATTGAGGATTGGCCTATGTATCTTTTGGGTTCTAATAATAAGAATTTTCTATCTTTTGGAAAACTAGCCTGTTAATCATTATGTACTGTACCCCATTATCTTTAAAAATCGTCTTTTTTTTTTAACTCTGATTTGTCGGAAATTAATATATATATTTTTTTTTACTGAAGCTTTGCTTTCATGGTTCATACTTATCCATCTTTTACTTTTAACCAATCTCTAGTTTTATATTTTAAAGCCCTTACATTTTTCATGCCTTGGGGCTTGCTTTTACCTCTTTATGACAATTATTATTTTGTAACTGATGTTTTTATACCATTCCCATTTAAAGTTATGTAATAAAAAAAAATGTGCTGTCACTGTTGTTAGGTGCCTTTGAGTCACTTCTGATTCATAGCGACCATATATGCAACAAAAGGAAACACTACTAGATCCCTGTTGTACCTGAGCCCACTGTTGCTGCCACTCTGTCAATCCATCTCATTGAGGGTCTTCCTCTTTATTGATGACCCTCTATTGTACCAAGCATGGTGTCCTTCTCCATGGACTGGTCCTTCCTGGTAACATGTCCAAAATATGCAAGACAATGTTTTGCTACCCTTGCTTCTAATGAGAATTCTAGCTGTATTTCTTCCAAGACAGATTTGTTCATTCCTCTAGCAGCCAGGGTATAGTCAATACTCTTTGAAAACACCATAATTCAAAGGCATCAATCCTTCTTCCTTCTTCATTGTGCAGCTTTCACATGCATATGAGGCAGGTGGAAAACACCTTGGCTTGGGTCAGGTGCACCTTTGTTCTTAAAGCGACAGCTACTTTTTAACACTTTAAAGACGTATTTTCAACAGATTTGCCCAATGAAACACCTGGTTTGATTTCTTGGCTGCTGCTTCCGTGGGCGTTGATTGTTGTTGCAAGTAAAATGAATTCCTTGACCACTTCAATCTTTTCTCCACTTATCATGATGTGGGTTATTGGTCCAGCTGTGAAGACTTTTTTTTCTTTATGTTGAGATGTAAACCATACTGAAGTCTGTGATCTTTGATCTTCATCAGTGAATGCTTCAAGTCCTTGTCACTTTCAGCAAGCAAGGTTGTGTCAGCTGTGTAATGAAGGTTGTTATTGAGTCTTCCTCCAAACTTGATGCCCCTTTCATCTTCATATAGTCCAGCCTCTCAGATTATTTTTTCAGCGTGAAGATTAAGTATGGTAAAAGAATATGAGCCTGAAGCACACTGTTCCTGACTTTAAACCACACAATATTCCCTTGTCTGTTAAAACAATTGCCTCTTGGTCTAAGTACAGTTCCTCATGAGCAAGATTAAGAGTTCTGGAATTCCCATTTTACTAATGCTTTATTCAATTTAAGGAATGGTAAATAAATAAATAATGAATCTATTGCATAGCATGTTACCCTTGCCTCTGGAACACTCACTAATGCATGCGTGTGCATGCACACACACACACACACACAGATTTCTCTATTGAACTGAGGCTCCTTGTCCATGTGATATTAGCATGATCTTTTTTGGTATATTGCACTTTAGTATCAGACTTACTTATCTAGTGTGGCTGTGATATAAATGTCATAAAGGAGTGCCTTTAACAAACGGAAATTTATTCTCTCCCAGCTTTGGAGGCTGGAAGTCCAAATACAGCGGGCTTGCTCTAGGGGAAGGCTTTCTATCTCTGTGGGACCTGGGAGAAGAGCTTTGCCTCCTTTCAACAACTGTGGGCCCAGCACCCCTTGGAGTTCTTCATGTGTCTCTGCATCAGCCTTCCTCAGCACAGGGACCTAGGGTTCAATTGGCGCTGTCCGTTTCCAGCCCTTCCTTTGTGGTGGCACCAAGGACCCTCACTCCCTACCAGCTTCTCTCTCCTCATTTATTGTATGATAAAAATAGATAGAAGCCACATTCCAGGGAAAGTCCTGTTACATCTGATCAGGGCTGTGACCTGAGTAAGGATGTTGCATCCCACCATTATCCTGCCTCATTAACATAACAAATAGAATCTAATCCTCTTTAACATAACCCAATCTTGCCTCATTAACACACAGAGGTCAGGAATTACAGAACATCACAAAATCAAAAATAATCCGATTAGAAAGTAGAGGCCGATGACACAGCAATGGGAATCATGGCTAGCCAAGAGGACACATATTTTTGGAGGGACAAAATGTAATCCATGGCGGTATATAAACCTGGAATCTCATTTCTGGACAGCAAAAAACACTTCAGATAACTTTGTTCTTTAACAAATAGTGTCCTGTCTTGTCCTTGATATGAACTTAATATTATTTGTGTCCTTGAAGAACTTATGAACTTGTGACATTCTTCATAACCGCTGTAGGAAAACCACCTGGATTAGATATATTCCACTTTTATAGAAAACCTGAAAGCAAAACAATCTTCTTAAGTATTTTTTAAACCAAGCAATAGTTTAACTTAATTAGTAAACAATGTCTGCCTTGCTCTGTGTGCTATTTAAAGAATTATCTTAATGTGATCAAATTGGCAACAACTGGAAAGATTAGATGAAATGCTCAGGGTGCAGTGAATTTATGTTAATGATAGAGGAATAATTTGGAAAAGGATACTGTGAATGGTTGCACAATTTGAAGAATGTAGTAAATGTCTCAGAATTCTACATGTAGAAATTGTTGAATAGGTGTATGTTTTGTTGTGTATATTTTTTTCACTAAAAGTAATACATTATTTTAAGACAATGTATGGAATTAAATTGAAGAAGGAATGAACATTGTGTAAATTTATACAAGTGATTAATAGCTTGGGGCTGTCCTTGTGTGTATGTAGGGTTGGGGATATGGACTGATTGAGCTCCAGCCATGAGTGTTCCAATTCTAAATGTTGCAGAGATGGGCAAGTGTTTTAACTGTTCTCAGCATAGCTTTAGTTTTCCTGTCTCTACGTACAGAAGATAATACAATGCAAACTTTACCAAATGGTTGAGAACATTAAAAGGTAATAATGGAAACTCCTTACCACTTTTCATGCTAGAGAAAAGCTCAATAGATGTGTGCTGTCGTGACTGTTTTCACAATCACTCTTCCCACTGTCTGTCCAAGGCACTTGTCCAGGTAAACTGTTCCACATATTGCATTCACATCATATAACCCTCTACCTACCAACAAAACATAGTGCCATCGAGTTGATTCTCCGACTCATACAGACTCCATAGGACAGAATAGAGCATCCCCATAGAGTTTCCAAGGAATACCTGGTAGATTCGAACTGCTGACATTTTGGTTAGCATATGAAGCTCTTAACCACAAAGCCACCAGGGTTTCCATAACCCTCTACAGGGTGGGAGAAATGCAAATAGTGCCCTACCCTCTTCTCATAAATACCCTCAGAGAACCTGACTTTGCAGCTCTGGGAGCCAGGCCCAGTTGCTGTGCTGTTCACAAGGATCTGTGAGCCCAGTCACCACACCATGAAGTTTCAACAGATCTGGGGATGTCTTCTCATCCTTTTGCAAGGTAATTGTTAGAGCTATGAAGGCGTGATCCACACTGAGTGTGTAAGTGTGTGGAGAGTATGGGTTGGCTGAGCCTAATGATTATGTTCAATTTTTTCCCAGGCTTCCATTGTGAGGTACAGCTGGTGGAGTCTGGAGGAGACCTTGGAAAACCTTGGGGTCCCCTGACACTCTCCTGTGTAGCCTCTGGTTTTACCTTTAGCAATTATGCCATGAATTGGATTGGCCAATATCCTGGAAAGGGGCTGGAATGGCTGGCAATTATGAGGTATGATGGAAGTCAACAATACTACGTAGACTCCTTGAGGGGCCAGTTCACCATCTCCAGGGATAACTCCAAGCACATAGTGTATCTGCATATGGAGAGCCTGAGAATGGAGGACACAGCCATGTATTACTATGCAAGTGACATAGTGAAGGAAAGTCATTGCAAGCCAGGACACAAAACTCCCTGCAGGAGACAAAAAGAGTCTGGGCTGTAGGGGGTGCTCAGCGCCCACCAAGTAGTACAAGAACCTTCTGGGAGCAGATGAAGAGGAAAGGAGGGAAGGATTACTCTCAGAAGCTGTGGCTTCCCCATTCAGTCAGAGTCTCCTCAGGGACTTATATGCAAAATGGTTCTAGGGATCTTTCCTGATCTGAACATCAAAACTTTTCTTTTCATGGAGTCATCCTGTCTGTCTTTCCCATTCTTCCCCAGGGCAAGTTCAACAGTAATGTTCCTTGAGGAGGCCTGTGTTTGCAATTCAGGTTGCTATGTAGTGCCATTATTTGCCAAGTTTAGAAAAACTTAGTATCTTCAACTATTCTGCTGTTGATACTCATATTTGCCCCACACTGTCGGTTGGATCCCCAACTTTTCACCTAGGTTTAAGTGTTTGCCCCCACCCCCCGCCAGTCTTCCTTCACACAGTACCTTTCGCTGATGATGATCCAGGTCAAGATGTCCATGTTGATGTGTGTTCATAAGTTGCCAAAGGTATTTTACCACCAAAGGGCATGCGGTAGCTCCTGTAAAGATTTTTGATTTTCTCAGTGGGGGAGTGGCGTACATTTCCACAAACATTATTGAGATATATATAAAGAGATAGAGAGAGAGAGAAATGTTCATTAGTGGTTACCAGAGAGGAGAGGGAGGAGGGTAAAGTGCACTTTATATCTTAGAGATTTGTTATATTTTCTGGTGATGGAAAAATGGCATCAAATATGGATATAGTGACCATGGTAAAACCAAAATAAAGACAAGTGCTTTAGAAAGCATGAATGGGTATAGGCATATTGGTATACAGGTAGGTATAAATGTACACATATGTGAGAACAGAGAGAAGTATCTATATAAAAAATTTTTTTTTATATGTATAACTATAAATACGAGGGTGCAAGCACATCTATTCATTGGAGATACAAAAATGGATACTCTGTAGTCATAACCAGAAATCTTCCAAGAGGTTTTTTGGATTTAAAGGCTTAGCATCATAGTCTTATGGGACAACTCAGTCAATTAGCATAATTGTTCACAGAAATCATGATCTGCATCCTAATGAAGTGAGTTCTGTCTGGGGTCTTAAAAACTTGTGAGTGCCCATGTAAGACACAACTGAATCCCTACTAGCCAGGAACAGATGATTAAGAAGGTGACCTAAAGCTCAGAGAACAAACACATATGCATAAGCCAAAACCTCATCTATCTGGAGACCAGAAGAATTAGGTGGTGACCAACTATCACCACTGACAATTCTGACCAGGGTTTCAAAAGATAATTCTGAGTAGAATGGGAGAGCAAAGTGGCATGGAACTCAAATTTTTATTAAAAAAAAAAAAAAAATCTGGAAAAACTGGAAGAGTGAGGATTCCCTGAGACTACCATCCTGAGACACTCTTTAAACCTAGAACTGAGCCTATCCCCTCAGAGCACCTTTTAGGAAAATAGCAGAGTGGTGCACAAAATAAAGGATATTATGCATAAGATTGGGGTTCTACATAAAAGCAATCAGTATGAGGACAAAATGTCAGCAATTACTAAAAAGCAAAGATAAGGAGACAAAGGACAGAGAAACTGGAGTACAGGAAATGGGACAAACCAAACAATGAAAGAAAACACTGATATATTTTGATAAATGTAACTAATGTCACAGATCAATTTGCATGGAAACTGTCAATGGAAACTGTCAAATGGAGACTTAATCATTGTGTAAACTTTCATCAAAACTCATTAAATATGATTTCTTAAACATTGTGTTATAAATATATTTACAACACACAAAAAAGAGTAGCTGCCGAGGCGTTTCATGTACAACAAAATACCTCATGGAATTTAGTTCCTTACTGTGGAGGCTCAGGGCTATGGTTTCATGGGATGACACAGTTAATTGGCCTAATAATGTGTGTAGTGTTTCTATTCTAGCTCCTAGTTAATTGTGTAGTGTTTAGCGTCATAAAAGCTTGCAAATGGCCTTCCAAGGCACAACAATTGATCTCTATTGACCTGGGGAAATAGAAGAAGAGAGTAAGGAGTAGGAGAAGGGTATGGAATGTGAGGCAGATTGCTTCTATGAACAATTATCTCCTTTGCCATGAGACCAGAAGAACTGAATGGAGCCCGATTATCATTAATAGACAGTTTGAATGATGACTTTATAGAAGAATCCTGATCAAAAGGGGGAAATTGTAGAACAGGATTTCAAATTCTCATGGCCTCTAGACCTTCTGGAACAATGGAGGCAAGATGAACACACGAGACTATCACCCTGAGATAATATTTATACCTTAAATCAAAAATATTCCCTGAAGTCTTCTTAAAATCAAGCAGCAGTTTAGCTTACCTAGTTTTTTTTTTTTTTTTAGTAAAAAAGGGTGCCTTGAACATTATACTCTTTTAAAAACTATTTATAAGGGATTAAATTGACAACAGCAACATGAAAGACTGGACACAAACCTTAGAGGGAGGTGAGTTTATGTTAATGGGTGAGGGAAAACTCAGAAGAGGAGGGTGAGAGAGGTTGCATAATGCAAATAATGCAATCAATGGCGCTGAATTGTACAGGTGGAAGGTGTCGAATTGGTGTATGTTTTGCTGCATATATTCTTGACAAGAACAACAAGATAACTGAAATTTCAAAAGAAAGATGTTATCAGTTAGGTTAACAGGGTCATAGTAGAGTAGACTAGATCCGAATCCCTTCTAATGGTGTCTTTTAAAAGTGTAGACTAGACACAGAAAAAGTCACACAAGAGAAGGTGCTATGTGAAGACATACCTAAAGTCCAAGGAACACCAAAAAAATGCCTGGGGATACCAGAAGGTGGAAGAGGCAAGGAAGGTTCTTCTTGTAGAGCATACAGGACAGAGGTAGCATGTCCAGATGTTAGTTTGGACTTTTAGGCTTAAGAACTGTAAGAGAATAAATTTCTTTTGCTTAAATCCACTCAGGTTGTGGTGTTTTGTGGTGCCAGCTATAGAAATCTAAGAGACTGATCAATAATGATTGCCTACCCTGAGTAAAATTGTATACAAATTCCACTGAGAGTGTCATTGTCCACTGGTGTTCTCTTAACATCCAGGGTGCAGGTATCCAAGGGGCTGTTTTTGAGGTGAGGAAACACCTGAAAAAGTTCAATGACCTGCTCAAGGCCATGGAGCTCCCAAGGGCTGACCAGACGAAATGGAAAAATTCCTTGGAAGACAAAAACCAGTGTTAGTTACGTATATGAACAAAACAGCTTAAAGTATCATTCCAGTATGCCCATTTGAGTTTTTGATAAATAACAAATATAATAGTTTCCACACATTACTTGACCATTGTTTTCCTGTGTGCACTGTGTGTTTATTAATTTCATTCTTGGGTGTCACAGTTTTCTTTCTGATTGTTGCAGTACAATTTCAGTAAGTCTAGTTTAATATATTTAACTAGTTCATTCATAACATAAAAAATGAGCTCATACAACCTGCTAACTCAGAACTGAATCCACATCCGAAGTCCACCTTTCATCCAAAGATTAAACAGGCCTACAAAACAAACAGTAACAAAAGTGACAAACATGTTTCTTAGTTCAACAAATTACAGGAGACCAAATGGGCAACATCTGCCCAAAAGCAAAGATGAGAAGGCAGCCTAGAGGAATGGACATGGAGAACCCAGGGTGGAAAGGGAAAGGGGTAAAGTGCTGACACTATATGGGGATGGCAACCAATGTTACAAGACAATTTTTGTATAAATGTTTGACTGAGAAACTAATTTGCAGTGTAAAATTTCACCTGAAACATAATACAATTAAAAAAAAAATAAGCTCATGTTTTGGAGCCAACTTTCTAATTAACACATGCTTTGCTGAATTTCTTTGTATTTGTGGAGTGCTTGTAGTTTTTATTTCTTATTTTTAGAGGTACATTTCACATATAGCTGGAAATGTGTAGAGATTTAATGTGCAAAGTTATGGATTGAATCGTGTTCCCCAAAAATATGTGGTGTAAAACCTAACCCTTATACCTGTGGTTTGAAATTCTGCCCACCTAAATGATGAGAAAATAAATTTCTGTTTTTTAAAGCTACTTACTTGTGGTATTTTTGTTATAGCAGTAACGAAGACATAATTTGGTACCAAAGTGCAGGGTGCTGCTCTAACAGATGCCTAAAACGTGGAAGTGGTATTCCCACTGGGTAATGGGAGGAGCCTTGGAAAATTTTAAGGTGCCTAATAGAAAAAGCCTAGAGTGCCTTGAAGAGCCTGTTGGTATAATTATGGATGCAAAGGGCAATTCTAGTGGAGGCGCAGAAGGAAGTGAGGAGCGTCCTAGAGAAAGTCTCTGTCATCTTAGAGAATCCATACTTTTCTAAATTATGTTAAAATGCTTGGTGGAAGGTAGGCGATTTAAGTGATGGATTTGGATATCTGGCTTAGGACATTTCTAAGCAAGATCTTAAAGAAGTCAAGTGTTCTGACTTAGGACATTTCTAAGCAAGAGCTTAAAGAAGTCAAGTGTTTCTCCTTGGTGCTTATAGTAAAATACAAAAGGAAAGAAATAGATTTTGAAATGAACAGTGCAACTTGAAAAAAGAGCTGAAAGATTTGGAAAACTCTGCTGCACAAACTAAGGACGCACCAAGAATAAGGCTATACAATCTTTTGTTAAAGAGATTAATCCATTACTGATGGACCTAACCAATTACCACAGCAGAGAACCTATTGATGCAGACTTAAGGGGACAGAGACAGTGCCAAAAGAAGTAAAGTTGTCTGCCTTTTAGAATTCCACAGGCAGAAAACAGGCCAAAGAAGCTACATCTTTTGTCCCCCAAGGAAAGAAAACGACCATCTCTGGAGCAGCTCAAAGGTCAATAGAACTGTTAGAAGGAACATGGAAGCAGGGCTGACTCAGTTTCAAAGGGTGAATCCAGGACCTTCTAGGTTTCAAAGGATGGAACCAAAGTCAGCATTTCACTTCCCAAATGTCAGGCTCATGTTCAGATGGGCCATGACAATGGAGCTTCAGAGCAGAGTTGAGGGGTTACCGTGCAGAAAGGCTAGAAGAATGTGTTCCACCTCATAGTTGAGAGCTCAAGGCTGCCATTGGCAAGAACCAGGTGAATAGAGTAGCCTAGGGCCAGGGACTGAGGTCATCACTCCAGTGGGCCAGAAGAATGGGACCACGCAAAGTAGAGGGGGTGAGGTTTCCATCCCAATGGGCCTGTAAGTTGGAGCCTCTACCCAACAGTGAAGAGCTTTTACCTAAAATCTGGAAAGCAGGGCCAATACCCAGAGTGCGGAAGATGGTGCCAATGCCAAATGGTCCAGGAGAACACATGATTATTTTCAAGGCTTGAGAGCCAATGTAATTTTTTCTGATGGGTTTTGAACTTGTTTTTTACCTATGACCACCTCTCTTTCTCTGATATGTCCCAGTTATACTGAAAATGTTTATCCTGTGTTTGTTTCATCATTGTATTTTGGAAGCAGATA
This sequence comes from Loxodonta africana, assembly GCF_030014295.1. Taxonomy (NCBI): domain Eukaryota; kingdom Metazoa; phylum Chordata; class Mammalia; order Proboscidea; family Elephantidae; genus Loxodonta; species Loxodonta africana. The sequence continues at coordinate 24,852,760 of NC_087362.1, forward strand.
ACTCGTATTCTAGGTTTCACAGTTCCACTTAAGGAAAGAAATTTTGCCCCAGGAAGGAATATGCAAAAAGTCTCACCCATTCTTTGTTAGGATGATTCAGAAGATGAGATTTTGGACTAGGGGTTGATTTAAGACTTTTGGAATGTGAAGGGGTGAAAGTGGCTTGCATGTAGAAAGGACATGAATTTTGAGAAACGCAGTGTGGAATGTTATGGAGTATGTCTCTCAAAAATATGTGTTGTGAATTCTATCCCCTATACCTGTGGTTAGAATCCCATTTGGGAATGTTTTTTTTTTTTTTTGTGAGGCACTATTACAGTAGGATGTATCTTAAATTAATCTCTTTTGAGATATAAAAGAGCAGATTAAGCAAGCAAGTAAGCAAGCACAAACAGAGGGGGGATACAAGCCACCTGACTGCCAAGGAATCTAGGAATAGAAGTTGCAAAGAGACAAGGGACTTCCCCAGCGTGGGCAGAGAGAGAGACTTCCCCTCGACCCCGCTATCATTCTAAACTGTGAGAAAATAAATTTCTGTTGGTGAAAGCCTCCCCCTTGTGATGTTTCTGTAGCAGCAGCTCTTGATAACTGAGACGTGCAGGTAGATATATTTTAACAAACATATGTACCCATGTCTCCAACATCTAAATTAGTATTTGGAAGAGTCCCATCACCCCAGGATACACCTCCCCTCTGCCTTCAGCAAATCTCCATATGAGCAAACACTCTTCTGATTTAGATCACCATAGATTAGTTTTTCCTGATTTTTTTACTTCATTTAAATAAAATCATATATTATCTATACTTTTGTGTGTTTTTGTTTTTTTCCTTTTTTTGACACCCATTTGTACTTTTTGTATGTCATAGTTTCATATATTTTTCATTGCTGAATAGTAGTCCATTGGTGAGTAAATGATAATATGTTGCTACGTTCTCCTGTTGATAGCCTTGAAAGTTGTTTCCAGTTTATGGCTATTATAAACAGAGGTGATACAAATATTCTTGTACATTGTTTTATTCTGCTTTATCTTTGTTTAGTTTTTTTATCTTTTTTTATTTTGGTGGCAGTTATATTTTTTCATTTCCCCTGAGAACATATGTGGTAGTACAATGCCACTGCTAACCAAAAGATCGGCAGTTCGAATCCACCAGGTGCTCCTTGGAAACTCTATGGGGCAGTTCTACTCGGTCCTATAGGGTCACGATGAGTTGGAATTGACTCGACGGCACTGGGTGGTTTTGTAGTGCAATGTTTTTGTTATATATTAGGAATAAGCTTAATCTTCCAAAAGATTAAGACAAACAAAAAATAAAACACTAAATAATTTTTTGAAACTGGTTCTACAGTTTTCACTGGCTCCAATGATAGATTCAAGTTCTAATTTCTCCATACCTTCACCAATAATCATGTTTTCAATATTTACTTGTTTGTTAGTTGGTTGGTTATTTTCTTTTTGTTTGTAATTTTATACCTTTCAGTAGATGTAGAGGTTTATCTCCTTGGGAGTTTTGTTTGCATTTCCCTGACGAATAGTGATATTGGGCATGTTTTAGCCCCATGTTAGTCTTTTCATTATCTTACTTTGTTATGTGTCTTCACTGTTCTTAGGTGCTTAAAACATTACCTGTCTTTCTGCTGAGGACAAAGCACAGTCCCTCGCCAAGGCCAAAGGCCAATGTTATATCCCCCAGCTAAAAACCCTCCTATGGGTACCTGCCCCCTTAAATTTCCTGGCAGGTCAAGCCCTTTTCGTAGTCCTGTCTACTGTCTTAGTCGAGATGCTCTTCCTCTCATATATTTTTTTGTTTTTTGAAAAATGTCAAACTTTTACTCAAGTTTAACTCCCTTAAAAAGTTATTCCTAACTAACCTACTCACAATAAACTTAGGTTTTCTCCTTTCTTCATCTTGCACATCCCTCATATAATTACCAGAATTTAGAAGTATCTATTGCCCAGTGTTGTGTGATCTTCCTTCCTGATTCTCCCTTTAGACCAGGGGTCAGCAAACTTTTTTCCTGTCAAGGCCCATATGAGAAATATATAGGCTTTCACGGGACACGTTATATTTGAGAAAACTACTCACTCTTTTGACTGAGTGTGAAAGCAGCTGTAGACAACACAGATGGGCAGGGCTGTGTTCCAGTTAAATTTCATTCACAATGACAGGCAGTGGGCTGAGCGACGTAGTTTTTGAACCCCTACTTTAGACTGAAGACTTAGTGCAGGAAGCTAATTCTCTGTTTCCTGGCCACTATGTGTTCTACCTAGCATAGGGTTGTACACACAGAATGGAACATGCTGGATGAAGTCACAGTGGAGACTGACATTGCTAAGTCCTCGTTTCAGTAATAAAAACAGACACAAAATGTAAAAGTATCCTCTCCTGATCGTGTATTCAGAATGTGAAAAACTAGAGAAGTTCATCTTGCTCTATATCCACACAAACCTGGGACCCTCCACCCAGGACCTCGGAAGTTCAGAGGAGATTTCCTCAGGAAGGAGTCAGCTGAGGAGAAGGATGTCCGCAGGGATTGTGGATGCTCACAAATCTCCATACTTCATCAGCCCACTTCAGGGGAACAGCTTGCATTTCTCTCAGGCTACTTCTGGCCTGAGGGGAAAACCTGTATGCCCAGAGAGAGAGAGAGAGAGACAACACTAGGTTGAGGGTAGATTACCCTCACAGGGCCCAAGGCAGAAACCTTCCCCTAGTGGTCCTTGAACCAGAGGCTTCTCCTCAGAGCCCTCCTCCTTTTGCTTCCTCAAGCCCACCCCATGTAAATCACTGAAAATATAAAACACCCCACCAGATCTCGAAGTCAGACCCCAAGACCAGAATGCCCCGAATCAACATCCTCTCCACGTTAATCCGGGGTGACTATGGAGATGGAACCCTTCTGGATTCTGCTCGACTTCATGACATCTCCCACATCAGAAACAGTGGCTTTCATCTATATGCCTGTGTTCAACTAAGGAAGACTTTGGTTCCTAGGTGCGAAGTCTCACAGGCAGCTGTGGAGTCCATCCCAGGGGTGGGAAAACTTTCCAAGGACATAACCTTCACCTGTTCTAAACCTGGCTTTCCTCTCATTAATTATCACATCTAATGGAATATAAGTGCAAGAAGGCCAGTGATGGAAGTACTAACTACAACCCAGCCTTTACATCTTGAGCTACTGTCAGCAAGGTCAACTCCAAGAGCTCACTGTGTTTGATTTGATATGCCCACATAGGCTGCACATGTGAGATACTTTGATTACTGGCTTCGTTGAAATTCTCACATCCTGTCACCAGGTGTTTAGAGTTTCTGCCAAGTATGTGGGCCCCGGAGTCCATTTACTTTTCTTGTGTGGATATAGCTCAGGTGTCCAGGTCATCTGTCAAAGAGTGTGTGGTGTAGGCTCTCACCTACCATCCTAGACTGGCAGGGCTATGTAGGTTTGATTGGAGCAGGCACAGGTATCTGGCTGCAGTAGGGGCACATGTGCTGAGTGAGGTAGGGGGCTGATGGCTGCCTCTGAGTGCCTAGGGGGAAGGCCTGTCCATGTCCACTAGACTGAGTAGTTGGGTGGTTTTTGCAAGTGGATTACAGGCACCTAATGCTATTGGCTTTAAAAACTGGGAGGGCCGCTTATCCTCAGACACTTGTTGTGGGTGGCTAATGGTAGTGGGTGAAGCCGCCTCAAGGCCTGCTATGGGTGGATGAGGACCCTGCTTAATGGGCAGAGCTGTGTCAAAAGTTAGGAATCTGTCACTCTCCCTTATCTGTTATATTTGAAAATAGGCTTCAGGGATATACCCTGCTGTACTATGCTAATGAGAGCCTACAGTGTTGAATGGGTCTGCGCAGATCAAGGCAGGGGTGAAAGGCATTTGAAGTGTGTGGACACCTTATGCCTATGCCTAAGCAAAGGGACAGTGCCTGGCCTGTGTTCCCAGCTTAGGATGCGTGGATATTTTTTAAAGCATAGAGACTCATTTGGGTGCGGGGGTGGGGGGAGCCTAGAGTTTCCAGCTTAGAGGAGAAGATGGCTTCCTTTTTGGTTTGTTAATTTGTTAATTTGTTTATTTGTTTCCTCTCCAAGTCAGGAGATTGGTTCAGATGCAAGGGGTCCCACTTGGTGCCGGGGCACTGCAACCACGGAACCGTGTAGGAGTTCTCCCAGAGCAGAGCTGGGAGGGGGGCAGGTGAAGAGAAGAGAGACACTTCCTAGAGGGCGAAGGGTTATTTTGATCCCACTTGGTAGGTTAGATGCTTGCACTTAACTTTTGCAGATCCAGTGCCACTTCCCCCTGGCTCAGGATGCTTGTATAGACTCTCCACTGCTTTCCACTGCTTGGTTTCTCCCAATATGCTAAAAGCACTTTCCAAGTGCTACTGCTTGCCTTGGCCCCCTTGCACCAAACAGTGCAGCCTGTAGCATTCTGGTTAGGTCAGGTCTGGGATTTCCTTGCTGCTTCTAAGCTGTCTCTCTCCAGCTATTGTTCTTGTTGTTGTTAGGTGCTGTCGAGTCAGTTCTGGCTCATAGCGACCCTATGCACAACAGAATGAAACATTGCCCAGTCCTGTGCCATCCTTACAATCATTGTTATGCTTGAGCTCATTGTTCCAGCCACTGTGTCATCCACCTCGTTGAGGGTCTTCCTCTTTTCCACTGAACATGTACTCTGCCAAGCATGATGACCTTCTCCAGGGACTGATCCCTCCTGACAACATGTCCAAAGAATGTAAGACGCAATCTCGCCATCCTTGCCTCTAAGGAGCATTCTGGCCACGCTTCTTCCAAGACAGATTTGTTCTTTCTTTTGGCAGTCCATGGTATATTCAATATTCTTTGCCAACGCCACAATTCAAAGGTGTCAACTCTTCTTTGGTCTTTCTTATTCATTGTCCAGCTTTCACATGCATATGATGTGATTGAAAATACCATGGCTTGGGTCAGGCTCAACTTAGTCTCCAGGGTGACATCTTTGCCTCAGTTCAGTTCCTCAACTTTGATGTTCAAGAGTACTATACTGTCATATGTAATCAATTCATTTGTTTTTTGGGGTCTTTGTTTAAGAGGGACCACAGAAAGCATCTGATTATTCTGCAATCTTGGCCCATTCCAGCTCAGTGTATTTGAAACAGAGTGGTCTGAAACTTGAGGGCACTGGCATGTATTACTGTGTGAGAGAAGCACCGGCAGCCAGAGTAAAGGGCAGATGGGCAAAATTCTCCTGCAGCAGGATGCCACATTTGTGCTGGGCTGTAGGTGGTGCTTAGGACACACAAAACACAGAAGCCATCCAGGAGCAGGTGTACTGAATAACAAGTGAATTTTCCTGTTATGTCTTGAGTTCCCAAATTCGCCCAGCCAAGGAAGAGTCACTTGACCTTCCCCATGTGTTATGCAAATGCACAAAGAACAGGGGTTTCTCTGGAGGATTCAGAGGCTCTCCTGGTCTACAAAACTCCAAAAGTTACCTCACTAGCTTGGAGGTGTTTATGAGAAGAGACCATGTGAGGGGAAAGTATCTCTAGTCTAGATGCAACCTGCTTGCAGGGAGGGTTCTGGCCTGCAGGGGCCGCTCAGGGTACATGGAGCTCAGGAGACCAGCCCCAGGGGAGGTTCAGAGGATACTGGGAAGTGGTTTCCTGTCAGGGTCAGGGTTTTCCTTTTTTCAAAAGGCAGTTTAATATAGAATTTGACAAGGCTGCTCATGTGTTTATAAATACCTTCTTTTAATGGGATCACCACATGCCTGTCAGTTTGCTGTACTGTCATGGCTTGCATGTTGCTGTGATACTGGAAGCTTTGTCACCAGTATTTTAAAAAGCAGCAGGCTCATCCTTGATGGACTCACCCTTCACGGACAGGTTTCAGTGGGGCTTCCAGACTAAGACAGGCTAGGAAGAAGGGCCTGGCCATCTATTTCTGAAAAACTCACCACTGAAAACCTTATGGATAGCAGTAGAACATTGTCTGGTATCGTATCAGAAGGTGAGCCCCTCAGGTTGGAAAGCACTCAAAATATGACTGGGGAAGAGCTGCCTCCTCAAGGTACAGTCCACCTTAAAGTCATCCTTTGGAGCCAAGCTTTTAGGATTTTCGTATGCTGATGTGGCACAACTCAAAATGAGAAGAAAGAGCTGCAAATATTCATTAAAAATTGAAATGTGGAATGTACAAGGCATATATCTCGGAAAACTGAAATTCATCAAAAACGAAATAGAATACATGAAGATCCCTACCTTAGGCATTAGTGAACTGAAATGGACTGGTATTGGCCATTTTGAATTAGTCAGTCATATGGTTTACTCTGCCAGAAATGAAAAATTGAAGAGGAATGGTATCACATTCATAGTCAAAAAGAACATCTCAAGAATTATCCTGAAGTGCAAAGCAGTTAGTAATGGGATAATATCCATACACCTACAAGGAAGACCAGTTAATATGACTATTATTCCAGTTTACCCACCAATCACTGATGCCATAGATGTGGAAATAGAAGATTTTTTACCAATTCCTGCAGTCTGAAATTGATCAAACGTGCGATTAAGCTACATTGATAATTACTGGTGATTGGAATGCAAGAGTTGGAAATAAAGAAGAAATATCTGTATTTGGATAATAGTGATAGAAATGACGCCAGAGATAATATGATAGAATTTTGAAAGACCAATGACTTATTCATTGCAACTACCTTTTTCAACAACATACAGGGTGATTATACACATGGACATCACATAAAAAAACACAGGAATCAAAGCTACTACATCTGTGGAAAAAGACTATAGAGAAGCTCAATGTCATCAGTCAGAACAAGGCCAAGGGCTCATTGCAGAACAGACCATCATTTGCTGATATGTAAGTTCAAGTTCGCTATGAGTCGGAATCGACTCGACGGCACTGGGTTTTTTTTTTTTTTTTTTTAAGTTCAAGTTGAACCTGCAGAAAATGAAAACAAATCTATGACAACCAAAATATGAACTAGAGTATATCACACCTGAATTTGGAGACCATGTCAATAACAGATTTGACTCATTGTACACAAATCATTGAAAACCAGACAACTTGCATAAGGACAACAAAGACCCCATACATGAAGAAAGCAAATGGTCATTAAAAAGACAGGGGGAAAAAAAAAAAGATCAAAATGGTTGTCAGAAGAAACTCTGAAACTTGCTCTGGGACGTGAGTAGCTACAGTGAATGGAAGAAACGATGATGTAAAAGAGATAAAGGAAAGATTTCAAGGTATGGCTCAAGAAGAGAAACTAAAGTATTATAATGAAATGTGCAAAGCCCTGGAGTTAGGAAACTAGAAAGGGAGAGCATTTTTCTTAATTCAAAAGAACTAATCCAATGAGTCAAGCCTTGAGTTTCGATATTCAAGGATTCTATGGACAAAATATTGAATGACGCAGGAAACATCAGAAGGAGGTGGAAGAAATACACAGAGTCACTGTACCAAAAAGAATTGATTGACTTTCAACCGTTTCAGAAGGTAGCATAGGATCAAGAATCAATGTTACTGAAAGAAGGATTTAAAGCTGCATTGAAGGCATTCAGGAAAAACAAGCCTCCAGGAATTGTCAGAATAACAATGGAGATGTTTCAACAAATGGATGCAGTGCCTGAATGGCTCACTCATCTATGCCAAGAAAATTGAAAGACAGCTACCTGGCCAACCAAATAGTAGAAATCCATATTTGTGCCCATTTGAGAGAAAGGAGATCCAACCAAATGCAGAAATTATAGAACATCATTAATATTTTTTTTTGAACATAATTCTAAAACAGTTGCAGCAGTACGTTGATAGGGAACATGTAGAAATTCAAGCCAGATGTAGAAGAGGATGAAGAATGAGGGATATCATTGCTGATGTCAGATGGATGTTCAGTGAAAGCAAAGAATACCAGAAAGATCTTTACCTGTGTTTTTTTGGTATCCGAATGTATTTGACTGTGTAGATTAACATTATGTAGAGTGGGAATTCGAGAACACTTAATTGTGCTCATGAGGAACGCATACATAGACCAAGAGGCAGTATTTGGAACAGAACAAGGAGACACTGTGAGGTGTAAAGTCAGGAAAGGTGTGTAACAGGATTGCATCTTTCAGGATACTTATTTAATCTCTATGCTGAGCAAATAATCTGAGAAGCTGGTCTATATGAAGAAGAATGCAGCATCACGACTAGAGGAAAACTTATTGACCCCTGTGTTAAGCAGATGACACAACCTTGCTTGCTGAATGTGAAGAGAACTTGAAGCGTTTACTAATGTAGATCAAAGATTTGAGCCTTCAGTATGAATTACACCTCAACAGAAAGAAAACAGAAATCCTTCCAACTGGACCAAAAAGCAACATCAAGATAAGTGGTGAAAATAATGAAGTTGTCAAGGATTTCATTTTACTTGGATCCACAATCAATGTTCACAGAAGCAGCAGCCATAAAATCGAAGGATGCATTTCATTGGGCCAATCTGCAGTAAAAGACCTCTTTAAAGTGTTGAAAAGCAAATATGTCACTTAGAGGACTAAGGTGCACCTAGCCCAAGCCCTGAAATTTTCAGTCACATCATATGCATGTTTAAGGTGGACATTGAATAACAAGATCAAAGAAGCATTGATGTCTTCAAATTATGGTGCTAGAAAAGAATAATGAATATGCCATGGCCTGCCAGAAGTACAAATAAGTTCTCTCTAGGAAGAAGTACTTCCAGGGTTTTCCTTGGAAGGGAGGAAGGAGATATTGTCCCATTCTTTGGACATGTTATCAGGAGGAAGCAGTCCATGGAGAAGTACATCATGCTTGGTAAGCTATAGGGTCATCGAAAAAGAGGAAGACCGTCAATAAGATGGATTGGCAGAGTGGTTGCAAAAGTGAGACTGAACATAGCAACAATTGTGAGGATGGCACAGTACCAGGCAGTGTTTTGTTTTGTTGCACATAGGGCCCCTATGAGTCCAAACCTGACTCAATGCCATCTAACAACAACCACAGCAACAAATTATATTGGGAGTTTTTAGCTTAGGTAATGAGCACCAGGATTATAAGTAGCATTTCTAGCATTTACACACATGTTATCTTAGTCCAGGGATGGTACTAGTAGTTTGCCATTGGGTACTAATCTAAAGACTGGAAGTTCGAACCCCCTGGCAACACAATAGAAGAAAGTTCTGGGGATCTGCTTCTGTAAAGATTACAAACCAAGAAAACTCTGGGTAAATTCTACTCTTTAACACATGGTGTCTCCTTGAGTTGGAATTGATTAATGGTAAAGGGTGTGTTTGTTGGTTTTTATAAATGTCTTAATAGTGAAGATCAGAAGTCAAGATTTTGTCATTAATTCAGTGGGTCCGGTGTTTTGGTAGACACTCAATCCCAGGAATAAGACATTCAGGTGTGAAGCCCAAGGGATAGTATCTGAGAGGATGTGTGACAGGTAGGTGGTATGTCAGAGGCTGTGGCAGCTGCATGGATTTAAATTGGTCAGAAATCAATTAATAAAGATGAGAAGGATGGAAGTCAACTGAAAATGCATAAATACTGTGAGAAATTATACTACACGGAATAGGAGAATGAGACCAACTATTATTATATATCAATTCATGGAAAGGTTTTGGAACTGTGACTTTCACAATTTCCATTATCGGTGACATCAGAAACAGATCCCTATATCACTAATCACAGGGATGGTGTGAGAAGAAAAAGTCTGCTTACTGAACAGCCTGGGAGCTCAGGAGACTCACACAAGTGCCTGGAGAAATTGTCCCAGGAGTGAAGAGGAGATTTCAGAACTGCCTAGGAACCTGCTGAACACTCACATTGGACAACAGCTCCTCCCTTAGAGTTACCCTTCATCTGTACTTGGTGCCCTGAAGGACCGTAATGATTTCAATCCACCTGGTCAGCATCACAGCCTGTGACGGTCCCCAAAAAAGTTCCATGTAGTCTGTGCACCATGTAAAGTAGTGGTCACAAGAAAGAGCAGACCTGTGGGTGTTGCATCCCTCAGTGTCAAGAGCTCTGTCTGTGCAGTGTATGTGGATAACACAAAATTAACTACTACCCAGAATGAAGACACATACATCTACAAGGATTAAGAATGGTACCCTCAGCATTCTAGACTTCTGTGGTCTCTGTGTCTGCTATCTTCTCCTTCTTAGGCTAAGCCAGTTACTGAGCTATGAAATATTCATCCTGTTGAATATGCAAATAATCTGGAGTCTACTGAGTTAAATATGGATATGTCTGTGTCCTCCACAGCATCAGCCAATAACCACATCCTTCTCATACAGAAGCCCCTGAGAACACAGCTCCCTCATCATGGATTGGAGATGGACAATCCTCTTCTTGGTGGCAGTAACTACAGGTAGGATAGCCCGTAGGTCCAGGACTGAGGAGGGGGCTGCAACTGCTTAATAGATATTATGTCCACCTGTGTCTGCTCTCCACAGGTGTCCACTCTGAGATTCAGCTGGAACAGTCTGGGGCTGAAGTGAAGAAGCCGGGGGCATCAGTGAAGATCTCCTGCAAGGTTTCTGAGGACGATTTCAGCAGCTACTATATGGACTGGGTGCGACAGGCTTCTGGGCAAGGGCTTGAGTGGATTGGAGGATATAACTCAGAGGACGGTGAAGCAAAGTACTCACAGAAATTCCAGGGGAGAGTCACCATCACCAGCGACGAATCCACGAACACAGGCTATATGGAGTTGAATAGTCTGAGCTCTGAGGATACAGCTGTGTATTACTGTGCAATCACACAGTGTGATAACCACATCCTGACTGTGTCAGAAACCCTGATGAAGGAGGCAGCCATGTCAGAAGATGAGAGGGAAAATTTGGGTGACAACTTCCCTAAATGATTGAGAAAAAGAAACAATAGGAAATGCATTCACTGTAATTAGGTGAGGAACAATGGTACCCAACTGAACATATGTAATTCCACACAAATTCCTACATTGTGGATTTCAGGAATGAGGCACAAAGTTAATGAAAGTGGAAATTTTCCAGGCAACAATTATCTTGTAAGTAAAATTCATATTCAGGAGAGAGTTTCAACTGGTTGAGTATAAATTTCAAAGTCAGTTGGGTAATTATCATGGAGGACAATTTTCGGACTACGTGGTAACTCTACATTTAATTTCAAAAAAAATTTGTGCTGCTACCTTCCAAAGAAGCTGTATCATTTTACATTACCATCAGCAAAGAATGAGAATTCTTAGCACTCCAAATTATTGTCAGAATACCGTTGACAGTATTTTGGATTTTAGTAGTTCTCATAGACTATGAATGCTATTTCATTGTTGTAATTTATATTTCCCTGAGGAATGATCTCTTTGAATATCTTTTTTAGTGGGATGTTTGTTTAGAACTTAGATCAATCTTTTTTTTAACTTGTTTTCTTTTCTTCAGTTAAGTGTCCTTGTATATTCATGATACAAGCCATTTACAAAATATATGATTTTCAAATATTTCTCCTAGTCTATTACTTTTCATTTCCTTAGTAATGAGTTTTGCACAGTGAAAAAAATATAGTTTTGATATTGACAGTTTATTAAATATTTTTTCTTTTGTTGATCATGTTTTCGATGGTAAATCTAAAACTCATTGTCTGATCCAAGGTCACTCAAAATTTTTTCCGTGACTCTAACCACAGAACATACTAAAGAAATTGGAAGTTAGATTTCATCTTTTTATGTAGAGAGTATGCACATGAGTCATTTGGAATTCTTCTGTATGAGTTGTGTGGCTCCTTCTCCACATTAAATAAAAAAAAAAAATTAGTCATTTGCTTACATCAGTATGGACTCATGGGTATTGGTTTTATAATTTGTGTCATAATTCAATATTCTGCTGTTTAGTGTTCAGAAATTTCAAGCTTGTTTAGCTATTTAGAGCTCTTTTAGTTTGACTCCCATCATTTGCCATCCATTTATTTAACTGTTCATTTCTAGTATTCCTATACAGTACCTAGTCAGACTCATTGGCCCAGGCACTCAATGGGAAACAAACGAACAAAATTATCAACTAGATAGCAGTGCTTATGTGTAGGTAGCTTTGCGTTTAATTTAACAGATTGGATCTGTTTCCAAAGTTACTTAGGTTAGCACCTTTCCCCCTACCCTCTTCAGTGAGTTGTTTCATAAATTTGTAACACCATTAATTTTTTTAGACAGTCTGCATTCTATCCTGACCTCTTTAATTATATGAATTAAACAAAAGACCTTTGTCATCGTGTTGATTCTGACTCAAAGCGACCCTATAGGACAGAGTAGATTTGCCCCATTGAATTTCCAAGGAGCACCTGGTGGATTTGAACTGCCAGCCTTTTGGTTAGCAGCTGTAGCACTTAACTACTATAACACCAGGGTTATATATATATATATATATATATATATATATATATATATATATATATATATATACACACACATACATTTCTTTCATACATGAAGTTACACTTTGCTGGAAAGTTCTAAGTACCGTGATAGGTGCAGAGTATCGTATATTCACCAGGGCAATAGAATAGAGACAAAGTTTACCACTGTTAAACTCACATGTGCTTTACCTTATTGTACACCCCTCTCCAAATTCCTGGTAATCACTTATCCGCTCATCGTGTCTGTAGTTTCGCCTTTTCTACAATGTCATATTGAGGACATCATACGGTATGTCGCCTTCTCAAACTGGCTACTTTCGTTGAAGACTAATCCGTGTATTTTCATGGCTCGGTGGCTCATTTGTTTTCATCGCTGACTAATATTCTATTGTGTGGATGCGCCACAGATTGTTGATTCATTCTCATACTGAAGGGCATCTTGTTTGTTTCCAATTTTGGCAAGTGAGCAAGAAGGAGAGAGAGAGACATACCTTCTCTTTGCTCTATGTCGTATCAAGGGGAATATGAGAGACAGAGTTGATGGTTGCAGTAGATCCTTGTTGGTAAATGACTCAGGACCCCTGGAGGGGTTAGGATCACATGAACGAAATAAGGTCTCTTGACACGGAAACTGTATGTGCCATCTATTATAATTAATTTCCAGTGAAAGAATTAATCTAGTTAAATAGACTTACTTTTAGAGTTTAGGGCTGTATTTAATTGCATAGTTGCACAGTAAAAATCATTTAAACAAACACAAATTCTTTCTAAATCTAACATTTTCTGTTATGGGGTCATTTATCATTTAACTAACATCTTTAATCTATAGGGAAATAGCAGTTTAATCATTGATTATAACATCAGAATAAATTAAGTTCTTCAATCAGGCTTTCAAAACAATGTCTTAAAACATAAGCTCTGGCAACCTGTACATTCATACCTACCCTGGCAAAGTATAGGCAATGCCCTTGGTAAGGTGCATGCTGGCATGGCCTAGGCCCTCGCTGTGGTGTGGTCAGTTTTGAGGGGAGAGGCTGGTAACCTGGTGAAGGGCATTGTCAATACTGCAGGCATGAATTGTCAAGGGTAAGTGCTTGACTCCTGAGCCAGAAGAAACAGGGGCACTGGAGCCAAGTCTGGTCTTTGATCAAAGTCAGTGCATTGCATGGGAAAGACTTGGTGCTACAGCTATCCCACTGAAGGGCCAAAGGTGGTCTCTGCTTGGGACAGTGTTGTCATGCACCAGGAAAAGCTGCCTGAGAATTGCTGTCTCCTGGACATAAACTAGTAGCTTCAAGATGACCAGCAGTTGTGACCTGAGTTCCGCTGCTTCCTAGATGATGGCCAGGAGAAGTGGTGGAAGGTGATATGAGAGGACTGGCACGGGGGAAGATGGAAAAACAGTAGATATTGATATTTTATTTTATTTATAATTACTCTTCATTATTTTCTCCTTAGAGATAATCAGGCTTTACCATTACTAGGCCTTTATGTGGAGATTTGGGTGAACCAAGATATGGCTGCACTTGGAGTTTACTGTTGCCGTGGCTACGGGAGTTTAAGTTATCTTTTATTATGGACAGCAGAAACCTCAAGTTCCTTTAGTGAAACATATGTTCGTTTGTTTGTTTTTCCTCCTCTTTTGACTTTAAGTCTTTATTTTATGTTCCCCAGAGAGAACCTGCCCTTTTAGCATTCCCTGGCCATGTCAATGTTATTCTGTTTGATAATTGCTAGTGTTGTGGTGGTCTTTGCAATAAGGGGAGATTTCTCTGATCTTCTGACTGAGCCTCATTCCTCCACGGGCATTGTTCACCTTTGTCAGGTGTGTGGCCTTCCAAGTGCCATCCTGGGTGTAGCATGACTTCCTCCCCTTCTGCACGGTGGAGGGACTTCTCTGCTATATGTTTCCTCCCCAGGTGCAATCGTTTTCCACCTCGGACATCTGGTTTCCCTTTGAGTGCACTTTTCCTGCAAATTACGGCTTTTATACCTTATGGAAGAGAGGGGAGATGATTCTGGACACAGCTTGATGGTGTCCTCAGTTCCCCTGCCAGGCTCTATGAGATTTCACCAGTGTCCGTAGAATTCCGTTTTTGATGATTTCCTCAACAGATCAATCCTCTTGTTCTGAAGTAGAGATAAGGGAGGTGGTCTGGGTGTATTCTGGAAGTGCCATCTGCTCCTCTCCAGCACCATAAGGGTTTAGTTCTTTATAGGATTTTCCTCAGTCCCAGAGGATGTGACACTTGGGAGCTTAACACTCTAATGCCTTGAACACACTCAACGTTAAGAGATTTATTACATATCATGGTTTAATCTCGGGAGTATCTTATATGCCATCTGGCACTGTCTGCCCTGGGTAAGCTCAAGTTAGGGTTGCGTTTCTTCCTGTAGGCACCTATCTCCCTTCAGAGCCTAGATTTATTGTTTCCCCTGTGGCTTCAATTTTCTGATGTTAAAGAAACTGTGTTCACTTGCAGTTTCTCCAGCTTTGTTGTCATTGTTGTAAGAAGAAAAGCAATGTTTTTCTCAGCTCTCTTCAGCTCCATGCTGAGCAGCAGCTTTGTATGTCATAGCTGGAAACCTGAGACAATCCACATACCCCTGGTCATGAAGACACAGATATTAATTGAGGTATATGCACACTTTGGAATAGTATCCAGCATTAAAATTAGTGAATTCTTGATACACATTCCAAGTGGATGTACCTCTGAATTGTTACGGAGAATGAAATAAGCTAAAAGAATGAACGTGCATACTGCACGATTCCATGTATGTAAATACCGGAAGATGCAAGCTAATCTAAACTCACATAAAGATCAGTATGTGCCTGGGGACAGAGCGAGCAGTGGGAAGGGCAGGAGGGAGGAATGACAGAGGAACAAATGGAAATCGTTGAAGTGTATGGAGTTGTTCACCCTCTTGGTTGTGTTGATGCTTGCACTGAGATGCACGTATGTTAGTACTTAACTGATTGTACACTTTAAATAAGTGAAATATATTATATGTCAATTATCTCAGCATAAGCTTGTTAAAATCAGTAAGTTTTTATATTGGTAGAGAAGGAGTGATAGAAAGATACACAATAGCATCCTAAAGATCCAAGACCCCTGAACGTTCACATACATTGAACTTGGTATTGTACATATTACCTGGATAAATACTGTTGTGTTTAGGTGTTAGATGCCGTCCTGTGGGTTCAATTTCATAGCGACCCTATGTGCAACAGAACAAAATGCTGCCTGGTCTTGCACCATCATCACAATCTTTGCTATATTTGAGCCCTTAGCAGGTTTCTGGTTGGATGAATTAGGGAAGGTTCCTATAAAGAGGAGATAATTTGGTCTTATGTAGGAAAAAGGACACTCTTCCATGGGAATAGGAGAGAAGAAAAAGAAAAGGATACCAACAGAGAAAGGGGAAGAGTATTAGCAAAGAAGCAAAAGCTGGTGAATGATGGGAGAAGGGAGAGCAGGAATTGGATCAACAGTGAGGGGGAGGACAACTTGGAAGTCTGCACTCAGAAACAGAGAGAGCACACCTTGTGTTTTTCTCCCAGGCATTCTCCCCAGAGGAGGATGTTCACCAGGCATATACACGTGACAGACTGTCTGCAGGTGGGATCCCAAAAAGGGTTAGGGGATTGCAGCTCTGGCCCTTTGTGTAATGTGTTACCTAGGGCTAGCAGAAACTTTGTTTCCCACAGTCCAGCAAACCAGCCTGCTTCCCTGACCTGTTTTCCTAACTTTGAGGTGGCAATGAAAATACAGAAGCTCAGGAATGAGGACATTTAGGTGCAGGAAGACGTCTGGGTCATCTGATGTCTAAATACTCAGGAAGTCACCTTTTGGAAGAGCCTGTGAGGCAGAAGCTGGCCCCTGGCTCCTTCCTCTTGTAAGTCCAGTACCCTTGACACATGCAAATTCCCCCACAGCTCTGTCTATATCACGCCTACCATGCTGTGTGGTGTGGGCATCTTCACTCTCTCAGGAAAGGCACTATCCTTCCTAGTAGAAGATGAAGCTATTATGTTTCCTCCTTTTTCTGGTAACAGCTTCCCAGTGTGAGCATCTCAGGGACTTAAATGTTGGGTGATACAGGTGAGTGTGCTCTGTTTCTGACTCACAAGAATTTCATCTCTTTCCCGTAGGTGTCCTGTCCCAGGTGCAGCTGCAGGAGTCAGGCCCAGGACTGGTGAAGCTGTCACAAACCTTGTCTCTCACCTGCACTGTCACTGGTGGTTCCATCTCTAGTGGTTATGCTTGGAGCTGGATCTGCCAGCCCCCAGGGAAGGGCCTGGAATGGCTGGGAGTTGGTTACTACAGTGGATCATCATGGAATACAAAGTATGGCTCCTCCATCCAGGGCCAAATCTCCATCACTGCTGACTCATCCAAGAACCAGTTCTCCCTGCAGCTGAGCTCTGCGACTTCCGAGGACACAGCTGTGTATTACTGTGCAAGAGGCACAGTGAAGAGAAGTCGGTGTGCCCCAAGACACAAACCTCCCCTGAAGGGAGAGGACTGGCCTATGGGAGGTGCTCAGAATGCATGGAGCACAGAGAGCATCTCAGGAGCAGGTGCAGAGGAAGACTGAAGTTTCCTTTTAACCCTGGTGCTTCCTGCCCCTGCCCCGCAGAAGTCTTATCCTGGAAGAACCGTTACTGTCTCTTCCTTGCAACCAGGAACAGATTAGCCAATAAGCACGGTCAGCACATGCTTCTTCGTGTTTACTTTATAAGCACATGCTTAGTTATGCTAACCTTGTAAGCCCATGCTTACCTTGCTTACTGAGTAATCCTTCCCTGCAGGGCGCTAAATGAAATTGGAAATATCTCCAGTGGGTGAGAAAGTGCGGACTAGAAATGAAGCTCACACAGGCTCAGGAGGGTGCTATGCCCAAGGTTGTTTACAGTCTGAATTTCTTTCAAGTGTATCACACTTGTGCTTTCAAGCATGTGCTTAGAAGCTACACAAAATTAAGCATGTGTTTACTGTGCTTACTGGGTAATCCACCCCTGCTTGTAGCTCCCTGGTGTCTCTCACTTAACAAGTGCTAATTTGGAGAAGGAATTCCATTAAGTATTTAAGCCTTCATTTTTCACATTTCTACCACCAACATTTTTTTCAGTAAAATTTGAATAATTAGAAAACCATGTGGCCTCAGTTCAACCTCCAAATCCATGCAAATATTTCTGTGCCTTCTACACTGTCTTAATCATAGGAAGCACTTCCGTCCACAGTGGACTCAGTGTATATGGTGACGTTATGTTTCATTCTTGCCCTTTTTTCTGCCTTACGTGGAGCTGAAAAAACCACTTTGATAGGTCATATCTGCCACTTCTAACTGAGTTTTAGTGTTCTATGTCTCAGATAGTCTCTCTACCACCCATTCTTTTGTCGTGGCAAGAGGAGGAAGATTCATCCATGACTTTTTAATTGCCCTCATTCTCCATTAAAGAAAATAAGAAACCCCTTTATTTCATCTCCTCTGTATCTGCTGTCTCATTTTGCTTCTTTTCATTCCCAGTGTCACCAAGTTCAGGCATTGAGCATCAGTCCACAGACTGGTCGCCTACCGCCTACCCTGCAAACTCCTCACCCTCCAGTTATTTTCTAGGGCCCTGCCTTGTGACTCCTCACCCCACCCACTCCCTTCTCCTAAGTACTTCAGAGGAGACAGCTGCTTCTCTTGGTGTCCCCTGATTATACACTGTGGGGGTCACTAGTGATCTGATAATAAAGTCCAAACCCCCATGCCGTTGCAGTCTCAGAACATTCTGCAACACGTTACAAGGGCAAATGAATCCTCAAAATTCTAGACTAATTTCAGTTGCCTTTCTCTGTACACATACAAATATGTGTGTGTATATATATGTGTGTGTTGATATATATATGTGTCTGTATATATATGTGTGTCTGTAGATATGTGTGTGTCTGTAGATATATGTATATCTCAAAGTGGCACAAATGGTTAAGCACTCAACTGCTAAACTTAAGGTCAGTGGTTCGAACCCCCCCAGCTGCTCCTCAGGAGAAAGACCTGGTGATCTACTTCCCTAAAGATGACAACCAAGGAAACCCTCTGGTTGAACCATCCCTGCATACCTGGTATGAATCCCACTTGGTCGTGGTGAATTTTTTTTTGATACTTTGTTGAATTCTATTGGCTAGAATTGTGTTGAGGATTTTTGGGTCTAAGTTCATGAGGGATAACCCAGAAAAAAACCCAGTGCCATGGGATATAGGTCTGTAATTTTCTTTTCTTGTGGAGTTTGCACCTGGTTTTGGTATCAGGGATATGCTGGCTTCATAGAATGTATTTGGGAGTATTCTGTCCTTTGCTATGCTCTGAAATACCTTTAGTAGTAGTGGTGTTAACTCTTCTCAGAAAGTTTGATAGAATTCTCTAGTGAAGCCATCAGGACCAGGGCTTTTCTTTGTTGGGAGTTTTTGGATTGTTTTTATCAATCTCTTCTTTTGTTCTAGGTTTATTTGTTCTGCCTCTGTTTGTGTTAGTTTAGGTAGCTAGTGTGTTTCTAGAAATTTGTCCATTGCCCCTAGGTTTTCAAATTTGTTATAGTGCAGCTTTTCGTAGTACTCTTATGATTCTTCTAATTTCATTTGGGCTTGTTGTGATATCGCCCATCTCATTTCTTATTCGGGTTATTTGCTTCATCTCCAGTTTTTCTTTTGTCAGTCTGGCCAGTGGTTTATCAATTTTGTTACTCTTTTCAAAGAACTGTCTTTTGCTTTTGATAACTCTTTCTATTTTTTTTCTGTTTTCTATTTCATTTAATTCTGCTCTAGTTTGTATTATTGGCTTTCTTAGATGGTGCTTAAAGTTTTCTTTTGTTGCTCTCTTTCTATTTGTTCAAGTTGTAGGGATAATTCTTTAATTTTGGCCCTTTCTTCTTTTTGTATGTGTGCATTTACTGATACAAATGGACCTCTGAGCACTGCTTTCGCTGTGTCGCGAAGGTTCTGATGGGAAACATTTTCATTCTATTGGATTTCACTGCCTCCAACAATTGATTCAAGTTCTAGTTTCTCCATACCTTCACCAAGAATCCTGTTTTAAATATTTATTTGTTTGTTTATTGGCTGCTTATTTCCTATTTGTCTGTCATTTTATACCTTTCAGTAGATGTAGAGTATTATCTCCTTGGAAATTTAGTTTGCACTTCCCTGAGGAGTACTGGTATTGGGCATCTTTTAGCCCTGTGTTGGCCACTTCATTATCTTACCTTGTTAAGTGTCTTCACTGTTCTCAGGTGCTTAACACATCACTTGTCTTTCTGCTGAGGTTGAAGCACAGTCCCTCACCAAGGCCAAAGACTGACATTATCTCCCCCAGCTAAAAACCCTCTTCTGGGTACCTGCCCCGCTTAAATTTCCTGGCAGGTCAAGCCCTTTTCTTACTCCTGTCTGCTGTCTTAGTTGAGATGCTCTTCCTCTCAGATTTTTTTTTTGAAAAATGTAAAACATTTATTCAAGTTTAATTCCCTTAGAAAGCTATTCCTAACTTACCCACTCACAATAAAATTATCTCCTTTCTTAATCTTGCACAGCCCTCATATAATTATCATATTTTAGAATGATCTATTGCACGATGCTGTGTGATCTTCCTTCTTAATTCTCCCTCTGGCCTAGGGCTCAGCAAACTTTTCCCTGTCAAGGGCCATATGACAAATATATAGCCTTTCATGGGACACATTGTCTCTGAAAAACTACTCACTCTGTTGACTGAGTGTGAAAGCAGCTCTAGACAATACAGATGGGCATGGCTGTGTTCCAGTCAAATTTCATTCACAATATAGGCAATGGGCTGTGGGACACAGTTTTTGAATGCCTACTTTTGACTGAAGGCTCAGGGCAAGAAGCTAATTCCCTGCATCCTGACCACTATATGTTCTACCTCGCATAGAGATGTACACACAGAATGAAACATGCTATGTGAAGTCATGGTGGAGATTGACATTGCTAAGTGCTCATTTCATTGAAAGAGAGAAACAGACACATAATGTAAGAGCAACCACTATTGATTCTGTATTCAGAATATGAAAACTTAGAGAAGTTCATCTTGCTCAGAATCCACACAAATTGGAACTCTCCATACAGGACCTGGGACGTTCACTTGAGACTTCCTCACTACAGAGGCCACAGAGTGGAAGGATGTCCCCAGGGATAGTGAATGCTCAGAAATCTCCATAATTCATCCTTCCACTTCAGCCCAATAGCTTGCATTTTTCTCAGGTTACCTCTGGTCTGAGGGGAAGAATTCTATGCCCAGATAGAGAGAAAGAGCACTAGGTTGAGAGTGGGAGATTACCCTCACAAGACCCAAAGTAGAAACGTTCCCCTAGTGGTCCACGATCCAGAGGATTCTCCTCAGATCCCTCCTCCTTTTACTCCCACAAGCCCATCACATGTAAATCACTAGAGATATAAAACACCCCAGCAGGTCTCCAATTCAGACCCCAAGACCAGGATGTCCTGAATCAACAACCTCTCCACGTTAATCAGAGCTGACTGTGGAGATAGAACTCTTCTGGTTTATGCTTGACTTCAGGACATCTCCCTTGTCAGAATCAGTGGCTTTCATCTGTATGCCCTGTGTTCAACAAAGGAAGACTTCAGTTCCTAGGTGCGAGGTCCCACATGCAGCTGTTGAAGTCCATCCCAGGGGTGGAGAAGCTCTCTGACAACATCACCTTCACCTGTGCTAAATCTGGCTTTCCTTTCATTAGCTATCACATTTAATGGAATATGAGTGTGAGATGGCCAATGAGCACCTGTCACCAAGGTCAAATCCAAGAGCTCAGTGTATATGACTTGATATGCCCAACTAGGTTGAACCTGTGAGCTACTTTGATTATTGCCTTCCTTAAAATTCTCACATCCTGTCACCAGATGGTTAGAGTTTCTACCAAGTGTGTGCGCCCAGAAGTCCATTTACTTTTCTTGTGTGGATATAGCTCATGTTTCCAGGTTATCCATCAAAGAGTGTGGTGCAGGCTCTCACCTACCATCCTAGATCGTCAGGGCTATACAGGGGTGATTGGAGCAGGCGTAGGTATCTGGCTGCATTAGGGGGTCATGTGCTGAGTAAGGTAGGGGCTGACGTCTGCCCCTGAGTGCCTAGGTGGAAGGCCTGTCCCTGTTCACCAGAGTGCATAGATGGCTGGTTTTTGCAGGTACATTTCAGGCACCCAATGCTGTTGGCTGTTCTAACTAGGAGGGCCACTTATTCTCAGACCCCTGTTGTGGGTGGTTAGTTGTAGTGGTGAAGCCACCTCAGCCCCCTGATATGGGTGGGTGAGGACCCTGCTTAATGGGCAGAACTGTGTCAA
Organism: Loxodonta africana; assembly: GCF_030014295.1. Taxonomy (NCBI): domain Eukaryota; kingdom Metazoa; phylum Chordata; class Mammalia; order Proboscidea; family Elephantidae; genus Loxodonta; species Loxodonta africana. The sequence goes on from NC_087362.1 coordinate 24,874,494, forward strand.
AATTCAGGAATCTGTCACTCGCCCTTATCCATTGTAGTTGAAAATAGGCTTCAGGTATATAGCATGTTGCACTATGCTAATGAAAGCCTACAGTGTTGTATGGGCCCATACAGGTCTACGCAGGAGTGAAAGGCATTCGAAGTCTGTGGATACCTTACACCCGTAACTAGACAAAGCGGAAGTGCCTGCCCTCTGTTCCCAGCTTAGGGGGATTTTTTGAAGCATAGAGATTAGCTTGGGTGCAGTTAGCCTTGAGTTTCCTGCTTAGAGGAGCAGGTAGTTTTCTTTTAGTGTGTTAATTTGTTTATTTGTTTCCTCCCCAAGTCAGGAGATTGGCTCAGGTGCAAGGGGTTCCACTTGGGCATGAGGGGTGCTACAAACACTGAACACTGCGGGACCTGGACCAGAGCAGATCTGGAAGGGGGCAGTGAGGAGAAGAAAGGCATTTCCTAGAGGGGGAAGGGTTATTTTGATCCCACTTTTCAGGTTAGAGTCTTACACTTAACTTTCGCAGATCCAGTGCGAATTCCCCCTGATTCCAGATGCTTGTACAGACTCCATACTGCTTGATTTCTCCCAACATGCTAAAAGCACTTCCCAAGTGCTACTGCTTGTCTCAGCCCCCACGTGCCAAACAGTACAGACTACAATTCTGGCTTCGTCAGGTCTGGTATTTCTTTGCTGCTTCTGAGCTGTCTCTCTCTCTTCCGTTATGGCTGAGTCTGACACCTCAACTTTGTCTTTGATGTTCTGGGGTACTATACTGTCATATCTAATCGATTCACTTGTTTTTTCAGGTCTTTGTTGTAAGAGGGACCACAGGAAGCATCTGACTCTTCTGCCATCTGGCCCACTCCAGCTTAGCGTATTGGAAACTGAGCAGTATGAAACTTGAGGATGCTGGCACATATTGTTGTGTAAGAGAAGCACCAGGAGCCACAGTGAAGGGCAGGTGGGCAAAATTCTCCTTCGGCATGATGCCAGGTTTGTGCTGGGCTGCAGGGGGCGCTTAGGTCACACAGAACACAGGCGCCACCACAGGAGCAGGTGCATTGAATGATGAGTGACCTTTTTCTGTTATGTCTTGAGTTTCCCAATTCATCCAAGCCAACAGCCTCTCTAGGGACTTTTAACACTCATTCATACGTGTCTTATTTTTCTCAAGCCAAGAGCCTGAGGAGGAAACTCCTTGGGAGTTCCTGAAAAGACAGGGGAGAAACAATTAAACCTGGGATGAGAATCAGTTCTTTCCGGCATGACCATTGTTTACTCCATGCCCTGAAGTTCTGATCCACATGTACTTCTTTCAACACATTCAGTTTCTCTTTTTGCTCCTTATTCCAATGACAGTCTGTTACATTTTTATGAGCGTATTTATCCCAGTCCAATAAATATCTATCAAAAAATTATCTTTATTTTATTTATTTTACATCTATGAGGTAGGTGATAGCTTATCTGCCATTTTGAAAGTGAAAGAAACTGAAGTTTAGAGATATTAAATAAAGTACTAAAATCTCCAATGATCATAAGGAAAAACTTAAGATTATATACCAGAATATTTAGCTTTAGAAAAAACACACTCAACTGCTCAAAAATAGAGAAAATCCTTCTAGTTCAAGGAAGAGTCACTTGAACCTTCCCCATGTGCTGTGCAAATGCATAAAGAACAAGAGCTTCTCTGGAGAATGCACAGGCCCTCAGGGTCTACAGAACTCCAGAAGTTACCTCAGCACCTTGCAGGTCTTGATGTGAAGAGACCATGTGAGGGGAAAGTATCTCAATTCCAGATGCAACCTCCTTGCAGGGAGGGTTCTGGCCTGCAGGGGCCACTCAGGGTACATGGAACTCAGGAGACCAGCCCCAGGGGAGGTACAGAGGATACTGGGAAGTGATTTCCTGTCAGGGTCAGGGTTTTCCTTTTCAAAAGATAATTTAAAATAGAATTTGACAAGGCTGCTGTGTTTATAAATATCCTCTTCTAACAGGAACACCACATGTCTATCAGTTTGCTGTACTGTGATGGCTTGCGTGTTGTTGTGATACTGGAAGCTCTGTCACCAGTATTTTATATACCAGCAAGGTCACCCTTGGCGGACTCACCCTTGATGGACAGGTTTCGCTGGTGCTTCCAGACTCAGAAAGACTAGGAAGAAAGGCCTGGTAGTCTACTTCTGAAAAAACTGATCAGTGAAAATTTTATGGATAGCAGGGGAACATTGTCTGATACAGTGCCAGAAGATGAAGCCCTCAGGTTGGAAAGCACTTAAAAGATGACTGGGGAAGAGCTGCCTCCTCAAAGTAGAGTTCACCTTAAAGACGTAGTTTGGAGCCAGGCTTTTAGGACCTTCGTATGCAGATGTGGCAGAACTCAAATTGAGGAAATATCCATTAATAATGGAAATGGGGAATGTACAAGGCAGAAATCTAGGAAAAGTGTAATTTGTCAAAAATGAAATAGAATGCATAAAGATCCTTACTTAGGCATTTTTTTTTTTTTTTTAAAGTGAGCTGAAATATACTGGTATGGGCCATTTTGAAGCAGACAGTCATGTGGTCTCTTAGTGGGCAATGTAAAATTGAAGACGAATGGTTTCACATTCATTGTCGAAAAGAACATCTCAAGATTTAGCCTCAAGTGCAAAGCTGTTAGTGATGGAATAATATCCATACACCTACGAGGAAGAACAGTTAATACGGCTATTATTCCAGTTTATGCACCAACCACTGATGCCAAAGATGAGGAATTAGAAGATTTTTACCAACTTCTGGAGTCTAAACTTGATCAAACATGCAATTAAGGTGCATTGATAATGACTTGTGATTGGAATGCAATAGTTGAAAACAAAGAAGAAAGATGTGTAATTGGAAAATATGGCCTTGGTGATAGAAGCGATGCCAGAGATAACATGATCGAATTCTGAAAATCCAATGACTTGTTTACTGCAACTACCTTTTTCAACAACATAAAGGGTGACTATACACATGGACATCACATAGGAAAACCATAGGAATCAAATCTACTACATCTGTGTAAAGAGACTAGGGAGAAGCTCATGCCATTCGTCAGAACAAGGCCAAGGGCTCATTCAGAACGGATCATCATTTGCTCATATGCAAGTTCAAGTTGAACCTGAAGAAAATTAAAACAAATCTACAAAAACCAAAATATGACTTGGAGTATATCACACCTTAATTTGGAGGCTATCTCAACAATAGATGTGACTCATTGAACACAAATGACTGAAATCCAGACAGCTTGTGGAATGATATCGAAGGCGTCATACATGAAGAAAGAAAAAGGTCATTAAAAAGACAGGAAAAAAAAAAAAAGATGTCGGAAGAAACCCTGAAACTTGCTCTTGAACGTGAGTAGCTAAAGCGAATGGAAGAAACGATGACGTAAAAGAGATAAACAGAAGATTTCAAGGGGTGGCTAAAAAAGACAAACTAAAGTATTATAATGAAATGTGCCAAGACCTGAAGTTAGAAAACCAGAAAGGGAGAACACTTTTCTTAATTTGGAGGAACTAATCCAATGATTCAAGCCTTGAGTTACAATATTCAAAGATTCTATGGAGAAGTTATTGAATGACTCAGGAAGCATCAGGAGAGTATGGAGGAAATACACAGTCACTGTACTAAAAAGAACTGGTCGATGTTCCACCATTTCAAAAGGTAACATATGATCAAGAACCAATGGTATCGAAGGAAGAAGTCGAAACTGCGTTGAAGGCATTCGGGTAAAACAAGCCTACAGGAATTGTCAGAATAACAATGGAGGTGTTTCAACAAATGGATACAGTGCTGGAGTTGCTAACTCATCTATGCCAAGAAAAATGCAAGACAGCTACCTAGCCAACCAAAGAGTAGAAATCCATATTTGTGCCCATTCCAAAGAAAGGTGAGCCAATTGAATGTAGAAATTATCCAACATCATTAATCTTTTGTTGAACATAATTCTAAAACCGTTGCAGCAATGCATTGATAGGAAACTGCTAGGAAATCAAGCCAGATTCAGAAGAGGACAAAGACTGAGGAATATCATTGCTGAAGTCAGATGGGTGTTCACTGAAAACAAAGAACAGCAGAAAGATCTTTGCCTGTGTTTTATTGGCTATGTGAAGGCATTTGACTGTGTAGATTATCCAAATTATTGATAACATTCCAAAGAATGAGAATTGCAGAACACTTAATTGTGCTCATGAGGAACTTGTACATAGACCAAGAGGCAGTATTTGGAAAAGAACAAGGAGATATTGTGAAGTGTAAAGTCAGGAAAGGTGTGCATCAGGGTTGCATCCTTTCACGATACTTATTCAATCTCTATGCTGAGCAAATAATCTGAGAAGCTGGTCTATATGAAGAAGAATGCAGCATCATGATTGGAGAAAAAACTCACTAACAACCTGTGATATGCAGATGACACAACCTTGCTTGCTGAAAGTGAAGAGGACTTGCAGCATTTACTGAGAAAGATCAAAGATTTGAGCCTTCAGTGTGAATTACACCTCCACAGAAAGAAAACAAAAATCCTCACAACTGGACCAATAAGCAACATCATGATAATGAGTGCATTGGAGCGTATGACCCAGAGGATGGTGAAACAGAGTACTCACAGAAATTCCAGGGCAGAGCCACCATTACCGGCGACACATCCTCGAACACAGACTATTTGGAGCTGAATAGTCTGAGCTCTGAGGATACAGCTGTGTATTACTGTGCAACCACACAGTGTGATAACCACATCCTGACTGTGTCAGAAATCCTGAGAAAGGAGGCAGCCATGTCAGAAGGAGGCAGGAGATGAGAGGGAAAATTTGGGTGACAACTTCCCTAAATGATTGAGAAAAAGAAACAATAGGAAATGCATTCACTATAATTAGGTGAGAAACAGTGGTACCCAACTGAACATATGTGAATACCATGGAAATTTCTACAGTGTGGATGTCAGGAATGAGGCACAAAGTTAATGAAAGTGCAAATTTCCCATGCAACAATTACCCTGTAAGTGAAATTCATACTCAGGAGAGAGTTTCAATTGGTTGAGCATAAGTTTCAAAGTCAGTTGGGTAATTATCATGGAGGACAATTTTTAGATTACATAGTAACTCTACATTTAACTTCAAAAAAAAAGAAAAAATTCCCCTGCTACCTTCCAAAGAAGCTGTATCATTTTACATTACCATCAGCAAAGAATGAGAATTCTTAGTACTCCAAATTATTGTCAAAATACTGTTGACAGTATTTTGGATTTTAGCCATTCTCATAGGCTATGAATGCTATCTCATGGTTGTAATTTATAGTTCCCTAAGGAATGATCTCTTTGCATATCTTTTCAGTGAGATATTTGTTTAGAAGTTAGGTCAACATTTTTTTTAAATTGCTTTCTTTTCTCCAGTTAAGTGTCCTTGTATATTCAAGATACAAGTCATTTACAAAATATATGATTTTCAAATATTTACCCTGGTCTCTTACTTTTGATTTTCTGACTTTTGCAGAGTGAAAAAATATAGTTTTCATATTGACCAGTTTATTAATATTTTACCTTTTGTTGATCATGTTTTTGATGGTAAATCTAAAACTCATTTTCTCATCCACAGTCACTCAAAATTTTTCCCATGGCTCTAAGCACAGAACATACTAAAGGAATTGGGAGTTAGACTTCACCTTTTGATGTTGAAAGTATATACATGAGTCATTTGGAATTCTTCTGTATGAGCTGTTTGTCTCCTCCTCCATATTAAAAAAAATTCAATCATTTATTAGCATGAGTATGGACCCATGGGTATTTGTTTTATAATTTGTGTCATAATCCAGCATTCCGCTGTTTATTTAGCTTTCAAAAACTTCCGGCTTGTTTAGCGATTCAGAGCTTTTTCAGTTTGGCTCCCAACATTTACCATGCAGTTACTTAATTGTTCATATCCTTTTTTTGTGGCTAGTCAGAATCATTGACCCAGGCACTCATTGCAAAATGAACAAACAAAATTATCAACTAGATAGCAGTGCTTATGTGTAGGTACCTTTGCCTTTAGTTTTCCAGATTGCATCCATTTCCAAAGTTACTTAGGTTAACACCTTTCCCCCTACCCTCTTCAGTGAGTTGTTTCATAAATTTTTAACACCATTAATTTTTTTAGAGAGTGTACATTCTGTCCTGATCTCTTAAATTATATGTATTAAAAAAAAAAAAAGCCCGTTGTTGACAAGTTGATTCCGACCCAAAGCCACCCTATAGGACAGAGTAGATTTGCCCCATTGGGTTCCCAAGGAGCACCTGGTGGATTCAAACTGGCAACATTCTGGTTAGCAGCTGTAGCACTTAACTACTATACCACCAGGGTTATATATATATACATACACACACATATGTTTGTTCCATACATGACGTTACACCCTGCCAGAAAGTTCTACGTACCATGATAGGTACAGAGTGTCATGTATTCACCACAGCAATAGAATAGAGACAACGTTTACCACTCTTAAACTCACATGTGCTTTACCTTATTGTACACCCCTCTCCAAATTCCTGGTAGTCACTCATCCGTTCATCGTATCTGTAGTTTCCCCTTGTCCATAATGTCATATTGAGGACATCACATGGTATGTTGCCTTCTCAAACTAGCTACTTTCGTTGAAGACTAATCCATGTCTTTTCATGACTTGGTGGCTCATTTGTTTTCATCACTGAATAATATTCTATTGTGTGGATGTGCCACAGATTGTTGATCCATTCTCATACTGAGGGGCATTTTGTTTGTTTCCTTTTTTGGCAAGTGAACAAGGAGAGAGAGAGACATACCTTCTATTTGCTCTATGTCATATCAAGGGGAATATGAGAGACAGAGTTGACGGATGCGGTAGATCCTTGTTGGTAAATGACTCAGGACCCCTGGAGGGGTTAGGATCACATGAACGAAATAAGGTCTCTTGACATGGAAACTGTATGTGCTATCTATTATAATTAATTTCCAGTGAAAGAGTTAATCTTGTTAAAGAGACTTACTTTTAGAGTTTAGGGCCCTGTTTAATTGCATAGTTGCCCGGTACAAATTATTTAAACAAACACAAATTCTTTCTAAATCTACCATTTCCTGATATGGGGTCATTTATCACTTTACTAAAATCTTTCCTCTATAGGAAAATAGCAGTTTAATCGATGATTATAACATCAGAATAAATTAAGCTCTTCAATCAGGCTTTGAAACAACGTCTTAAAACATAAGCTCTGGCAACCTGTACATTCACACCTACCCTGGCAAGGTGCAGGCAATGCCCCTTGGTAAAGTGCATGCTGGCATGGCCCAGGCCTTCACTGTGGTGTGGTCAGTTCTGAGGGGAGAGGCTGGTAACCTGGTGAAGGGCATTGGCAATACTGCCGGCATGATTTGTCAAGGCTAAGTGTTTGACTCCTGAGCCAGAACAAACAGGTAGACTGGAACCAAGCCTGGTCTTTGATCAAAGTCACTGCATTGTATGGGGAAGACTTGGTGTGGCAGCTATTCCATGGAAGGGCCAGAGGTGGCCTCTGCTGTGATGCACCAGGAAAAGCTGCCCGAGAATTGCTGTCTCCTGGACATAAACTAGTAGCTTCAAGATGACCAGCAGTTGTGACCTGAGTTCCACTGCTTCCTAGATGATGGCCAGGAGAAGTAGTGGAAGCTGATACGAGAGTACTGGTCACGGGGGAAGATGGAAAAACAGTAGATACTGCCATTTTATTTTATTTATTATTTACTGAGTATTATTTTCTCCTTAGAGATAATCACGCTCTACCATTACTAGGCCTTTATGTGGAGATTTGTGTGACTCAAGATATGGCTGCACTTGGAGTTTACTGTTGCCATGGCTACGGGAGTTTAAGTTATCTTTTATTATGGCCACCAGAAACCTCAAGTTCCTTTAGTGAAACTTATGTTTGTTTGTTTTTCTTTCCTCTTTTGACTTTAAGTCTTTATTTTATGTTCCCCAGAGAGAACCTGCCCTTTTAGTACTCCCTGGTACATGTCAATGTTATTCTGTTTGGTAATTGCTGACGTTGTGGTGGTCTTTGCAATAAGGGGGGATTTCTCTGGTCTTCTGACTGAGCCTCATTCCTACATGGGCCTTTTTAACCTTTGTCAGGTGTGTGGCCTTCCAAGTGTCCCTCTCCCTCCTGCATATGCCATCCTGGACCTTGCATGAGTTCCTGAGCCTTCTGCACTGTGGAGTGACTTCTCTCTTATACATTTCCTCCCCAGGTGCAATTGTTTTCCACCTGTGACCTCTGGTTTCCCTTTTAGTGCACTTTTCCTGCAAATTAAAGCTTTTATACCTTATGGAAGAGAGGGGAGATGATGATGATTCTGGACAGAGTTTGGTGGTATCCTCAGTTCCCCTGCCAGGCTCTATGAGAATTCACCAGTGCCCGTAGAATTCCATTTTTGATGATTTCCTCAACAGATCGATCCTCTTGTTCTGAAATAGAGAAAAGGGAGGTGGTCTGGTTGTATTCTGAAAGTGCCATCGGCTCCTCTCCGGCACCATAAGGGTTTAGTTCTTTATAGGATTTTCCTAATTCCCGGAGGATGTGACACTGGGGAACTTCACACTCCAATGCCTTGAACACACTCCAATGCCTTGAACACACTCAACGTTAAGAGATTTATTACATATCATGGTTTAATCTCGGGAGTATCTTATATGGCATCTGGCACTGTCTGCCCTGGGTAAGCTCAAGTTAGGGTTGGGTTTCTTCCTGCAGACATCTATCTCCCTTCAGAGCTTAGATTTATTGTTTGTTCTGTGGCTTCAATTTTCTGATGTTAAAGAAACTGTGTTCATTTACAGTTTCTCCAGCTTTGATGCCATTGTTGTAAGAAGAAGAGCAATGTATTTCTCAGCTCTCTTCAGCTCCATGCTGAGCAGCAGCTTTCTATGTCATAGCTAGAAACTTGAGACAATCAACATACCCCTGTCCATGAAGACACAGATATTAATTGAGGTATATGCACACTTTGGAATATTATCCAGCATTAAAATTAGTGAATTCTTGATACACATTGCAAATGGATGTACCTCTAAACTGTTATGCTGAATGAAATAAGCTAAAGGAATGAACGTGCATACTGCATGATTCCACTTATGTAAATTCTGGAAGATGCAACCTAACCTAAACTCACATAAAGATCAGTATGTGCCTGGGGACAGAGTGAGCAGAGGGAAGGGCAGGAGGGAGGAATGACAGAGGAACAAAAGGAAATCATTGAAGTGTATGGAGTTGTTCACTCTCTTGGTTGTGGTGATGCTTGCACTGAGATGCACGTATGTTAGTACTTAACTGATTGTACACTTTAAATAAGTGAAATATATTATATGTCAATTATATCAGCATAAGCTTGTTAAAATCACCAAGTTTTTATATTGGTAGAGAAGGAGTGATAGAAAGATACACAACAGCATCTTAACGTTTCAGGACCCCTGAAAGTTCACATGCATTGAACTTGGTATTGTACATATTACTTGGATAAATACTGTTGTGTTTAGGTGTTAGGTGCCGTTCTGTGGGTGCAATTTCATAGCAGCCCTAGGTGCAACAGAACAAAATGCTGCCTGGTCCTGCACCATCATCACAATCGTTGCTATATTTGAGCCCTCAGTTTGTTTCTGGTTGGGTGAATTAGGGAAAGCCCTTATAAATGAGAAGATATTTTGGCCTTAGGTAGGAAAAAAGACACTCTTCCATGGGAATAGGAGAGAAGAAAAAGAAATGGATACCAACAGAGAAAGGGGAAGAGTATTAGCAAAGATGTAAAAGCTGGTGAATGATGGGAAAAGGGAGAGCAGGAATTGGATCAACAGTGAGGGGGAGGACAACTTGGAAGTCTGCACTCAGAAACAGAGAGAGCACACCTTGTGTTTTTCTCCCAGGCCTTTTCCCCAGAGGAGGATGTTCATCAGGCAAATACATGTGACAGAATGTCTGCAGGTGGGATCCCAAAAAAGGATAGGGGATTGCAGCACTGGCCCTTTGTGTGATGTGTTACCTAGGGTTAGCAGCAACTTTGTTTCCCACAGTCCAGCAAACCAGCCTGCTTCCCTGACCTGTTGTCCTAACTTTGAGGTGGGAATGAAAATATGGAAGCTCAGGAATGAGGAAGTTTAGGAGGAGGAAGACGTCTGGGTCCTCTGATGTCTAAATACTCAGGAAGTTACCTTTTGAAAGAGCCTGTGAGGCAGAAGCTGGCCCCTGGCTCCTTCCTCTTATAAGTCCAGTACCCTTAACACATGCAAATTTCCCCTCAGCTCTGTCTATATCACGTCTACCATGCTGTGTGGTGTGGGCATCTTCACTCTCTCAGGAAAGGCACTATCCTTCCTAGTAGAAGATGAAGCTATTATGTTTCCTCCTTTTTCTGGCGACAGCTTCCCAGTGTGAGCCTCTCAGGGACTTAAACGTTGGGTGATAGGGGTGAGTGTGCTCTGTTTCTGACTCACAAGAATTTCATCTCTTTCCCGTAGGTGTCCTGTCCCAGGTGCAGCTGAAGGAGTCAGGCCCAGGACTGGTGAAGCCGTCACAAACCTTGTCTCTCACCTGCACTGTCACTGGTGGCTCCATCTCTAGTAGTTATGCTTGGAGCTGGATCCGCCAGCCCCCAGGGAAGGGCCTGGAATTGCTGGGAGCTGTTTACTACAGTGGATCATCATGGAAAACAAGCTATGGCTCCTCCGTCAAGGGCCGAATCTCCATCACTGCTGACTCATCCAAGAACCAGTTCTCCCTGCAGCTGAGCTCTGCGACTTCCGAGGACACAGCTGTGTATTACTGTGCAAGAGGCACAGTGAAGAGAAGTCGGTGTGCCCCAAGACACAAACCTCCCCTGAAGGGAGAGGACTGGCCTATGGGAGGTGCTCAGAATGCATGGAGCACAGAGAGCATGTCAGGAGCAGGTGCAGAGGAAGACTGAAGTTTCCTTTTAACCCTGGTGTTTCCTGCCCCTGCCCAGCAAAAGTCTTATCCTCGAAAAACCGTTACTGTCTCTTCCTTGCAACCAGGAACAGATTAGCCAATAAGCAGGATCATCACATGCTTCTTAGTGTGTACTTTATAAGCACATGCTTAGTTGTGCTAACCTTGTAAGCCCATGCTTACCTTGCTTACTGAGTAATCCCTTCAGGGCGCTAAATGAGATTGGAAACAGCTCCAGTGTGTAAGAATGTGCCCGCGAGAAATGAAGCTCACACAGGCTCAGGAGGGTGCTTTGCCCAAGGTTGTTTAAGGTCTGAAATTTTTTTAACTGTATCACACTTGTGCTTTCAGGAATGTGCTTACAAGCTACACGTAATTAAGCATGTGTTTACTGTGCTTACTGGGTAATCCACCCCTGCTTGTAACTCCCTGGCGTCTCTCACTTAACAAGTGCTAATTTGGAGAAGGAATTCCATTAAGTATTTAAGCCTTCATCTTTCACATTTCTACCACCAACATTTTTTTCAGTAAAATTTGAATAATTAGAAAACCATGCGGCCTCAGATCAACCTCCAAATCCATGCAAATATTTCTGTGCCTTCTATACTGTCTCAGTCATACTAAGCACTTCCGTCCACAGTGGACTCAGTGTATATGGTGGCGTTATGTTTCATTCTTGCCCTTTTTTCTGCCTTAGAGGGAGTTGAAAAAACCACTTTAATGCTTCATGTCTGCCACTTCTGAGTTTTAGTGTTCTATGTCTCAGATAGTCTCTCCGCCATCCATTGTTTTGTCATGGCAAGAGGAGGAAGATTCATCCATGACTTTTTAATTGCCCTCATTCTCCATTAAAGGAAATAAGAAACCCCTTTATTTTATCTCCTCTGTATCTGCTGTCTCATTTTGCTTCTTTTCATCCCCAATGCCACCAAGTTCAGGCATTGAGCATCAGTCCACAGACTGCTGTCCTACCCTGCACACTCCCCACCCTCCAGTTATTTTCTAGGGCCCTGGCTTGTGACTCCCCCCCCACCCACTCCCTTCTCCTAAGTACTTCAGAGGAGATAGCTGCTTCTCTTGGTGTCCCCTGAATGCACACTGTGGGGGTCACTAGTGATCTGATAATAAAGCCCAAACCCCCATGCTCTTGCAGAATCTCAGAACTCTCTGGAACATGTCACGGGGTGAATGAATCCTCAAAATTCTAGACTAATTCCTTTTCTCTCTCTCTTTCTCTGTACACATACAAATATGTGTGTGTGTGTATATATCTCCAAGTGGCACAAATGGTTAAGCACTCAACTGCTAAACTTAAGGTTGGTGGTTTGAACCCCCCCAGCTGCTCCTCAGGAGAAAGACCTGGTGATCTACTTCCCTAAAGATCACAACCAAGGAAACCCTCTGGGGGCAGTTCTACTCTGTCACATGGGTTTGCTGAGTGTCAAAATTGACTCAATGGCACCTAACAGCAATAATAACATACACTGAATAGGTTTAATGACATTAAACAACCATGCTATTTGAATAATTGGCATAATTGACAATTTAGAGATAAATGCATTTTTACCTTTAAATTATGTAATTGAAAAAGAATAACATTTATATTCACTTGTAGCAAAATGTGCTTTTAAATCTGTTAACTGGAGTTCCAACAGATAGACAGGCAGATAGAAGAACATACTTGTAGTTCACTACATCAAACAATAAACACAAATTCCAATGCTTTAGTTAGAGTAACATTGAGGCCATGTGTGTGATGTCTGAAAGGATACATTTTCATTGTGGCCTGTACACTTGTGTGTGTCAGTTCTGAGGAGGTGTGTGCATGTGCATGTGTGTTTCCGTGTGATTGCAACTGTTATATTCTAACCCTATCTGAGTACATAAAATCTAGATTTTTGACTTTTTTTTTTAAAGTTAATGAAACCAAACCATAAGAAAAATCATAAAGATATTTTGAATGGCAATGTTATGATCTCTAACACAAATAGACTGTTTTATTAACAATGAACAAAATACTTAATTTTGTTTTTGAAAGACTCCTGGTGAGGTGGGGAAGTCACTATTAAATTATCAGAATATCAGTACCAAATTGCTAAACACATAATGCACTTATCCTCACTGCTGGTCAAGAAAAACCTAAGTATTAAATTAGATCCATCATGTAAGAGAAAATAACAAGTTTATGATTATTACTTTAAATACCAGCTATATTATAGAGAAATCAGAACGAGAAAAAAAGAACATTGAATTCCCACTTGATTTTATCCCTAATTCCTGAAGCAGTTCTTTAATCACATTTTGAAGAGTGAATGAGCCTGAAGTCAGCCCCTCTGCACTTATTAGGACAGGGGTCCCCACATACGTAAATTTTTTCAAGTTCTAGGGTAAAATTCCTCTCATGGACTGTTGAGTTTAATAGCCCCCTCATCAGATACAGCTAGAAAGTCTCTGGGAAAGAGAGCTCTGTGGTTTAGAAGATGACACTCTTGGGTCTTCTTTGGTGCCTGGTGACAGCTAACCAAGGAGATTGTCTCAGATATCAGACCTGGGTATATGATGATGGTTGTGACTGCACATGACTGACAGGGACCCAGGTGTCCTATTGCAGGTGCAACTGGAAGCATTGGACCCAGGACTGGTGAAGGCCTCACAGAGTTTCTGTCTCACCTTCAGTGTCTCCGGATTCTTCATCACAGCAGGTAGTCACTTCTGGCACTGGGTTTGCCAGCACCTGGGGAAGGGGCTACAGTGGATATGGGACTCAGTTATTCTGGGTTCACAAAATACAGCCGATTGTTCCAGAACCACAGATCCATTTCCAGAGACACATCCAAGAAGCAGGTCTTCCTGCAGCTGAGCTCTGTGATCACCTAGGAAATAGCCGTGTATTACTCTGTGAAATACACACTGAGGGGAAGTTAGTGTGAGCCCCTGCAGGGAGCATATTGGGCACAGGAATGAATTACCCAATAAGCAAGGTATGTGTGTGCTTAAGGCATCAACAAAACAGAGGCAGCAGCTGTCAAAAACAAAGACGCATAGATGCCAGGCAAACAGAACACAAGAAAAAGAGAGTGTCAGGATTGAAGGTAACTGGCAAAGCACTAAATAAAACTGATATCAGCTCCAGTGTGTGAGAATGTCTCTGCTATGGACATAAGGGTGCCCACCTGCAAGGCTGTTTAAGCTATGATGTCCCTACCACTTCAACTTCTGGTTGACCGTTGTCTCTTATGGTTCTCTCCCATGTAATTGAAATTCCTTACCTCAGTGGGTCTCTGGGGAGTATACTATTTCTTTGTAGAAAACAAGAGATGAGGATGGCTGTTGAGTCTAACTCTTGCTACATTCACCCAGTATGCAACTGGATTCAACTTGAATGGTTATTGGGCATGGATGGATTATATTAATAGATACCAGATCTCTGACCCATTTTAAGAGAACCGTGTTGTACATCCATGTCTGTGGAACTCCACCAGGAGGGCTAGCAATGCTCTTTGGCACCGTACAAACACAGGGGTGTGCTCTTTCACAGGTTCTGGTAAACAACCAATAGAAACTCCAGTGCCAGTTGAATAAGTCGACAATTGCAAGGAATTTAACCTTTACTTTTTAACTGTAGAGTATTTACATGAAAATTTTGAAAACACAACAGAACAAATACTGCCGAATACTAGTTATTAAGCAGTTCACTGTCACAAAAGCATTGGAAAGAAACAAGTAAATGATGGAAGTGCTCCATAAGTGTCATTGAGTGCCAGAGATCAATTTTGCATAATCACATACTGCCTCATCTTTGACACAATTGAATCTTGCCTGAAAAGATGAGCGAGAGTTTATGCAGTTCTTCCAGACAGATTTTCCTTCTTAAACAATGTGGATCTACCTGATGAAGAATCGAAGAAATTAGTGCAGGCTTATCCTGTTGACTTAAATATAAACTTTTACAGAGAAGTGCAACAATTTCATTTTTACATGAAAACTAAATTTATAGATTCAGGAGAGAGAACTTTCACTCATGTAGGCTTGTGTTTTTCCATAACAAGAGATAAAGTGCAATGTGTATTTCCTGCTGTTAAAATTGCTCAGTGCATATTCCTAACTGTAATGATCACAAGCTGCACAACGAATACTCACTATTGTCCCTAAAGAGACCCAAAACTCTCAATGCACAGTAATGATGCAAGAAAGACTGGATTCATTATCGTTATTATGCATGGAATTAGATAGGGCTCAGCAGCTTAATTGTGATGAAATCACTGAAGAATTTGTAAGAGCAAAGAATAGAAATATTTTTATTTATAACATGTTGGAAATGAAAGATCTATTTAAAATAAAATATAATAATGTCTTGTAATATTTGTTTTCTGATCATTAATTTTTTCTTTTTTGACATCTTTTCATTCATTCTTTTCTAATTACAGATTTATTATGAAACAAGCATCAGAACTGAAGTATGAGCCATTTAAAGCAAAACCGGAGAAAGTCAATTTTTTGTTGTGGGAGATCAACAGGATTTTACATTGTTGAAACAGCTAAGTTCACTGACACATTTTCTTTGTTGTAAATCATGTAGAAGATTTCTTTTGTAGAAAATATGGTACATAGTAAAAATCTTATTACCTGACATCCACTAAAAATTTTACAATCCAATTCATCTCATTCTGTTAAAATGGCATAGGCCACTTTTCTGTTCAATCGCTAATATTATAGTTACATTTACAAAGATGTTATATCAGGGATAGCTGACACACACACACGTGTATATATACAGACACGTATATGTTTATAATTCACATATCCTATTCGAATGCGTTGGTAAGCAGAAGAGGGGCAACCACAGATTTTATCAGTGTTTAGGGCCCTCACGTGCCTTAATCATTCCTGGCTGGACAGCAGGGGGCCCTCAGAAATCACAGAGCCCGAAGACCCCACTCAGAGCAGGTTGAGGTGGAGACAGTTTTCTGTTGGGTTCTGTAATTTTTCTCTCTGCCACAATTTAGAAAAAGAAATTGATTAGTACTCAATGAAAAGATGGCAATCCAACAAAATTGGGGAAAGTTTCAACAGACATAACAAGAAAGGATACTCAAGGATGGCAAATAAACACTTGGAAAGAGGCTCACAATCTTAAACATAGAATTACTGTGTGAGCTAGCAAGTCCTCTCCCAGGTATACAACCAATGTACACGACAACAAAATCACTAGCAGCAAAAGACAAATTATATCAATGAAACCTCATAAAAAGTAAAAAAAAAATTGTTCCTCAAAAGACATTATCAACAAAGTGGGGGGGGGGACCTACAGAAAATTTTCGAAAGCAATGTATATAAAATAAGGGTATAATATCCTAAAGGTATTCCAGCTCAACAAGGAAAAGTCAAACAACTCGACTAAAAATTAGGCAAAGGACTCCAAGAGTAATTTTACCAAAAAGAATATACAAGTGGCCAAAAAACACATGAAAAGATATTCTGTGTCACTACCCATTAAACAAAGCCCAAATGCACTGCCACAGGGTTGACTGCGAGTCAGAGGGGCCCTATAGAGCGGAATGGCCCTGTCAGGATTCCAAGGCTGTATATCATTATATAAGCAGGCTGCCATCTTTCTCCTGTGGAGCAGCGAAAAGGCTCAAACCCCTGACATTTTCTTTAGAAGCCATGAGTTTAAGCACTGCACCACCAGGGCTCCTCCATTACCCATTAAAACCAATTGCCATTAAGTCATTTCTGACTTATAGCCACTGTACAGGACAGAGTAGAACTTTCCCATAGTGTTTCCAAGGAGCAGCTGATGGATTCAAACAAGGGACCTTTTGATTAGGAACCATAGCTGTTAACCACTGAGCCACCAGGGCTCACCGTTAACCATTAACCATTAAGAAAAAAAAAAATTTTTTTTTTTCATTAGGGAGGTACAAATTGAAATCACATGGAGAATGGGCTTCCCCCAAAGATGGCAATATAAGCAGCTTAGCACTTCCATCCTCCAACAACAGGAAAAAGGAAGCAAAACAGAACAAATACCACAGTGGACTGGATGGATTATGAGCTCTAGAAGCCATCTCAAGAGAGAAAGCACATGGTCAAAAGTGGAAGGAATGTTAAGCCAGCAGACACCTTAGGGAAGTTTTCTCTCTGTCTCAAGGGTCTCTCTCTAGTCCAACCCCCGTGACAGTAAGAGCGAAGTTCCTGGGCATATCATATCACTCATGAATTGTAACCTGTGATCTGCTCCTTCATGGCCCAAAAGAGTGGTAAATTAACTCACTTTTTGCTAACGGCCAACTGGGGTGTCAGATTTTTTATATCTGTACTGGGGTAGCAAGATAAAACTGCAGAAAAATCACTCACCCCACTTCAGGGCAGGGCTGAGGAAAGGGAAACAGACAAACAAACAAAAACCTGCTTCTGCCTCCAGCCTCCATGAAACAAAGGAGACCAATGTAATTTCAAGTCTGCAAAACAATGGGTATCAAGGACTCTGAGAAGAGTCTCACCCTGAGACATGAAACACTTAAAACACACATGTGAATGAGAAGCTAGCTGAGATTTGCCTGTAGCCCATGAAAGTTCTGTTTGGTCTGTTAAGGAGCCTGGGATGCAAAGCTGACACTTAAAACAACCAGGAAAGTGCCGGAAAGGCAAACGTAGCTGCTCATCTTTCCTAAGGGAGCTAGGACACCAATTGACTAACACCCCACACAGTCCTCAGCCCCATCACAGATGTGGAAATAGCCTCCTGCTTTCCCAGAACAGCCAGCCGGAGCCAGGGCAAGGAGTGAGGGCATTTTTCTCCAAGGCTGTGGATTACATAGATTAAAAAAAAGAAAAGAAAAGAAAACAAGATGTGGTTCTGTGGTGCCCTGAAGTGCCAAGCCAATTTGTGAGGTAACTGGTGAGAGAAGAGCTCTTGAAGCTCTGAGTTAGTGCTGGCTGAATCAAAGGATCAAAGCACTCTCTGGTGGAATTTATGGTGAAAGAGAGGGAAAAATAGAGAGAGAAACATGCACACACACACAATCCCTTGGGAAACAGAAGATTTTGAGTTCCACAGATACCACAATAGAGTATTCAAATACCTCAGTTCAACAACAAAATAAATAACTGATGCAAGGATTCAGGAATGATGGCCCACCTGAAAGAACAATGTAAAAACATAAATCAGCCCTGTGGAAGCACTAATGGGGGAAATAGAGGACTGTCAAAGAGCAACATTAAAAATACCCTTAGATTTTTTAAATAGCCTGTATCCCATCATGGGATTCCTGACCATCTTAATACATTACATATATTTAATTTGTTTATTAAGGTGCACTCTTAATGCTGTAAAGTTCTATGGGTTTTGATGAACACAAAATATTATTTATCAGCCACAATAAGATCCTAACGAAGACTTTTGTTGCTCTAAAAAATTGCCTATGCTTTACCTCTTCAACATTTCCTTCCAAAATTTCTGGCAACCATTGGAAAGCTCATCCTACCTACACTCCTTCCTTTCACAGAAAGTTGTACAGGTTAAACCGTAATTATGTAGCCGTTTCCATCTGGCACCTGGCATTTAAGTTCATCTGTGTCTTTTCATGGCTTCATGCTGTTGTTACTTGCTACCAAATCAGCTCTGACTCAGAACAACGTTATGTGTAACAGAAAGAAATGTTGCCTGGCCCTGAGCCACCCTCAGAAACATTGGGAAGTTTGAGCTCCTCGTTTTGGCTATATCATGTCAATCCACCTCATTGAGGGTTTCCAGTGTTTTTGCTGACCCTCTACTAATCAGGATGTTCTTTTCTAGAGATGGGTCTTTGGTGATGATGTAGCTGAAGGAATTAAGCATAAGTCTCACAATTCTGCCTTCTATGGATCGTTCTGGTTGTATTTCTTTTTTAGACTGATTTGTTTGTTCTTCTGCCAGTCCATAGTATATTCAGTATTCTTCTCCAAGGCCACAGTTTGAATACATCAATTCTTCTTCTGTCTTCTTTTGTTTATTGTCCACCTTTCATATGAATATGAGATGACTGAAGAAATCAAGTCTTGGGTCAAGTGCACCTTAGCCATCAAAGTGGTACCTTTATAAAACATTAGAGATCTTTTTCAGCAGATTTTTTCAATGCAATGTGTCATTTTGTTTCTTGACTAATGCCGCAATGGATGTTAATTGTTGATGCAAGTTAGAATGGAATAGCTGACAGCTTCAATTTCTTTGTTGTTTACCAGGATGTTGGTTATGGAGCCAGTTATGGGAATTTTCATTTTCTTCACATTCAGGTAGAATTCATACTGAAGGCTGTAGTGCTTCACCTTCAATAAGTTCTTCAAGTTGCCTTTTCTTTTCAGCAGGCAAGGTTGTGTCATTTCAATACCACAGGTTGTTAATGAGCCTTCCTCCAATTCTGATGCCTTGTTCTTATTCATATTTTTCAGCTTCTCAGCTTGCTTATTCAGTACATCGGTGTTGTTAGTTGCTGTCGAGTTGATTCCTACTCATGGTGACTCCATGTGTGCAGAGTAGAACTACTGTATTGGGTTTTAAAGGCTATGAGCTTTCGGAAGCAGACTGCCAGGCCTGTCTTCCCAGATGCCTCTGGGTGAATTTGAACTGCCAACCTTTCAGTTAGTAGTCAAGTGCTTAATCAGCATACAGATTTGAACAAATAAGGTGATCTTATACAACCCTACTGCACGCTTTTTCCACTTTTGAAATATGCACCATCCGCTTTTTCTGTTTGAATGACTGTCTCTTCATAATTGTGCAGCTTCCACATGAGCCCAATTAAGTGTTCTTTAATTCCTTTCTTCGCAATGTTATTTATAATCCATTATGACTCACAGAGTCCAATGCCTTCACGTAGTCAATAAAACCCTGATAAACGTATTGTTATTCTCTGCTTTTAGCCAACATCCTTCTGACATCAGCCATGATGTCCCTCCTTAACTGTCCTTTTCTGAATCTGGCTTGTACTTCTGGCAGCTCCTGGTAGATATATGGCTGCAGCTGTTGCAGAATTTCATGGATTGATAGCACATTTCTTTTTACCACTGAGTGATATAGTATTGTGTGGATATAACAGAAATACGTTTATCCATTCGTGTATTAAAGGTCATCTTGCTGCCTCAGACTTATATTTGTTTCTTTCTTTCTGTTCCTTTCATTTCCCTGAGGAGACAGCGCACACTGCTTGGGCACCAAGGGCTAGAGGGTGGCACCCGTCATTAAATTAGGCCTGCCCGAACATGCCTGCAATTCACACACACACGCACACACACATATATACACAAAGTGTTCACTGAGCATCCAGTCACCCCTCTTCTGGCCCCTGGCCCCGAAGTCATTGAGGACATGTCTCAGACTCAGTGATCCCTCTGCACAGATCTCCGTGTGGCTCCTAAGTGCTGTACAGGCTGATCTCAGGCTTTAGAATTGGCCCTATTTCAATCTGAATGAAGCAAATCCAAGAACCAGGTCTTGGTCTTTTTCATAAATACAGGTGGTCTGCAGCCACCACTGAGTCCCTCACCCACTCAGTGAAGCCCACACCCCCTCAGTTTCTAGTCCCTCCAGAGGTCCAAGACCCACATCCTACAGGAGGCCCCATCAGACATCACCTCAGGCCGCCTCCTCAGACACAGGAACAGCTAGGCTTGAGCTCCGAAGGGGCGACTTGGAGCCAGCTGCCCCTTTCTGCACTCCAAGTGGCTTGGGTGAGGGCAGGAGTCCCCTTGATCATAACGTCAGTCCCTGGTCTGCCACTTAGGCCTGGCCTGAGAGTCAGGGGGCACACATCCCTCCAGTGCTCCCCTCACTTTTGAAGAGTCTTTGGCAGAATACGGACTTCTAGCTTGGTTTATTGGTTTTCCAACACTTTGTTTTAAACAATTATCTCCCTGCTTGCACGGTTTCTGATGAGAAATCCTCTATTCCTATCACTGGTCTCTTATAGGTAAACTTTCTTGTATTTGTTTGTTTTCTACATGTAGCTTTTTCTAGTTATTATAAAATTTGAATAAAATATACCTAGATGTGTTTTCCTTTGTTTTATTTTCCTTCTCGTGTTTTTGTGATTTATTCTATTTATTGTTTTGCCAACATCTGTGATCTGTGGTTTTCTGTGTTGTAAATTTGGCACTTTTTTCAGCTATTATTGATTCAAATAGTTCTTCTGTTTTCTATTCTACTCCTGATGTAAATACACATATATTGCGTTTTGTGCAATTTTGTCAGAGTTCTTAAAAATTTTTTTTTCCTGGGAGCCTTGGGCCTCATCCTCAATACCATGAAGGATTTGTTGTCCTTGCTCTTCCTGGTGGCAGCTTCCAGAGGTCAGCATCTCCGGGATTCAGGCATGAAGATCTGGGTGTGCTGCTTCTGAGCACATGGCTCACTGTGGCTGTCCTTGTCCTCAGGTGTCCTCTCCCAGGTGCAGCTACAGGAGTTGGGTCCAGCACCTTTGAAGGTCTTGCAGACCCTGTCCCTCACATGCATTGACTCTGGTTACTCTATCACCAGATGCTGGCCCTGGATCTGCCAACCCTCAGAGAAAGAGCTGGAGTGGGTGGGGTGCATCTTATGATGGGAATTTGCACTACAAACCATCTCTCAAGAGTGGAGTCAGCTTTTCCAGAGAAATGTACAAGAATCTGTCCTCCATGCTGCTGAGCCCCATGTCCGGGGAGGACATGGCCATGTATTACTGTTAGAGACACAGTGAGTGGAAGGCAAAGGGGGCCCAAATTTAATTCTCTCTGCAGGAAAGCAGGAGAGGATACACAGCAGAGGCTCCTTAGGACCCTCAGAGCAAAGTGGCCAAGCTAGGGACAGATGAAGCAGGGTGTGGTGGTTTCTTGACATAGTTTAGGGACTCATCTCTTTTCTCAACAACATCTAACCACTGGGAATCCTCCTTTCCTTTCATTTATTCATTGTTTGAATTGTGGTAAACATATACATCACACATTTGCCTATTCAGTGTTTTTTACATGTAGATGTCGGTGATACTAGTTGCATTAACCATGTTGTACAGCCACTACATCTCTTTTCAAAGCAGTGCCATGATGCATCCAAACTGCAAAGAGAGTACATTTTTTTAAAATGGTCTTTCTTAAGTATTTATATCTTACATTCTCTTCTTTGCATACATTTGTCTTGAAATATGAACATAATTTACATAAAATTAGCACTGTACACTTAATTATTTGAAGTTAGGTCACTGCCCTGGGAATGCCCAGGCTTACTGCTACTATTATTACTACCAGTGCTAGTATTTTGTCATAACAATGATGATGATGATAATAATACATAAAAAAAAAATCACATGTATATCCAGTCACTGAGAAGACAGATTGTCTACTTAGAATAAGCATTTCTGAATTGAAAATTGAACCCCACACCACATTTTCTGTATTATTTTCCTTTTTCTGCTGTAACACAAACACCATAGATTTGGCTTTGAAGAGTAGATATTTATTTGCTCACAGTTCTTGTTAAAAGCATAAAGCAGAGTCTCCACCATGTCAATTTCTTCCTTGTCTATTTCCACAAGTGTTTCTTGGCATTGCTCGACTTATAGACTATCTTTGTAGGGCTTCTTTCTTCCCCTGTGTGTGTCAATTCTGTTCTTATTATAACTCAGGACTGATTAGTTTTAGGGCCCACCCTACACTGTTACAATTTCATTAACATAATAGAAAATGAAAAACACATTATCACACATGGCCACATGCACAGATGCAATGGTCGAGAGAAGATACGGCTGTATGGGACCCTGTGGTCTGCAGTGGCTGGTCAGCTCTAACAGCTGTGCTGACCACAACTGTAGCTCATCCACATAAGCCAGGGCATCTGGAAAAATAGGTTCAGGTACCAGGTATGGACAAACAGCCTGAATGTTTAGGACCAGAGAAGATACTGCTGAGTGGGATTCACAGTGGGAAAAGGCAGTGTGAACCTAGACAAATATGTCCTCTGAACACAGAGGGGTGCTCTTGGCAGGGGACACTCAGGACCCACTGAGTCTAGGATGCATTCCAGGGCACCTACAAGTGAGGATTAAGGGAGCTTTCTGTCTCACAATTTCTTCTCATTCCCAAAATACTTATACCCATTGGGGCCCTCCTTTCTATTCAGATTCTATACTTAGGAGACCTCTCCAAGGATAGGGTTATTTTCCTCTCTGCGCTACAAAGAATGGGTTGTCATAGTGACAGTTGGCACCTAGTTAATATTACCATTTTCTCTGTTTTAAAGCATCTTTATGAGAGGACACATGTAAGCCTAACCTCAATCTGTTACATGGTGTAGGCTACAGGATTTGATAAAATTTCATTAGATTATCTCTGTGTGGGTAATTATGATAATACTAAATAGTTATAAATTTGCATTAAATATACAGTCTGAACAGGTCGTCATTCAACTGAATTAACCTGAATAAACTGCCTTACATTAAATGCACAAAAATGCAGAGATGTTAGACGCTCTATTCATGAAAATTATTCTTTGATCTTATGCAAAGTGTCCTGAGAGTGATGACATTAACTCAGCACATGGGTTTGTCTTTCCTCCCAGCACTTCCCCTCAGGGCACTTCCATCCATGGAATTTCTGAATGTCTCATGCAGCAGTACCTCACCTAACAAAACCTTCCTTCTGACAGGAAGATACATAGAAGCAAACATGTGAGTGGGCTGACCCAGCCTGTGACATCATGTACTCCCTTGTGCCCCAAGCCCAGAGTCACTGTCTGTAGGGTAGCTAAGTGACTTCTTAGTTCTGGATTCAGGGTAGTAGGTGGGATGTCTACTTTTGGTATGGAAAATTAATTGTCCTGAGAGTACTCTTTCAAGGAGAGTATCTACAGACTCAAGAAGTTTTTATAGACAGGAAGTTAAAGAGAAGTTTTAATAAGTATTGCAGGCCATTCAACAACTCCACTAACAATTATTTACCAGGCAGAAATGTCCACTGTGTAAAAAAATATGTAAATAAAAAAATGTTTTAGGTTGATGACATGAGCATAATCCTCTTCACAGTATCATTTGTATGTACTTGGTAGTAAAGCCAGTTCAGGTGAAGAAATATTCACCCAAGGATCAAAGTGGTCCCAGTTTACTACAAACTTTGGGGTGGACACTTGCTTTGTCTCTATTTAATGTTTTTGTTCCATTTCACTGCTGTTTCAAGACTTTTTAATACACAATAACTTAAACATTACAAATGTGACCATTTAGAAAGCCCTGGACTTCTAAATATTTGATAACTATCTTATCTATCTACCAATCATCCATCCATCCATCCATCCATCCATCCATCCATCCATCCATCCATCCATCCATCCATCCATCATCTATCCATCACCTATGTATCTATCTATCTATCTATCTATCTATCTATCTATCTATCTATCTATCTATCTATCTATCTATCTATCTATCTATCTATCTATCTATCATCTATCTATCTATCTATCATCTATCTATCTATCTACCTACCTACCTATCTATCATCTATCTATCTATCTATCATCTATCTATCTATCTATCTATCTATCTATCTATCTATCTATCTATCTATCTATCTATCTATCTATCATCTATCTATCTATCTATCTATCATCATCATCATCATCTATCATCTCTCTTTGTCTATCTAATCTATCTATTCATTACAATGTACCTATTCCTAAAGGTGTCTTTCATCCTTGGCTGCATCTGGCTTCCTGATCTCAATATGTCCTTTTCTTATGGACTAAAACAATCTCAGGGAGAGAGGAAAAGAGATACCAGGGAGGGGACTCTGTTCTGTTAATGACACAACAAGCAGCCCCAGAGAAAGGAGCCTCTTCTGCCCCTTTTAAACTTTACAAACAGAGGCGTCTCCTACATGCAAATTCTCACTTAGACAATTGGATGAAACCCCAGCACACATTTACTAAAAAGCAGGCTCTTCTCAGCCTGGAGAATATTCTCTGGGAGTCATGGACCTTATCCACAAGAACATGAAATATGTGTGGGTTTTCCTTTTTCTGGTGATATCTCCCAGAGGTAAGTGTCCTAGAGATTCAGAAACAAAGCTCTGGGTATTATGTACCTGAGCACATGACTCACAGTGGTTCTGTTTGTTCCCAGATGTCCTGTCCCAGGTGTAGCTGCAGGAGTCGGGCCCAGGACTGGTAAAACCCTCACAGACCCTATCCATCATCTGCTCTGTCTCTGGATTCTCTTTAAGCAGCTATGATATGAGCTGGGTCTGCCAGCCTCCAGGAAAATGGCTGGAGTGGGTGGGTGCCATAAGGAGTTGTGGAGGCACAGCCTATAAGCCAGCTCTGGCATCCTGGATCAGCATCACCAGGGACACCTCCAAGAGCCAAGTTTACTTCCAGCTGAGCTCTGTGACTCCTGGGGACACAGCCCTGTATCATTGTGCAAGAGACACAGTGACCAGAAGTCAGTGGAATCCCATACACAAACCCCGCTCCAGGGAGGCCAAGAGAGAGCTGGGCTTCACGTGGTGCTTAGCATCACATAGCACAGGGAACTAAAACCAGGCAGGTGCAAAGGGAAGGAGAAGGAGTGGGTTTCTTGTTACAATCTATGGTTTCCGCTTCCCGTACAGGAATTCCTCTCCAGACTCCATGCAGATACATACTTTATTCATGTTGTGATTTTTCTTGCTTTCATAATTTTTTCTTTTTTTCCTACTCAGGAGATAGATTTTGTTTTTTTCTTATATAGGTTCTTTATACAGGACTAAAACTACATGTTTTTCAATGTGTGGCTGAAATCCCGAGACTTGGTGAATGTGCTGAGAACGCTCAGGGAACTGCAATCATGTGTAAATGATTCTCATTATTTACTGTTCACATGAAAGTGGTAACCAGCCCTCTCATGGTTTACAGGAGCATGGCACAGCTAGGCTGAACATTGTGAAGTATGTGCTGTTCAGGCTTCTAGTGCCAGAGAGCACCAATATTAGATATATATTATAACTCATGCATTATATTAGCCAAAACAGGCAGAATTTTGTATTTTTACATTTAATTTTCCTCTCATAAAATGTTAATTTAATATTCTCTCTCAAAGTAGTTAATGGCTCATTCTGTCTTACTTCAGATATATCTGTCTGTCTGTCTATCCATTTCTTTGTCCTGTAACTATCTAAATATCTATCTACCAATAGCTGTCAAGTAAATTATAAATTTAAACTCATAGAAACCCCATTTTTGTTAGAGTGTAACTGAATTCTGTACGGCTTTCAATCCCTGATTTTTCATTAGTAGATCACCACCATGCCTTTCTTCTGAGTTAACTCTGAGCGGACTAGAACCTACGACCTTTTGGTTAGCAGCAATTTGCATCATCCAGGAATTCAAGTAGTTGTTCAGTGGTAGAATTCTCTCACTCCATGCAGGAGACTTAGGTTCAATTTTGGGCCAATACACCTCATGAGCACCCATCACCCATCTGTCACTGGAAGCTTGCATGTTGCTATGATGTTGAACACGTTTAAAGTGGGGCTTTGAGACCAAGAAAGGCTAGGAATAAAGCCTTGGCAATCTATTTTTGAACATCAGTCAATGAAAAGCCTATGAATCTCCAATCCACCATGGAAATGCACAGGACCATGCAGTGTTTTGTTCCACTGTGCATGGGCTAATCATCTGTCAGGGACTGACTACAGGGCAACTGATAACAACCATATATACATTTCTACACACATACACACACACTCACACACACACACTATATGTTGTTATTGTGTGCTTTCAAGTGGATTCCAACTTATATCGACCCTGTAGGGCAAAGTGGAACTGTCCCATACGGTATTCTAGGCTGTAAATCCTTACAGTAACGGATTGCCAGATCTTTTCTTTTGAGGATCTGCTGGTGGATTTGAACTGTCATCCTTTCAGTTAACAGCTAAGTGCTTAATCATTGCAACACCAGGGCTCTCTCTCTCACTCTCTGTCTATGTAGAAAAATATATGTATGTAAGTACGCATGTATAACCATTATTACTTGACCCAAGTGGTCTCTTCATGCCTGTGTAGGTCATTTCTTTCTGCAATAATGCTGCACATGGAAAATGACTTCAGACCTCAGTCCCTCACCAGCGTGCATTTCCTGCCATCAGGGTCTGCAGGAGCTCTGGCTCTGCTGGTGGTGGCTGGGATGAGCTGGCTGAGATCCAGGCTGCAAGTCAATGCTGTGTTGGCTTCCCAGGATTATCATTCTGGATCCAGCCTCTTCCCAGGTCACTCTTCTTAGGTGGAGGTCAGAGGAGCAGGATGGACTAGTGGAATCTGGATGAGGACATGTTCATGGCCACTTCTGAGCCCATCCATCAGCCACAGCAAGTCACATGGACAAGCCCAATCCAGAGGGTGGGAGGGGATGAAGAGTGACTGCACGTGGGAGGCCACCGCCCTTTCTGCAGCTCCCTTAGTCCCCTCTCTAGTCTTCATCCTGGGGTGGAGTGTGACCACCAAATTTCTGATAACGTGATGGACCTTAACTATTAATGGAAAATCAAAGGGGAGCTCTAGGTCCCTGGAAATGATCAACAAAACCCTCAACACTTTCCAGTCTTGTTTAATCATCAGAGTGAGGAATCTCTTAGTGTGTCAGGGGGAACTTCAGTGACACGGCATCAACAATCCCCTTAAGTTACTAATAGCATTGGCAGCTATTTGAAAATTATAAATAAATGTTAGCCAAATGCTCTCAGTATGTAATACACATTTTTTGTATACTAACGGAATATAACCATATGTAATAATCATATTACAACGTTTGTAAGAGTTGTAATGTTAATTACAATATTTAAGTTGTTTTTGTTGGGTGTCTTTGAGTCGACTCTGACTCATAGCAACTCCATGCACAACAGAATGAAACACTGCCCGGTCCATATTTGGTTGGATCACCTTTCTTGGTAGTAGGCATGAATATGGATCTCTTCCAGTCAGTTGGCCAGGAAGCTGTCTTCCATATTTCTTGGCATAGATGAGTGAGTACCTCCAGAGCTGCATCTGTTTGTTGAAACATCTCAATTGATATTCCATCAATTCCTGGAGCCTTGTTTTTCTCCAGTGCCTTCAGAGCAGCTTGGACTTCTTCCTTCAGTACTGTTGGTTCCTGATCATATGCCACCTCTTGGAATGGTTGAATATGAGCTAATCCTTTTTGGTATAATGACTCTGGGTATTCCTTCCATCTTCTTTTGATGCTTCCTGCATCGTTTAATATTTTCCCCATAGAATCCTTCACTATTGCAACTCGAGGCTTGATTTTTTTTCTTCAGTTCTTTCAGCTTGAGAAATGCCGACTGTGTTCTTCCTTTTTGGTTTTCCATCTCCAGCTCTTTGCACATGTCATTGTAATACTTTACTTTGTGTTCCTGAGAGGCCCTTTGAAATCTTCTGTTCAGTTCTTTTACTTCATCAATTCTTAATTTTGCTTTAGCTGCTCAATGTTCGAGAGCAGGTTTCAGAATCTCCTCTGACATCCATCTTGGTCTTTTCTTTCTTTCCTGTCTTTTCAGTGACCTCTTGCTTTCTTCATGGATGATGTCCTTGATGTCATTCTACAACTCATCTGTCCTTCTGTCACTAACGTTCAATGCATCAAATCTATTCTTGAGATGGTCTCTAAATTCAGGTGGGATATACTCGAGGTCATATTTTGGCTCTCGTGGACTTTCTCTGATTTTCTTCAGTTTCAGCTTGAACTTGCATAGGAGCAATTAATGGTCTGTTCCACAGTCAGCCCCTGGCCTTGTTCTGACTGATGATATTGAGCTTTTCCATCATGTTGTTCCACAGATGTAGTCAGTTTAATTTCTGTGTGTTCCATCTGGCGAGGTCCATGTGTATAGTCACGGTTTATGTTGGTGAAAGAAGGTATTTGCAATGAAGAAGTCGTTGGTCTTGCAAAATTCTATCGTTTGATCTCCGGCATTGTTTCTATCACCAAGGCCATATTTTCCAACAACCTATCCTTCTTCTTTGTTTCCAACTTTAGCATTCCAATCGCCAGTAATTATCAATGCATCTTGATTGCACGTTCGATCAATTTCAGACTGTAGCAGCTGATAAAAATCTTCTATTTCTTCATCTTTGGCCCTAGTGGTTGATGTGTAAATATACAAATTAGCAACACTGATTATATCAACTATATTGTACAGTTATTACCCACTGCCGTCGAGTCGATTCTGACTCATAGCGACCCTATTTTTAAATCAACATCATTATGCATCCAAATTTCAAATATAGTACAGATTTATTTAAAAGGCTATTTAGTTTACTTTATCTTCTTTGCATAAATTAGTCTTGAAGTGTGAATAGAACTTGCATGAAATTGGCATTGGGCTATTAATTCTCTGAAATTAGGTAAATGTCCTAGGGATGCCGAGACATAGTACTATTATTACTATTTCCAGTATTAATATTAGTTATAATACTGATAATAATAATGCATAAAGTAAAAATAACATGCATATTCATTCACTATCGGGACAGATTGCCTATGGTAGGATAAGTGTTTCTGGATTAAAGATTGAGATGCACACTTTCTGTCTTATTTGTTTTGTGCTGCTGTACCACAACTACCACAGTGTGTGGCTTTAAATAACAAACATTAATTTTCTCAGAATTCTTGGAGCTAAAGTCCAAATCAGGGTCTCCACCATGTGGATTCCTTCCTTGTAAATATCCCTGAGTATTCCTTGGTTTCTTGGTGTACTTTGACTTATAGATGATCCTCACATGGTAACTGCCTTCTCTGTGTGTCTCTGTGTCTATTCTGGTCTTTTTATAACTCAGAGTTGATTCAGTTTAGGATCCACACTGCAGTTTTATGACCACGTTACCATAACCAAAGAAAAACCCTATTTTGAAAGGGTCCCATGCACAGGTTCAAGCTTCAGGAATTGAACACATTTTGGGGGCAACACACATTAATTTCACAAAGAGCTTGAGAACTTGGCAATCTCTCCTCACAGGGCTAGCTCAGGGACCTTGGTTCCCAGGCTTAATGTCTTCAGTGTATGGTGAAGAGGCACCAGGTTCCCAGCGGAAAGAAAGAAGAGAAGTGAAATGCTGTCGTGGCCTTAGGTGCAGTGTCCAGGTATCTTACTTTGTGTTCTCCAGCCTATGTGTTCACCATGGACCAGGGCCCTGTACTTTAAGGCAGTATAAATGAATTATTATTTTAATGCATAGCATGTTTATCATTGTAAACTCCCCCTACACACACACACACACACACACACACACACACAATCCTCTGCTGCATGAAGGCGCTTTTTCCATGTGATGTTACCATGGTCTTATGTGCAATAATGCACTTTATTATCCAGACCTGAACTCTCATTTCTAGACAGTAAGAACCACCCGAAATTAACTGTTCTTTAGCAAATAGTGGCCTGCCTTGTATTTGATGTGAATTTAAATATCATTTTTGTCTTGAAAGATTTATTAACTTATGAAATTCATAGTAGAAACAGTGTGAAGGTCATCTGGACAAAAAAAATTCCAATTTTAGTTCTGATTAGCTTGGAGCTGAGCTGGTCCATGCATGGGATTATGGGTGTGGACTGATTTAACCTCAGTTGTGACTGCTCCAATTATTATTGATGCAGAGAAGCGGTAGTGTTTTAACTGCTGTGAACATGACTTTAGCTTTACCATCCTATACAGAGGAAATAATATACTACAAACTTTGGTGAACCATTGAGAGAATTAAATAAGGTAATGATGAGAGGTGCTCACCAGTTTCATGCATAAACTTCAGTAAATGTCTGCTTCCATGATTGTCTCCACAACCACTCCTTCTACCCTTCTGTCCCAGGACACTTGTCTGTCTTGGGATACCTATTTGTGCATGGTATTCACATCAAATAACCCTCTACAGGGAGAGAGACATGCAAATAGGTCCCACCCTCTTCTGATAAAATTCCCCCCCATAACCTGTCCCTGCAGCCCTGGGAGAAGAGCTACAGGCCCAGATGCTGAGCTGTTCTCAGCATCCATGATCTCCGTGGTCACACCATGCAGTTTAAAATTATCTAGGGATTCCTTTACATCCTTCTCCAAGGTTATTGTTAAAAATATAAGGGATGGATGCATGTTTTGTTTGTAAATTATTAGAGAATGCAGGTCTCCTGAGTCCAATGTCGGTGTGTCTTTAGGTGTCCTGTGTGAGGTGTAGCTGTTGAAGTTGATGGTGGCAGGGGGGAACCTGAGAAAATTCAGAGGCTCCGTGAGAGTCTCCTGTGTAGGATCAGGTTTTATTTTCAGGGGTTACACAAGGAACTGGGTCCACCAGATTCCTGGGAAAGAGCAAGAGTGGCTGGGGTGTACTGTACAATGGAAGTAGTACATAGTATGAAAAATCCATGAAGAGCTGGTTCACCATCTCCACGGAAGGCACCAAGAACAGGCTGTAGTTGTAAACGGACAGTTTGAGAACCAAGGACACAGCCATACATTAATGAAAGAGTAACACACAGTGAGGGGAAGCGTGAGCCCAGAAACAAACCTCCCCTGCGGGGCATCCAGTAAGAGGATAGGATGCAGGGGCACTCAGAAACCACAAGCTCCAGGATCAGGTGCAGAGAGAGGCTGAGGATGGAGGTTCCTTAAGTCACCTGGAGATTTCTTTCAGAGTCTGAGTTTCCACTTCTCTCCTAGAAAACAGTTGTCTTGACCCAGTGATCTGTGGCACTGAGGATTCCAAGAAATTTCAACAGCGGTAGGGCATAGTGAGCAGCTTTGACGTCTCCTGGCTAAGTCAGATCTTCAACAAATTGCCCTCACAGCAATGATATTTACTCAACACATGGACTTGTCTTCCCTGCCTGCACTTCCCCTTAGAGCACCTCCTTCATGGAATGCCTGAGCAATTCATGCACCAGTACCCCGCTTCATGCCCCCTTCCCTCTGAAAGAAATATACTTATAATCATATTCTGTGGTAAGCATACGAGGGAACTGACCCAGCCCTTGGGGTCATCTACTCCCTTGTGCCACAACACCAGAGCAACTGGTTGTGGTGTTCAGCTTACCGAAGCGACATCTCAGTTCTGGATTTGGAGTAGTAGTTGGGAAGAAGAATCCAGCCCTAGTCCTCCAGAAATGCTGGCCACTGAGACCACAGTGTGGAAAAATATGAGCTCTAAGAACTTGGGAGACTTAAGAGTTTGATTTGGTCTCATTTCTGTCCTATTCACTTATGTCAATCTCTATATACAACTTTTTACATTTCCACAAACATTACAATTCTTTTCTCACGTACACATTTGTAATTTTTATTCACATTTCATGGAAGATGTTTTTCAACCTTTAGGGAGTGCATAAAAACATGCACACACAAGCACACTCACATACTGGACACACAAAAACCAACATGCCCCTAACTAATACACATTCTAGAAAATCTATACATACACATATGGTCGTTCATGCAAAGTCCATGCACAGAATTGTGCATGAAGGTTCCAGATGAGAACAAGGAATCCTGAGGGTCAAAGAGCTACTGGAGAGTCAAGTCATAGCAATGCTATGTGAGAGAGTAGAACTGCCATGTAGCCTTTTCTAGGCTGTTTTATGACAGCAGATTGCCAGGGCTTTCTCCTATAGAGCTACTTGATGAGTTAGAACAATCAACCTTTTGACTCTCATTTAGTAGCCAATTGCTTAACTGTTGCATCACCAGAGCTCCTTAGTTAAAGGTACTATAAATAAATTATTATATTGCATAGCATGTTATCATTGTAACATGTACACACACACACACACACACACACACACATTCACTACTCTATTGGATTGAGGCACCTTGTGCATGTGATGTTAGCATGGTTTTTTGTGCAATAATGCACTTTAGTATCCAAACCTGGACTCTCATTTACTGGACAGCAAGAATCACCTCAGTTGACCTCATTCCTTAGCAAACAGTGCCCTGCCTTATACTCAATGTGTCATGGAAGACTCATGAACTTTTGACATTCTCCATAACAATAGCATGAATATCTCCTGTATTAAAACCCTTCTCCTTTTATGATTCAAGTATAAATGTGGGTAGCTGTGAGTCAGAATCAACTAGAAGGCACATAACAACAACAGTACAATCAAGGTAGAAAAGACCCGTGGGAACATTACATAAGTTCTAAATACATTGGGGCTGGGCTGGTTCATTCGACGAATTGTAGGTATGGACTGAGTGAACCCAGGTCATGACTGTTCCAATTATTAATGCTGCAGAAAAGGGGCATTTATTTTTAACTTCTCTGAGAATGGTTTTAGCTTTCCTTTCTGTATACAGACAAAATAAATATATATATATATATATACTGCAAAAGCTGATGAATTGTTGAGAAACTTATATAAGGTAATAATAGAACTTGCTAACCACAGTTTCATAGCAGAGTGAAGCTCAACATGTGTCTGCTATATTGATTTTTTTTCTATACTACTCCTCTCCCTCTTCCATCCTGAAGCATTTGTCTGTCCTGGGAAAGCTGTCAGTACATGTTATTCACAGTCAATAGCCCTCTACAGCAAGGGAGACATGCACATAGGGCCCTGCCATCTTCTCATAAAAACCATCCCAGAATCCATCTCTGCAGCCCTGGGAGAGGAGGGCCAGCCCAGGTGCTGTGCTGTTCCCAAGCATCCGTGAGCCCTGTGGTCACACCATGGAGTTTAAACTGATCTGGGAATTCCTTCCCATCCTTCAGCAAGGTTAGTGTTAGAGATATAAGGGATTGATGCTTGTTATGTGTACCAGTGTGTGAAAAGTGTGGGTCTCCTAAGGCTAATAGTTGTGTTTGCAGTTGTTCATTGTGAGGTGCAACTGGTAGAGTCAGGAGACCTGAGAAAACCTGGGAGTCACCTAAAACTTGCTTTTGCAACCTCTAACTTTACCTTCAGCAGTTGTAACATGCACTGGATCTGCCAAGCTTCAGGGAAAAGGACAAAGTGGCTAACAGGTGTACGGTATGATAGAAGTAGCACACACTACACAGACTAAGTGAAGGTTCACCATCTCCAGAGACAAAGTTAAGAGCACGCTTCATCTAAGAATTGAGGACATGGTCTTGTATTACTGTGGAAACTCACAGTGAGAAGTCAGTGTGAGCCCAGATACAAACTTCCTTCATGGAGAGGGCTGATCAACAGGAGTGTTCAGGACCCATAAGCTCCTAAATCAGGTGCAGAAACAGGCAGGAGAGGGATGTTTCTTGGGTCTTCTGGGGTTTCCTAACAGGGTCTGAGTTTACTTTTCTATCTGGCAAAAAAAAAAAAAAAGGTTTTGACTCAGTGATTCATGGGCCTGAGGCATCCATAAAGTCCAACAGCTGGAGAGCACAGTGAGCTGCTGTGATGTTTGCTAAGTCAGGTCAGAGAGGAGCCTGGCAGAGAGGCAGTGGGTACTTAGCTATAACAGCTGTGCTGACCACAATGGTAGCTCAACCACCCATGGCTAGGACACCTGCAAAGATAGCTCCGCCATGTGCCATCACTGACCAACAACCTCAATGCCATGGACCAGAGAAAATATTGCAGTGAGAGACTCCCAAAGGAGGGAAGACAGTGTGAGTGAGCAGATACTTCTCCTGA
Organism: Loxodonta africana; assembly: GCF_030014295.1. Classification (NCBI taxonomy): domain Eukaryota; kingdom Metazoa; phylum Chordata; class Mammalia; order Proboscidea; family Elephantidae; genus Loxodonta; species Loxodonta africana. The sequence goes on from NC_087362.1 coordinate 24,909,061, forward strand.
AAGTGGTGACAGGCTGTCAGTAGGTGGATTTCAGGGCCCATGGAGCCCAGAGCCCACCCTAAGGGGAGTGTCAGGAGGTGATAAAGGAGCTTCCTGTCACTGTCTGGGGTTTATTTTAATCCTACAAACAACAGCATCCAAAGGAAACCTCCTCTTTATTTTGACTGTAGAACTAGAAGATAATTTTGAAGTGTGGGAATTTTTCTTTTTTCTCCCTCTTTTAGTTAGGATGGATTGTCACAGGGAAAAAAAGAACATTAGGAAGATACCACCCTTGTTCCCATGTTCAACTCTAAGGGAAGGCTCATGTAGGCCTGATTTTTATTCTGGTACATGGTAAAGATAGAGGATTTGCTGGAATTCCATGAGAACATCTCAATATTGGCAATTCTGATGATAAAGTTGCATTAAACATATAATATAAACAGGTATTCATCCAACTACATTAACTTGAACAAATACCGACCCCACAATAGTGCACAAGAACAGAGACGTGTTAGATGTACTTTAAGAAAACTGCCCTTTGATCTTCAGCAAAGTGTCCTCACAGAGATCACGTTTATTCAGCACAAGAATTTGTCTTTCCTGTACTTCCCCTAAAAGCACCTCCATCAATGGAATTCCTAAATGCCTCATGCATGAGATCTCACCTCACACAACCTTCTCTCCGAGATGAAGATACTTAGGTGTGAGTGAGTGAAGGGACTGGCCCAGCCCTTGGAATCACCATGTCCCCTGTGCCACAACCCCAAAGAAGTTGATTATGGTGGTTGGCTTAGCTAAGTGACTTCTCAGTTCTGGATTTCGGGTAGAATATGGAAAGTATAACCAAGTTTGAGGCCTTCTGGAGATACTAGCCACCTGGGTTATAATATGGAAAAGGAAGGGCTGTGAGGACTTGAGGGACTTAGGAGTTTGATTTGGTCTCCTTTCTGTCACTTTTACTTGCTTACAACACTCTCATTATCAGGTTTCTTATATTTCCACAGACATGAAAATTCTTTCCTGAACTAAGCATTTATCATTTTTGTTCAAATTGCATGGACACCTGTCTTTAATCCTCACCGTGTACATGCACACTGGCACGCACACACACACAAACATGCTTGACATACAAAAACCAACATCCACTCATACTAATATTCATTCTAGAAAATCTATACTTACACAAAGGGTCATTATGCTTGCAGATCCACACACAGAAATGTGCATCCAAGCTTCTAACTGAGAAAAAAGAAATCTGAAATTGAAGATATATTAGGAGAGTTGAGGCACCTCATTACCTCTCCTTCAAGCCAGAGCTCAGGAAGCTTGTTGTGCAAGAAGAAGCTGCTCATATCTGTGGTAAGAGTAGGAGCAGATCAAAAGCCAGGTTCTTCATGATTAAGAATAATGATTAATCCTCACAAAATACAAATTCCATGTATTTAACCTGAAGAATCAATATCTAGGAGGCGGAGCCAAGATGGCAGAATAGATAGCCACTTCCAGCCAGCCCTCTTACAGCAAAGACCCTAAAAAACAAGTGAAACGAGTATATTTATGACAAGCTAGGAGCCCTGAACATCAAAGGCAAGCTTAGAAAATGACCTGAGGGGCAGGAGGAGGAAAAGGTGGTTCAGAAGCGGAGAGGAGTTAGTGGACCTGAATCTCGGGAAGCCCTCAGGCACCATTCCCGGGAGTGGCGGTGGAGGGTTGGTACTAGTGTTTGGCGGCAGTTTCCCCAGAGAGAAGCAGTCAGCCACACAGCTTACTTACACCTCTGGAACCAGAGAAGAACAGTGCTCTTGGCAAAAGCTAAGTACTTGCCTATATTTTACCAAGCCCCCCTTATCCCCCCTTCCCCTGCTTCTAAGCCTGCTTCAGCTGCTGACTTCCCTGGGCCTGAGATAGGCCCTGTTGAGCACCTAGCGCCATCTTCCTGGTGTTGGAAAAGGAATAAATTTGCAATTGGAAAAAAGATAATTCGCCAGCTCCACTAACCAGGGGAGCTCAAGAAGAAGCTGCTTCTGTCCAGGTATAAATGGTCCTTGGCCTTTGAGTACCTTTCCCCTCTGCATGGACCTGTGTGGGTCTATTTCAGGAGAATAGGCCCGTGTTGACAGACTCAAACCATTTCAGCTGTGTGGCGGAGAGTTGGGTGTTTGATGTTTGACATTGCTTTGCCTATTAAACAGGTCCTCACCTACCCACATCAGGGGCCTAAGGACTGGTGGCTCTGCTCAGGTCATCCAGCCACCCATGACAAGGGTCCAAGGATAACTGGTACCTCCCAGTGCTTACAACAAAAACATTGGTTGCCCATAGTCTGTCTGCAGAACGCACCAACCTGTATGTTGTAGGGAACAGGGTCATGCTTTCCTCAGAGACATGTGGGGGATGATTCTCAGCCCCTTGTCTGGTTCAGAGCATGACCCCCTGCTGCAACCAGATACCGGCACTTACACCAATCATCCCTGCCCCTCTAAGACTGTAGGACAGAGCCTGTACCACACACTTTATAATCAGCTACCTGGACACCTGAGCTGGATTCATACAAGAAAACTAAATGGACTTCTAGACTGATATACCTGATAACAGCTCTAGCCATCTGGGAACAGGACGTCAGAGCTCCAAAGGCGAAAATAATCAAGCTGGCTCACTCCAGAAACCCATTTGGGCATATCAAAACAAAACAAAGCAAGAAGCTATGGCACAGTAAGCAAACATAAAATAAACTAATACAATAACTTATAGATGGCTCGGAGACAGCAGTCAATATCAGTTTACATAAAGAAACAGACGATAATCGCCTCAACAAGCTCTCAAAAAAAAAGAATCCAGGAATCTTCTAGATGAAAGTACTTTCCTGGAATTACCAGAGGCAGAATACAAAAGATTGATATATAAAACCCTTCAAGACATCAGGAAGGAAATGAGACAATACACAGAACAAGCCAAGGAGCACACAAATAAAGCAATTGAAGAAATTAAAAAGGTTGCTCAGGAACATAATGAAAAATTTAATAAGCTGGAAAAATTCGTAGACAGACAGCAATCAGAAATTCAGGAGATTAACAATAAAATTACAGAAGTAGACAACTCAAAAGAAAGTCAGAGAAGCAGATTTGAGCAAGTGGAATGGAGAATTTCTGAACTTGAAGATAAAACACTTGGCACTGATATATTTGAAGTAAAATCCAATAAAAGAACTTAAAAAAAATGAAGAAATCTTAAGAATCATGTGGGACTCTATCAAGAGAAGTAACCTAAGAGTGATTGGAGTACCAGAACAGGGAGGGATAAGAGAAAATACAGAGAAAATTGTTGAAGATTTGTTGGCAGAAAACTTCCCTGATATCGTGAAAGATGAGAAGATATCTATCCAAGATGCTCATCGAAAGCCACATAAGGTAGATGTTAAAAGAGAGTCACTAAGACGTATTATAATCAAACTTGCCAAAAACCAAAGATAAAGAGAGAATTTTAAGAGCAGTTAGGGTTAAACGAAAAGTCACTTACAAGGGACAGCCAATAAGAATGAGCTGAACTGCTCGACAGAAACCATGCAGGAAAGAAGGCAATGGGATGACATATAAAAAATTGAAGGAAAAAAATTGCCAGACAAGAATCTCACATCCAGCAAAACTGTCTCTCAAATATGAAGGTGAAATTAGGACATTTTTAGATAAACAGAAGTTTAAGGAATTCTTAAAAACCAAACCAAAACTACAAGAAATACTAAAGGGAGTTCTTTGGTTAGAAAACCAATACTGTCAGGCATCAACCCAAGACCAGAACACTGGGCAGAGCAATCAGAAGTCAACCCAGACAGGGAAATCACGAAAATGAATCAAGATCAAAAAATGCTCAAAACAGGGTAACAGCGATGTTATTATGTAAAAGAACACAACATTAAAACAATAAAGAGGGAATAAGAAATGTAGTCATAGATCTTCCATATGGGGAGGAAGTAAGGCAATACAAAGAAATAAAAGTTAGGTTTAAATTTAGAAAAACAGGGTAAATAATCAGGTAACAAAGGAAACAAACTATCTTACACATCAAAATAAAATACAAGAACAAAATAGAGACTCAGCAGAAATGAAATCAACAAAAATGAATATGAGGAAAGGACAATATATAAAGATTATCCACTCAGCACATAAAATTAAGTGGGAAAAAGAAACTGTCAACAACACAGAAAAAAAAGACATCAAAATGCTAACACTAAATTCATTCCTATCCATAATTACGCACAATGTAAATGGACTAAATGCATCAGTAAAGAGACGAAAGGGTGGCAGAATGGATTGAAAAACATGATCTGTCTATAGGCTGCCTACAAGAGACACACCTTAGACTTAAAGACACAAACAAACTAAAACTCAAAGGATGGAAAAAATACATATCAAGCAAACAACAATCAAAAAAGAGCAGGAGTAGCAATATTAATTTCTGACAAAATAGACTTTAAATCTAAACCCATTATAAAGAATAAGGAAGGACACTATATAATGATTAAAGGGACAATATACCAAGAAGATATAACCATATTAAATATTTATGCACCCAATGACAGGGCTGCAAGACACATAAAACAAACTTTATTAACGTTGAAAAGTGAGATAGGCAGCTCCACAATAATAGTAGACTTCAGCACATCACTTTCAATGAAGGACAGGACATCCACAAAGAAGCCCATTAAAGACACAGATCTAAATGCCGCCATAAACAAACTTGACCTCATAGACATATACAGAACACTCCACCCTACAGCAGCCAAATATACTTTCTTTTCTAGTGCACATGGAACATTCTCTAGACTAGACCACATATTAGGTTATAAAGCAAGCCTTAGTAGAATCCAAAACATTGAAATATTACAAAGCAACTTCTCTGATCATAAGGCCATAAAAGTGGAAATTAGTAGCAGAAGGAGCAGGGAAAAGAAATCAAACACTTGGAAACAGAACAATACCCTGCTCAAAAAGACTGGGTTATAGAAGACATTAAGGATGGAATAAAGAAATTCACAGAATCCAATGAGACTAAAAACACTTCCTTTCAGAATATTTGGGACACAATAAAAGCCGTGTTCAGAGGTCAATTTATATCAATAAATGCACACATACATAAAAAAGAAAGGGCCCAAATCAAAGAATTATCCATACAACTTGAACAAATAGAAAGAAAACAACAAAAGAAACCCTCAGGCATCAGAAGAAAAGAAATAATAAAAATTAGAGCAGAACTAAATGAAATAGAAAACAGAAAAACAATTGATTAGAATTAACAAGACCAAAAGCTGGTTCTTTGAAAAAATCAACAAAATTGATAAACCATTGGCCAAACTGACAAAAGAAAAACAGGAGTGGAAGCAAATAAACTGAAGAAGAAATGAGATGGGCAATATTAAAGCAGACCCAACTGAAATGAAAAGAATCATATCAGATTACCATGAAAAACTGTATTCCAACAAATTTGAAAACCTAGAAGAAATGGATGAATTCCTAGAAACACACTACCTACCTAAACTAACACAAACAGAGGTAGAACAACTAAATAGACCCATAACAAAAGAAGAGATTGAAAAGGTAATCAAAAAACTCCCAAAAAAAAAAAAAAAAAAAAAAAAAACGCCCTGGCTGGGAAGGCGTCACTGCAGAGTTCTACCAAACTTTCGTAGAAGAGTTAAAACCACTACTACTCAAGGTATTTCAGATCATAGAAAAGGACGGAATACTCCCAAACTCATTCTATGAAGGCAGCATATCTCTGATACCAAAACCAGGATAGACACCACAAAAAAAGAAAATTATAGACCTATATCCTTATGAACTTTAATGCAAAAATCCTCAACAAATTCTAGCCAATAGAATTCAACAACATATCAAAAAGGTAATTCACCATGACCAAGTGGGATTCATACCAGGTATTCAGGGATGGTTCAACATTAGAAAAACAATTAATATAATCCATCATAAAAATAAATAAATAAATCACATGATTTTATCAATTGATGCAGATAAGGCATTTGACAAATTTCAACACCCATTTGTGATAAAAACTCTCAGCAAAATGGGAATAGAAGGAAAATTCCTCAATATAATAAAGGGCATTTATACAAAGCCAACAGCCAATATCATCCTAAGTAGAGAGAACCTGAAAGCATTCCCCCTGTGATTGGGAACCAGACAAGGATGCCCTTTATCACTGCTCTTATTCAACATTGTGCTAGAGGTCTTAGCTGGAGCAATTAGTCAAGATAAAGAAATAAAGGGCATCCAAATTGGCAAGGAGGAAATAAAAGTATCCCTATTTGTAGATGACATGATCTTATACACAGAAAACCCTAAGGAATCCTCAAGAAAACTACTGATACTAAAAGAAGAGTTCAACAGAGTGTTGGGATACATGATAAACATACCAACAAAAAAGAACATCGAAGAGGAAATCACCAAATCAATACCATTTACAGTAGCCCCCAAGAAGATAAAATACTTAGGAATAAATCTTACCAGAGATGTAAAAGAATTATACGAAGAAAACTACAAAGCACTTCTGCAAGAAACCAAAAGAGACCTACATAAGTGGAAAAACATACCTTGCTCATGGATAGGAAGACTTAACATTATAAAAGTGTCTATTCTTCCAAAAGCGATCTATAGATTTAATGCAATTCCCATCCAAATCCCAAGGACATTCTTTAATGAGATGGAGAAACAAATCACCAAATTTACATGCAAGGGAAAGCAGCCCAGGATAAGTAAAGCAATTACTGAAAAAGAAGAAAGAAGTGGGAGGCCTTACTCTACCTGATTTTAGAACCTATTATAGGCCTCAGTAGTCAAAACAGCCTGATAGTGGTACAAAAACAGACACATAGACCAATGGAAGAGAATTGAGAATCCAGACATAAATCCATCCACATAGTAGGAGTTGATATTTGACAAAGCCCCCAAAAGAGTTAAATGGGGCAAAGACATTTAACAAATGGTGCTGGCATAACTGGATATCCATCTCAAAAAAATGAAACAAGATCCATACCTCACTCCATGCACAAAAATGAGCTCAAAATGCATCAAGGACCTAAACATAAAATCTAAAACAAAAAGATTATGGAAGGAAAAATAGGGACAATGTTAGGAACCCTAACAGAAGGCACAAACAGTATACAAAATATTACTAACAATGCAGAAGAAAAACTAGATAACTGGGAGCTCCTAAAAAATCAAACACGCTCATCCAAAGACTTCACCAAAAGAGTAAAAAGATTACCTACAGACTGGGAAAAAGTTTTTAGCTATGACTTGTCTGATCAGCGCCTGATCTCTAAAATGTACATGATACTGCAAAAACTCAACTACAAAAAGAAAAATAGCCCAAATAAAAAATGGGCAAAAGATATGAACAGACACTTCTCTAAAGAAGACATTCATTTATCTAACATATACATGAGGAAATGCTCATGATCATTAGCCATTAAAAAAAAAAAAAGCCATTAGAGTAATGCAAATCAAATCCACAATGAGATTTCATCTCACTCCAACAAGGCTGACATTAATCCAAAACCACAAAATAATAAATGTTGGAGAGGCTGTGGAGAGATTGGAGCACTTATACACTGCTGGTCGGAATATAAAATGGAACAACCACTTTGGTAATTGATTTGGTGTTTCCCTAAAAATCTAGAAATAGAACTACTGTATGATCCAGCAATTCCACTCCTTGGAATATATCCTAGAGAAATAAGAGCCTTTATATGAACAGATATATGCTCAGCCATGTTTATTGCAGCACTGTTTACAATAGCAAAAAGATGGGAGCAACCAAGGTGCCCATCAACAGATGAATGGGTAAATAAATTATGGTATATTCACACAATGGAATACCATACAACAGTAAAGAACAGTGATGAATCTGTGAAACATTTCATAACATGGAGGAATGTGGAAGGCATTATGCTGAGTGAAATTAGACAGTTGCAAAAGGACAAATATTGTATAAGACGACTATCATAAGAACTCAAGAAATAAACAGAGAAGAAAATATTCTTTGATGGTTACGAGAGGGGTAAGGGAGGGAGAGTGGAAGAGGGATATTCACTAATTTGATAGTAGATAAGAACTACTTTAGGTGATGGGAAAGACAACACACAATTCAGGTGAGGTCAGCACAATTGGACTAAACCAAAAGCAAAGAAGTTTCCTGAATATACTGAATGCTTCTAAGGCCAGTGTAGCAGGGACAGGTGTTTGGGGCTATGGTTTCAGGGAACATCTAAGTCAATTGGCATAATAACATCTATTAAGAAAACATTCTGCATCCCACTTTGGAGAGTGGCGTCTGGGGTCTTAAACGCTACCAAGCGACCATCTAAGATCCATCAATTGGTCTCAACCCACCTGAATCAAAGGAGAATGAAGAACACCAAGGATACAAGGTAATTACAAGCCCAAGAGAAAAAGGGCCACATAAATCAGAGACTACATCATCCTGAGACCAGAAGAACTAGATGGTGCCCAGCTACAATCGATGGCTGCACTGACAGGGAGCACAATAGGCAACCCCTGAGGGAGCAGGGGAAAAGTGGGATGCAGACCCCAAATTCTCATAAAAAGACCAGACTTAATGGTCTGACTGAGACTGAAAGGACCCTGGTGGTCATGGTCCCCAGACCTTCTGTTGGCCCAGGACAGGAACCATTCCCAAAGCCAACTCTTCAGACAGGGATTGGACTGGACAATGGGCTAGAGAGGAATGCTGATGAGGAGTGAGCTTCTTGGATCAGGTGGACACTTGAGACTATGTCGGCATCTCCTGCCTGGAGGGGAGATGAGAGTGTAGAGGGGATTAGAAGCTGGCGAAATGGACATGAAAAGAGAGAGCGGAGGGAGGGAGGGAGGGAGCTGTCTCATTTGGGGGAGAGTAATTGGGAGTATGTAGCAAGGTGTATATAAGTTTTTGTGTGAGAGGCTGACTTGATTTGTAAGCTTTCACTTAAAGCACAATAAAAATTAAAAAAAAAAGAAGTTGTATAATACCATTTGCCTTTATCTTTCAAAAGGGATGATACTTTAGCCTAAAAAGATTCAGGATACAATAAATGTTCTTATATTCTAGCTATTTTCTTGCCATAGCTGTTACTTATATTTAGTCATCTGATACATTGATTACTAATTACAAAAACATCTTTATAAATAAAAATTCAAAATAGTTTTTTGAAAAAAAAAAAAAAGAATCAACATCCACTTGTGTTCCCCTGAAGGCAGGTTGATAGGTATTCACAAGGTCCACCCTGAAGATAAGGGAAGAGTCAAGTGACCCACCCAAAGTTTGCAGCTCTCAAGAGGCTGAGCTTGGAAGTGATCCCAGATCTGTGGTCTCTGAAGCAGCATGCTCCATATAGTACGTTCTGTCCAATAACTTCTCAAGGGCCACCCTGTGGTATGTTAAGATGAATAAAGAGAATGGGCATTAGAAATAATACATTCCTGAAAAGAAAGAGAGAGGGAGAAATTAGATGTGCACATATCTAAGAACAGGGGGTCTTCTCATGGGATCGGATTTTATTTTCCCATCATCAAAGCCTTCTCTGTCTCTCTTTGTTCTGGAAACATCCACACTCTCCATTTCTAGGCCCCTGGGCTTTCAGTAAAGACAGGGCCATCCCTGGGAAGTGGCACTGGCTTGCTCCTTCCAGCTTCTGAATTGGAGACATTACGTGGTCCTTCCCTACTACCTACCTGAGTCCTTCTACTTTAAATTCAACTCTTCACCCACCGGGTTAAATCTCAGAATCTGACAAGAACCTTCATACCGTGGGCTGAATTCTCCCGGGGTCATGAGCCTTGTCCAAAAATCATAAGATTCCTGTTGAGGACCTTTCCAACTAGTGATCACTTCACCATGTGAATGTCTCAGAGATTTCCAAAATGGGATGATCTAGATAAAGTGTCAATATTTGTCAGTAAAGTTTTTTTTTTTTTTTCTTTCTTCAGATATCATATTCCAGGTGCAGCTAAAGGAGTGAGGCACAGAAATGGTGAGGCCAAGTTGCACTTTCTCCTACACCTGACCTCTCTCTGGATTTTCTATGGACACTGGTGATCACTGCCAGGCCTAAATCCACCAGCCTCACTTCCCTCAGAAAGAGGCTAAAATGGATGAGTACACATGTACTAGTGGCTTAAAGCTTAAAACTGTCCCTCCAAAATTGACTCCCAACCTCCAAAGACATGTCCATGAGTCAGGCCTTCCTGTGTCTGAGTTCCAAGACAGTGGACGACGACATGACCATGTGTGAATCATAGTGAAGATAAGGCAGTGGGAGTATAGACATAAATCTGGCCTTCAGGGTGGCTGGGAAGGGGCTGTGTTGCAGGAGGTAGGCAGGATCCACACAGAAGAAAGGACACAGTAACAGGAGTAGATGTAGAGAGGCGCTGACGACAGTCTTCCTGTCAGGATCAGGGGTTTCCTCCCCTTCCTATCTCTCCTTTGCTGGTCTCAGTTGTCCCCAAGAACTTTCTGTCTTTTTTGTCCCTCTAATTTCTCACATTCTCAATGCAGTCAGAGAAGGACGAAGCAACATCCTCTGTTGCCTGAGATGTTACTAGTCCATAGGAACTTCTCCTCCAGTTTCCTTCATGAGCCATTTTTTTTTTTCCTTTTGACAAACAGACATGCTGAGAATTCTCACCATCCCTATGATTGAAAAGAATTTCCCACAAAGGGATATAGTCATAGGGTCTCAGACAGAATCTCAGGGTCTCAAGTGGGCATCTCTCTGGAGGGTTTCCCAAGGGGACTTGATTCCTAGGCAGGGAGTTTCCCTCTGCAAATAGTGAGCTCATCCCTTCTGCAATCCATTGTGAGGACAGCTGTATTTCCGAGTACAATGCATTTTATTCCCCCCAGTATGATGGAAACCAGTTTCACTAAATTCAGTATCCACACTTAGTCCTCCAGAGAACAAAGAATGGGCACATCCAGGATACATTAGTTTTACACAAAGACCAAGTTAGTGAAGACCTTGCACTCTCTCCATCTGCTTGTGGTCCTGAAGGTTTATGTTTCACAATGTTCTCTTTCATGAGAGCCTACAGACCCAGGAATGTATTGAAGGCACTCAGGTTGGGGAAAAAGGGAAAATAAGGGGCTTGCTGGCCATTTTAGTGACACTGAATATGATTACTCACAAGGCAGAAATATCTAGTTTGTGTGTGGATGGGGCAGGAAAAATGAAACAAAAAAACAAAAGCACTTTGGGCTGGCATGAAAATATTCCCTTCCACAGTAACCCTTGAATACACATGGCAGTAAAGTGGTTTCAAATGGCGAAATATTCACCCAAATTAGTAAGTTACTCAAAGTTGTTCTGGTTTACAAAAAAACAAAAAACCTTGAATTGGACACATTTTTGTCTGAATTCAATGTTTTTGATCATTTAATTACTGTCTTGACATAATGAAATAAACAATAGTTTAAGCATGAACTAATGAAGGTGTGAAATGGATCAGAATGGGTATGTGACCATTCACAGAGCACTGGAGTTGTGATGAATATTTGATATTTATTTATACATTTATTCATCTGTCTGTCTATCTTCGTCTATCTCTCCATATGCACCTCTCTCTATGCATCTCTTGGAGGAGAGGTCCATTGACTACTTCCAAAGCTATCCTTGATACTTGGTTGCATCTGGCTCCCTGACCAATATATGACCTACTTTGGATTAAGAAAACCCTGGGCAGGGTGAAGAGAAGACCCAGGGATAGGCCTGTGTTCTCCCAAGGGCACAGCCTGAGTCCTTTTCTCCAGTGAGTTCCTCAGAGGCAAGGACTTCCCTTCACCTCTCTTCATCTTTACATACAAATGTACCTCCTACATGCAAATATGACTTAGGCAGCCAGATGAAACCACACCACACATATACTTTAATTCAGGTTCATCCTCACCCTGGAGAATATTTTCTGGGAGACAGGGAACTCATCCACAAGAACATAAAACACTTGTGGGTCTTTCTCTTTCTGGTGGCAACTCCCAGATGTGAGTGTCTCAGGGATTCAGACCTGAAGGTCTGGGGATGCTGCATATGAGTACATGACTCACTATGGTTGTCTTTGTACCCAGGTATTCTGTCCCAGGTGCAGCTGCAGGAGTCAGGTCCAGGACTGGTGAAGCCTTCGCAGACCGTGTCCCTCACCTGTGCTGTCTTTGGATTCTCTAACCAGCTATAGTGTGAGCTGGGTCTGCCAGGCTCCAGGAAAGGGACTGGAATGGGTCAGTAGAATACTGACCAATGGAAACACAGATTATAACCCAACTCTGGCATCCGGAGTCAGTATTACTAAGGACAGCTCCAAGAGCCAAGTTTATTTAAAACTTAGTTCTGTGAATCCTGAGGACACAGCCGTGTATTACTGTGCAAGATACACAGCATGGGGAAGTCAGTGTGAAACCAGACACAAAGTTCCCTGCAGGGGGCCAGCAGGGGGCTGGTCTCTAGGGGGCACTCAGGAAAAACTAAGCTTAGTGGCCTATGCCGAAGGCAGGTACAGAGGAAGGAAGTCAGGGAAGGGTTTCCTCTCAGAAGCTATGGTTTCCCCACCTGTTCAGCACCTCTCTAGGGACCCCATACACTGTGATACTGGGGAAACTGAATGACTCTGTACATGACTGCTTTTCACAGGAAATGAGTTTTGTCTCTTCTTTCACCGTCTGTTCCAGGACAGGTTCCACAGTAGTATTTCTTGATGAGACCTCTGTTTGAAATTCAGGATACTAATTAGTGTCGTTGGTTGCTAGGTTAGAAACATTTAATGCAGAACTTAATTTTCATGTTGAACCTCAAACATGCGCCCTACTTTAAGATGAACCTTCAATCTTTGCATTTTGATGAATGCTCTCCAACATAAGTTCATGCAATAACATGGGTAATTTTGTACCTGTAAATATTAACACCCATACATTACAAGGGTAATTTTGCTCCCAGCAATATCTGGCAATTATTGGAGTTAGGTTTTAGTTGTTACAACTGGGGACAGCTACCTCTAGCACCAGTGGTTAGAGTCAAGGGATGTTTCTAAGAAAAATACAATGCACAGGACAGCTCCCCACAGTAATTACGTGGCTCAAAATTTCAGTAGAGCTGAGATTGAGGAACTCTAGTACAAAGCTTTAAAACTGGCCAACATAAATAAAAATGTATATCTAGAGAAAGCATATTGATATATGTAAATTTTACCTTTAGACTGGCATGAAGATATTCTCTTCCACAGTAACCCTTGAATACACATAGCAGTAAAGTGGTTTCAAGTGACAAAATATTCACGCAAATTAGTAAGTCACTCAAAGTTGTTTCGGTTTACAAAAAAAACATTGAGTTGGACAAATTTTTGTCTGAATTCAATATTTTTGGTAATTTAGATGACAACTTTGTTTTTCTTTAGTATCCCATTTACACCTACATAATCATCCTTTATTTGAAAATCTAGTCACTCTGAAAATAATATTACTACTTATTCTTTCTTTTGGTCCATGTTTTCATGGTATATACTTATCCATACTTTTTTTGTTTTTATACTTATCCATACTTTAAACTTTTCTACATAAAATATTTAAATTGACTTTATTATAAACAATATATTGTAAGATGTCATTTTTTATCCAACATATCAATCATTTTTTTTAACTTTCTTAACTGTAATTTCCATTTAAAAAATTTATTGCTATACTTGGATTAGAATCTACAATGTTGCTAGTTGTTGTTTTATATGTATTGTAATTCCCTTTGCTTCTTTTTTTTTTTTTTACTGTTTTCTTCTACCTCTTGATTTAGTTTAATATTTTATGATACTATTTATAACTCCTCTATTGATATATTAATTAGTTTTAAATAACATTTTATAGGCTACCTTACAGTTTACAGAATGCATGCTCTTCTTTTTTTTTTTTAGATAATCTTACTATGCCTTCAAATTGTATCATACCCCTTCTTGTGTATAAGGACATTATTACAATATATATCTGTCAAGCCCATATCTTAGGTCACCACAAAAGCACAGCTTACACACACGCATTTTATGGAACCACGCTTTCCTCACATAGAGAAGAGAGAGAACAAGGACAGCTTCAATCGTGGATGCCTGTCTACCACAGCCATCGAGTCTCATTCTGCAGCCAACCCAGTGCTGATGGTGTACACACCTCCTTTTTATGCTGCAGGTGAAGAACACCATTCCCTCTCATGAGTAACAGGTATAGAAATGGAGTCATCCCGGTGCCATGTAATGTGCATGAGTGAACAATTTCTGGCAATATTGACACGTGCTCATGGCAAGAGGAGAGGGATGTGTTGTATGTATACCAGCAGCTACTATGGGATGTGCTTTGGGTCAAAACGATCTGAGAAAAGGAGCCAGCCCACATGCTCAGCCCATTCAAGGAACTAAGCTGACACGTCTGGTCCTGAGCACAAGGTTCAATTGTGGGCCACGGAGAACGGTGGTAGATTACATTTGGACTCTCCTTTCTACAATTTCCAATTCCCGTTTCCCATCCCTTGTCCCTTTGTTAGTCCATTAACTTTTGCATACGCTACAGACAATGCATGGCTATTATTATTGTTTAAGAATTATCATTTAGAGCATGGAAAATAATAAGGTATTAAATATAATCTTTATTCCATTTTTGACATTTTATATAAATTCAAGTTTCTGATTTATAACAAAATTTCTTGTAGAATATTTTTAGTTGTTTCTCAAAGGATTTTTGTGATGACAAAAATTTCCCTCAACTTATGAGTGTCTGAGAAAAGATTTATCTCTCATTTATTTTTTAAGATATTTTATTGTAGTAAATAATATATACAAAAAAAAAAGTTTGCCCTTTCAGCATTCTTCATATGTACAATTTGGCAGCATTACTTAGGTTTATCATGTTGTTCAACCATTACCATTGTCCGTTTCCAGATTTTTCTATCACACTTTATAGACTCAGAATTTAGAATTATGGGCTGATACCCACCCCCCACATGACATATAGGACTCCATCCTTTCCTTGCTTCATTTATTATTATTATTTTTTAGTTGAGTTTTTGGTGCAAGTTTATACAGCAAGTTGGGTTCCCATTTGACAATTTCCATGCAAATTGTTCAGTAACATTAGTTACATTTATCACAATGTGTCAACATTCTTTTTAATTGTGTTCTGATTGTTCCATTTCCAGCATTCTGGTTTCCCTGACACCTTATCTTCTCATCTTTGATTTTGAGTAATTGTTGACCTTTTATTCTCATGCTTTTTTTTTTTTTATTAGAGCACTGATTTTACAGGTAACATCCTTTAATTCGTACCACTCTGCTATTTCGATAAAGGATGATCTCAGAGGATATGCTTGGTTGTAGTTTTAAAGAATGTTCTAAGGTGATAGTTTCAGTGAGTCCTCTGTTCTCTTCTGTTCCAGTTTTTCTTTCTTTTTTTTTTTTTTTTAAGAAATTGAGTTCTGCTCCACATATTTCTCTCATTCTATTTTCAACCAGTATTGTGACCCCAGTGAGAATGGTCAGTGGTGTTAGCCAGGCACCATCTAGTCATTCTGGTCTCAGGGTACAGGAGGTGGTGGCTTGTATGCATTTCTTTATTCTTTGAGTTTTTGGTTACTTTCTTACTGCTGTTCTCCTTTCCTTGCAAGTAGAAACCCGTAGTTGTGTCTTAGATGGCTGCTCACAAGCTTTTAAGACCTCAATGCTACTCACTTCACTAGGATGCAGGTCATGATTTTTTGCGAACTATGCTATTGACTGAATTGTCCCATGAGACTATGGTCCTAAGCTTTCGAACCCAAAAGCCAATCTTGGAAGGTTTTGTCTGTGGAGTATTCACATTTGTGTCTTCATTGAATAAATTTGCCTGAAACCACATGTTTGTATTTACACATACCTATGGATACTTAAAAAAAAAAAAAAAAAAAAAGGATACTTCTGGAAACTCTGGTGGCATAGTGGTTAAGTGCTACGGTTGCTACCCAAGAGGTCAGCAGTTCAAATCCGCCAGGCGCTCCTTGGAAACTAGATTGGGCAGTTCTACTCTGTCCTATAGGGTTGCTATGAGTTGGAATCGACTCAACAGCAGTGGGTTTATAGATGCTTCTATCTGTTCTCTCCTATGTACACACCTGTACCTATCTTTAAACTGATATACCTATACTCATCTATATGTGCTCAAACACTCATTTGCACTTTAGTTGTGCTGTGTTCACTACATCCACATTCAGTGCCACCATTCCCATCACCAAAAAATCAATCAATCAACAAGTTTGTACAATCTAAGGAGTACTTCCCCCCCTCCCACTCTCTCTCATAACCACCAATGAGCATTGGTCTCTCTCTATATATGTATTCTTGTTTTCTTATAAAAGAGGGATCATACAATATTTTTCCTTATATGCTTGACTTATTTCAAATAGCATTATGCCCTCTAAGTCCATCTATCTTATGTTTCACAGACTCATCATTGTTTTTTACGGTCGTGTAGTATTCCATTGTATGTATGTGCCACATTATGCTTATTCATTCATTCACTGATGAGCATTTCATTTTTTTCAATTTATTTGCTATTGTAAATGAAGCTGCAATGAACACAGGTGTGCATATGTTTGTACATGTCATTATTTTTAGATCTCTAGGATATGCCTAGAAATGGGATTGCTGGATCATAGAGTAGTTCTAGTTCTATTGTTTTGAGAAAGTGCCATAACATTTTCTGTAATGGTTGTATCATTTTATGGTCCCATCAGCAATGGATAAGTGTTCCAATCTCCATTCTTGCCAACGTTTATTGCTACCTTTTTATTTTTATTATTATTTTTTTATTAGTGCCGTAGTAGCTGGGACAAAAAGGTATCTCATTGTAGAATTGATTTGCATGTTTGTAATGACTAATGATTGTGAACATCTTTTCATAGGTTTGTTGGCCATTTGGAAGCCACCTTTGGAAAAGGTTCTGTTTGTGTCCTTTGTCCATTGTGTGATCGGGTTGTCTTTTTATTGTCAAGTTGCTACAATTTTCTATAGATTTTAGAGATTAGAACCCTATTGGACAAGTCATTTCCAATTTTTTTTCCCAGCCTGTATGTTGTCTATTTACTTTTTTAGTAAATTGTTTTGATAAGCATAAGTTTTTCATTTTTTGATGTCCATTTATCTACTTTGTCGTCTTCTATTCATGCATCTGTTGTCATATTGGTTATCCTATTTCTACAAAATATTAGGTCTCATTGTTTTTTTCCGGTCTCATTCCAGAAATCTTCCTATGTTTTAGGTTTAACATTTAGGTTTTCAATCCATTTTGAGAAAGTTTTTTTTTTTTCTGTATGATGTGAGGTATGGGTCCAGTTTCATTTTTCTACAGGTGGTTATTCAGTTTTGCCAACAGCATTCATTAAAGGGAATGTTTCTGCCCCACTGAATGGATTTTGAACCATTGTTGAAAATCAGTGAGTTTAATGATCAGCTCTCAGTTTTATTCCATTGATCTATGTGTCTATCATTGAAACATTATCAGACATTTTTGATGACAGTGGTCGTATAAAATGTTTGTATATCAGGGAGTATGAGGACTTCTGCTTTGTTCTTTTTCTTCAATATTGCTTTGACTATTCAGAGTATCTTTCCTTTCAATATGACATATGCCATTAGTTTTTCCATTTCAGTAAAGAATGTTGCTGGGAATTGCATTGTATATATAGATTGCTTTAGGTAGAATTGATATTTTCAGTATGTAAATTCTTCCAGTCCATGAGCATGAGATGTCTTTCCATTTTTGAAGGTCTCTTTTAGTCTCTTGTAGTAACATTTTATAATTTTCATTGTAAAAGTCTCATGTCCCTGATTAGGTTCATTCCCCATTTTTTTATTGATTTTAGAGCTATTGTAAATGTTATTGTTTTCTTAATTCCTTTCTCAGGTTAGTCATTGGTGGTGCAGATGAAACCAACTGATTTTTGTGTGCTGATCTTGTACCCTGCAACATTGCTAAATTCTCCTATTAATTACAGAAGTTTTCTTTTGGAAACTTTAGGGTCTTCTATGTATAGGGTATTCGATTTATAAAAAGACAGGAAATAAAAAACCAAAATGGATGTCAGAAGAGACTCTGAAACTTGTTCTTAAACATAGAGTAGGTAAAACAAACAGAAGTAATGATGAAGTAAGAGAGCTGAACAGAAGATTCCAAAGGCAGCTAAAGTATTATAATGAAATGTGCAAAGACCTGGAGTTGGAAAGCCAAAAGGGAAGAACATGTTCAGCATTTCTTAAGCTGAAAGAACTGAAGAAAAATTCAAGTCTTGAGTTGAAATATTGAAGGATTCTGTGGGGGACAATGTTGAACAACACAGGAAGCATCAAAAGAATATGGAAGAAATACACAGAGTCACCGTGCAAAAAAGAATTGTTGGTTGTTCAACCATTTCAGGAGGTAGCATATGATAAAGAACCAATGATACTGAAGAAAGAAGTCCAAGCTGCACGGAAGTCCTGACTGAAGAGCAAGACTTCAAGTATTGACAGAATACCAGATGAGATGTATCAACAAATGGATGGATCACTGGAGGTGCTCACTCATCTATGCTACCTGGCCAACTGACTGGAAGAAATCCATATCTGTGCCCATTCCAAAGGAAGGTGATCCAACAGAATGCAGAAATTATTGAACAACACCATTAATATGACAAACAAGTAAAATTTTGCTAAATATCATTCAAAAGCAGTTGCAGCAGTACATTTACAAGGAACAGCCAGAAATTCAAGCCAGATTCAGAAGAGGACATAGAATCAGGGATATCATTACTGATGTTAGATGGATCTTGGCTGAAAGCAGAGGATAGCAGAAAGATGTTTACCTGTGTTTTATTGATTATGTGAAGGCATTCAACTGTATGGATCATAACAAATTATAGATAACATTGCAAAGAATGGGAATCACAGAACACATCACTGTGCTCATGCAGAGGCTGTACATAAATCAAGAGGTAGCTGTTTCAAGAAAATAAGGGGATACTGGATGGTTTAAAGTCAGGAAAGGTGTGCACCGGGTTGTATTCTTCCATCATACTTATTCAATCTGTATGCTGAGCAAATAATCCTAGAAATCAGGCTATGTGAAGAAGAATGTGGCATCAAGATTGGAGGAAGACTCAATAACAACCTGTGATATGTGGATGACACAACCTTGCTTGCTGAAAATGTAGAGGACTTACTGATGAAGATCAAAGAATACAGCCTTCAGTGTGAATTGCACATCAACATGAAGAAAACAAAAATTCTCACAAGACCAATAAGCAATATCATGATAAAGAGAGAAAATATTGAGTGGTCAAGGATTTCATTTTGCTTGGATCCACAATCAATGCCCATGGAAGCAGCACTAAGGAAGACCATCAGTGAAATGTCCTCTAGCACAGCCTACATAGAGCTGAGCATTCTGAGCTCTGACAATATGACTGTGTGTTACTGTGCAAGGAGAGACACAGTGTGACAACTACATTCCGAGTGTGTCAGAAACCCTGAAGGAGGAGGTAGCTGCATTGACAGGGACAATTTGTGTGATAATTTCCTTTAAGTAATTAGGAAAAAAGGGATAGTATAAACACGTATTCACTCTGATTAGATGGCAAATTTTTCATACCGTAGTCCTGTAAGTAAAATTCAGGGAAAGAGGAGAGTTTCAAATGAATAAATTCAACATTAACATTCATATGGATTTTTTTACATGAATAAAATTTTCAAATCCGTTAGGTAAAATATTTTGGAGCACAATTGGTAGATACCATGGTAAGCTCATGTTTAACTTCTTAAGAAAGTGTCAAGCTATATTCCAAAGTGACTTCACCATCTTGCATTCCCACCAGCAGTGAATGAGGACTCCTGGTGCTCCTTCCATATCCTTGTCAGTATTAGGTGTGGCAGTATTTTGGTTTTTAACCATACTGGTAGGTAAGAGTGCTATCTCACTGGCTTAGTTTACATCTTATGAATGAAAGATCATGTTAAACATCTTTTCATATCTTTTTTGGTGGGCTCAGTTTTAAATGAGTTTGTATAATCACAAAATAAGTTCTTTATAAAACATATGATTTGCAAATATATTCTACCAGTACATGGCTTTTTTTTTTTTTCCTTTAATGATGTCTTCTGCAGAAGAAACATTTTTACTTTTGACGCATTCCAATTTATCAATGCTCCTTCCTTTCGTGGATCATGTTTTTTGGTGTCTAATCCACCGTCACCTAGAATTTTCCCCAAGTCCTTAAATGTAGGCCACATTCAAGTCATGGAGAGTTAACTCCATATTTTTGAAGGGGAATGTTTTCATAAGTCTTTTAGAATTCTTCCACATGGGATATTTTTCTCTTATCCCTCTTTTGTTTTATTTATTCTTTTATTTATTGATACCAGCATGGACTCATGGATATTTATTTCATACTTTTATGCTAAAATCCAGTGTTACATTATTTATGCTGATGCTCAAAATTTCACAGATTT
The DNA here is from genome assembly GCF_030014295.1 of Loxodonta africana. Lineage (NCBI taxonomy): Eukaryota > Metazoa > Chordata > Mammalia > Proboscidea > Elephantidae > Loxodonta > Loxodonta africana. The sequence goes on from NC_087362.1 coordinate 24,929,592, forward strand.
TTTAGCCAGCTCTCTCACATTGGCTTCCACAACATGCCAAACATTACTTACTTGTTCAATTTCAGTGTAAATGTACAGTGATTTCAGAATTGTTAACCCATACTCTCATGGGAAACAACTTTATGAAGTAGAATGCAGTGCTTATGGGCAAATTTTTGCCTTGCCTTTAATTTTGCTGAATCTATTCATTTTTGAAATTACTTAAATTAGCATCTCTCCTCTCCTTCAGTGAGGCTGTCTCATATATTTGCAATACCAATAGATTTTTTATATATCCTGCATCTGATCATGGAATTCCTGACCTCATTCAAATCTTTATCCTCTTTATTTTACTATCACAAGTTTCTGCTTTCTACTAAATTTTCTGACAATAATTTTAACACAACCTAGATACTAGTTACAGCTGTCTTTAATAATCTTTACAAATGACACAAACTCTTTTTAGCCCTGGTGACCTAATACTTGCTTATTTCATAAGGATGGACAGACCCTAGGAATCCATCCACAACCACATAAGCATATACTCACCTATTATCCCCCATTGGTCTGCCAGCCCCCACAAATCTGTCATTTTGTCATACAGTGGAGGCTTGTGTGTTACAGTGATGCTGGAAGCTCTGCCACTGTTATGACACTGATATAGTGCAGGAAAATGATCATCTCGGGTTGGAAGGCACTCAAAAGATGACTGAGATAGAGCTGCCTCTTCAAGTAGAATCAACCTTAACGAAGTGGATGAAGTCAAGTTTTCGGGACCTTTATTTGCTGATGTGGCACAACTTAAAATGAGAAGAAACAATGGCAAATCTCCATTAATTCATGGTTGGTAAAGTGGACAGTCAGTGAAAAAGAAGAAGACCCTCCATGAGATGAATTGATACAGTGGCTGCAACAATGGGCTCAAACATAGCAAGATTACTAAAATGATGCAAGATAGGACAGCGTTGTAGATAGAATCCCTGTGAGTTGGAACCATCTCCGCGGCACCTAACAACAACAACTATTGTATTTGTTTCTATGGTATCCCTTACATATACATAGTAACAAAGCTGCATCAGGTAAATAAATGTTTTCCAATCAAAACCAATCTGATTTACGCCAACCATTGAATTATGCCCAATTTTGCCTGAATGCAATGGGATTGCAACATGTGAGCATCACATTTTGGAATACACAATAACTTAAACATGAGGTAAGGGAGAAGGGAAATGGGTATCTTACAATTTATAAGATTATATATATAATCCCTTCACTTGTTTTTTTGGGTCTTTGCTGTAAGAGGGACCACAGGAAGCATCTGACTACTCTGCTGTCTTGGTCCCCCCAACTTTGCTTTGCATTTTCCTTTAGTATTTAAATCCATCTATATATTATCATATTTTAACACTGATATTGTTTATCCTGTATTCCCTCCCACAGGAATAAAACATTAGGAAAATAATTTTTATTCGTATTCTCTTCTTAGTGCTTAAGAGTGTGAGGATGATGTCACATGAACAGTGATGAAGCAAACTACACACAAAAGTTTCAGGGCAGAGCCACAAGTCCGAATATTTGGTAATATGTGTGTCCTTTGCATTATCCCAAACACTGTGAAGAAGACAGAGCTATTTCCCCCTGGGAGACACAACACCCACAGGACATTCTCCTTCCTGTGTACTCACTCATCTTTGAGTAGCGCCGAGACCACCCGGAAATTTTCTGAAACCTACTGGGGATCTGATACTGACAAGGTGCACAGACTTCATCCTGGTATCCTCAGGCTCTAAGCACAGCCTATGCGTAACTCTGGAAGGATGACTGTTGTCATTCCACATAAGTGTCTTGCAGGATCCATGGGCAGCTGAGAAATCTGACCCTCACCCTGGGACAATTTCCCCAAGTTCATGCTTGAGTGTTCTGATCCCCCAGGTTATTCAATAAAAAAGACTCTTGGTTATCAGAGCTGCCCTGTGATGTGTGATCCAGGACTGTGTTTCTGATCTCACTGGTAATAGGAAGAGCATGAGGCTATTAGCTTATATCTTTCAAGATACTCCTAAGGATTAGGTCACTTCCCTAATGTCCACATAATAAAATTTGAATGGTATTATGTATATTCAGCTTATCTCAACCATTCCTCATCTCTATTAATTGATTTCTGATCACCTCAGATCCAAGTACCACCTACCACCTCTGACTCACCCCCTGCTTCTCACACACCCAGCCCAGTTACCATCACCTGAGTTTGATATCTGATTATCTTCTCCCTGAGTTCAAGGTGTCTCCCACCATTCTGAACCCACTGAATTAATGATACCATCATCTCCTCACTATTTACATGACTGTAAGTCCTAGAAATCCCACTTGTAAATGTGATGCTCATTGCCTTATTGAGTTAGGTAAATACTCTTGATAGATTTGAATACTTACAAATACATCAGCAGTCCTTGTCAAATTCTACTTTTTTCTTTTACAAAAGGTAAACCCAGCTATTGAGTAGAATCTCTTCCACAGACCTCCTCTGCCCCTATTCGTGGGGCTGATCCCTGAGCTGTTGGGTCTTGAACCTCCTCTGTAGGCTGGCTCCCTTCCTGTAGGGGGACTGTGCTTGAGTTTACTCTTCCTTCCACTGAAAGTGTTTCTGGATCAGTATTAAATATCTGTGCCCTTCGAGTTCAGACTGCTTCTTGGTGATGCCAAGCGTATTTGACAGTATCTCCTGAAATAGTGAATTTGGACTTTGCAACCCAGCGTACTCTGCAGGGAGACTGCAGTCAAGGTTTTATGAAACATCCGGTAGCCCATTCCCCGGAATTTCTAGAGGCACTGACAAAATGAGTCCTCTCACGAGGAATAGAGAAAGCCTCAGGGAAGTCAGAGAGTCTCTATTCTCCTTTAGGGATGTCTAGTTGAAATCACATTAGAGAATATCTGCATGTACAGACCTTAGTGGCTCAAAGTCCACTCACCTCAAGTATTCCAACAACACACACACACACAGACACACCACACACAGACACACCACACACAGACACACATTGTGGTTGATTTTTACAGCAAGACTCAGTGTTTTCTTCCTCGTTGTGTTGAGAATGTGGGCAATGTCCCCATGCTGGCTTTGAACTTGGGATTGTTGTATGCTTTGTAAAACAGGAACAAAGCAAACATGATAGTGATGGAGACATGGGCAGTGCATGTTCACTGGGTTTGTTCATTCCCTCAGTGCCTGGGGGCTGTGCAGATACCACCATGGGAAGGAGTCAGGCTTGGTAGCAGAGGGTCAGAAACATGTGGCCAATACATACCTACTAATTACAGTCAATGCAGAGCCAACACAGGCATGTGGGAAGACAACAGTTCACAAGAGTTTTCATTCTCAGTGGGCCCAGAGCCTGAGAGCAGAGACTTGGAGAGGTGAGACAGTGACCACTCCCAGGAGCAGGAACTGATGAAAAAACAGGAGCTGGAGAACCAACTTGGAGAAAGATGCCTCCAGTCTCTGGCCTGATCACAATAACACAGGGCTCCAAGCTGGGTGCTGCATGTGGACAAGGCCTGGCTGTCCACCAGTGAGGGATTCGTGTGCTGCCTGGGGCCTGGGGATGACTGGTGATGGCAAACACATCTTGTTTAGAAGCTGAACTCATGCAAGCCCACATTCAGGGAAGCTTCAACTGAACCCGCTAAAAAGAACTAAGATTTTTCCTGAGTCCACAGGATTCTCATTTCAACACAACAGACTTATGTGGAGAGTAGATTGGGGCTTAGGCTGAAGTGAGCCCCACACAGCCAAGACTGCTGAACTCTGAAGCAGGAAATTGATTTTAATTCTGTGTAGTATGCAGTATATGGATATGCTTCAATTTGCTAATTTATTCACCTGTTGAGTAACATTGAATTTTTTTCTCTTTCTAGATACTAATAAAAGTGACAATTAGCTTGTTAAAAAATAATCAATTTTATTCTCAAAACAAGAAAGTGACAACAACAATGAAGCAGAAGGTAATAAATGGAGTCACCACCAAAAAAAGAAAAAGAAACATCTGTCCAGAACAACCTTTCCTCCCTTCTCTAAGGAATAAAACCTAAGTCTGCAGGTTAGGGCTCCAAATGGTAGATTTTTCCTGCCTTATCCTAATTCTCTCTACCCTACTAACAAATGTGAAATAACAATAACAATACAATGCACCTGGGTGAACTGAAAGGAAAATATTCTCTCAGGAGGGAGCACAAAGTGGAGATCCACTGCTAGGCAGAGATTCAATAACAGGGAATCACTAGAAGAATCTGAAGCCTCAGATGTCCATCACAGAGACAAAGTTTAACTCTGGTAACCATGGCAACGATGAACTCTACATGCAGCCCTGAAAAGATCTGCCTGAACTGCCACAATAAAAAAATAGAGACCTAAAAAGAGGTAGACTGTGATCACATCCAAGGAAATAAAAATATTAATAATGATAAAAATAAAATACCAACATCTACTACCTTAATCAATACATTTGGCTTTCAGGGACAAAAGTCCAGGGTAAATCAAAGAGCAAGAGAATACAATCACTGAAAATATGCACACTTTCAAAACGGGATTTAATTATAACACAGATATTGATATTCAACCTATCAAATGAAACAGGGAGTTCAAAATAATTATGATTAACATATGATACTCTGGAGGAAAACAGAGACTGATGGCAGGATCAGATAGGCAACTGCAGGAGAATGATGGAAACCATGAGAAAGAATCAAATGTAAATGCAAGAAATGAAAACAAATAACAACTCAGCCATTGGAATTGAAAATGACTTCAATAAACTGATCAATAGACTTGAAACATCTGTCAAAAGAAAATGTGAACTTTAAAATAGATTGAAAGAAATTACATAGATTAAAATGCAAAAAGAAAAAAAGAATGAGAAAAAGAGACCAGAACATTCAAGGGTTGTGGGAAAATATGATATGGTGCAGAATAGGTATAAGCAGTATCCCAAGGAAGGAAAAAGAGAGGAGAGTGAGGAAGGGATATCGAAGAAAATAAGCAAGAATTTTCCAAAATTAGTGGCAGACACTCAATTTCAGCTCCAAGATCTTAGAGAACACCAAGAAGGATAAATGCTAACACACACACACATATATATACACACAGAGGCATGCCATATTAAAACACCAGAAAGATGAAGACAAAAAATCTTGATGTCAATCAAAGAAGATGAAAAATGAATTTCTTGGAAAGGGGAAGAAAAGAAAATCATAGCAGTCTTCTCACTCAAAACAGGAAAGCACAAAGACAGTGCAGTGATACCCTTAAAGTGTTGAAAGCAAAAACAAACAAAAGGAGTTAACCCCAAACTCTATGTATAGCAAAAAAATAATTTAAGAGTGGAAGTCTTTCATTTACCCAGAAATTGAGGAAAAACTATGATCAGTGCATTCATCTTTCAAGAAATGATAAAGAAATCTTTCAGAAATAGTGAATAGAATGAAATAGAAATTTAATATTTTCCTCATTTTAATTGCTTTCAAAGATAACTGACTAAGGGAATAATAATAAATGTTTTATGTTTACAGAATACATAGAAGTGAATGGAAGAAAGCAGAGACAAAAAATGTGCAGGGAGCCTTACACTCCATATAAAAAAAGTATAATAGCATTTAAAAGTAGAATCTGATTATTTTAAAATGCGTATTGGAAATGCTAGGATGAACACTAAGAAGTTTATAAAAGACGACAAAATAATAAGTTAAAAAATAGGGGAGGTATAAATGCTATCTTAAAAAAAAAAGACAATTGATAACAGAGAAAAGAGAAACAAAGCAGTAGCAAATGGACTTCTCTGGAAATAGAAAACAACTAGCAAAATGGCAGGTTTAAATCCAACAGAATAAGGATATTATCAAACAATATCATCAATATCACAGGCAGGTAAAATTATGTTAAAATTCTTCAAAAACAGTTGCAACAGTATATCCATAGGGTACTGCCTGAAATTCAAGCTGGAATCAGAAGAGGACATGGAACAAGGAATTAGCATTGCTGCTGTCAGATGGATCTTGGCTGAAAGCAGAAAATATCAGAAAAATGTTGACCTATGTTTTACTATGCTACTGATGCATAACTGTAGACCCCAGGGATCCTGCCAGAGTGAGTAGATACCTGTGATGGTTAAGGTTGTGTGTCAATTTGGCTGGGCCATGATCCTCATGATCCTCAGTGGTTTGGAAGTTACGACATAGTTTGGCAGTTATGCAAGAATGTCATCACTTCCATGACGAGATCTGCCATGAGCCCCCAATCAGTTGAAAAAGGGAGTTTCCTTGGGGTGTGGCTTGCATTCAATATGTATGGACTTTTTGGCAAACTCACTGGCTATTGCTCTGTTCTGCATACTGCATTGGGCTCGTCATCATCTGACTTCACATTCTTGGGAATTAAGCCAGCAGCCTGTCACTTTCTTACCTGCAGATCTTGAATTTATCAGTATCTGCAGCTCCTGAGCCATCAGCCTGCCATCTGACCTGCTGATCTTGGGTTCCTCAGCCCATTCAGCTACATAAGTCAGGAGAATTCTCCAACCTGATGCTGACTCAAGGACTTGGTACTTTCTAGCCTCTACATCCACGTGAGCTGTATCTTTGATAAAAATCTACTTCTATATATATATATATATGTATGCATTTATATATATTATACATCTGTGTGTGTGTGTGTGTGTGTGTAGACCACTCCTATGTGGTCAAGCCAGCTACTTCTCCTCAGAGACTCTGAGTCATTGTGAATCCAAGACATTGAGTCCCCTCATAGCAAGGTGGGAGTCAGAGTCCAGCCTCAGCCCAGCCTTCAGTGGACTCGAGGCTGGGTACACACAGAGGCAACCTCCAGCTCCCACAGTACTTGCAGACTACGGAACACTTTTCCCAGTGTCCTGTCTTTGTCATGGACACTTCATTTACTAGTAAGTACATGCTCAGGTCACCCACCATCCACAAGCCCAATAACACACGAATGGGAAGTGTGTATCTTTTCTCCTCTGAGTGCACAGAAGACCAGGGTTTCTTCCAGATTTACTAAAGGGTAATTTATATGCAGCAAAACCCCTTTCTTTGAGTGTACGTTTCTATAAATGTTGACCAATTTTAAGTTTTATATCAGAGTTCCTCAAACTCAACACCATTGACATTTTAGATTACATTAATTCTTTGTTATGTGGGCAGTCCTGTGAATTGTAAGATGTCTAATGGCAATGCTGGACTCTACGCTGCAGATTCCAGAACACCCATCCCCCCACTGTGGAAATAAAAACAAATGTTCCCAGGATCTTACATTTGTCCACTGAATCAAAATATTTCTGGTAATACATAGACACTCATATTGACATATGCAACATTACCCAGAACATTGCAATTGAAAAAATTACAAGAAAAAGAATCAGAGGTCCTTGTCAGGATAAGAAAGCTTGGGATCCATCTAAGGATGTGAGGTATACATGCAGTTCAACAAGAGAATAATTTAAGGCATTAAATGTTTCCGAACACGGCAAATAATGGCACTGTCTTAGTTTTCTAGTGCTGCTGTAAGAGAAACACCACGAGTAGGAGGCTTTAAAGAACAAAAATCTATATTATCAGAGAAATTTACATTCTCAGCAAAGAGAAGTAGGGCTCCCTATGTTTGTTTTGTGGGGAAATTCTTGTCTTAACTTCCCAGCATTCTTTTTGGGTTCCTTAGATATCTCCTTGTGGCATCTATCATCTGCCATTTGTGCTTGCTTGCTCTAGGCCTAATCTGTTCTTTTTCATCTCAAAAGTTGTTAGGTGTAAAACACATCCTACTCTAATATGGTTTCATTAACATGATGAAGAAAACCCTATTCCGACGTGGGATTACATCCACATATGTTAGAATTCCATTACAAAATTTTAGGGAGTACAATTCAATCTATAACATTCCACCATTTACCCCCACCTACCCCATTCATGTCCTTCTTATGTAAAAATATATTCACCCTATCACAACATCCCAAAATTATAATCCATTCCTGTGTCAACTGTAAGTTCAAAATCTTATCTTCTGAATGATCTAATTCAAATATGGATATCTGGTTGTATTCCATCCTGATGCAAAATTTCTCTTCATCAGTGGACCTGTAAAAACTAGAATACAATATATCTGCTTCCAAAGTACAATGGTAGAACAGGCAAAAGGTAGACTTTCCCAATGCAAGTAGGAGAAATTGGAAGGAAAAAAAGATATAATGAGTACCAAGCAAGGCCAAAACCTGGAAGAAAAAATATCACTGGGTCTCAAGGTTTGAAAATAATCCTGTTGTTCTCTCAGACCATCTGGGAAATGGACCCACTCTTCAAATTTTTGAAATTGGCCATGCTGTTCAGATTCTGGGTAGAGACCTTACAGCACTGGGCATCAGCTTGGCATTCTAGCCCCAGTGGGATGGCAACCAAGCACTCTTGGTTGGGCAGTCCCATTCTCCTGGTCCACGTGTGAAGTGACTAAAGCTCCTCAGCCCTAGCTGGCTCTGTTCTCCAGGCCAAATGATGTAGTAGACCTATTCCCTCAACTTTAGGCAGTGGCCCCATTCTCCTGGCCTTTGGGAATGACAAATCACCTCCCTCAGTTTGGAGCAGTAAATCCATCATTTTTGCACACTGGAATGGCAGCCACTCCCTATGGAGCTGAAGTAGAGGAAGGTGTGTTTTTAGCCTTTGAAATGTATGTGGTTGAGGAAACTAAAACAAGATGGAGTCAATTATGCCTAGCCTGGGAGAACATGGACAAAAGCTGGTCTCACGGAGCAATTGTTTAAGATATTACATATCTTAAACTTTAGAAATTATTAACTAGCTTTTCTGTTTAAGTTTATGTGTAACCTAAAACTCTTAAAATAGTTTACATTCCAGACAAGCTAGCAACAGCATGCACTAATCCCTTGAGACCTGTGTCATTTGTTTTCTTAGCCAAACACAATTCTGAAGGAGAAAGGGTTTTCAGAGACATTTTGATGAATACCTGAAAGACTTATCAAAACCACTGGGATTTCCCTGACTTTATTTGTTCACTGGACTATTAAAACCCCATACTGCCTAATCTCAGGTTAACACCATTCTCATACTGTGTGTTGCTCAATTCATGAATTGCATGATTGACTAATAAATCTCTGGCATTGTTTTAATCGTGTTTTGACTCCTAGTAATTATTCACCTAGGAGATAGTTTGTCCACCCTCTGAAATGGAGGCATCCCTTGTTTCCTCAGAAAGTTCTGCCGATCTCTGTACAACTAACAGGGTGATGCCTTCCTTTTCTTGAAGGACAAGAGATGTTCCCAAAGAAGTCATCTCATTGACCTGTAGAATTTCAAGAGGCATACAGCTTTACTTCATTTTGTCCTGTTTCTGTCCTTTTTAGTCTAAAGGGGGGGATTTCTGGTGTAGCTGTTGATTAAATCCATCAGTCATAGGCCTAATACCTCTGGCAAAACTTGTGTATCTATGCCCTTGGGAAAGTTTCCAAGATACGTTTTCTGAGTTTATATAACAGAAATTTCCAAAACTTTAAGTTCTGGTCTCATTTTGCACAGTTCATTTTATAGTCAATATTTTTCCTCCCCCTCACTGTTGAGTCAGCCTCTGCTCTCTCTTCTTCCATCATTTCCAGGTTTCGATTATTTCCTGATGCTCTTTATCCCATTTCTCTGTTGTTTTCCCTCTCTTTCCTTCCCTATTCTATTGGAGGCTGCCTGTTTCTACCTAAATCCAGCCCATCCTCTCATTTACAAGAATCTTCCCAAATTTACCCATCGCAGGAAAGTGCTGAGGTAACACACCCTACCATATTGCTTCACCTCCCTTCCTGTGTATAGTTGTCATTTCTTCAGCTGACAGACATGCTGCAAAGCCTTTTGGCCAATAATGTGTTGCTGATCTTAGTCCCTAAAACAGTTTCAAGCCTATTCTTTTTTCTCCCCTTTATGCCACGGCACTGTGGAGCTGATTCCTTGACTCACCAAGGCCATACCCACCCCATCCTCATCCCCATCTGGTGCCCCCCTTAAAGTGGCTATTATGTGTCACTGTGCATCTTGCAGGTCTGGTTTGTATTGCTGGGAAACAGTTGGGAACTAAACTAATAGTGATGCCTCTAATGACTGCCCTGGAGCTCACTGATATCTGGTGTGGTACAATAAAAATAAAAAAAAAAAAGGTAGATAATGCAAATGTGTGAGGAATTATGTTACATAACAATAACTCTGAAAAGATTCCAAAACAAACAAAAACATACAGCCAGAAAATGGAAGAAAATGTCCAGAATGGGGGTAGCAAAGTCAGGCAGGGCAGCCTCACCAAAAGAGTGATTTCTCGGCAAAACCTGAAAAAGTTATTAGCCCCAGCCATATACTCTTTGCCACCAAGTTGATTCTAACTCATAAGAGCCCTATAGGACAGAGAAGAACCGTCCCATAGGGTTAACAAGGGATTCAAACTGCTGACCTTTTGGCTGGAAGCCGAACTCTTAACCACTGTACTATGAGGGCTCCAATATACTAATTGGAAACTCACTTTTCACTAAGAGGCAAATGCAAGTATCATCTGGATTTTTTTTTTCTGGCATATTATACAGTAAGAATAAAGTCAATTTTTCTGCAGTAATGAGAACGTGAGACTCACTCATACCAGATGAGATCATGAAGCTACAAAAACAAACAAAACCAAAGTATAGAATGCTGGTCTTTTGGGTCATAAAAAATACTTTATTTTGTTTTGTTTTTTTTGCTATAAGTAGGAATACTTTTGAGCAGATGAGTATCTTCGGATAATTTATTTAGCAGAACTCCTCTGGCTACAAATGTATTTTTATTATATTTTTCATTGCAGGTTAACAATATGAAATATTTTGAGGCGACTGTGTCTTCAATCTAGTTTTTTTTTTTTTTTCCCCTCGTCTTGGCTTATTGATTCTCCATCATACCTTCCTAGTAGCTGAATTGATACCCACACTGTTAAAGGGATACAAGTTAGCCTCTAGAAGGGCTGCAAGTTTAGCAAAGGGGCAAGAAAAAAGGCAAATTGATTTTTTATACCATAGCTATTTACAATTGGAATTTAAATCATATCATTTACAATGTACCAAAAATAACTACTTATTTATAAAGACAAGAACATATATATTGGAACTACATGGAGAAAAATAAAATAAGATCTAATTAAGTAGAAATAAGTATTTTTAAATAAGTGGAAATACATACCATGTTCAATGACTGAAAGAATATTGATATGATGTCCTTTCTCCCTAATTTGAATCAGGCATCCATACATTACTAACCAAAATACCTGCAAGATTTACCTGCAAGCTTCTTGGTAAGTATCAACAAATTGATTGATAATTTGCATGACATTGCAAAGCTACTAAAATAATTTTAAAAATTCTGAAAACTAACTGCAATTCAAGGACATGCATCAATCAGTTTCAAGACTTACTATAAAATGGAGAATTCAACACAGCGTGGTATTAGTAAAAGAAAGAAACATAGGTCATTTAAACAGAATAGAATACCAAAAAAAAAAAAAGAAAAAAAAAAAACCTGTGCAGTCAAGTCAATTCTGACTTATAAAGAGGACCCAGGAATATCTCCACATGAATATGACCAATTCATTTTTGCAAACATGCAAAAACAATTCAATAGAGAAAGAATAGCCTTTTCAGTAGATTGTGCTGGAGCAATGGGACATCCATAGGCAAAAGTAAATTGCACCTTGACCTGAAACTCACATCTCATACAGAAATTAACTTAAAATGTGTCAAAGATTTAAATGTAAAATATATTGTTATAAAACTTGGAGAAGATAACATGACGGAAAATATTTGGCATGTGGGTGTTGTGAGTTGTTACATGTTAACAAAAGCATGATTCATTAAAGAAAAAAAATTGTAAGTTTGAATCCATTAAAATGAAAAAAATCTCTCTGCAAAAGAAAGTGTCCACTGCCTATTCTCATTCAAAGTTTTTCCTGGTTTTTGGTATGATCAGTGATTTTCCAATGAAAACCAAATGTACCGAAAATTACGTCATGAGCCTCTGTGCCATGTAATATTTTTCAGGAGAATCTTGGTTTTCCTGTTTGTTAAGCAGCCAGTCAACTCATTTTGATCAAGACTAACAGTCCTACCCGTCTTCTGGCAGCTGTGGTTCAAATGTGAGTATAGCTTTCAAAGTATTTCCAGGGCAAATACTGTATGTTCCATGTGCACAAACCCAGGAGCCAGACTGAAACCTAGAGAGTGGTTTATACCTTAATTCAGTTATCAGAATTTTTCATTTGGGAAATCCAGTCAGTCAAAACTAGGGCAGCTCAGGAATTGAGACAGGTGTTCACACACAGACTTGTTGTTAGGTGCCATTGATGTTGTTGTCGAGTCATTTCTGACTCATAGTGACCGATGTACAACAGAATGAAACACTGCCTGGTCCTGCACTATCTCTTCACATTTGTTATTTTGCTTTAGCCCATTGCTGGAGCCACTATGGAAATCCATATTGTTGAGGGCCTTCCTCTTTTTTTGTTGACCATCTATTCTACTAAGCATGGTGCCCTTCTCCAGGGAACAGTCCTTTCTGATAACATGTCAAAAGTGTGTGAAATGAAGTCTTGTCGTCCTCACTTCTAAAGTAAATTCTGGCTGTACTTCTTCCAAGACAGATTTGTTTGTGGTTAAGAGCTACAGCTGCTAACCAAAAGGTTGGGAGTTCAAACCCACCAGGCACTACTTGGAAAACCTATGGGGCAGTTCTATTCTGTCCTATAGGGTAGCTATGAGTCAGAATTGACTCGACAACAACATTATTTATTTATTTATTAATAGGTGGTGCTATTTTAATTTACATTCACCAATGAAAGTTCATACTGAACAATTTTTTTCTAATATACCTTTCATGATGAGTTGTCTACAGTTCTCTGAACCTTTTTTAATTTTCTTTATTTTTTGTTCAGATTTAAGTGTTCCTGCATATTCATGCTACAAGTCCTTTACAAATTTTTATGATTTGTAAATATATCCTTCTTTGGCTTATTTTTTCTTTCTTTAACTTTTTTCATTTCTTTAACAGAACCAACTTTCTTTCCTTCTTTAATCCCTAAAATCTTTAGGAGGGGGACATCAATAATAGAAACTTAGGATACTAGTGAAAATTCTTTGCAGTTGGGGAGAGAGCAACTTTGAATAAAAGACACTCAATCCTATGGTAAGGGGCACAAATATAATGGGCAAAAAGACATCTGGGCAGGTGTCCTGGGGAAGGAGCAGGTAGCTTTTCATAGATTTTCCCCAATCCTAATGGAAAGGTCTGTAGTAAAGGAAGAATCCCCCTTAGTCAGCAGCCCTTTAAAACACTCAGCCTTCAACTCTTAACTAAATATTTGTAGTTTAATCTTCTTCACCATCTGCCCCAGGCAAGATAAAGTCTTGGCTTTTTTTCTCCCTAGAGCCACTTCTCAAAACACAATGTTTGCTATTTTCCTGTGATTTCAGTTCACTGATTTTGTCGAACCAAAATTGTCAAATTGTAGTTTTCCCGGGTTTGTTATGATTGTTGTTGTAAGAAAATGAATGCCTTTTTTTGCTTTCAGATCTCTACATCTCCAATCTGAGTAGCAGGTTTTCATGGTAATACCCAGAAACAAGCAAAAATCAAAATATCCACCAGCAGGGGAATAGTTAAATTATAGTATGTGCTTACTATAAAAATACAGAAATACTGAGACCTAAAGTCAACCCATGCTTGATAGATACACCATATGGATTCATTCCCAAATAATTGTACTGAGTGAAGGAAGTTACACAAATAAAAGTGCATACGGCCCTAAACCATTTAAGTATATAAACAAATTAACCTAAAAAAATTATTAAATAATATGATGGGAGCTATGTGTTTAGCCCAGCAAAATCACCTACTAACAAATATTTTTTCCCCAAATGTTATAATAGTCACCAAACTCCCTGAGGACATCATGTCTGCTCTGAGGTACTGCCCTCTTTGATGTCATCCAATCTCAGAGTTTGCTATGTAAGAGGCAGACATGCAAATAGGGCCCCTCCCTTTGCTTATGAAAACCAGCTCAGCCTTGAACATGCAGCTCAGGAGGAGAAGCCTCAGCTCTGGGGTTCCCAAAAGTCCCCATTCAGGGGTCAGGACTGAACACAGAGGAGTCACCATGGAGTCTGTACAGAGCTGGTTTTTCCTTGTTGCTATTTTAAAAGATCATTATATAGAGAACAAGAGACATTAGGTATGAGTGAGAGAAACAATAAATATATGACGGCTTTCTTGACTAGGGTGTCTTTGTGTTTGCAGGTGTCCAGTGTGAGGTGCAGCTGGTGGAGTCTAGGGGAGACATGAGGCAGCCTGGAGGGTCCCTGAGAATCTTCTGTGCAGCCTCTGGATTTACCTTCAGCGACGGCACTGTTTTGTTTTTTTTTTTTAACCTTTGATGGCCTGGGTCCACCAGGCTCCAGGAAAGGAAATGGATTGGGTTGGAGAAATTAACCCTAATTCAGATACTAAGAAATACGCACCTTCTGTGACGGGGCGATTCACCATCTCTAGAGACAATGCCAAGAACACTCTTTATCTGCAATTGGACAAGCTGAGAACCGAAGATACAGCCTGGTATTACTGTGCACGATACACAGTGAGGGGAAGTCAATGTGAGCCCAGATACAAACCTCCCTGGAGAGAGGAGGTGGGGATGCAGGGGGTGCTCAGGACCCGCCTAGCCTAGGATTCAGACCCAGGAGCTGGTGCAGATGCAGTTTTAAGGGCTGGTTTCCTGTTGTGGTCTAGAAATTCTTCTCCATCTGACAGTTTCCCCAGGGAATCCATTATATTTATGAATCTGTGTCTATCCCTGATAGTTCCAGAGTCGATGTTGTATTATAACAGGAGGAAACATTCTCACATGCAGGAAAAAGCATCCTGTCTCTTATGGGGGGAAAATAACTCTGCCTGGGATCCCAGGATCAGAGTTCTGATGAAGCTCTGGGAAACCTGGGGAGTTTTTTTCCAGTCATACTCAGGGCAGATACAGACCCTAGATGGTACAAATAGTTAAGCACTCAACTACTAGCTGAAAGTTTGTTGGTTTGTACCCACTCAGTGATGCCTTCGGGGTTAGGCCTGGCTTTCCACTTCTAAAAGTATGGGGGCTGCAGGTGACACCTAGGACCCATCAGCTTCTGGATCAGGTGAAAATGAGGCTAGGGAGGGATGTTTCTTTTGTCATCAACAGTTTCCTCTCAGGGTCTGAGTTTACTCTTCTCTGCAATGAATATTTGTTCTGACCCAGTTATCCATGGCCATGAGTCACCTTGAATGTTGAGCTTCTGGAGAACACAGTGAGCAGCTCTGATGTCTGCTAAGATGCATCAGGAAGAGCCTGGCACAGGGCTGCAGTGGATGGTCAGCTATAACAACTGTGTTGACCAAAACTCTAGGTCAATCACCCTGGCCAGGATACCTGCAAAGATAGCTCTAGGTACTACCTATGAACAACAACCTGAATGGTTAGGACCAGAGAAGATACTGTTGTGGAAGGACCACAATGGGGTGAAGACAGTGTGAAAGTGGTGAGAGGCTGTCAGTGGGGGTCTCTCAGTAAGCAACGAGCCCACGACCCACCCCAGGGGTAGGTTTGTGGGGGGATAAGGGAGCTTCCCATCAATGCCTGGGGTTTCTTCTAATCCACAAGTAACAGCATCCAGAAGAACCCTCTTTTTATTCTGCCTCTAAGAAGAGAACTTTGAAGTCGGCCCTCTGTATCCACTGGTTCTGCATCTGTGAATTCAACCAAATTCAGAGCAAAAATATTCAGGAAAAAGATAAAAAATTCCAAAAAGCAAAGCATGAACTTGCCCTGTGTTGAGCACTATGATGAATCTTTGCAAATGAAGTGATGTGTAGGCTTACCATACTGTAACATCCCATCATTTCACAGATGCTAAGTCTCTCTCCACACTCTTGTTTGAGCACCCTTGGCCTCATGTCTGTCTTGTTCATTTGCTACTTGTGTTGTGTGCACCCTTTGTGAAAAAATAGCTTCTAAAAAGAACTTAAGTGGTCAAAGCAACTCCTCAAAGGCTTTAAGGGAGCATAAAGTGCTATATCTCATTGAGAAAATAAAAATCTGAAATATTTTGAAAAATGGCATGTCGTTGGGCTGTGAGATCAATAAGAAGGAATGGACCACCTGCAAAATAAAGCAGAAAGAAGCTGAAATTTATGGAAGTGTTAGTTTTGCCCCTGGAATAGCAAAAATGCTCTCTCTGGCCTATGATAAAGTGCTTGCAAAGACTCCGAAAACATTGTTAAGTGTAAGCATTAACACCTATGTACATGGCATTTATATTGTATTAGGTGTTATGTAATCTAGAGGTGCTTTAAATTACACCAGAGGAAGTGTGACGGTTATATGCAAATACTCCACTATTTTATATAAGGAAACTGAGTATCTGCAGATTTCAGGGTCCACGGGGGTTCCTGGAACCAGTTCCCCTGGATACAGAGGGAAAACTGTATGGGTATATTCTTTCCTCATCTCTCTGCATAGAATGGTTGTCACAGGGAAAAGAAGCATCAGGGAAGATGTCACCACTGCTCCTGTGTTCAGCTTTAAGGGAAAGCTCATGTAGGCCTGGTCTTCTTTCTTTTACAGGGTGAAGATACAGAATTAGGTGGACTTTGAGTAGATCATCTCCATATTGGTGATTCTTATGATAATAAAAAGTTGTAAAATTGCTTTGAACACTTAATATGAACAGATATTCATCCAACTGAATTAACAGGAACAAACATCAGTCCCACATTAAATGCACAAGAACGCAGAGATGTTAGATGTACTTTATACATGAAATAAGAATTTATGCTTTTGAGTTATGGTATTGACGGAGTATATCGAATATGCCATGGACTGCCAGAAGAACAAACAAATCTATCTTGGAAGAAATACAACCAGGATGCTTCTTAGAAATGAAGATGGAGAGACCTTGTTTCCTGTACTTTGGACATGTTATCAGGATGGGCCAGTCGCTGGAGAAGGGCATCATGCTTGCTATAGGATAGTGTCAGTGAAAAAAAGGAAGACCCTCAACAAGATGGATTGACACAGTGTCTAGAACAATGGGCTCGAACACAGCAATGATTATGAGAATGGTGCAGGACCAGGCAGTGTTTTGTTCTGTTATACATAGGTTCTCTATGAACTGGAACAATTCATTGTTGCCTAACAACAACAACCTATGAAAAGCGCTCTTTGTTCTTTAGCAAAATGTCCTCAGAGTGATGACTTTTACTCAGCATTTGGATTTTTCTTTCTTGACTGCGCTTCCCCTCAGAGCACCTTCATCACGGCATTTCTGATAGCCTCATGCACCACTACCTAACCTCAAACAACCTTCCCTCTGGCAAGAACATATTTAGGAGCAAGCATGTGATGGGACGATCCCAGCCCTTGGGATCATCTACTCCTCTGTACCACAACCCCAGAACAGCTGGTTATAGGTTTGAGCTTAGCTAAGTGACTTCTCAGTTCTGTATTCCAAGCCACAGATGAGATGCATAGTACATTTAGAAGCCTTCTGGAGATACTGGCCACCTGGGTCATGATGTAGAGAAGCAAGGCTGTTAAAGAACTCAGGGACTTCAGAGTCTGATTTTGTCTCACTTCTGCCATTTTCAGTTTCTCACGTCACTCTCACTACACACGCTTCTTGCATTTCCGCAAACATGAAAACACTTTCCAGACCTAAGCATTTATGATGTTTGTTCAAGTTGCTTGGAAACCTCTCTTCAACCCTCAGCACATGCATACATACACATACACACTCACACACATGCATGACACACAAAAACCAGCATCCACTCACAGCCCCCACTGTAGGACACCCAGGCCTCCTCGATTACCACCATCAAGCTCAGAGTCATATGTTACTCTAATTAGGCCAGGAAGTGGAGGTTTCTTCCACCAAGCTCATCTTCCAACCCCTATTCTGCTATCAGCTCCTCCTCCTGGAAGTGATCACCATATGAGCTCTTTGTGTCTCTTCCCTACTGCTCCAGGTCCACTGAGAATGGCAATCCCAGTGATCTGTGTCATCCACAGGAACCTCACACACACCAGGTGTTGGCTCATCATTGGTGGCACTGATTGGGAAAGGCTGGGACCTGTGTTCCTGACCCTCCATGGCTAAGCCTGGATATTTCTGCAGGGCCCCTAGGCTCTGAGGGAACAGAAAACCACAGTGTGCAATGCACTGTCCATGTCTCCACTTGTATTGTGTTTGTTTTGTTCCTGTTTTCCAAAACATGTCACACGTCTAAGTCCAGAGCCAGTGTGAACACAAGGGGGAAGGACATATTGGGTACTGCTGTAAAAATCAGCCAGTGGTTATGCAGATGTATGTATTTGTGTGTGTGTGTGTGTATGTGTTCTACTGCAATATTAGTGTTGAGTGGAATTTTACCCTTGTGTGTCTACATGCAAGCATTATCTGATGTACCTTCAACTCCAGTTCTCTTAAGGAGAACGGAGACTCCCTGATCTCCCCAAGATTTTCTGGGTTACTCATGAAAGAAATCACTGTGTCAAGGCATCTGGAATTTCCAGAGAGGGGACTCCTGGAGGTTTCAGAAAACCTGGCGTTTGGTTATCCTGTGGAGTTCACTGGGATACAAAGTCCAGTTCACTGTATCAGGATGTTATATCAAATACATCTGGTATCACTGAAGGATTAGTCAGAAGGTGAAAGCAAAGCCATTTAATACTGGGCCAGACACACTGCCAGGGCAAGGCAGGGTGAGCTCAGACACAGCCTTCCCGCAGGGAGGGTGCTGGCCTGCACGGGGTGCTCAGGGCCCTTCAGCTCAGGGTACAAAATCCAGGATTAGGAACTGAAGAAGACTGGGGAAGGGCTTCCTCCCAGCAACTGGGTTTCTCTTTTTCAAGAGAAATCTAAGAATTTGAGAAGGTCTGCTGATGTTTTTATAAATACTCTATTTCATCAAGATTGTTCACCTAACTCAATAGGTAAATAAGCACCACATTTGAAAAGGTGATTTCAAATGTGGTACTTATTGATTGATATCTTTTTTTAATTTTTTTTTATTAGGAGTCCTGGTAGCACAGTGGTTAAGCTCTTGGCTGCTAATCACAAAGTGGGCAGTTCAAACCCACCAGGCACTCCTTGGGAGAAAGATGTGGCAGTCTGCTTCTGTAAATATTACGGCATTGGAAACCCAGTGGGACAGTTCTACTCTGTTCCATAGAGTCACTATGGGTCAGAATGAACTTGACAGCAGTGAGTTATAATGAGGAGCAGAAAACAGAATGGGGTCATTAATTCAGTGAATCCAGAATATTCACTATCAGGAATGAATACACAGGACTCAGTATAAAGTTTGCTATTATAAAAGATTATTTCATAAAGGACAAGAGACATTGAGTATGTGAGTGGGTCTGAGTGAGAGAAACCGTGGCTATGTATGGTGGTTTTCCTGACCAGGATGTCTCTGTGTTTGCAGATGTATGGTGTGAGGCGCACCTGGTGGGGTTGGGGAGTCAGGGCGGGGGGAGACCTATGACTGCCTGGAAGGTGTCTGAGCCTCTCCTGTGCAGCCTCTGGGCTCACTTTCGATAGCAACTGGATGCTTTGTGTTCGCCAGACTCCAAGGAAGGGACTGTACTAGATTGTGCTGATTAACCTTGGTAGTGACGCTAAGAATCATGCAGATTTGGTGAAGGCCAATTCATTATCCCCGGAGGCAATACCAAGAACACTCTGTATGTGCAAATAGATACTCTGAAAGCCAAGGGCACAGCTATGCATTACTGAACAACAAAAACATGGGGGAATGTAAGTGTGATCCCAGACACAAACTTCCCCTGCAGGAAGGGGCTGGGCTGCAGGTGCCGCTCAAAAGCCACTGAGGTGAGGATTCAGACCCAGGAGCAGGCGCAGTTGCAGTTTGAGGGCTGGTTTCCTGTTATGGTCCATGATTTTTCTCTAACAGTTCCCCAGGATATTTTTCTATTTTTTATGATTCTGTGCCTACTCCTGATATCTCTGAAATCAAAAACTGTATTGTAACTGGAGGAAACATTTTCACACGCAGAAAAAAGCAGTCACTATCTTACGAAGCGGAAGTGACTCTGCCAGGGGTCCCAAGGATCAGAGTTCTGATGAAGCTCAAAGAAACCTAGGGACTCTTTTGCAGTCATACTTCTGTGTCCTTGATGCAATGTTGCCTGTGTCTCTCAGGAACAGGCCCGACTTAACACGGTTGCTGCTCCTAAACCCCAAATGGGAGTAGCCCTCAGGACTTGAGGCTTCTGCACAAACCAAAGGATGAATTTTCTAACACAGCGCTGGTCCCTAGATCCATTACACTTTCTGTGGTTGAGGAATGGAAGGCATGTTCTCAGGGACTGACACACTCTAGCTTTTTATATGAGAAAATATGGTCTTATTTGATTCTCTTAGGAAAAAAAAAAAAGCGAATGGGATGTGTTTGTTTTCTGGATTGTACGGAAAGTGGTGCGCCCTCAACCTAGTGACATGCAAAGCTTGTTTCTGATGTACGTCCGCCTCCTCTTCTCCTGGAACTTTCACTACATGTCCTGAAGATAGTCTCACTCTAGCCTCCTTAATTCTCAGCCCCTTCTCTACATTTTTCTATTGCTTTTTCTCTTCGTGGCAAATGAAGGATTCTGTCTTCCAAATCATAATACAAATATTTGTCCTTTTTTAAACATTAAATTAGCATTAACATGTACATTTCTGTTTTCAGGAGGAAGTGGACACAGTTCGGGTTAATCAACACTTTCATCTTTAATAGAGGAATGGACACAGAACGCTTCAACCTGTGGACTCTACTGGGTGGTTCATTTTGCTTAAACACTAAAAGAAAAGTAGGAGGAATGCAACAAATTGAAAATAAAAATTATGGAATTATTTTTTCATGAGTCATGGAGGTCATCCCTTTGGTGTCTTGCTCACTGGTCTTGTAAAGAAGAGGGTAATGCACCCTAGCCTGGGATGAAAGCAGGGCAGGCATTGTTGGTACTCACATCTCAGCCCCATAAAGTCAATATGGGAAAATTGCATGTTTATAAATGTGTAAGTTATAATATATTTTAAAATCTATGATTTTGTTTTGTTTTCCTTTTTTTTGGTCATGAAATTCAGTGTGGCTAGGTAATCTGAAGGGATTTGAATTAATATTGAAAATGACTCAATTTACTTTACATAAAATTAAGTACTGTCTCATATAACTGACTCATTGTGATTCTTATTATGCCTAGGTGAACTGACCCAGGTGTGTCTGGAGGTGGTGGGCAGAAGAGCGGGAAAATATCACAGCTTCTCTCATGTGCCATGCCGTCTCTATATTCTCTCCAGCAGGTGTTATGCTAATATCTTTTTCGTTGCATCCAGTTTTTTCAATTCTAGTCTCTTATGCATTGCTATGCAGAATGAGGGATCAGTGTATTTTCGTGTTACTTGTGAATTATGAATAGTATTTATTCTGTTTTTAAATTTTAACTTCTATTTTCTTTAACTTCTGTCTTCAGGCTTTGTATTTGCTGAATTTTTGTTGTCTTTAAAATTAATTTATCAAGTAATTACATTATATAGTTGCACTGACTATATTTGCCCTTGATTTATTGCCTAGTAGGGTATGGCTATGTCTTCCATTTTTCCTACAGCTTGTATTGACATTCCAATGTGCCATGTAGAGCATTCTCTTCCGTGGTATGACAATCCATATAAAATGCCAGAACTTGATACTGAGCTTCTGAGAGGAAGTATCATTTTACATCCAAAATTACATTTCCACAACCATGTAAATTCTAGTCTGCTGTCAAACTACAGTTATTTTTTTCAGATGGTTGATAGGATGAGTAAATATTTAGTTCATTTTTCTGTGTAAAGTAAAAATATTTCTTAAGGACTTGAAGAAAATTCATGAGTTAAAGTTGCTCACCTTAGACATTTCTTCCAGCCCAGGCGACTTTTAGGAAATCTGTAATTGGTGACCTCAATACCATGGTGGTTAAAGTGCCATTGACCAACTAACCACATGTTAGGGTGCAGAGAAACATGACACTTGGGTGGGAGGCCATGAAGATGGCTCAGGGACATTGCAGCTAGGGCTCTTCTATCATTGACTCATTCCTGCATCTGAAAGATTTGGGTAGGAAGTGAGATAACCTTTATATACTGAGTGTCCATAATGGAGGTACCCAAACTCTGTGGAGCTAAAATTGTGTGGATTTACTGAATGACAATATGATTTTTGTCCCCAAGGACAGACTCATATTTTCTTGATATCTGGATAATATAACTATTCCTACTTCCTTACACCAAATATCTCTCTGCAACTATCAATAATTTCCCAGATTATAACAAATGAATGAATGCTGTCGCCATGGTCATACCTGGTATGTCCCCATAAATGAACTTGACTTTACTGAGCACACCAAAAACACACCAACCCACTGCCAAGAAACTATTATCAGGGCGATCTGCTAAAGTAGGACATCCTCCCATGGACATCTTTCTTGTCTTGCATCTTCACACATTGCTTCCTCTTTCCTAAGCCAATACTCCATTTTTTTTTCTATCACCAATTCCTTATATTTGTGATTTCTGGAAGCTATTCTCATGATTATCAACCTTCCATACCCTTCCTCACTTTACTCAGATTCCTTTCTTAGCTCTACAAAATAACGGTAGCCCATCTGCCTTCTAAGTAGTTATGCACACACACCTGCTATATGCTTCAGATTAAGTGGTAGAGTTCATTCCCTTGCTCCTCAATTACCA
Source organism: Loxodonta africana (assembly GCF_030014295.1). Classification (NCBI taxonomy): domain Eukaryota; kingdom Metazoa; phylum Chordata; class Mammalia; order Proboscidea; family Elephantidae; genus Loxodonta; species Loxodonta africana. Next base: position 24,952,460 of record NC_087362.1, read on the forward strand.
GCAAAATACTTATCCTACAGCCTCACAGAGTTGAATGTGCATTCTTGGCTTATTTTAAGTCTTTGTGTCCCCTCAGCCTCTCCACTTTTCTCTCATCATGCTTCTCCCAAACTTCTGATGATGGATGACTTAGGATGTAATTCCTGGTTTTCTGCTTAATCTCAAAGAGCTGCCAACATCATTGGTGATTTCAGTGTCTATGCTGACTCCTGTTCACCTCACCTGCTGCCTCAACCATTTTTCCCCATGCTGGTCATGTACCTCCTGTATCTCCCCTGCCACTCCCAGGGGTATCTGGCCCTTCTGCTTCTTGTGCATGTGACTTCATTCTAGAACAAACTGTTACATCAGTGTCTACAGCCTTGATGTTCCCAAGCAGGGTGCCTTCTCTCTGAGCACAACCTTGGTATTCACCCAAGTCTCCTGTCTGTCTCCTGTTCTCCAAGAATTAATTTTGAACTCACCAGGATCTCTAATATATATATATATATATTTTAAATTCAGGTATTAGTATTGATCCATTACCACGTTTGGCTCTCCCAGACAAAAGTGAAGAAATGGCAAGTTACAATGCCTAAATGAGTGCATTTAGTACCTTACAAAATAAGAAGCTAAAATGTGTGTGGCCCCTGTCTTTGTTAATTCAGTAGTGTTGGGACAATGGTCTGCCTCTATGATTCCATCCAGGCCACCTAAGCTGAGGCCTTTTGCTCAGAGCACTCTCTCATAGGAGGTTGGGAATTGGGTCTCTCTCTCTCTCCCAGTTCTTTCTCCTTGTCAGAGAATCTTTTCTCCCTATTCTGTGATAACAGCAACTTTCTTTGTCTCTTGCTCATGTGCAGGCACCATATGGCTCCTGTCCAACCCCACAGTCTACTTAGTATGCACCACAAGGAAGGCAGTTTCTCCTGGTGACTTTTAACACACTAGATCATTAATCAAAATATGTAGGCTTTACAAAATTAATATTGTAACTAGAAGTGAAAAAACATTCTTTGTGGTTAATCTGATTTTCACCTGAACAAAAGACAATGGCTTGGCCAGGTGCACCTAAACAAGAGTCCCTTCTTCTTACCTCCTTTCACCTTTCCATGCAATCTCCTCTATTTTATACTATGTAGAGCAAAGACCCAAGTTCTTGTTTGTCCTCTCTCACATAACACATTGAGAGGAGGGCATGGTAATGACAAAAAGTGTCTCACCCTTGGATGGGAACCTTTTGGGAGAATCTGACTTTGGGTGATCCCCACTGTTTATTTTCCTCCTGATTAATGCAAGTAATAAAAGTCTGTGACTACATCAGTAAGTGGTATAATTATTCATTCTAATACAAAGAGCCCTGAACTGTCTGACTTATTTCACTCAGAGGTTTGCAAATGTTGCATGTACTCAGGTAGTTTCGTTTCCCAATTTTTGCCTATGATGCATTCAGTATAACATCTTCAACCTCCAGTTGACTCCCATCATGTAAGGACATGGTAACAGCAGTCCTAAGGGGTATATGAAATATAACAGTGGGTTCAGAGAGGGGAGGGAACAATAATTTCTGAAATGTTCTTCTGAAGAATAAGGAATGCCCCAAAAGGCCATGTGTCCTGCCACCCTGTCTAGAACTATTCAGTAATAACACATTCAACTGAGCTGAACATTACCCAGAAACGCTGCTATGTTTCTCAGTATAGTTCAGTCTTGCATGTTTTGGAATGACTCCAACAGTGATCCTACATTCTCCTCAAACATCTGACCTCCACAGTTCCAAGGTTCACACTCCATTCTTAGTGTACCCTCTCAACTCCTAACAGGGAAAACAAAAACAAAAAAACATCAATCAGACCTACAATAACCTCAGCACGAAACCAGCACCATCTTTTTCTTCTTTCTCTGGTGATGATGCTTGTTTTCTCTCAGTGGGCTCATCGCTGGTAACATTCGAAGGCATCTCACTTAAAACTTTATCCCTTTTATTTTACTATCACAAGGTTCTGTTTTCTAGTAGGTCTTCTGACAACAACTTTAACACAATCTAGACACTAGATACAGCTATCTTTAATAATTTCTATAAGCAACTCAAGTTGTTTTCTGCTCTGGTGACTTAATACTTTCTTATTTCTTTGGGAAGGACAGATATTAAGAACCCATCTACAACCACTTACACAAATACCCACCTATTGTATTCAACACTATATAAACCTTGAATATACATAGTTGTGAAGCTGTGTCAGGTAGAGAAATGTTTTCCCATGTTAGTGGCTCACTCAAAGCCATTCTGATTTACAGCAAGGATTGAATTGGGCCCAGTTTTGTCAGAATGCAATGGGATTGCAACATGTAGCTTAGTATAAAATTTTAGAATATGCAATCACTTAAACATGTGGCAAAGGAGAATGAAAATGTGTATCTTACAATTTACAGGTTTCCGAGTTTGTGGTGAGTATTTGATAAACACATACAACCCTGGAAGCAGAGGTTCACTGACCCTGTTCCTAAAAGTGTTCTTGATGATTGGCCATTTCCAGCTCCTTGACCAGCTTCTTCAGCACATTCCATGGACTGGAAGAAAAGGAAGGAAGAACTTTTCTAGGGCTTGGTGAAGGAAGAACCAGGAAGAAGGCTTTGCTCTCCAGAAGATAGAGACATTATTCTCCTTCCAGGGGACCCACATAGAGGGGTGCCTCCTCTTGTCTCCTTTATTACAACGGTGGCTCCCACATGCAAATCTCCACTTAATCCCCCAGATCTAACTGGAAAACATATTTATTCAAATTCAGACTCTTCCTCAATGTGGGGAATATTTTTAGCGAGTCATAGGCCTCATCCAAAAGAACATGAAACACATTTGGGTCTACCTTTTCCTGGTTGCAACTTCCAGAAATGAGTGTCTCAGGAATTCAGACATGAAGATCTGGGAATGCTACAACTGTGTACCTCATTCAGTGTGGCTCTTCTTGTCCCCAGGAGTCCTGTCCCAGGTGCATCTGCAGGAGCTAGGCCCAGCACTAGGGAAGCTCTCACAGACCCTGTTTTCACCTGTGCTGTCTCTGGATTATCATTAATCAGCTATGCTGTGACCAAGGTTCACCAGCTCCAGGAAAGGAGCTGGAATGGGTCATTCTAATATGGAATGGTGGAAGCACAGACTTTAACCCTAATTTGAAGCCTAATTAAACATGACCAAGGACACCTCCAAGAACCAATTGCTCAATTCCATTACTGCTGATGACATGGTGCAAGGAGGCAGTGAGAAAAGTAGGTGTGAGCCCAGACACAAAACTGCTTTGAAGGAAGAATCTGAGCTGCAGGGTTCTCTCTATTCCACTAAGCACTGGGGCTCAGTGAAAAGTTCAAGGGGGAAGCACAGCAGGTTGAGATTTCCTATTAGAATCCATGGTTTCCTCTTCCTGTCCAGGGACTCCTGTAGAGACACCTGCTACATACTACTTTACTTATGCTGTGCTTTATCTTATTTCAGAATAAAATATTATTTTATTCATTAACTGTTTTTTTCCTTGTAGTTTTGTTTAATTCTCAAATTATTAAATATAAGACTAAGGTTCAGCATATTTTTCAATGTGGCATGACTCAAAATGAGAAGAAACAGTTGCAAACATTCATTAGTAATTAAAACATGAAATGTACAAAGTATGGACCAAGAAAATTTGGAAGTCATCCAAAATCAAATGGAAAATATGAAGATAAATATCCTAGGAATTAATGAACTGAAATGGACTGGTTTTGGTCATTTTGGATCAGACAATTATATGGCCTATTATGCCAGATCTGACAAATTGAAGAGGAGTGATGACATGGAAGGAAGAAATCTAAACTGCACTGAAGACATTGCAAAAAATAAGGCTGCAAGTTTTGATTCGATATCAGTTGTGATGCTTCTATAAATGGATGCTAAATTGGAAGCACTACCTCCTCTATGCCAAGAAATTTGGAAGCCAGCTATCTGGAAAACCATCTAGAAAATATTCATATGTGTGCCCATTCAAAAGAAAAGTAACCCAATGGAATGTGGAAATTATGAAACAATGTCATTAATATCCCATGAAGGTAAATTTTTGCTGAGGATAATTAAAAAGTTGTTGCAGCTATACATTGTTGGGGAACTGCCAAAAATTCAAATCATATTCAGAAGAGGACATGGAATGAGGCTATCATTGCTAATGTGAAATGGATCTTGGCTGAAAGCAGAGAATACCAGAAAGATATCCACCTGTATTTTACTGACCACACAAAAAGCATTTAACTGTGTAGATCATAACGAATTATGGATAATATTGTGAAGTATGATAATTCCAGAACACTCAGTTGTGCTCATGAGGAACCTGTACACAGACCAAGAGGCAGTCATCCAGAAAGAAAAAAGGGGATATCGTATGGTTTAAAATTGGAAGAAGTTGTGCTTCAGGATAGTATCCCTTAGTCATACTTATCTAGTTTATATACTGAGCAAATAATCTGAGAAGCTAGGCTGTATGAAGAAGAATGTGGTATCAGGATTGAAGGAAGACTAATTAACAAACTGCTCTATGTTTATGGAACAACCTTGCTTGCTGAAAGTGAGGAGGACTTGAAGCACTTACTGATGAAGATCAAAGACTACAGCCTTTAGTATGGACTACCCCTCAACATACAGAAAACAAAAATACTCACAACAGGAACAAAAAACAAAATCATGATTAACAGAGAATATATTAAATTATCAATGATTGCGTTTTACTAGGATGCACAATCAATGCCCATGTGGGTAGCAGTCGGGAAATCACATGATGTATCACATTGGGCCAATCTGCTGCAAAAGGTCTTTTTTAAAATCTTGAGAAAACAAAGATGTCACTTTGACGAGTAAAGGGTACCTGACCCAAGTCATGGTCTTTTCAACTGGCTCGTATGCTGGAAATGAAAATAGAAAATTTACACATTTCCGTTATGGTGTTGGTGATCTCTTGGATCATGTGTTAAATTTAGGGTACCTAAAATCATTTTTTAAGTTACTCTAAAAAGGGTGCCTCTTTTGTACAACACCTAGGGGAAGACATAAGTAATGATGCGAATGCCTTCTTTGAAAGTGAGACCTAGTGTAGTGTAACTGTCAGGAATACAGACTTTGGGCCAGAGGCCTGGATTAACATCCCTTCTATACCACTCTGTCCAAAGTGGTCTTGCCAGTGGTCTTTAAATTGACTTTTTACAGTGTACTTTGGGATCCCTTGTGGTGTTGTGGTTAAGAACTCAGCTGTTAACCCAAAGGTTGGAAGTTTGAATCCACCAGCCCCTCCTTGGAAACCCTGTGAGGAAGTTTTATCCTGTCTTATATGGCTGCTATGAGTTACAGTGGTTTTGAGTGATTGTTTATATAACAGGTTGTGCCTAAGTCACAGAATTGTTATGAAGAATATAGAGTAAAAATAAGTGAAGTTGTCAGGACAGATGTGGCCCTCAATTAGCTCTGGAAAAGTTGTCTTAAATAGTAAATGCTTGGTCTTGCTCCTTAAAAGTCATGGCTACAGGGCATGCCCAACAGAGGGAAGAAGTTTGGGATACCAGGTAGGACCCCATCTGGGGCTCTTTCCCACAGCCCCTGCTCCTCAGGCTGCCCCAGGGGATTCTAAGTAATGAAGTCAGTACCATAGGTACCCTGAACATTGGTCCACTGCCACATGCCTGGGCACTGCAGTGATGAGGCTCGTGGGAACATGCATGGCTTTTGGTCCTGCTCCTTACTTTTTCTCAGTTCTCCCATTTCTCCATTCCTCAATGTAGGGAGTGAGAACTCAATGATGTTCATGCTGTTTGACTGGCTCTGCTTCCCTTTTCCACTCTCTTTGGCATGCTCATCTTGGTTTCTCCCTTTTTGTTCTGCCATGTCTTATAATCCATCTCCATGGATCTTGCTTGGAAACCCACCACCTGACCACATGGTTTTGTCCCACAAAACAGTCTCACTTCTGCTTGATCACTGGGCAGCAGCTATAGACTACCTGCATTTCCTCTAGGAAAAAGAAGAAAAGGAAAAAGAATGCTGAGCTCCATAATGTGATCACTGGTCCCCACCTCACCTCTCATAGACCCTGAGGACAGTGAGTACCCTGTGCCATCCTCCAGCCACAAATCACTGCAGGTCTGTCTTCATTTTCAACAGTCCCTCCACATCAGTGTTCTCATTACTTGCTGATTCCACTGTTCACCCCTCACCATCACTCACTCAGCAAGTGTGTGATGCACTGTGACATGGTCCTCACACTCTCCTAAGCACTAAGGAGAGAGCATGTATAAAAATTATTTCCCTAAAGAGATTATATTTCTTTGGGAGGAAATAGAGGATAAACAATATCACTGAGTAAAATACGATAATATATCCACGGACTTAAATACTAAAGGAAAACAGAAAGCGAGTAAGGAGATAGAGTTTTCCAGAATGGTGTCGGATTTGAGAATTTTAACTAAATATAATCACATGTTAATTTTTCATTCACTCAGAACATTATTCAAATTCATAGATAATTTCGAACAATTAACAGAACCCAAACGTTTGAAGTATGTTCATTGCCTGATACATGAGGACACATCTCCTGCTTTTCCCCATACCTCTGTTGTCTTTGTCCCAGCAGCCTTTGCTGATTTGTCCTCTTCAGCATGTTCTTTACCAGCTGTGCTTTCTGAGCTTAGCCCACCTCCCTTCCACACTAATGCTGTGATCTCATACAAAGGTAGGTTAGAAATCACCTAGATCCATCCTGCAACACCACTTTGGGGTGGCTGGTAGTACTATGATGTTAGGAATTAGAAAAATGTCAGTATTTTAAATAAATTGTAAATTTTCAAATATATTTAAAGATAGCTATTTTAAAAATTAAATTTAAAACCTTTCAATAAATATGAATCCAGTGATTCTGACATATATTAGTGTGTTTCCTCAGAACTAACAGGATGTTACAGGTGCTCTTTCTTGATGGAAGGATCTGGTTTCATGCTTTAATAATTTATACCTGAAGGGTAGGAAATATGCATTTGTATCAAAAATATTATCCAAGTGTAAGTAGGGGTGAAGGTCTAGTTCTAATTAAAAAAAAAAGTTTTATAAGTGTTTTGTATGTATGTATTTCATTCACATCAAAAATGATAAAATAAATTACATTTTAAATATTAAAAATAAACTTAAATCAAAACATATCAAATTGCAACATTATCAAATGGCTATCAAGATTCACCACCAGCCATCTCTATTCCAGTCACAACAGTGATTTGGCCCTGATACTTTCTAAGATGGATGATTTGAAGCTTTCTAAACACTGCTAGAAATATTCCCCTTGTAAAATTTTACTGTATTATTTTTAATCCACAAAATAACTCTAATTCTTACAGCAATATATTACTCGAAAGATCATTTGAAGAGAATGCTGAAGTATGTTTTCAAATGCTCTGAAACTCCTGTAATCAAACTCTGCACTCTCATATTCCACAAACACAAAACACCAGTTTATGTCTCAGACCCGAGATTTTTTTGAACATGGTTGGAGCCCAGGACACACCATCATGTGGACTCTGTGCACTGAACATGTTGAAGCAGCATGAGCCCTGAAGGAAGACCAGAAGGGGGATGGCCAGCAGGGGGCACTGGGGATCTTCTGCCTACAGGACTCAGCCTTGGGGACAGGTGCAGAGGGAGACTGGCAAAGGCTTCCTGTCAGGGCCTGGGTTTTCCTTTTTCAGAAACAAAACAAAACACACACACACTCACACGTGTGCATATATATATATATCTATATATATGAACATATATCTTGCCTATAAATATGAACATAAGTATCGACATCACTGGGTTTTTGGGTATTCAAATGCATATGTATATATTTAATCGGAATTTGACAATATGTACATGAATCTCCTATTCTTTTGGGATGATCTGCCTAACCCAGTGTTATAGATTAAGTTGTGTCCCCAAAAATGTATGTCAACTTGACTAGGCCATGATTCCCAATATTGCGTGTCTGTCCTTCATTTTGTGATCTGATATAATTACCTATATGTTTTAAATACTAAAATCTAGGATGCAGATGAGACAGGATCAGAAGGAGTTATGTTAATAATAACGTTGAGATGAGTGCGTATTCTAGAACATTTAATCGTGATCATGTGGAATCTGTTCATAGACCAAGAGGCAGTCATTTGAACAGAACAAAGGGATAATGTGTGACTTAAAAGCAGAAAAAGCGTGTGTCAGGGTTGTATCTTTTCACCATACTTATTCAATCTGTATGCTGAGCAAAAAATCCAAGAAGCTAGACTATACGAAGAAGGGGGCGTGAGGATTGGTGGAAGGCTAATTAACAACCTGAGATATGCAGAAGACAAAACTATGCTTGCTGAAAGCAGAGAGGAATTGAAGTATTTACTGATGAAGATCAAAGATCACAGCCTTCAGTATAAATTACGCCTCAACATAAAGAAAATAAAAATCCTCAGAACTGGACCAACAGGCAACATCATGACAAACAGAAAATGTGTTGAAGTTGTCAAGGATTTCATTTTACTTGGATCCATAATCAAATCTATGGAAGCAGCAGTCAAGAAATCAAATGATGTGTTACATTGGACAAATCTGCTGCAAAGAACTCTTCAAAGTGTTGAAAAGCTAAGATGTCATTTTTGAGGACAAAGGTGTGCCCGACCCAAGTCATGATATTTTCAATCACCATATATATATGCACGTGAAAGCTGTACAATGAATAAGGAAGATGGAAGAATTGATTCTTGTAAATTACGGTATTGGTGAAGAATATTGAAAGTACCATGGACTGTCAGAATAATAAAGAAGAATGGCGAGACTTCATCTCACATACTTTGGACATACAGTCCTTGGAGAAGGACGTCATGCTTGATCAGTCAAAAAGAGGAAGCCCTTCAATGAGACAGTTTGACACAGTGGCTGCAACAATGGGTTCAAATATAGCAACAGTTGTAAGAATGGCATGGGACTGGGTGGTGTTTCCTTCTGTTGTACATAGGGTTACTATGAGTTGGAACCTATACCTAAAAACAGCAATATTCCACTCTCAGGGTATGCCATGGATTTTTTATCCATTGGTGTACTGAAGATCATCTTACCACCAGGCCTAATCTGTTTGCTTGTTTCCCTTTGTTCCCTTCATTTCTCTGAGTAGAGTGCCCCAGTATGGGGGCATCAAAGGCTGGAGGGTGGCATCACTCATCGAACTGGGCCTCCCTAACACTGGTACAATTCATACACCCACACATGCACATACACAGCCAGGGACCTGTCTCCGGCCAGTGTTCAGGGTGCCATCAGGGACCAATCTCAGGCCCAAAGGCACACTGACCTGACCCCTGCGTTGTACCCATGAGCTGCATAGGCTGTGCTCACTCAAGCTTAACATGTTCCTTCTGTACATCTCGGAGAACAAGATGTCCACAAAGAGGTTCTCAGCCTTTTCCGTAAATACAAGCAGCCCAGGTGTTGCCTCCTTCCACCCTCACCCAACCAAGCCCATGCCCCCTAACTGCCTGACCCCTACTCAGACAGAGGAACAGCTAGGCCTCTGCGCCTGAGGGGCTGCCTGGACAACTGGCCACTTTTCCTGAAAGGACCAGCCCCCTTCCACGTTCCAAGGAACTGCAGGAGACCAGAGGTCCTCTTCACCATAAAGTCTCCCCCTGGTGCTTAGACTTGGCCTGTGAGCAAAGGAATAAGGTATCCATTTGGGACTTCCTTCGTTTTGAAGTGTAGTTTCTCTGAATATACAATTCTAGCTTCTTGTGTGTTTCTTTATTTGTTTTCCAATACTTCGTTTCAATCCAGTCTCTCCCTGCTTGCATGGCTTCTGATGAGAAACCCTTCTATAATCCCTATCTATATTATTTATTGGTAAGCTTTCTTGTCTTTGTTTGTTTTCTAAATATAACTTTTTCTAGAATTTCAGCAGTTAGAAAACTATATACCTAAATGTGCTTTCTTTGGTTTGTCATATTTTCTTTGTTGTGCTGTTGTGATATATTCTGTTTGCTGCTCTGTCAGCTTCTGTGATCTGTGGTTTCCTGTTTGTTATAAATTTGGGAAAATTTTCGGCTATTATTACTTCAAACAAATCTTCTGGTATTTCTTCTCCTTCTGGTAGTCTAAATAAACATATGTTACCTCTTTTGAAATTGTTCCTTAGTTCTTGGATGTTATGTTGTCTTTCTTTATTTTCAGGAAGTTATGGACCTCATCCACAAGGATATGAAACACTTGGTTCTTCCCCTTCCTGGTGACAGGTCCAAGAGTCAAGTGTCTTAGGGATTCAGACATGAAGTTCTGGGGATTTGAATCTGAACACATGACTCACTCTGGTCATCCTTGTCTCTAGGAGTCCTGTCCTGGGTGCAGCTGCAGGAGTCGATTTAGGACTGGTGAAACCATTGCAGACCCCGTCCCTCACCTGTGCTGGATCTGCCAGCTCCCATGGAGTGTGCTGCAATGCACGGGGTGCATTGATGTAATGGGAGTTTGTACCACAAACCATTTCTCAAGAGTAGATTCATCTTCTCCAGAGAAATGTCCAAGAACTAGTCTTTACAGCTGAGCTCCACGATTGCTGAGAACACGGCCAGGTATTACCCTCTGAGAGATACACTGAGGGAAGGCAGAGGAAGCCCAAACCCAAAACCCTCTGCATGGAGGCAAAAGGGGATACACATCAGGGTTCCACGGAGCCCACAGAGCAAAGGGGTCCAGCACAGGAGCAGGTACAGCAGGGTGGGGGGTTTCTTGTTATGGCATAGGGGATCATCTATTCCATTAACACCATCTAACTCCTGGAACTCTCCACTACATTTATTTAATTTTTGTAAAAAATATGTATAACATATTTGCCAATTAAACATTTTTTGAATATACAATTTAATGACACAAGTTACATTAACTATATTGTACAACCATTACAACTTTTTTTAAAACCAATGTCATTATGTGCCCAAATTTCAAATAGAGTACAGATTTATTTTAAATGTTGTTCTTATTTATTTATTTTTTACTTTGTCTTCTTTGTATAAATTAGTCTTGAAGTGTGAATACAGTTTGCATAAAATTGGCATTTGCAGTTAATTCTCTGAACTTCGGTCAGTGTCCTAGGGATGCCCAGACATAGTACTATTATTATTACTACCAGTACTACTAGTTATAATAATGATAATAAAAATGATGTAGAAAGTAAAAAATAACATACATAGTCACCATCAAGACAGATTGTCTGTGGTAGAACCTGTGTTTCTGGATTGAAAATTGAACTGCACACATTCTGTCTTTTTTGCCTTGTCCTGCTGTACCACAAATAGTACAGTGTCTGGGTTTAAAAAACAGACATTAATTTTCTCATAGTTTTTGTGGTCAAAATCCAAATCAGGATGTCGAACATGTGGATTCCTACCTTGTCAATAGCCCTGAGCATTCCGTGGTTCCTTGGAATACCTTGATTTATAGGTCATTTTCACATGGTATCTCTCTTCCTCTGTGTGTGTCTATTCTGGTCTTTTTATAACTTAGAACTGATTAGGTTTAGGACCTCTGCTCCCCCCCCCACACACTGTTGTGATCACATTAACAAAACCAAAGAAAAACCCTATTTCTAAAAGGGCCACATGCACAGGTAGAAGGGTCAGAAATTCAACACATATTTTGGAGGAACATAGTCCATTTCATAGCACATTATTTTCATATTGGGCTTGAGAACATGGCAATGTCTCCTCGCATGACTATTTCAGGGACCTTGGTTCCCAGGCTTTTTCCCTCCTATGCGTGATGGAGAGGCACTGGGTCCACCAGGTTCCCAGGAAAGAACTAGAGTGCCTGGGAGTTACATGGTATAATGGAAGTAACACATACTATGAAGAATCCATAAAGGACAAGTTCACTATCTCCAGGGACAATACCAAGAACAGTCTGTATCTGTAAATGGACAGTCTGAGAACCAAGTACACAGCTGTGTATTACTGTAAGAGTAACACACAATGAGGGGAAGGCAGTGTAAGCCTAGACACAAACCTCTCCCAAAGGGCAACCAGGAGGAGGATCGGACACAGGGGCACTCAGGAACCACCAACTCCAGGATCAGGTGCAGAGAGAGGCTGAGGATGGAGGTTCCTTGTGTCCTCTGGAGATTTCATCTACTCTCTTGTGCCAGAACCCCAGAGCAGCTGGTCATGGTGTTCACCTTAGCTAAGTGACCTCTCAATTCTGGATTTGAGGTAATAGATGGGATGCAGAACCCAGTTCTAGGCCCCTGGAGATGCTGGCCACCTTGACCTTGGTGTGGAAAAGGAAGGGCTCTAAGGACTTGAGGGACTTAGGAGTTTTATTTGGTCTCACTTCTGTCATTTTTACTTAGTCAATCTCACTATACAGCCTTTTCGTATTTCCCCAAACATGGGAATTCTTTTCTCACCTATACATTCAAAATTTTTGCTCAGATATGGAAACCACTCTTCAACCCTCAGTGCATGCACAGACACATGAACACACACACAAACACACTCACACACTGGACACACAAAAACCAACATCCACTCATACTAATATACAGTCTAGAAAATCTATACTTACTCAAATGGCCATTCATGCAAAGTCCATGAACAGACTGGTGCATGCAGGTTCCAGCTGAGAACAAGGTATCCTGAGAGTCAAAGAGATACTAGAAGAGTCAAGTCAGAACAACCCTATGTGAGAGAGTAGAAATGCCCCATAGTTTTTATAGGCTGTAATTTTTAATATTTGCAGGAGCAGATTGCAAGGTCTTTCCCCTGTAGAGCCACTTGGTGGATTTGAACCAAGAACCTTTCGTTTAGTAGCCAAGTGTTTAAGGGTTGCATCACCAAGGCTCCTTTGTTTAATGTATTATAAATAAACTATGATTACATTGCATAGCATGTTACCATTGTAACCTGCACACACACACACAGACACACACACACACACACTAAGCTATTGCATTGAGGCACTTTGTCCATGTGATGTTAGCATGGTTTTGTGCAATAATGCACTTTAGTATCCTAACCTGGACAATTATTTACTGGACTGCAAGAGCCACCTCAGTAGTCCTCATACCTTAGCAAATAACGTCCTGCCTTGTACTGGATGTGTCATGGAAGACTTGTGAACTTACGGCATTCTTCATATCAACAGCATGAAAACCTCCTGGATTAAAACTGTTCCACTTTTATGATTCAAATATAAATGTGGGTTGCTATGAGTCAGTATCAACTTGAGGGCACACAGCAGTATAATCACACTAGGAATGACCATGTGGTACATTAAGTAAGTTGTAAAAAGTTGGGGCTATGCTGGTTCATTCAATGGATTGTAGGTGTGGACTGAGTGAACCCAGGCCATAGCTGTTCCAATTATTAATGCTGCAGAAAGCGGCAATTGTTTTAACTTCTCTGAGCATTGTTTAGCTTTCCCTTCTGTATACAGAGGAATAAATATATACTGCGATGTTACTGAATTGTTGAGAAAATTGTATTAGGTAATGATAGAATGTGTTAACCACAGTTCCATAGTAGATTAAATCCCAATAAATGTCTGCTGTACTGTTTTTTTCTACACTACTCCTCCCTGCCCCCTTCCATCCTAAAGCATTTGTCTGTCCTGGAGAACCTCTCAGTACATGCCAATCACAAACAATTGCCCTCTACAGCAAAGGAGACACGTATATAGGGCCTGCCCTCTTCTCATAAAAGGCAACCCAGAACCTATCTCTGCAGTCCTGGGAGAGAAACTCCAGGCCCAGGTACTGTGCTGTTCCCAAGCATCCATGAACAAAGTGGCCACAACGTGAAATTTAAACTGATCTGGGGATTCTCTCTCATCCTTCAGCAAGGTATTGTTAGAGATATAAGGGACTGCTGCATGTTGTGTGTGCAAGTACATAGAGTGTGCAGGTCTCCTGAGTCCAATGTGTGTGTTTGCAGGGTGTCCGTTGTCAGGTGCAGCTGGTGAAGTCTGGAGGAGACCTAAGAAAACCTGGGAGTTCTCTGGGACTTTCTTGTGCAGCCTTTGATTTTACCTTCAGCGGTCATGACATCCACTGGTTCTGCCAGGCTCCAGGGACAGGGATGGAGTGGCCAGCAGGTGTATGGTATGATGGAAGTAGCACACATTACACAGACCAAGTGAAGGTTCACTATCTCCAGAGATAATGTTGACAGCACGCTGCATCTGAATGCTGAGGACATGGGTGTGTATTACTTTTCAAGACCCACTGTGAGGGGAAGTCAGTGTGAGCTCAGAAACAAAACTGCTGCAGTGAGGCGGCTGGTCAGTAGGGGGTGCTCAAGACTCATCAGTTCCTGGATCAGGTGCAGAAAGAGGCAGGACAGGGTTGTTTCTTGTGTCATCTGGGGTTTCCTATCAGGGTCTGAGTTTACTTTTCTCTCTGGCAAAAAAAGAGAAAATGTTTTGACTCAGTGATTCATGGCCCTGAGGCATCCATGGAGTCCAACAGCTGTGATGTCAGCTGGCTAATTTGGATTAAAGAGGAGTCTGGCAGAGATACAGTGGCCACTCAGCTATAACAGCTGTGCTGACCACAACAGTAGCTCAACCACTCGTGCTCAGGACACTGGAAAAGATAGCTCCAGGTGTCATCTCTGACCAACAGCCTTAATGCTTAGGACCAGAGAAGATATTGCTATGTGAGACCCACAGAGGGAGGAAGACTGTGCGAGCCCAGCATACACCTCTCCTGAATGTGCTGGCAGCAGTCAGCTGGGAATTTCGGGACTCATTGAGCCCAGGACCACCTACCCTTGGAATAGATTCAGGGGTGGATAAAGGAGCTTCCTTTCACTGTCTGGGATTTATTCCAATCCCACAAATACCAGCATCCAGAGGAAACCTCCACTTTATTCTAATTCCTGAGCTAGAAGATGACTTTGAAGTGTGGGGATTTTTTTCTATCTTCTCTACCTGGGATGGATTGTCACAGAAAAAGAGCATTAGGGAAGATATCACTCTTGTTCCTGTGTCCAACTGTATGGGAAAGCTCATGTAGGCCTGGTTTTGATTCTGGTACATGGTGGATAGAGAATTTGCAGGAATTCCATTAGATCATTGCCATATTGGTAATTCTGATGATAAAGTTTCATCAAACATACAGTAGGAACAGGTATTCATCCAACTAAATTAAACTGAACAAATACCAACCCCACAGTAATGTATAAGAACAGAGAGGAGTTAGATCTACTTTATCTATGCAAAGTGCACTTTGATCTCCAGTAAAGTGTTCTTAGAGAGATCACATTTATTTAGCACAAGAATTTTTCTTTCCTGCCTTTCCTTCCCCTCAGAGCACCTCCATCCATGGAATTCCTAAATGCCTCATGCACCAGACTTCACCTCACACACCGTTCTCTCTGAGAAGAAGATAATTAGGAGTGAGTGAGTGAAGGGACTGGCCCAGCCCTTGGGGTCATCAAATGCTCTCTGCCATAGTCCTAAAGCAGCTGGTTGTGATGGCTGGCTTATCTAAGTGACTTCTCATTTGGGATTCAGGGTAGTAGATGGGAAGCATAACCTAGTTTGAGGCCTTCCAGAGATACTGACCACCTGGCTTATAGCGTGGAAAAAGAAGGGCTCTAAGGAAAAGAGGGACTTAAGAGTTTGATTTGGTTCATGTAATACGTTCTGACCAATAATTTCTCAAGTCTCACCCTGTGGTATGTTAATACATGTAAAGAGGATGAACATTCAAAATAATATATTCCTGAAAGGAGGGAAAAAAGAAGTTATTTGTATCCCAGTGAAAGAAAAGGGCAACTTCTAATGGGATCAGAATTTATTTTCCCACCATCAAAGCTCTCTCTGGACTGGAAATATCTATACTTTTCATTTCTAGGCCCCTGGGCTCTCAGTAAAGACAGAGCCATGCCTGTGGAGTGGCACTAGCTTGCTCCTACCAGCTTCTGTATTCAAGACCTTACCTGGCCCTTCCCTACTACATATCTTGGTCCTTCTACATTAAATTCAAGTCTTCACAGACAAAGTTAAATCTCAGAATTTGACAAGAACCTTCACACTGTGGGCTGAATTCTCCAGAAATCATGAACCATGTTCAAAAAATTTGAAGATTCCTGTTGAGGTTCTTCCAACCAGTGATCACTTCACCCTGTGAATGTCTAAAATAAGACAATCTGGATAACGTATCAATATTTGTCAGTAATTTTTTTTTCTTTCTTCACATGCCATGCCACAGGTGAAGCTACAGGATTCAGGCATAGAAACGGTAAGGCCATTGAAGACTATCTCTGTCACCTGGACCTTATCTGCATTTTCCACGAAAACCAGTGGTCACTGCTGGGCCTGAATCCACCAGACCCCCTTTCCCAGGAAGGGGCTAAAGTGGATGGGTACATGTTACTAGTGGTCTAAAAGCATAAAACTGTTCCTCTAAAGTTGATTCCCAATCTCCAAAGACATATCCAAGAATCAAGTCTTCCTACACTTGAGCTCCAGGATAGCGGAGGACATGGCCATGTGTGAGACACAGTGAGGGAAGGCAGTGGGAGCCTAGACACAAGCCTGACCTGAAGGGGACTAGAACGGGGCTGTGCTGCAAGAGGTGGTCAGGATCCACACAGCAGGAGGGACCCAGTACCAGGGGTAGATGCGGAGAGAGGCTGATGAGGTTCTTCCTACCAGGATTAGGGTTTTCCTCCCTTTCCTAGCTCTCAGCTGTCAACAAGGAATTTTCTTCTTTAATTTCTCACATTCTCAATGCAGCCAAGGAAGGAGGAAGCAACATCCTCTTTTGCATTAGTTGTTATTGGTCAGTAGGAGGTTCTCCAATGCCAGTTTCCTTCATGACACATTTTTTCCAGTTGGCAATCAGAAATGCCGAGAATTCTCACCATGTATGCGATTGCAAAGCATTTCCCACAAAGCAAAACAGTCGTAGGATCTCATACATAATTCCAGGGTTCAGTGACATAGGGTCTCAGGGGGGCATCTCTCTGGAGGGTATTCCAAGGGGACTTGGTTCCTTGGCAGGGAGTTTCCCGCTGCAAAGGGTGAGCTTATCATTTCTGCAACCCATTTTGAGGACAGCTTTATTTCCAAGATCCATGCATATTATCTCCCCCCAAATAATGGAAGTCATTTTCACTAAATTCAATAAATACGCTCAGTCATTCAGAGAACAAAAAATGGTCACCTCTAGGACACATGAGTTTTACACAAAGACCAGGTTGTGGGGACCTTGCACTAACTCCATCTGTTTGTGGTTCTGAAGGTTTACGTTTCTCAAAGATCTCTTTCTTGAGAGAATCTACAGACCCAGGAATTTATTGCAGACTCTTGGCTTGGGAAAAAAGGAAAATTGGGGAGTTGCTGGCCATTTTAACAACAGTGGGTGTGATTATTCACAAGGCAGAAATATCTAGTCTATGTGTGTGGGGGGGCTACAAATAAAAAGAAAACCCAAAGCTCTTTAGGTTGGCATGAAGATAATCCCCTCCACAGTAACCCTTGAGTATACATGGCAGTAAAGTTGTTTCAGGTGAAAAAAATATTCACCGAAGTTAGTAAGTCACTCAAAGTTGTTTCATTTTAGAAAAAACATGGAGTTGGACACATTTTTGACTGAATTCAATGTTTTTGGTCATTTAATTACTGTCTAAATATAATGGAATATTCAATAGTTTAAACATGAGCTAATGAAGGTGTGGAATAGATAAGAATGAGTATACCACCATTCAGACAGCTCTGGATTTGTGGTGAATATTTGATATTTATCTATTTATTCACCTGTCTACCTTTATTTGTCTATCTCTCTCTCTATCTATATATCTGTCTATCCCTCTATCTATCCCTGGGAGTAGAGGTGCATTAACTCTACTCCCAAAGCTGTCCTTGATACTTGGTTGCATCTAGCTCCCTGATCAGAATATGTCCAGACGAGGATTAAGAAAACCATGGATTTGATGAAGAAAAGAGCCAGGGAGAGGACTGTGTTTTCCTAAAGGTATAGATAAAAAAAAAAAAAAAATAGATAGTATCTCTTTTTCCAGTGAGTGCCCCAGAGACAGGGACTGCGCTTCACCTCTCTTCACCTTTACATACAAATGCACCTCCCACAGGCAAATTCCGCTGAGACAGCCGGGTGAAACCACAGCACATATTTGCTTTAATTCAGGTCCTTCCTCACCCTGGAGAATACTGTCTGGGAGACATGGACCTCATACACAAGAACATGAAACATTTCTGGGTCTTCCTCTTCTTGGTGGCAGTTCCCAGAGGTGAGTGTCTCAGGGATTCAGACAGGAAGATATGGGGATGCTGCATCTGAGCACATGACTCACTGTGGTTGTTTTTGTCCCCAGGTGTTCTGTCCCAGGTAAAGCTGCAGGAGTCAGACCCAGGACTGGTGAAGCCTTCGCAGACCCCGTCCCTCACCTGTGCTTACTCTGGACTCTCTTTAACTAGCTATGTTGTGAGCTGGGTTCGCCAGGCTCCAGGAAAGGGACTGGAATGGGTCGGTGTAATAACTAGCAGTGGAAGCACGTCTTACTACCCGGCTCTGGCATCCCGAGTCAGCATCACCAAGGATGATTCCAAAAGCCAAGTTTATTTAAAACTGAGGTCTGTGAATCCTGAGGACACGGCCATGTATTACTGTGCAGAACACACAGTGAGGTGAAATCAGTGTGAGCCCAGACACAAATATCCCTGCAGTGGGCCAGCAGGAGGCTGGTCTGTAAGGGGTGCTCAGGAACCACTAAGCTTAGCGGCCCATCTTATAAGCAGATACACAGGAAGGAAGACAGGCAAGGGTTTCCTCTCAGATGTTGTGTTTTCCCCATCCTGTCAGCGCTCTCTAGGAACCTCCATATACAGTGGTTCTAGGAAATCTTCATGACTTTGAACATGACTGTTTTCCACGGAAATGAGTTTTGTCTGTCTTTCTCCATCTGTCCGAAGACAGGCTCCACAGTAATATTTCTTTTCTTTTCTTTTTTTAATAATTTTTATTGTGCTTTAAGTGAGAGTTTACAAATCAAGTCAGTCTTTCACACAAAAACCCATATACACCTTGCTACACACTCCCGATTACTCTCCCCCTAATGAGACAGCTCACTCTCTCCCTGCACTCTCTCTTTTCATGTCCATTTCACCAGCTTCTAATGCCCTCCACCCTCTCATCTCCCCCCAGTCAGGAGATGCCAACATAGTCTCAAGTATCCACCTGATCCAAGAAGCTCACTCCTCACCAGCATCCCTCTCCAACCCATTGTTCAGTCCAATCCATGTCTGAAGAGTTGGCTTTGGGAATGGTTCCTGTCCTGGGCCAACAGAAAGTCTGGGGGGCATGACCACCAGGGTCCCTCTAGTCTCAGTCAGACCATTAAGTCTGGTCTTATGAGAATTTGGGGTCTGCATCCCACTGTTCTCCTGCTCCCTCAGGGGTTCTCTGCTGTGTTCCCTGTCAGGGCAGTCATCGGTTGTAGCCGGGCACCATCTAGTTCTTCTGGTCTTAGGATGATGTCAACTCTGGTTCATGTGGCCCTTTCTGTCTCGGGCTCGTAATCACTTGTGTCCTTGGTGTTCTTCATTCTCCTTTGATCCAGGTGGGTTGAAACCAATTCATGCGTTTAAGACCCCAGATACCACTCTTCAAAGTGGGATGCAGAATGTTTTCTTAATAGATTTTATTATGTCAATTGACTTAAATGTCCCCTGAAACCATGGTCCCCAGACCCCTGTCCTTGCTACGCTGGCCCTTGAAGCATTCAGTTTATTCAGGAAACTTCTTTGCTTTTGGTTTAGTCCAGTTGTGCTGACTTTCCCTGTATTGTGTGCTGGTCCCTTCACCTAAAGTAGTCCTTATCTACTATCTAATTAGTAATATCCCTCTTCTACCCTCCTTCCCTCCCCACTCTCATAACCACAAAAGAATGTTTTCTTCTCAGTTTAAACTATTTCTCAAGTTCTTATAATAGTAGTCTTATACAATATTTGTCCTTTTGCAGCTGACTAATTTCATTCAGCATAATGCCTTCTAGGTTTCTTCATGTTATAAAATGTTTCACAGATTCCTCACTGGTCTTTATTGATAAAAATATGGAATGCTTCATGAATTTGTGTGTCATCTTTGCACAGGGGCCGTGCTAATCTTCTCTGTATTGTTCCAATTTTAGTATATGTGCTGCTGAAGCGAGCACTCCACAGTAATATTTCTTGATGAGACCTCTGTTTGCAGTTCAGGATACTAATTAGTGTCATTGGTTGCCAGGTTTAGAAACATTTAGTGCAGAACATAATCCTCATGTTGAACCTCAAATCTGTGCCTTCTCTACAGATGGATCTTCATTTTGCACATTTTGATGAGTGTGCCCCAATCTAGTTTTGTGCAATGCCTTTAATTTAGAATGGCACATGGTACTTTGTACATGTCAATATTAGCATCCATATATTACAAGGGCAATTTTGCCCCCAGGAATATTTGGCAATTATTGGAGTTAGTTTTAGTTTTCACCACTGGGGGCAGGTACTGCTGAAACTAGTGGTTTAGAGTCAAGGGGTGCTTCTAAACAATCAATGCACAGGACAGCTTCCCTCAACAATTACGTGCCCCAAAACTGCAATAGAGCTGAGATGGAGGAACTATAGTACAAAGCTTTGAAACTGGCCAACATAAATAGAAACGTACATCTGCAGAAAGTGTATGTTGTTGTATGTAAATGATACCTTTTGTGAATTGACAACTTAATTTTTTTAATGTCCCTCTTATCCCTAATAATCATCCTTTATTTGGAAGTCTACTCTGTCTGAAAATAATATTAATATTCACTCTTTCTTTTGGTCCATATTTTCATGGCATATATTTATTCATACTTTTTTTTTCACCTTTCTACCTATGTATATTTCAAGTGACTTTCTTGTAAACACATATTGCAGGTTGTCATTTTTTATTCCCGCGTGTCAATCACTGTTTTTTAACTGGTAATATTTTAGTACTTCCACTTAGAAATTTTTATAGCTATTCTTATATTTGAATCTATCACCTTGCTGGTTGTTTTATATATGTTGTAATTCCCTTTGCTTCTTTTTTAATCTTTTTCTTCTACCTCTTGTTTTAATTTAGCACTTGTTGGTACTATTTATAACTTCCCTATTAACGTTAACTATTTTAAATAACATTTTAAATACCTTTTTCCTTTTCAAATAATCTTACTATACCTCCCAATTATATTATACTCCTTCTTGTATATGAGAACATTATTACGGTACATTTTTGCTGAGCCAATATCTGAGATCACCACAAAAGCACAACTTACACACAGATGTTTTATGGAATAATGGTTTACTTACGTAGAGAAGAGACAGAACAAAGACAGCTTCAATTGTGAATGCCTGTGCCCCATAGCCAGCGAGTCTCTGCAGCCAACCCAGTACTGGAGGTTTGTACACACCCCTTTTTTGTGTTGCAGGTGAAGGATACCATTCCCTCTCATGAGTAAGAGGTATAGAAATGGAGTTGTCCAGGTGCCATGTGATGTGCATGTGTAAGCAATTTCTAGGAATATTGACATGTGCTCATGGCAAGAGAAGAGGGAGGTGCTGTAGGCCAGCAGCTACTATAGGATATGCTTTGGGATTAAGACAACATGAGAAATGGAATCAGCCCACACGCTCATCCCATCCAAGAAGCCAGGCTGGCACATCTGGTCCTAAGAACAAAATTCAATTGTGGGCCATAGGGAAAGGTGGCAGACTGCACCTGGATTGCCCCTTCTTCAATTTCCAATTCCTTTTTTCCATCCCTTGTCCCTTTGTTGGTCTATTCACTATTGCATGTGCTACAAACATACAATGAATGGTGTCTTAGGGTGGGTTCTCTGGAGAAGTAAAACCAGTAAAGCATATAAATATTTATATATAGAGAGAGTTATACCAAGGAAATGGCTCACGCAGTTGTAGAGACTGGAACATCCAAAGACTGTGGTTCAGGATAGAGACTTCTCCCGATGCACGTAGCCACAGGGGTGGTCAACCCAACATCAGTAGGTTGGAAAGCAGTGCTCTTGTTTGCAGGCTTTGAAGATTGGCAAATCTCAAAGATCTGCAGGCAGGACTGCAGGTAAGCTGCTAGCTCAAGTTGTAAAAACAGGAATTCAGATGAACAGGAGCCAGCTATGAGATCCAGGAAAAGCCCACAAGCCTTGCCAGAATATCCACTTACATTCAATGCAGGCCATATACCCAAGGAAACTCGCTTTCAGCTGATTGGTTACTGAGAGCTGATCCCATAATGGAGGTGATCACATAATACTAAACCTCATCATGGAAGTGATCACACCATCATATGACTATCAAACCACTGAGAATCATGGCCCAGCCAAATTGCCACACAATCATAACCATCACACATGGCTATTATTATTGTTTTCAGAATTATCTTTTAGGATAAGGAAAATAATAAAAATACAAAATATAATCTTTGGACCAAAAGCAAAGAAGTTTCCTGAATAAACCGAATGCTTCAAAGGTCAGTGGGGCAAGGGCGGGGGTTTGGGGACTATGGCTTCAGGGGACATCTAAGTCAATTGGCAAAATAAATTCTATTAAGAAAACATTATGAAGTGTGGCATCTGGGGTCTTAAATGCTACCTAGTGGCCATCTAAGATGCATCAATCAGTCTCAACCCACCTGAATCAAAGGAGAGTGAAGAACACCAAGGTCACAAGATAATTATGAGCCCAAGAGACAGAAAGGGCCACATGAACCAGAGACTTCCATCATCCTGAGGCCAGAAGAACTAGATGTTGCCCGGCCACAACTGATGACTGCCCTGACAGGGAACACAACAGAGAACCCCTGAAGGAGCAGGAGAACAGTTGGATGCAGACCCCAAATTCTCATAAAAAGACCAGACTTAATGGTCTGACTGAGACTAGAAGAATTCTGGCTGTCATGGTCCCCAAACCTTCTGTTGGCCCAGGATAGGAACCATTCCCGAAGACAACTCATCAGACATGGAATGGACTGGACAATGGGTTGGAGAGAGATGCTGATGAGGAGTAAGCTACTCGTATCAGGTGGACACTTGAGACTGTGTTGGCATCTCCTGTCTGGAGAGGAGATGAGAGGGTAGAGGGGGTTAGAAACTGGCAAAACGGTCAAGAAAGGAGAGACTGGAAGGAGGGAGCAGGCTGACTCATTAGGGGGAGAGTAAATGGGAGTACGTAGTAAGGTGTATATAAGTTCGTATGTGAGAGACTGACTTGATTTGTAAACTTTCACTTAAAGCACAATAAAAATTATTTAAAAAATATAATCTTTACTTCATTTTTGACTATATAAATTTTTGTTTCTAGTTTATATCATAATCTCTCTTCCTGTAGAAAGATTTTAGTCACTTCTTGAAGGGTTTTTGTGTTGAAAAAAATTTTCCTCAGTTTCTGGGTGTCTGAGAAAATATTTATCTCTCGTTTATTTTTTTAAATATTTTATTGCAGTATACAACAACAAAAAAATTGTCCTTCCAACATTTTTCGTATGTACAGTTCAGCAGCATTACTTAGGTTTATCATGTTGTCCAGCTATTACCATTATCCATTTTCAAATTTTCGTGTCACCCTTAACATATACTCAGGATTTAGACTTATAGGTTGGCTTACCTCCAACATGAAATACAGGACTCCATCATTTCCTTGCTTCATTTTTTTTTTTTTTTTTTGAGTTCTCCGTGAAAGTTTATACAGCAAGTTAGGTTTCCATTTGACAGTTTCCAAACAAATTGTTCAGTAACTTTATTTACATTTATTACAATTTGTCAACATTCTTTTTAATTGTGTTCTGGCTGTTCCTTTTCCAGTACCCTTCTTTCCTGTCCCCTAATGGTTTCATCTTTACTTCTGAATAATTGTTGAACTTTTGGTCTCGTACCGATGGTTTTTAAGTACAGCACCAATTTTTTTGGTAATATCCTTTAATTTGTGTTCCACTCTGCTATTTCGTTAAAGGATGATCTCATGGTATAGGCTAGGTTCTATATTTAAAGAGTGTTGTAAGGTGATAGATGAGTCCTGACTATAGGTCCTCTACTGTTCCAGTTTGTCTTTTTTTTTTTTAATAATAAATTTAGTTCTGCTGTACATATTTTTCCTGTTCTACCTGCAGCCATCTACTGTGACCCTAGTCAGAATTATCAGTGATGTTAGATGGGCACCATCTAGTCTTCTGGTCTCAGGGTAGTCAAGGTTGTGGCTTGTATACAGGTACAGAACGAGACTGGTGAATGCTTCCTGTTAGGGTCTAGGTTTTCCTTTTTCGGAAAAAAAAGAAAACACACACACACACACATATGTATGAGTGAACACATACATTGTTCATAAATATGAACATAAATAGAATTCAAATATATATATGTATATATATATAAAAGAAGAAGAATTTGATAGTATGTCTATAATTATCCTAGTTTTTGGGGACCATTCACCTAACCTAGTGTTCTTATGCATTGAATTGCATCCCCCAAAGCTGTATGTCAACTTGTCTAGGTCATGATTCTCAGTACTGTGTGGTTGTCCCCCACTTTGTGATCTGATATAATTAACTATGTTTTAAATCATAAAACGTATTATATAAAAAAGACAGAATTAGAGGGAATTATGTTAATGATAACACTGAAAAGAATGGGGATTCCAGAACACTTAGTTGTGCTCCTGTGAAACTTGATCATAGACTAAGAGTAAGTTGCATGAACAGAACAAGGGGATAATTTGTGGTTTAAAATCAGAAAAAGTGTGTGTCAGGGTTGTATAATTTCACCATACTCATTCTAACTGTATGCTGAGCAAACAATCACAGAAGCAGGACTATATGAAAAAGAAGGGAACAAGAGGATTGGTGGACGGCTCATTAACAACTTGAGATATGCAGATGACACAATCATGCTTGCTGAAAACAAAGCGTGTTTGAAGCACTTACTGATGAAGATCAAAGACTACAGCCCTCAGTATGGATTATACCTGGATGTAAAGAAAGTAAAAATCCTCAGAACTGGACAAATAAGTAACATCACGATAAATGGAAAACATTTTGAAATTGTCAAGAATTTCATTTTACTTGGGTCCACCATCAAATCTACGGAAGCAGCAGCCAAGAAATCAAATAATGCATTGCATTGGGCAAATCTGCTGCAAAAGACGTCCATAAAGTGTTGAAAAGCTAAGACTTCACTTTGAGGACAAAGGTGTAACCGACTCAAACCATGATATTCTCTGTCACCTCATGTGCATATAAAAGCTGGACAATGAATAAGAGAGATGAAAGAAAAATTTTAATCATTCTAATTATGATGCTGGTGAAGAATATTGAATATACCATGGATTGCCAGAATAACAAAGAAGACTGTCTTGGACAAAATACAGCCAGAGTGCTTCTCTGAATTGAAAATGATGAGATTTCATCTCACATACATTGGACAGGATATCAGGAGACTAGTCCCTGGAGAAGGACATGATGTTTGGTCAGTGAAAAAGAGGAAGACCATTGATAAAATGGATTGACACAGTGGTTGTAACAATAGGCTCAATCATAGCAATGATTGTGAGGATGGCACAGGCCTGGGCAAAGTTTCCTTCTGTTGTACAAAGGGTTGCTATGAATGGGAGCCTATGCCTAACAGCCTACACCAAATCTAAGACCCAGAATCCCAATGACTGGTCCCCTGAGTTGTCTTCATGAGCCACACAGGCTGTGCTTACTCAGTTGTCAGACATGAGCCTTCTGTCCATCTCAAAGAACAAGAGGTCCACAAACCAGCTCTCAGCCTTTTCTATAAATACAAGTGGGCCTGACACTGCCTCCTCCCGTACCCACCCAGCCAAGCCCATGCCCCCTAACTGTCTGACCCCTACTTAGACACAGGAACATCTAGGCCTCTGAGCCTGAGGGGCTACCTGGACAGCTGGCCACTGTTCCTAAAGAGGACTCGCCCCCTTCCGCATTCCAAGGAGCTGAGGGAGCCCAGAGGTCCCCTTGGTCTGATGCTTAGAGTTGGCCTGGGAACTAAAGGACAAGGTATTCAATTTGGTACTCCCTGAAGTGTAATTTCTCTGAATACACAATTCTAACTTGTTGTTTGTTTATTTTCCAACACTTTATTTCAATCCAATCTCTTCCTGCCTAGATGATTTCTGATGAAAAGCCCTTCTCTAATTCCTTTTCACGTTAATTTATTGGCAAGCCTTCTTGTCTTTGCTTTCTAAATGTAAATTTTTCTAGAATTTCTGCAGTTTGAAAAAAATATACCTAAGTGTGCTTTCTTTGGTTTGTCTCATTTCCTTTGTTATGGTGTTGTAATGTGTTTTGTTTGTTGGTCTGTCACTTCTGTGATCTGTGGTTTCCAGTTTTCTATAAATTTGGGAAAATTCTCAGGTACTATTGCTTTAAATAATTCTTCTGTTCTCCTCCTTCTGGTAGTCTAAATACACAAATGTTACATCTTTTGAAATTGTTCCACAGTTCTTGGATGTTCTGGGTTTTTTTTTTTTTTTTTTTTTTTTTGGTGGGGAGAAGCTATGGACCTCATCCACAAGCATATGAAACACTGGTGGATTTTTCTCTTCCTGGTGGCAGCTCCCAGAGTCAAGTGTCTCAGGAGTTCAGACATGAAGGTCTGGGGATTTGAATAGAGCGCATGACTCACTGTGGTCCTCTTTGTCCCCAGGAGTTCTGTCAGAGGTGCAACAGCAGGAGTCTGGCTGAGGACTTTTGAAACCATTGCAGACACATTTCCTCACCTGTGCTGTCTCTGGTTACTCCATCATCAGTGAATGATGTTGGGACTGAATCTGCCATCTCCCAGGTAAGGTGCTGCAGTGGATGGAATACATTGATGTGATGGGAACGTGCACTACAAACCGTTTCTCAAGAGTAGAGTCAGCTTCTCCAGAGAAATATCAAAGAACTAGTCTTGCTGCAGCTGAGCTCAATGACTGCTAAGGACATGGCCAGGTATTACTGTGTGAGAGACATGGTGAGGGAAGGCAGAGGGGGTCCAAACCCAAATACCTCTCTCTGCATGGAGGCAAAAGAGGATACACATCAGGGTTCCTCACGGCCCGCGGAGCAAAAAGGCCCAGCTCAGGAGCAGGTGCGGTGGGGTAGGGGATTTCTTATCATGGCATAGGGAGTCATCTCTTTCATTAACAGCATCTAACCCCTGGAACCTTCCATTACATTTTTGAAAATTATGGTAGAAAGATACATAACGCATTTGCCAACTCAACAGTTTTTTCGTATACAATTTAGTTAATGCTGATTACATTAACCATACAATTATTTTCTTCTTGTTCCATCAGTTCAGAGAGTGGAGTATTTAGGTCTCCAAATATATTTGAGGGTTGGTCTATTTCTCTTTCAGGTACTATTTATTAGGACTTTCTGCGTTTGGAGCAGTGACTCCTTCATCACTATGTGTTGTTCACCTTTTTCCCTAAAAATCTTCTTGTTGTTTGAAGTATGCTTTCTCTGAAATTAGTATCACTTCTGAAGCTTTGTTTTCATGGTTTATGTCTCCTCATCTTTTACTTTTACCCAACCTGTTGTTGTTGTAGTTAGGTGCCATGGAATCAGTTCTGACACATAACAACCCTATGCATAACACAACGAAATGTTGTCTAGTCCTGTATAATCCTCACGATAGTGGGTATGTTCGAGCCCATTTCTGTAGCCACTGTGTCAATGCACTTTGCTGAGAGTCTTCCACTTTTTCACTGACTCTCCACCAAGCATGATATCCTTCTCCAGGGATTGGTTCTCCCTGAAAACATTCCCAAAATAAGAGACAAGTTTTACTATCCTCATCTCTAAGAAGAACTCTGGATCTACTCCTTCTAAGACAGGATTGTTAGTTCTTCTGGCAGTCCATTGTATCTTCAATATTCTTCCTCAACACCATAATTTAAATGTGTCAATTCTTCTCTGATCTTACTGTTTCATTGTCCAGGTTTTGCATGCACATGAAGAGATAGAAAAGACCATGACTTGGTCAGTAGCATCTTAGCCATCAAAATGACATCTTTACCTTTTGAAGATTTTTTAAAGGACCTTTCAGAGCAGATTTTCCCAACACGACACTTCGTTTGACTTCTTGACTGCTGCTTCCATGCATGTTAATTGTTGATTCTTGATGTCTTCAATATTTTGATTATCATAATGTTGCTGATTTGTCCAGTTGTGAGAAATTTTTTTTTTCTTTATGCTGAGGTGTGATCAATACTGAAGGTCGTAGTCTTTGATCTTCATCAGTAAATGCTTTAAGTCTTCTTCACTTTTGTCAAGCCAGGTTTTGTCATGTGTGTAGTGAAGGTCGTTAATGAATCTTCTTCATATCCTGATTCTATGTTCTTCATCATGTATCCAGCATCTCAAATTATTTGCTCAGCATAAAGATAGAATAATTATGGCACACACTTTCAGCATAAAGATCAGATAATTATGGCACACACTTCTTCCAAATTTAAACCATGCAATATTCCCATTCAAATGACTACCTCTTTTTCTGTATACAGTTTCTGCCTGAGAACAACCCAGCTATATGTTTATATTTAAAGCTCTTTCTTTTTTTCATGTTTACCTTTTTTTTCCAATTTGGCAGTTATTCTTTTGTAACTGATATTTTTAGACCATTAGCATTCAAATTTATTGACATAGTTCAATTTAAAAGTAACATCTAGCAAGTAGTTTTCTATTTGTTGAAATTTTTCCTCTTTCTTTTTAATTCATTTTTTTCTGCTGTCTCATGTTTTAAACTAACATTTTAAATATACCATTTATATCTCCTTTATGGATTTATTATTTATTTCCTTTTATGAATTTTCAAAGGTTGCCCTAGGGTTTGCTATATCTGTTTTAACATAAAATGACTCTACCCTCTCATAGGGAATGTGAGGATATTTTTAAAAATATATTCCCAATTCCTTCTCCCTATCCTTTTTTCTTTTGCTTTGTTCCATTCACTTTTACATAACCTATATACATACAATTCATATATATTGTTATTGCTATGAGCCTTGTGACATTGTCTCACAGCTTTTGGAGGTACTGTTATGTTTTCCTCATTCTATTTTTCGGTTCGCAATGTAGTATAGGTAATTTCTATTGATCTTTTTTTCAAATTCTCTATTTTTTGACATCTGTGTCAAGTCAATTAGCAGCTTATTGGAGGCATTCTTCATTTCTGTTACTGTGGTGTTTTTCAACCTTTCTGACATTTCTATTTGTTTGTTTCTTATAGTTTCCATCATTCCCCTGAAGTTGCCTATGTGATTCTCCCATAAGTATATGTTTTTTTCAGAGCTTTTAACATATAAATCGTAACTATTTTCAATCTCCTCTTTAATTTCATTAATCAAATATCTTTTCACATGGAGTCTCTCTTCCCTCTGTGTAGTCTTGTGTCTATCCTGGTCTTTGCATAACTGAGAAGTGGTTAGGATTAGGATCCAGCCAACACTCCTATGGCTTAGTTAACCTAAAGAAAAATCACAGGTATAAGGCTATGAATTCAACACATATTTTGGTTGAACATAATTTAGTCTATAACATATTATTTTCTCAAGGTGCCTGAGAACAGGATGATACTTCCTCACCCAGGCTACTTCAGAAGTCCTGGTTACCAAATTTACACAGTCCAAACCATGTAGAGGCTGTAGGTGCCCAGGGGAAAGGAGCGTTGTTGTTGTCAGGTGCCGTCGAGTCGGTTCCAACTCATAGTGACCCAATGCGCAACAGAAAGAAACACTGCCCTGTCCTGCGCCACACTTACAATCGTTGTTATGCTTGAGCTCATTGTTGCAGCCACTGTGTCAGCCCACCTTGTTGAGGGTTTTTCTCTTTTCCGCTGACCCTGTACTCTGCCAAACATGCTGTCCTTCTCCAGGGACTGCTCCCTCCTGACAACATGTCCAAAGTATGTAAGATGCAGTCTCGCCATCCTTGCCTCTAAGGAGCATTCTGGCCACACTTCTTCCAAGACAGATTTGTTCGTTCTTTTGGCAGTCCATGGTATATTCAATATTCTTCACCAACACCACAATTCAAAGGTGTCAACTCTTCTTCTGTCTTCCTTATCCATTGTCCAGCTTTCATATGCATATGAGGCGATTGAAAATACCATGGCTTGCGTCAGGTGCACCTGTAGTCTTCAGGGTGACATCTTTGCTCTTCAACACTTTGAAGAAGTTCTTTGCAGCAGATTTACCCAATGCAATGCATCTTTTGATTTATTGACTGCTGCTTCCATGGCTGTTGACTGTGGATCCAAGTAAAATGAAATCCTTCACAACTTCAATCTTTTTTCCATTTATCATGATGTTGCTCATTGGTCCAGTTGTGAGGATTTTTGTTTTCTTGATGTTGAGGTGCAATCCATACTGAAGGCTGTGGTCTTTGATCTTCATTAGTAAGTGCTTCAAGTCCTCTTCACTTTCAGCAAGCAAGGTTGTGTTATCTGCATAACGTAGGGTGTTAATGACTCTTCCTCCAATCCTGATGCCCTGTTCTTCATATAGCCAAGCTTCTCGTATTATTTGTTCAGCATACAGATTAAATTGGTATGGTGAAAGAATACAACCCTGACGCACAACTTTCCTGACTTTAAACAAATCAGTATCCCTTTGTTCTGTCTGAACAACTGCCTCTTGATCTATATAAAGGTTCTTCATGAGCACAATTAAGTGGTCTGGAATTCCCATTCTTTGCAATGTTATTCACAGTTTGTTATGATCTACACAGTCGAATGCCTTTGCATAGTCAATAAAACACCGGTAAACATCCTTCTGGTATTCTCTGCTTTCAGCCAGGATCCATCTGACATCAGCAATGATATCCCTGGTTCCACGTCCTCTTCTGAAATCAGCCTGAATTTCTGGCGGTTCCCTGTTGATATACTTCCGCAGCCATTTTTTAATATCTTCAGCAAAATTTTTCTTGAGTGTAATATTAATGATATTGTTCTACAATTTCCACATTCAGTTGGATCACCTTTCTTGGGAATAGGCATAAATATGGGTCTCTTCCAGTCAGTTGGCCAGGAAGCTGTCTTCCATATTTCTTGGCATAGACGAGTGAGCACCTCCAGCACTGCATCTGTTTGTTGAAACATCTCAACTGATATTCCATCAATTCCTGGAGCCTTGTTTTTCGCCAATGTCTTCAAAGCAGCTTGGACTTCTTCCTTTAGTACCATCAGTTCCTGATCATATGCCACTTCTTGAAATGGTTGAATATCGACTAATTCTTTTTGGTATAATGACTCTGTGTATTCCTTCCATCTTCTTTGGATGCTCCTGCATCATTTAATATTTTCCCCATGGAATCCTTCACTATTGCAACTTGAGGCTTGAATTTTTTCTTCAGTTCTTTCAGCTTGAGAAATGCCGAGTGTGTTCTTCCCTTTTGTCTTTCCATCCTGGCATGGCCATAGGTGTAGTGTTAAGCTGTCTCGCTTTGTTCTCCATATTCTCTGCAGCCAGCAAGACCAGGGCTATGTACTTAATTTAAGACAATGTAAATAAATAAATTATGATTCTACTGCATAATGTGATATCCTAGCCACTCCCTCACACACATACACACACACACACACGCAGACATAGAAACACCTTTAGTGCATTGAGGTCCTTATCCATCTGAAGTTAACATAGTCTTTTTTTCAGTAATGCACTTTAGTATCCCAACCTGGACTCTCATTTGTAGACAAGGACCACGTGGGTTTACTTTGTTCCTTAATACATGGTTTCCTGCTTTTTACCTGACGTGCACTTAAATATTGAATGTGTCATGCAAAGGCACATGAGCTTGTGACATTCTTCATATCGGCAGTATGAAAACCACCTGGATTAAATAAATTACACTTTTAAAATAAATCTTAAAGCAAAATTATCCCCTGAAATTTTTTTAAACCAAACAATAGCTTAATTAAGAAAGAATGCCTGCCTCGCGCGTCATGCTCTTTTGAGAGATTATCTGTACATGATCAATTTTCCAACAAGTATACACATTAGATGAGAACCTCATGTGGCATTGAGTTTATGTTAATGGTAAAGTAATATTTTTAGAGAAGGAGAGGGAGAATAGCTTCACAACTTGAAGAAAGTGAAAATGTCACTGAATTGTACATGTAGAGATTGTTCATATGGTGTATGTTTTGCTACGTATATTTTACACAAAATAATAAATTATTGTAATAAAATGTGTGAAGTGTAATTACAGAAGGAATAACATAGTGTAAGATTAGATAAGTGGTGAATATCTTGTGAGTAGACTAGTTCATGTAAACATTTGGAGTTATGGACCAATTGAACTCCATTTATGCCTGTGCCAACTGTTAGTGCTACAGAGAGGAGCAAGTGTTTTAACTGTCCTGAGCATAGCTTTGGTTTTCCTGTCTGTATAAAGAAGACATCATATAATACTAACTTTACTAAACTGTCGAGAAAATTAAGTAAGGCAATGATGGAACCTGCTTGCCATTTTCATGCAGACAGATAGGCTTAAAAGAAGTCTGCTGTTAAAATTTTTTCCACACCTACTTCTCCCACCATCTATCCTTGTGAATTTCTCTGTCCCAAGGAACCTCTCCATACATGCCATTTACAGCAAATAGTCCTCTACAGGAAAAGAAACATGCAAACAGGGTCCTGCTCTCTTCTCTTAAAACTCTCACAGAACATATCCCTCCAGCCCTGGGAAAGAGATCCCAGGCCCAGCTGCTCTGCTGATCCCAAGTATCCATGAAGTCAGTGGCCACAATATGAAGTTTAAAGTGATCTGGGGGTTCCTTTTCATCCTTCTACAAGGTTATTGTTAGAGATGTAGGAAACGGACACATACTTGTGTGTCCATATGTGTGGAGAGAGAAAGTCTCCTGTCTTTTTGCAAGTATCTTGTGTGATGTGAGACTGGTTGAGTTTGCAGGAGACCTGAGAGAACCTGAAGGTTGAGAATCTCCTGTGAAAACTCTGGTTTTACATTTAGCAGCTGTCTTAGCCTGGGTTCTCTAGAGAAGCAAAACCAGTAAAGTGTATAAATATATAGATAGATAGATTTATATTGAGGAAATGGTTCAGATGGTTTTAGAGGCTGGAATGTCCCAAGTCTGTGGGCCATCATAGAGGCTTCTAATGATTCACGTACCCGCAGGGCTGGTGAAAGCAATATTGGCAGGTCAGAGAGCAGGGCTCTTGTTCACTGGCTGTAAAGATCAATAAATCCCAAGATCGGAAGGCAAGACTGCAGATAGCTCAAGTCCCAAGAACCGGAGGTCAGAAGAATAGTAGTCAGCTGCAGGATTGAGCAGGAGCAAAAAGCCCATGATCTTTGCCAAAAAGTCCACTTATATTTGATGCAGGCCATATGCCCAAGGAAATTCCCTTTCAAATGATTGACAACTCACAATAGATCCCATCATGGAGGTGATCACAACATCATACAACTGCCAATTGTGCCCTAGTTGAGTTGACACACAACATTAACCACCACAGCAGTCATGGTATGTACTGTTCCAAGGAAAGAGGTGGAGTATCTGGCTGGTATGTGGTATGATGGGAGTTACACACACTATGCAGACTCAGTGAGTGGCCGGTTCACCATTTCCAGGGACAACTCCAAGAACACTCTGCAAATGGACATCATAACAACTAAGGATATGGCCATTTGTTACTGTGAGGGACCTATAGTGAGGGGAAGTCAATGTGACCCCAGACACACACTCCCTGCAAGGATGGGGCTGATCAGTAGGGGGCATTCAGTACCCATCAGCTCCTCAGCCAGGTGAAGAAAGAGACTGGTGAGGGATGTTTCTTGTGTCATTTGAGTTTCCTTTCAGGGTCTGAGTTTAGTCTTCATTCCAACAAACACTTGTTCTGACACTGTGATCTGTGTCCCTGAGGCACCATGAAAGTCCAGTTGCCAGAGAGTACAGTGAACAGTTTTGACATCTGCTAACTAAAATGGATCAAAGAGGAGCCTGGCACGGGGGTGCAGTTGGTGCTCAGCTATAACAGCTGTGCTGACCACAAATGTAGCTCAACTATCTATGGCCAGGACACCTGGAAAGAGAGTTTCAGGTACCATTTCTGATCAGCAGCCTGTATGCTTAGGTCCAGAGATGATTTTGCCCTGTGAGACCCTCAGTGGTGGAAAGACAGTGGGAGTCTAGAAAACATTCACCTGAAAGTGGCGGGAGGCTGCAAGCAGGGAGCCCTCAGGACACAATGAGCCCAGATCCCACCCGGGGCAGATTCAGGGGAGGATAGTGGGGCTTCCTGTCACTGTCAGGAATTTCTTCTATTTCCACAAATAACAACAACCAGAGAAAACGTTTCACCTTCAATGTTAAATTCCAGAATTTGGCAAGAATCTTCACACTGTGTGCTGGAGTCTCCATGAATTTTAAGCCTTTTCCAGAAAATCATGAGATTCCTGTTGATGTGCTTTCACCTTGTAGTCACCTTGTAGTATCTCGGAGATTTCCACAATGAGATGACCTGGATGAGGTATCTGATATTTGACAATGATTTTTTTTTTTCTTTCCCCAGATGTCATGTCCAGGTGCAGCTATAGGAGTCAGGCTCAGAACTGTTGAGGCCCTCATACTAGTATTCCTTCACCTGAGCTGTCTCTGGATTCTCCATCACAACCAGTGTTCACTGCTGGCACTGAATCCACCAGTCGTCATGGAAGGGACTAAAGTGAATGAATATCGATATATACTAGTGGCATATAGGGTTGCTCTGCATTGGAATCAACGTGACAGCAATGGGATTTTTTGTTTTGAGTGGCAGAAAAGCATATAACTGTCCCTCCACATTTGACCCTTCATCTTCTAAGACATGTCTAAGAAACAGGTCTTCTTACATCTGAGTTCCGTAATGGCAAAGGACATGACCATGTGTGAGTCACAGTGAGGAGAAGACAGGGGGAGCCTAGACACAAACCGAGACTACAGGTAGGAAGGGATGGTGCTGTGCTTCAGGAGGTGTTAGGGATCCACCAAGCAAGATAATCTCAATAAAAGGAGTAGGTGCAGAGAGGGGCTGATGAGGGTCTTCCTTTTGGGATCAGGGGTTTCCTTCCCTCTCCTAACTCTCAGTGATTTCCTTTCTTTTTCAATGCTCTGCTGCCACCAAGTTCCCCCCCCCTCCATTTCTCACATTCTCACTGTAGTCAACGAAGAGGAAGTACCATCCTCCATTGCATGAGATGGTCTTAGTCAGAAGGAACTTCTCCTCCAGTTTCCTGCATGACCCTGTCTTCCTGTTGAGAAGCAG
This sequence comes from Loxodonta africana, assembly GCF_030014295.1. Taxonomy (NCBI): domain Eukaryota; kingdom Metazoa; phylum Chordata; class Mammalia; order Proboscidea; family Elephantidae; genus Loxodonta; species Loxodonta africana. Next base: position 24,987,801 of record NC_087362.1, read on the forward strand.
ACATAATGAGGATTCTCACCATCCCTATGACTGGGAAGCATTTCTCACACTGAGAAACAGCCATAGGACATAATCCTGGATTCAGTGACATAGGATGTCAGGGGGCGGACTTCAGCAGGATTTCCCAAGGGGACCTGCTTCCTGGGCAGGGACTTTCCCTCTGGCAATAGTGAACTCATGCCTTCTCCAATTCATTTCGAGGGCAGCAGAATTTCCAAGAATCATGAATATTATTCTCCCCATATTAATGGAAACTATGTTCACTTAATTCAATATCCTCCATTAGAGACTCAGAAAGAGAGGAATGACACATCTAGGACAAATTAACTGTGTACAAAGACCTGGTTACTAATCCAACATATTGGTGAACTAAGGACTTTTCACTAAATCTCTGTGTTCATGGTCTTGATGGTTTATGTTGCTCAAAGTTCTCCTTCACATTGATAGTCTACAGGCTCAGAAATTTAATGGAGAAGCTCAGCTTCTGGCAAAACTGAGAACTAGGGGATTGGTCGTCTTTGCAACAACTCTAGTAATGATTACTATCTATGCAGAAATCTCTAATCTGTGTTAAAAAAAAAAAACAACTAATTAACAGAAAACAAAAAGGACTTCAGGTTGATATGAAGATATTCCCCTCTACAGTAACCCTTGAATATACATGGTTGTAAAGGTGTTCCAGGTGAAGAGATATTCACCCAAGTTAACAAGTCTTTCAGTCATTTCGGTGTATGACAAACATTACTTTAGATTCAGTTTTGTCTGAATTCGATGTTTTTGATCCATTTAGTAACTATCTCAACACTGCGGACCATCTAATGTTTAAACATGAGCTAATAGAGGTGTGAAATGAATCAGAATATGTATGTGACCATTCAGGGAGTCCTGGACTTGTGATAACTATTTGATAGTAATTGATCTGTTTATCCATTTATTCATCTATCTATCTATGTATTGTACGTACGTATGTATGTATCTATCCATCTATCTGTCCTTGGAAGAAGAGGTGCATTGACTTTATTCCCAGAAGTGTCCTTGATCCTTTGTTGCATCTGGCTCCCTGATCTGAATATGTCTTGGTGTGGATTAAGAGGATTCTGGGCTTGGTGAAGTGAACACCCTAGAAAGAGGAGTGTATTCTCCAGAAGCAACATCCAGCATCTTTTATCCTGTGAGAACTTTAAAAAAACAGACCTCCCAATGCCCTTTTTCTTTGCATGCAAATGCGCATCCCGCATGCAAATCCTACTTAAGCAGCCAGAAGAAATCACAGCACACATTTACTTAAATTCAGTTTCTTCTTCATCTAGGAGAATATTTTCTGGAAGTCATGGACTTCATCCACAATAAGATGAAACACATGTGGGTTTTCCTCCTTCTGGTAACAGCTCTCAGAGGTGAGTGTCTAAGGGACTCAGACATGAATGTCTGGGGATGCTGCATCTGAACTCATGACTCACTGAGTTTCTCCTTGTTTCCAGGTGCCTTGTCCCAAGTGAAGCTTCAGGAGTCAGGCCCAGGACTGGTGAAGCCCTCGCAGACCCTGTCCCTCACCTGTGCTGTCTCGGGATTCTCTTTTACAAGCTATGGTGTAGGCTGGGTCCGCCAGGCTCCAGGAAAGGGGCTAGAGTGGGTTGGTGTTATATGGTATAACAGGAACACAAATTATAACCCAACTCTCAAGTCCCGACTCAACATCACCAGGGACACTTCTAAGAGCCAAGTTTACTTAAAACTGACCTCCGTGAATCTTGAGGACACGGCCATGTATTACTGTGCAAGAGACACAGTGAGGGGAAGTCAGGGTGAGCCCAGACCCAAACTGCCCTGCAGGAGGCCAATAGGGAAGTGATTTCTAGGGGGTGTTCAGAACTCACTAAGCTTAGTGGCCCATCTTGTCAGTAGATTCAGGAGAAGGAAGTGGGAAGGACTTCCTCTCAGAAGCTGTGGTTTCTCCACCTGGTCAGCACCTCTCTAGGAATCCCCATGCACAGTGATTCTAGGGAACCTTCATGTCTATGAACATGACTGCTTTTCACAGGGATGAGTTTTGTCTGTCTTTCTCCATCTGTCCCAGGACAGGCTCTACAGTAATATTTCTTGATGAGATATCTATTTTCAGTTCAGGATAATAATTAGTGCAACTGCTTGCCAGGTCAAGAAACATTTAATGCAGGGAACTATTCTCATACTGAACCTCAAACCTACCTCTCACCCTCAGATTGATTTCCAATCCTTTCATTCGTATGAATACTCTTCAATCCAGGTTGACAATATGCCTTTCACTTAGAATGACTTGGGTAAGTAATTGTATAATATTGTATATGTCTATATCTCCACCCCCCCCAAAAAAAAACTCATTGATGTCTAGTTGATTCTGACATATAGCAATCTTGTAGGACAGAATATAAGTACCGCATAGGGTTTCCAAGGACTGCCTGGTGGTTTCAAACTGCCGACCTTTTTGGTTAGCAGCTGTAGCTCTCAACCACTATGCCACCAGGGGTTTCCATGTCTATATTAGCATCCATATATTACAGGACAATTTTGCTCCCAGAGACATTTGGCAATTCTTGGAGTCACTTTTAGTTTTCACAACCGGGGGCAGGTATTTCTGGGACTAGAGTTAGAGTCCAGATGTGCTGCTACATGCAATACTCAGGACTTCTTCCCACCAGAAATAATTATATGGCCCAAAATGGTGATAGTGCTGATACTGAAGTACTCTAGTATAAAGCCTTAAACCTGACCAGCATCAATAGATATGTACATCTACAGAAAGTAAATGTAAATTATACTTAGGTAAACCTGAATCAAGGAGCCCTGGCTACTCAATGGTTAAGTTTAAACTACTAACCAAAAGGCTGGTAGTTTGAAATCACCCAGCAGCTCCATGGGAGGAAATACCTGGTGATCTGCTCCCATAAAGATGGAAACCGAGAAAACCCTATGGGGAGCTTTACCCTGTCACGCAGGATCACTATGAGTTGGAATTAACTAACCTAACAACAAGCCTGGACCAAAACAAACTAGTACCCTTAAAGTTCTGCAAATATATAGACACTTAGTCAATATATTTATAGCTTTACCAGTACACACACCCCTATATGCTGTAGCCTGAAATCTAGCCAGGGAAAGCCTTCGGTTTATTTTATTTTTTTTTCTGTCTGTAAAATGACTTTTTTTTTTTTTTTAACATGTAGAAGTGTCTTATCACTTTTATGAAACAAGGGAAGAGTTAGTAAAACCAGGAAAGTAAGGAATAATTTAAAATAGAAGATAATTTGTCTGATTACTTATTAAATGTATGAATAATCCACTGATGGTATGGTTGTTGGTAGTTGCCATCAATTTCATTTTTGACTAGTGAGAAGCCCATGTGATCAAGTAGAACTGTTCCATAGATTTTTCTAGGAGGTAATCTTTATGGGAACATATGGCCAGGTATTTCTCTTGCACGGCAGCTGGATGGGCTTGAATGGCAAACTTTTGTTTGGCAGCCAAGCACTTAACTGTTGTGCCACCAGGGCTCCTTTGAATTTATTAATAAGAGAGTATGCTACTGTAAGAATAGGGAATATTATGACACAGAGCCTAGAAGTATACATAATTTTAAATACAAATTTTATATTTGGAAGCAAAATTTCATGGCATTTATGTTCAGTTGCACCATTGTTGTCATCAGGTGCTACTGGGGCAGCACCAACTCATAGCGACCCTATTTACAAAAGAACAAAACATTGTTTAGTCCTGCACCATCCTCAAAATTGTTGCTATGTATGAGATCATTGTTGGAGGCACAGTGTCAATCTGTCTCATTGAGGGTCTTCCTCTTTTTCCTTGACCCTCTACTTTACCAAGCATAATGTCCTTCTCCAGGAACTGGTACCTCCTGATAACATGTCCAAAGTATGCGAGATGAAGTTTTGCCATCCTTGCATCTAAAGAGCGTTCTGGCTATAGTTCTTCCAAGACAGATTTGTCATTCTTCTGAAAGTCTGTGGTATAATCAATATTCTTCACCAACACCATAATTCAAATGCATCAATTCCTCTTTGGTCTTCCTTATTCATCTTCCAACTTGTCATGTATAGGAGTCGATTGAAAATGCCTTGGCTTGGGTCAGGAGCACCTTACCTTAAGGTGATAGCTTTGCTTTTTAAACCTTTAAAGAGGTCTTTTGTAGCAGATTTGTCAAATGCAATAGGTTTTTGATTTCTTGACTACTGTTTCCATAGACATTAGTTGTGGACCCCAGTTAGAAGAAAATCTTCACAAATTCAATATTTTCTATGTTTATTATGATGCTGATTATTGGTCCAGTGTGAGGATTTTTTTTTTCTTTATGTGGATGTGCAATCCATACTGAAGGCTTCAGTCTTTGAACTTCAACGTTAAGTGCTTCAAGTCCTCTTCACTTTCAGAGAGCAAACTGGTGTCATTTGTACATTGAAGATTGTTAATAAGTCTTTCTCTAATTCTGGTAGCACATTTTCTTCATATAATACACCTTCTCAGATTATTTGTTCAACATACAGATTGAATAAATATAGTGAAAGGATAACACCCTGACACACACATTTCCTGATTTTAAAACTCTCAGGATCCCTTCGTTCTGTTTGAATGACTCCCTTTTAGTCTATGTGCAGGTTCTGTATGAGCACAATTAAGTGTTTTGGAATTCCCATTCTTCACAGTTATCAATAACTCATTATGAGCCACGCTGTCAAATGCCTTTGCATAGTTAATAAAACACAGGTAAATATCTTTCTTGTATTCTTTGCTTTCAGCCAGAAACCAACAGAGAAGAAAACAATCAGCATTGTGTAGTACACATTAGTTGTATTAAACATATTTGCTAGTTATTATTGGAATAGACAGACATGTACAAAGGAAAATAATCCACTAAATATTTGACAGGGTAAAAGAAAATGGAAGCAAAGAAAAAAACACTGATATTTTGATTGCTTTTATTGCAATGCAGTGGAATGCTCTATAAAATGCAGTTACATCAAATACATTGATTAAAAAAAATACATTGTCATCAAATCAAATCTGACTCATAGAGACCCTATATGCAAAAGCCAGAACCTGTGTAAGGTGCTAACCTGTCACAGGAGGAAAAGTCGCTGGGTGTTTATGAGGAAGGATTCTCAATAGAGAGTGATAGAAAAGTGGTAAGAACCCTGTCCAAGGCAAAACAAAACTTGCAAGACCCAGAAAATAAATGAATGAATGAATGAATAAATAAACAAATAAATAAAAGCTGTCTCATCGAATTCTGGCACTCACAGATTACACAATGTATATGTGTTTTGTGTATTTATGTATATTTATTCATATATTTATAAATATAAGTTGAATATGCTTATTTTCTTCTACTTCTATTATTCAGAGAGGGAAGAGTATTGGCGTATCCAAACGCAATGAAAATTTTTCTTTTTCTTTTTTCAGTTCATCTAGGTAGGCCTGTTTACCTTTTTTCCTTTTTTTTTTTTTTAACTTTTATTAAGCTTCAAGTGAACGTTTACAAATCCAATCAGTCTGTCACATATAAGTTTACATACATCTTACTCCGTACTCCCACTTGCTCTCCCCCTCTTGAGTCAGCCTTTTCAGTCTCTCCTTTCGTGAGAATTTTACCGATTTCCCTCTCTCTCTATCCTCCCATTCCCCCTCCAGACAAGAGTTGCCAACACAATCTCAAGTGTCCACCTGATATAATTAGCTCACTCTTCATCAGCATCTCTCTACCACCCGCTGACCAGTCCCTTTCATGTCTGAGGAGTTGTCTTCGGGGATGGTTCCTGTCCAGTGCCAACAGAAGGTCTGGGGAGCATGGCCGCCGGGATTCCTCTAGTCTCAGTCAGACCATGAAGTTTGGTCTTTTTATGAAAATTTGGGGTCTGCATCCCATTGATCTCCTGCTCCCTCAGGGGTCCTCTGCTGTGCTCCCTGTCAGGGCAGTCATCGATTGTGGCCGGGCACCAACTAGTTTTTCTGGTCTCAGGGTGATGTAGGTCTCTGGTTCATGTGGCCCTTTCTGTCTCATGGGCTCTTAGTTGTCGTGTGATCTTGGTGTTCTTCATTTTCCTTTGCTCCAGGTGGGTTGAGACCAATTGATGCATCTTAGATGGCCGCTTGTTAGCATTTAAGACCCCAGACGCCAGATTTCAAAGTGGGATGCAGAATGATTTCATAATAGAATTATTTTGCCAATTGACTTAGAAGTCCCCTCAAACCATGTTCCCCAGACCCCTGCCCCTGCTCCGCTGACCTTTGCAGCATTCATTTTATCCAGGAAACTTCTTTGTTTTTGGTCCAGTCCAATTGAGCTGACCTTCCATGTATTGAGTGTTGTCTTTCCCTTCACCTAAAGCAGTTCTTATCTACTGATTAAAAAATTATTCATTAAAAAACCCTCTCCCACCCTCCCTCCCTCCCCGCCTCGTAACCACAAAAGTATCTGTTCTTCTCAGGTTTACTATTTCTCAAGATCTTATAATAGTGGTCTTATACAATATTTGTCCTTTTGCTTCTGACTAATTTCACTCAGCATAATGCCTTCCAGGTTCCTCCATGTTATGAAATGTTTCAGAGATTCGTCACTGTTCTTTATCGATGCGTAGTATTCCATTGCGTGAATATACCACAATTTATTTACCCATTCATCCGTTGATGGACACCTTGGTTGCTTCCAAATTTTTGCTATTGTAAACAGAGCTGCAATAAACATGGGTGTGCATATATCTGTTTGTGTGAAGGCTCTTGTATCTCTAGGGTATATTCCAAGGAGTAGGATTTCTGGGTTGTATGGTAGTTCTATTTCTAACTGTTTAAGACAACGCCAGATAGATTTCCAAAGTGGTTGTACCATTTTACATTCCCACCAGCAGTGTATAAGAGTTCCAATTTCTCCGCAGCCTCTCTAACATTTATTATTTTGTGTTTTTTGGATTAATGCCAGCCTTGTTGGTGTGAGATGGAATCTCATCGTAGTTTTAATTTGCATTTCTCTAATGGCTAATGATCGAGAGCATTTTCTCCTGTATCTGTTGGCTGCCTGAATATCTTCTTTAGTGAAATGTGTGTTCATATCCTTTGCCCACTTTTTGATCGGGTTGTTTGTCTTTTTGTGGTTGAGTTTTGACAGAATCATGTAGATTTTAGAGATCAGGCGCTGGTCGGAGATGTCATAGCTGAAAATTCTTTCCCAGTCTGTAGGTGGTCTTTTTACTCTTTTGGAGAAGTCTTTAGATGAGCATAGATGTTTGATTTTTAGGAGCTCCCAGTTATCTGGTTTCTCTTCATCATTTTTGGTAATGTTTTGTATTCTGTTTATGCCTTGTATTAGGGCTTCTAAGGTTGTCCCTATTTTTTCTTCCATGATCTTTATCGTTTTAGTCTTTATGTTTAGGTCTTTGATCGACTTGGAGTTAGTTTTTGTGCATGGTGTAAGGTATGGGTCGTGTTTCATTTTTTTGCAAATGGATATCCAGTTATGCCAGCACTACTTGTTAAAAAGGCTATCTTTTCCCCAATTAACTGACTCTGGTCCTTTGTCAAATATCAGCTGCTCATACGTGGATGGATCTATATCTGGGTTCTCAATTCTGTTCCATTGGCCTATGTGCCTGTTGTTGTACCAGTACCAGGCTGTTTTGACTACTGTGGCTGTATAATAGGTTCTGAAATCAGGTAGAGTGAGACCTCCCACTTTCTTCTTCTTTTTCAGTAATGCTTTACTTATCCGAGGCTTCTTTCCCTTCCATATGAAGTTGCTGATTTGTTTCTGCAACACATTAAAAAATGACATTGGAATTTGGATCAGAAGTGCATTGTATGTATAGATGGCTTTTGGTAGAATAAACATTTTTACTATGTTAAGTCTTCCTATCCATCAGCAAGGTATGTTTTTCCACTTAAGTATGTCCTTTTGAATTTCTTGTAGTAGAGCTTTGTAGTTTTCTTTGTATAGGTCTTTTACATACTCGGTAAGATTTATTCCTAAGTATCTTATCTTCTTGGGGGCTACTGTGAATGGTATTGATTTGGTTATTTTCTCTTTGGTGTTCTTTTTGTTGATGTAGAGGAATCCAAGTGATTTTTGTATGTTTATTTTATAACCTGAGACTCTGCCAAACTCTTCTATTAGTTTCAGTAGTTTTCTGGAGGATTCCTTAGGGTTTTCTGTGTATAAGATCATGTCATCTGCAAATAGTGATAACTTTACTTCCTCCTTGCCAATCCGGATACCTTTTATTTCTTTGTCTAGCCTAATTGCCCTGGCTAGGACTTCCAGCACGATGTTGAATAAGAGTGGTGATAAAGGGCATCCTTGTCTGGTTCCCGTTCTCAAGGGAAATGCTTTCAGATTCTCTCCATTTAGGGTGATATTGGCTGTTGGCTTTGCATAGATGCCCTTTATGCCTGTTTACCTTTTGAAAGCTTACAACTTTATTTTAATGTAATGCCTTCTTATACGTAATAATCATCTTTTATTTGAAAGGGTGTTCTGTCTGAAAACAATATTGGTACTCAATATTTTTTTGACTCTATTTCATGGTAAGTTGTTATTAGGTGCTGTCGAGTCAGTTCTAACTAATAACCACTCTATGTACAACAGAACGAAACACTGCCAGGTCCTGCACCATCCTCACTACTGTTGTTATGCTTGAGCCCATCATTGCAGTCATGGTGTCAGTCCATCTTGTTCAGAGTCTTCCTCTTTTTCTCTGACCCTCTAAATTATCAAGCATGATGTTCTTCTCCAGGGACTGATCCCTACTGATATAAAATGTCCAAAGTATGTGAGGCATAGTCTTAGCATCTTTGCTTCTAAGCAGCATTCTGGTTGTACTTCCTCCAAGACAGATTTGTTTGTCCTTTTGGCAGTCGATGGTGTATTCATTATTCTTCACCAACACCACAAGTCAGAGGCATCAATTCTTCTGTCTTCCTCATTCATTGTCCAGCTTTCGCATGCATATGAGGTGATTGAAAACACCATGACTTGGGTCAGGTATACCTTAGTTTTCAAGGTGCTTTTTAACACTTGAAAGAAGTCTTTTGTACCAGATTTGCCCAATGCGATGTGTTGTTTGATTTCTTGACTGCTGCTTCCACGCATGTTGATTGTGGATTTAAGTAAAATAAAATCCTTGAAAACTTCAATCTTTTCTTCATTTATCATGATGTTGCTTATTGGTCCACTTGTTAGAATTTTTGTTTTCTATGTATCCCCATGTATCTGTCATTTTTTTGTACTGTGGTGACTTTTATGTTTTATGCTATTCATAAGGTTTTTATTGGCCAATTTTTTCAGGAGTAGACTGCTAAGTACTTCTTGCTGTTCTCTTATCATGGAGGCTCTACTGAAATGTGTCTAGCATCCTGCTGGAAGATGAGTCCCTCAGGTTGGAAGAGCTGCAACCTCAAAGTAGAGAAAACCTAAATAACATGGATGGAGTGAAGACTCCAGGAATTGATAGAATGTCAACTGAGATATTGTAACAAACAGATGCAGCCCTGGAAGTTCTCATTCACCTATGCCAAGGAATTGGGTGACAGCTACCTGGCCAACTGACTGGAAAAGATCCATATTTATTCCTATTCCAAGTAAAAATGATCCAACCAAAGGAGGAAATTATCGTACAGTATACTTAACATCACACACAAGTAAAATTTTGCTGAAGGTAATTCAAAACTATACCGACTGGTAAATACCAGAAATTCAAGTCAGGTTCAGAAGATGACATGAAACCAGGGATATCATTGCTGATGTCAGATGGATCCTGGCTGAAAGCAGAGAACACCAGAAAGATATTTACCTATGTTATATTGACTATACAAAGGCATTGAACTGTGTGGAACATAATAAATTATGGATAACATTGCAAAGAATGAGTAAATGGAAGATTTTTACCAACTTTTATAGTCTGAAATTGATCAAACATGAAATTAAGATGCATTGATAATTACTGGTGATTAGAATGTGAAAGTTGGCAACAAAGAAGAAGGATCAGTAGTAGGAAAATAGATCCTTGGTGATAGGAATGACACAAGAGAATGCATGATAGAATTTTGCAAGAGCAACGACATCATTACAAATGCGTTTTTTCAACAGCATAAATGCTGACTGTACACATGGACCAGACCAGATAGAACAAATACACAGGAATCACATCGACACCATCTGTGGAAAGAGTTAATGGAGATGCTCAATATTGTCAGTCAGACCAAGTCCAGGGGCCAACGGTGGAAGAAATCATCATTTGCTCATATGCAAGTACAAGTTGAAGCTGAAGACAATAAGAGAAAGTCCATGAGAACCAAAATATGACCTTAAGTATATCCTACATGAATTTAGAGACCCTCTCAAGAACAGATTTGATGGACTGAGCACTAATGATGGAATATCAGACAAGTTGTGAAATCACCAAAGGCATCATACATGAAGAAAGCAAAAGGTTACTAAAAAGACAAGAAAGAAAGAAAAGACTGAAATGGATGGCAGGAGAGACTCTGAAACTGGTCCTGGATTGTAGAGTAGCTAAAATGAAACGAAGAAATGATGAAGTAAAATAATTGAACAGAAGACTTCAAACAGCTGCCCCAGAAGGCAAAACAGAGTATTATAATGAAATGTACAAAGACCTGGAGTTAGAAATCAAAAGAGAAGAACATGTTCCACATTTCTCAAGCTGAAAGAACTGAAGGAAAAATTCAAGCCTTGAGTTACATTATTGAATGATTCTATGGGGAAAACTATTGAACCACGTGAGACACATTAAAAGAAAATAGAAGGAATACACAGATTCATTGTATACCAAAAAGAATTGGGTGGCATTCAACCATTTCAGGAGGTAGCATATGATCAAGAACAGATGGTACTGAAGGAAGGAGTTCAAGCTGCAATGAAGGGAATGATGAAAAACAGTTCTCCAGGAATTGATGGACTACCAATTGAGACTTTGCAAAAAATGGATGCAGTGTTTGAGGTGCTCACTCTATGCCAGGAAACTTGGAAGAGGGTTATCTGGCCAACCAACTGGAAGAGAGCCATATTTGTGCCCATTCCAAATAAATGTGATCCAACCAAATGCAGAAATTATTGAGCAATATCATTAATATCACACACAAGTAAAATTTTGCTGAAGATCATACAAAAGCAGTTGTAGCAGTACATCAAGAGCAAACTGCTAGAAATTCAAGCCAGATGCAGAAGAGATATGGGACATGGAATATCATTGCTGAAGTCAAATGGATCTTGACTGAAAGCAGAGAATACCAGAATGATGTTACCTGTTATTTATTGACTATGTAAGAGCATTTGACTGTGTGGATCATAACAAATTATGAATAATACCAGGAAAAATGGGAATTCCAGAACACTTATTCATGACGAACCTCTATATGAATTAAGAGGCAATCCTTCGAACAGAACTAGAGGATACCGTGTGATTTAAAGTCAGGAAAGATGTGCATCAGGGTTGTATCCTTTCACCATAACTATTGAATTTGTGTGTTGTGTAAGTAATCAAAGAAATTGGACTATGTGAAGAACATGCATCAGGATTGGAGGAAGACTCATTAACCTGCAATATGCAGATGACACAACCTTCCTTGCTGAAAGTGAAGAGGACTTGAAGAACTTACTGGTAAGTATTATTGGCTACAGCCTTCATTATGTTTTGCAGCTCAACATAAAGAGAAAAAAAAATCCTCACAAATGGACCAACAAGCAGCATATGATAAAAGGAGAAAAGATTGAAGTTATCAAGGATTTCATTTTACTTGGATCCACAATCAACGAATTGTGGAAGCCAAAGACAGAACAAAACAGAACAAAAACCCATTGCCATTGAGTCAATTCTGACTTATAGCAACCCTATACGACAGAATAGATCTGTCCCATATGGTTTTCAATGAGCAGCTGGTGCATTTGTACTGCCAACATTTTGATTAGCAGCCAAACGCTTAGCACCACCAGGGCCCATGAAAACAGCAGTCAAGAAATTAAACATCATATTGCATTGGGGAAATCTGTTGCAAATGCCTCTTTAAAAAGTTAAAAAAGCATAAATATCACTTTGAAGTCTAAAGTGTGCCAGACTCAAACCATTTTCAATCAACTCATATGCATGTAAAAGCTGAATAATGAATAAGGAAGACCAATGAAAAACTGATGCCTTTGAAACTTGGTGTTTGTGAAGAATATTGTCTATATCATGGACTGCCAGAAGAAGGAACAAAGTTGCCACGGAAGAAAGTACAGCTCGAATGCTCCTTAGAAGCAAGGATGGTGAGACTGTCTCACTTACTTTGAACATGTTATCAGGAAGGACTAGCCCCTGGAGAAGGACATCAGGCTTGGTAAAGTAGAAGGTCAGTGAAAAAGAGGAAGACCCACAATGAGGTGTATTGTCACAGTAGCTGCAAGAATGATCTTAAGCATAACAAAGATTGTGAGGATGGTGCAGGAGCAGGTAGTGTTTCATTCTGTTGTATATAGGGTCACTATAAGTCAGAACCATTTTGACAGCACCTAACAATAACATATATATTGAAAGTCACTTTCTTATAAACAACATATTGCTGGTTTTGATTTTTTTATCCAATATGGCAATCATTTTTTTAATGGTAATTTTATAGTATTTCCACTCAAAATTATTTCTCTTAAGCTGTATTCTCTAGAGTAAAACCAGTGAAGTGAGTGTATGTATACATATATATGTATATACATAAATATTTATATACAGAGAGAGATTTATCTCAAAGAAACAGCACACACACTTGTAGAAGCTGGCAAGTCCAAAGCCCAAGTGTGTTAGGTATCAGCCTGATGTTTCGTCCTGACTCACATAGCTGCAGGGGCTAACAACCCCTTGAAAAGTAGGTCAGCTAATACGGCAATTGTTCTCTCAAAGACTGTGGAGGATGATGCATCCCTAGATCCATAGGCAATATGACAGACCACTGACTCAGGTTTCAAGAACCTGAAGTCAGGTGGTGAAGAACTGGATGCAGAATCAAAAGCAAGGGAGCTTTGCCAGAACATTTGTATATATACTGGATGCAGGCCACACCCCCAAGTAAACTCCCTTTTCAAAGGTTCGGCCAATCACATTGTATTGGAAAAGTCTTACTTGTGCCTAACATGAAAAAACTAACATGCATAAAACCAAAATGCACTAGCCCCATCTGCATCACAGATTTTATAAGTGAAGAAAACAAAACTATTTGATACACACTTACAAGGAAGGAATACTCATAACAATTGTACTCCTCATTTCCGCAGTTGGTATCGTGGTCATAGCTGGTATTTAGAACTACCTTCTTCCAGTACCCATTCTGTATTCCATTTACTCTCAGCAAGTATCTCAGCTGTTCATGGTTCTGTGCCTGGTAGGGTGAACCAAACCTTCATTCCTGAAGGTTCTGTGCCATTAATAGTCCTGTGAGATTTGGGTTGCTGTAGTATTCCATTGACTTTAATCACTGGGCATGCTGTACTAGGAAATGACCTAAGGGATTACCTGTGTTCCACACACTCTCTTCTTTAACTCCAATATGTAATATCAATCTAATTTCCCCTTGGTAATCAGGATCAATCACGCCACTAGTATGGTAACTCCCTTCTTTGCCTCTTAATCCAGAGCCATGAAGAGCCCAAAGTGGCCAGGTGGTACACTTAACTTCTGGTTTGGTGGAAACAGTATTGTGTCCCAAGGTGAGAATATTACTCCCTTTGGAAGGAAGACCTCTCAACTCGCAGAGCTTAGGATCACGGAGACAGGACAGAAAAATTTTGAGAGTGGGTCACTAGGTGTAATAGTGAGTGGTGCTACTCGCATTTCTACCCACTGGTTCCTGGACCCATGAAGCCTGGCTATTGGAGAAACAGCGCCATGTATCGGGCACTGGTTTAGAGGACATACAGCATCCTGAGGAACACTGCCTCAACTGTGCAAAGTACCACCACCTAGTGCACCATAACTGTGTCTTTAGAAGGCCATTCCATCATGCTATCAAGCCAGCTACTTCAGGATAGTGAGGAACATAGTAAGACCAGATAATTCTATGAGCCTGGGCCCATTACCACACTTCATTTGCTGTGAAGTGAGTTCCATGATCCAAGACAATGAGATGTGGTATGCCATGACTCCAAGTAAGGCATTCTGTGAGATCACAGATGTTAGCTTTGGCAGAAGCATGGTGTGCAGGGAAGGCAAATTCATATCCAGACTAAGTGTCTATCCCAGTAAGAATGAAACACTATTCCTTCCATGATGGAAATGTGATCAAACTGCCACCAGGTTACTGGCTGTTCATCTTGAGAAATGGTGCTATTTGGGGGACTCAGTGTTGGTCTCTACTGCTGGGAGACAGGGAACTCAGCAGTGGCTGTTGTCAAGTTGACCTTGGTAAGTGAAAATGCGTGTTGCTCATCTCATGCATAACTTCTATAACTGCCACCATGGCTGCTTTGTTCATGAGCTTATTGGGCAATGACAGGAGTGGATGGGAAAAGAGGATGACTGGTTTCCCCAGAATACATCACCCTATTCTTTACTAATTAAGCTAAAGTATTATTTGTTTGGAAACCCTGGTGGTATAGTGGTTAAGTGGTACGGTTGCTAACCAAAGGGTCGGCAATTCGAATCTGCCAGGCGGTCCTTGGAAATTCCACAGGGGCAGTTCTACTCTGTCCTATAGGGTCGCTATGAGTTGGAATCAGCTCGACGACACTGGGGTATTTTTACCCACTTGATTGTTGAAGTCCTCCTCGGCCAAGGTCATACTTTGATAGGCATTCACATCGCACATAAATATTTTTCACTTCTTTGGCTGATTTAGAGATGTCTATCCACATATCCCCTGCCCATAACTCCTAGTCACCAATTTTCTAATCATATTCCTTCACAGTCCCTGACCATCCAGCCAAACCAATGGCCACAGCCCATGAATAAGTATATAATTACACATCTGCACATTTCCTTTTTCAAGCAAAGTGAACAACCAGGTGTACTTCTCAAAGTTCTTCCCATTGGGAAGGTTTCCCTTCTTTACTGTCCTTCAGGAAGATCCCATAAAGGAGCTACAGTGCTGCTGCTGTCAACTTTTGAGTGGTACCTGTGTATGACACAGAACTATCTATAAACTAGGCTCAAGTGTTCTTATCCTCAGTCAACTGACCATAAGGAATCCTCCATAAGGCCATAGGAGCAGACTGGGAGGGGAAGGGTAAAGGGACAGAAATGAAGACCATGGACATTTTGGCCACTTCCTCATGTGCCTTACTTGTGCCTTCATATCGTACTCGGGCCTGATCTTATATATACCACCTGCATTTAATGATGAAGTGCTGCTCTGCTAGTCCAATTTTGTGACTCTATGGCACAAACAACAACCAGTTCATGGCCACATGTGTCTTGGTGGCCCATGGTTTAGTGATCAGTCTCTACTAAGGCTGAGTAAGAAGCTAAAACCTGTTTCTTTAAAGGAGAATGGTTATCTGCAGAGAATGGCAAGGAATTGCTCCAAAATCTCATGGATCTGTGCTGTGATTAGCCAACAGGGGCCTGTCAAAGAATTGATGAAGATAAAGACAAATATGCAGCCAAATGGGTAATGATGAAGATGCTGCCAAACAGCATCTTTAACTGCCACTTACACTTTAGGCATCATTGGATTAGCTGGATCATATGGCCAAATGGCAGAGCATTCCTTGCATGGCAGCCTGAACCTGTTGCAAAGCCGTCTCTTATTCTGGGCCTCACTCAACACTTGCAGCTTTTTGAGTTACGTGCTAAGTAGGCCACAGTAGCTCACCCCAATGAGGGATATGTTGACTCCAAAATACAAAGTGGCCCACCAGGCTTTGTGCCTCCTTTTTAGTTGGAGAGGCCAGATCCAATAACTTATCCTTCACTTTAGAAGGACTGTCTCCACATGCCCCACATACCAGACCTCTAGAAATTTCACTGAGGTGGAATAATTCAATCTACAGGACATTATTTTCACATAGGGCTTGAGAACATGGCAATCTGCTCTCACATGGCTTTTGAACGATCTTCAGCAAAATTTTTTGTGCATGTGATATTAATGATATTGTCTGATAATTTCCAAATTCTGTAGGATCACTTTTCTTGGCAATAGGCATAAATATGGATCTCTAACAGCAGGTTGAGCAGGTAGCTGTCTTTCAAATTTCTTGGTATAAACAAGTGGGCCCTTCCAGAGCTGCATTCATTTGTTGAAACGTCTCAGTTGGTATTCTGTCAATTCCTGAAGCCTTGTTTTTCACCAATGTCTTCAGCGCAGCTTGGACTTCTTCCTTCAGTACCATCAGTTCCTGATGATATGTTACCTCCTGAAAGTCCCAGGAGTCCCTTCCTACATGCCTTCCCTGAAACCCAGAGGCAGAGAGGGACATGCCCTGATGAATGGCTGATACATGTACACAGGGAGACAGACATGTAAATGTGGACCCTTCCCTGCTTATGAAAAGCAGATGTTCCCCTGTCTCTACAGGTTCTGGAGGATCTGCCTCAGTGTCCACAACATAGGGACACACCTGGGATTCCATTCTTATCACTGTCAAAGGTAATGCCTGTTCTGCCTCAGGTCAGCTGCGATTGCTCCACGTGGGACTGTTCTCAGTATGTGTTCTCTGTGTGCGTATATCCTGTGTGAAGTTCACCTGGTGGAATCAGTGGAAGATGTGACTCAGCCTGAGGGTCCTCTGAGGGTCTCCTGCAAACCGTCTGGATTCCACTTCACTGACTATGGCATGCAGTGTGTCTGCCAGGTTCCAGGGAGGGACTGGGGTGCGTGATAAAAGTGAGTAAAACAAGTGGAAAGAATTAATATTACTTTCCGTCAACTCAAAGAAGATTCAAAATCGCCAGGGATAACCCTTAAAATGTTCAGCCTGAAACCTGAGGACATGGCCCTGTATTACTGTACCACAGGCACAGTGAGGAGAAGTTAGCGTCAGCCCAGACATACATGTCTCTGACTAGAGCTGTTATCAGGTATATCAGTCTTGGAGTCCATTCACTTTTCTTGTATGAGTTCAGCTCAGGCATCCAGGTAGCTGATTATAAAGTGTGTGGTACAGGCTTTGTCCTACAGTCTTAGAGGGGCAGGGGTGATTGGTGTATGTATCGGTATCTGATTGCAGCAGGGGGTTTCACTCTGAACAAGGGAGGGGGCTGAGAACTGACCCCCAAGTGTCTCTGAGGAAAGCATGTCCCTGTTCTCTGCAGCGTGCAGGTGGGTGGGTTCTGCAGATGGACCATGGGAACCTAACGTTTCTGTTTATTAGGGCTGGGAGGTACCAATTATCCTTGGACCCCTGTCGCAGGTGGCTGGGTGACCTGAGTGGAGCTACTAGTCCTTGGGCCCCTGATGTGGGTAGGTGAGGTCCCTGTTTAACAGGCAAAGCAATGTCAAACATCAAATACCCAACTCTTCACTGCACAGCTGAAACGGCTGGAGTCTGCCAACAAGGGCCTAATCTTCTAAGCCCACACAGGTCCATGCAGATGGGAAAGGTGCTCAGCATCCCTGGACTGTTTATGCCTAGACAGGAGCTGCTTCTGTCCTGAGGTCCCCTGGTTAGTGGCATTGGCAAATTATCTTAGCAATTTTTTTCCTTCTCTTGGACCTAGAGGATGGCTTTAGATGCTCAACAGGGCCTATATCAGGCCCAGGGATTTCAGCCACTGAAGCCAGCTTAGAGGTGGGGTGTGCAGTAAAATATACTCAATATACTTAGCTTTTGAGGAGAACACTGTTCTTCTCAGGTTCTGGAGGTGTGAGTAGCCTGTGTGGCTGGCTGCTTCTCCCTGAGGAAACCCCGATGGAACACTAGTACCAGCCCACAGCTCCAGAAATGGTGCCTGAGGGCTCCCCAGGATTCAGGTCCGGTAACTCCTCTCCACTTCTGAATGGTCTTTTCCTGCCCTTGCCCCTCAGTTCGTTTTCTAAGCTTGCCTTTGATCCTCAGGGCTCCTGGCTTGTCATGAATATACTCATCTTAGTTGTTTTTTTGAATCTTTGTTGCAAAGAGGGCTCACTGGAAACTTCTGTATATTCTGCCATCTTGGCTCCACCTCCCTTGTTGAGGATTGACGGTATCTAAATGTAGATTTGATTTTCCATTTCTCGAATGGTTAGTGATCATGATCATTTCCTAAAACGTCTGTTAGCCACCTGAATGCCATCTTTGGTTCACTCTATGACGTGTGATTTCTTCCTTGAGCCATTGGTATTTTAATATTTTATTGCTTAATTTTCATATATTTGTGTATTTTCCCTTTTTTCTGATATAGACTTGTAGCTTCACTCCTTTTGGTAAGGAAAAATACTTTGAATGATTTCAGTAGATTTTTAAATTTATAAATCTTGCTCTGTGACGTAATATGTGGTCTGTCCTGGGGAATGATCCAACTGCCCTGGAGTAGAATGTATATTAATCTGAGAAGTTGGACTACATGAAGAAGAACACAACAACAGGTTTTGAGGGAGAATCATTAATAAGCTGTGATATGCAGATGAAACAACCTTCCTTGCTGAAAGTGAAGAGGACTTGAAGCACTTATTGATGAAGATAAAAGATCACAGCCTTCAGTATGGATTACGCCTCAACATAGAGAAAACAAAAATCTTCACAACTGGATCAATAAACAATATGATGACAAACTGAGAAAATACTGAAGTTACCAAAAATTTCATTTTACTTGGATCCACAATCAACATCCTTGGAAGTAGCAGTCAGGAAATCCAACTTCATATTGCATTGGACAAATCTTCTGCAAAAGACTTCTTTAAAATATTCAAAAGGAATAAATAAATAAATACCTTTGAGGACTAAGGTACTCCTGACCCAAGCCATGGTATTTTCTGTCACCTTATAGGCATGCTGTTTTAGTTATCTAGTGCTGCTATAACAGAAATACCACAAGTTGATGCCTTCAGAAAAGAGAAATTTATTTTCTCACACTCTAGTAGGCTGCAATGTCCAAATTCAGGGCATTAGCTCCAGGAAAAGGCTTTGTCTTCTCTGTTGGCTCTGAAGGAAAGTCCTTGTCATCAGCCTTCCCCAGTTGAGGAGATTTTCAGCACAGGGACCCCAGGTCCAAAGGACAGACTAGGCTTCCAGTGTTTCTTTCGACTCTCTGCTTGCTTCTGCCTTCTATATCTCAGAAAAACTTGACTCAAGACCACCTAATCTTGTAGATTGAGTCCTGCCTACTTAACATAACTGCTTCTAATCCTGCCTCGTTAACATGCCTCATTAACATTATAAGAACCCAAAAAATATTTACAACTCATAAGAAAATCACTTCAGTTGACAAAATGGTGGACAAGTTGATATACAACTTTAGGGGGATACAATTCAACCCATAACACATGTGAAAATTGGGCAACTGATAAGGAAGTTTGAAGAAGAATTGACACTTTTCAATTATGGTGTTGGCAAAAATACTGAATATACCATGGACTGCCAGAAAAACGAATAAGTCTGTCCTGGAAGAACTATAGCCAGAGTGCTCAAGGGAGATGAAGATTACGATATTTCATCTCGTGTGTTTTGGGTAAGTTATCAGGAGGAATCAGTCCCTGGATAGGGACATCATGCTTGGTAAAGTAGAGGGTAATTAAAAAGAGGAAGACCCTCAACAAGATAGATTGACACAGTGGCTGCAACAATGGGCTCAAGCATAACAACTGTTGTGAGAATAGCACAGGACTGGACAGTATTTTGTCGTACATAGAGTCTCTATGAGTCCTAACCAACTCAATGGCATCTAACAACAACAAAGGAAAGTATATCATGCTGTTGTTTGGTAGAGTGTTTTATATGTCTGATCAGTGTAGTTGTTTTTTTTTTTTTTTCAGGTCCTCTGTTTCCTTGTTGATCTTCTTTCTAGATGATCTGCCCAATACTGTAAGCAGTGTATTGAAGTCTCCAACTATTACTCTAGTGGTATATACTTAACTCTTCAATTCTATTAGTGTTTACCTTGTGTATTTAGGAGCTCAGATGTTGGGGCATATATTTATGAATTTATGATTCTTCATTAATTGATACTTTCATCACTACATAGTCTTCACCTTTATGTTTTCCAGCAGATATTGTCCAAATGCCTATTTTGTCTGATATTAAGATTGCCATCTCAGCTCCCTTTGGTTATTTTTTGCATGGGACATTTTTCCATCCTCCACTTTGAACCTATTTGTGTCCTTGGCTCTAAGGTGTGTTTCTTGTATTCCCCTTATTTTTAAACGACAATTTTGCTAGGTAAAGAATTCTTGGTTGGCGATTGTTTTCCTTTAATATTTTATATACGCTGCTCCGTTCTCTTCTGGCTTCCAGGATTTCTGGGGAGAAATCCACAATAATACTTATGAAGGACAGAAGGACACTTAATATGTTATAGTATGCTTTTTTTCTTGCCACTTTCAGAATTCTCTCCCTGTCTTTAGTTTTCAAGAATTTTATTACAATGTGTTGTAGTGTAGCCCTTTATATATTTCTTCTGTTTGGAATTTGTGTAGCTTCCTGCCTTTTCAGACTTGGATTCTTAATCATATCTGGGAAACACTCTATTATCCCTTGGAGATATATACAAAAAAAAGAAAAAAAATTGGAGATATATATACATACATAGAAACCCTGGTGGCTTAGTGGTTAAGAGCTACGGCTCCTAACCAAAGGGTTGGCAGTTTGAATCCACCAGGCCCTTCTTGGAAACTCTGTGGGGCTGTTCAGTTCTGTCCTATAGGGTTGCTGTGAGTCAGAATCGACTCAACTGGGTTTGGTCTTGGTTTGGTATATATATTCTTTTACTAATATCATGATGCTATGGAATTCCAAAAATTCTAATGTTAGCTTTTGTAATTTAATCGCACATTTCCATTAGGGTTTGTTTACTTGTCCTTGTCTTGTTACTCTTGAATTTAATAAGTTCAGCTACACTGTCTTCCTGGTCACTTATTCTATCTCTTGTCTGCTTGAATTTATTGTTTCTTTTGTGTGGTGGAGTGTTTTATATGCCTGTTCACTTTATGATCTTCCCTCATGGGTGACCCAGTACAGGCTCTACTGGGGTCCCTAATTTTGAGTAGGAAGCCAGTTTTTTCCCCCACTGTGTGGCCTATTTGAGATATTTTTATCACTCTGGCTGATGGAAGAGTCACACAGCTTCTCAGTGTACCTAGGTCCTACTGGTTAACATTTTCTGGTCTTAGCGAGGTTCAGTAGCACTCACTTACAGTGTCTCAACTTCCCAGTGGACCTAGCTAAGTCCTTGACCTGTCAATTATCACAGCCAATCCTCAAAACCTATATTGGACTACACTTTCCTCAGTTTAGCTCCTGTCCTGTGTTCTTTGTTCAAGATGCCCTCTGTCCCCATCCCAAAATAGTCACAGTGGGACAAGTCTTCTGGATGCTAGTGGCCAGAAACTCCCAGCTTCTCTGCTGACCCTCTACTCCTCTCCCCTGTTTTAGGACTTACCTCAACTCTCCAGCACTTCAACTGTCCTCCAGAGCTCTGAGATCTCAGTCTGTGCTTGTTTTTATTCATTGTTCAGTGGGCTAATTGAAGGGGAATAAATGGGAATGATTGTTTACTCCTACATCTTGCCCAGCATCCCCACGTAGACTAAGCATTAACTATACCGAAACCTAGTGCTCAAATGAAGTTTATGTGGTCACATAGATGAAAATTTAACTTACCATTTAGTATATCTTCAAGGTTGAAACTTTCAATTGGTTGCCATAGAGAGTGGCCATATAACTGCACAATGAAATTATTTTTTTTGGTGTTTTATCATAGCTGATTAATTCAAAACCCCTTCCTTCTTTCCTGCCATCCCATCTAGGGTCTGTATTATGGTGTACCTTTAAGTCCTCAAATTTAAGGAATATTATATAACTGAATGTTATGATGTTTCACATGAGAAGACAAAGCAATATTAAAAAACAAAACAAAAACACAGCCTTCAAATATTTTAGAGAATGTTTAAATGACTTGAAGAATTTAAAGGAAGCTGAAGGGGTGGACGTTATACATCTTGCATTCATACCTATATTTATAGTTTTACGATTTCTAGTAGTTTTATCAGTGAGTAAAACTATTTGAAATTTTGTGATAAATGTCTACTTATTGTACTCAAAGCAATTTTTCTTTACACTCTCACTATACTATATGAAATAGTTGGATTTGCCTCACCTTTGCACTTACTTAAGTTACAATATTAAAAACAGTGAAATCTGCCATTATATAATGACATCTTTTCTAAACACTTTTCCAGAATTACCTCTCTGAATCATGGTAGGTGCTCAGCAGGGGCAGCAGAGTCAGTCTTGAGGGACAAGAAGGCTTTAGAGATTGAAACTAAACTCAGACATTAATTCCTTCCCCAGTGGGTGCTGAGAAATATCTGGCGAATGACTTCAACATCATAGGGGTCAATTAGCTATTGAGTAACTGACCACATATTACGGTAGAGGGAGATGTGGAGAAGCCATGGGGCTAGCTCAGGACATTACATCTACAGCTCTCCTGTCATTGACTCTTTTCTCAATGTGAAAAATTGCATAGAAAGTGAGTTAATCACTATATACTGAGTGTTCAGCTATATTCTGGTCCATAATAGAAGTGTCCAGGTTCTATGGAGCTTCCTTTGCAGAGACCTCTTGCTTGACAATATGGTACTTGCCTCCAAGGACAGACCCATATTTCTTGATTTCTGAATGACATTACTGCTTGTACATCCTCACACCAGTTTCTTTTTATCTGTGACTATCAGTACCTGACTAGTTTGTGACGAGAGTTAAAATGAATGTTAAGTCCCTACGACATGTCTTAACTTTACTGAGCACAACAATTATACACCATTCTGGTTCCAAATGGGTTATTCTCATGGTGACCTGATGAGCCAGTACATCCTCTGTGGTCATTTTTCCTGTCTTACATCTTCCCAGTTACAGTGATCTGTGCTTCCTCTCCCCAATCCAACACTCCATGCTCCTCCAACACTAACTCCATATATTTGTGCTTTTTAAAGTCCATTTCTATAATTTCTAATCTTCATATTTTGTTCAATATTTCATTCATAGTAATTTACAGCTCCACACAATAATAGCCCAACTTCCTTCCAGGTAATTATGCTCACCTATGCCATGACACAGACAGAAGTGGTAGAGTTGATTTCCTCATTAGCCCTTCAAGAAGTATCCCACAGTCTCATAGAGTCTGATATGAGTTCTTGTCTTATGCCATGCAACTATATTCCCTAAAACTCTACACTTTTCTCTCATCACTTTTGTCCTCCGATGATGTAATGACTTGGATGTTAGTTCTTGATTTCCACTGATCCCCAAGATTTTCCAACTTCATTCATGATTCCAGTATCTAGGTTATCTCTTGTCTATCTCACCTGATGCCTCAATCACTTTTCCACATACTAGTGATGTACCTCATGTACCTGTCCTACTCCCAAGGGACATCTGACCCTGCTGCCTCTCCTCTATATGATCTTAACCCAAACCCAGTGCCGTCAAGTTGATTCCCCAGGCCAAATCATCATGTACATCTCTTCACCCCTGATATTGCAAAGCGGGGGTCCTGCTCCATTAAGCTCCAGTGACTCCCATCCTATACGGACATGGTGATAGCATTTCCAAGGGTTACATGCAGGTATGGAAATGGGTTGGAGAAGAGGAGAGGATATTTCTTCCAAAATACTCTTTTGAAGGGCCAGGAATGCCCCAGCAGATCGTCTCTCCTACCTCCCTCGCAAGAGCTATTCAACAACAACCTACTCAACTGAAATGAATATTGCACAGCAACACTGCTATGTTTCCCTGCATATTGTAGGTGTCCACATTTTACATTGACTCTGAAAATGACCCTTCATTGTTCTCAAATATATGGCCTCTTCATTCCCAAAGTTCAGACTCCGTTCTTAGTTTTCCAGTCAACTACTTAATGGGAATAAAAAAAAAAAAAAATCAATCAGCTCAACCATAACCTCAACATAAAAACCTTCACCACATTTCCAATCTCTCTCTGGTCATGATGGCTGATTCCTTTCTGTGGATTCCTCACTTGTAACCTTCAAAGCCACCTCACTTAAGTTGTTTTCCCTCCTATTTTTCTGTCACAAACTGCTGCTTTCTGCTAGGCAATAATTTTAACAAAATTTAGACACCGAGTCCAGTTGTTTTTAATAATCACTACAAGTGCCACAAGCTCTTTTTAACCATGGTGACTTAATACTTTCTTCTTTTCTGGTGATGAACAGGCTCTAGGAACTCATCCACACCCATATAAACATATGCTCACTTCTTACGTCTTTCCCTTAG
Source organism: Loxodonta africana (assembly GCF_030014295.1). Lineage (NCBI taxonomy): Eukaryota > Metazoa > Chordata > Mammalia > Proboscidea > Elephantidae > Loxodonta > Loxodonta africana. The sequence continues at coordinate 25,012,189 of NC_087362.1, forward strand.
GGCAAAATTTTTGTGCAGTCTCCCATCTGTTCCATCAGTCCCTGAAGACCATGACAGAAACTACTCCCTCTGTATACACTTAGGTTTGAGAGACCCCCTTGGTGAATAATGAAACCATCTGCGTCTCGATATCAGATGCTGCATCCTTTCCTTCACAATCCCACAGCAGGTCAGCCCACTTTTCCAGGTCCCATCCAGACAGTCCATATTTTTTTGTGTTAATCACCTAATCTTCATTCTGGTACCTTTCTTATTGCCTGCATTGAGGCATGGAAGTAGTATGTCATTTTGTTACCTTGGCTAATATTGAATAACCAGTTGGAAATGTGTTGGATTGGAGCTCTGTTTATGGAAGGGTATGAGGAATTGAACGAAACACATGAAGACACGGGGCTGAGGTTTTGTTGACATGGCCCCAGTCACAAAGGTGCGGGACCAGGGCAGGTGTTCCTTGTGCGGTCCTGGTGGTCAGAGATGAGGGTTTACACAGGTCCTCCCTGGTTTCCAGGGAATGACTATAACACTAATTACAGTGATAAGAATATCTAACGACAATAGGTCCTTGCTATAAAGTTCAGATATAAATTTACTTCAGTGGATGATAATTTTTGTCTTTTCAGACTGAAGCTCAGTGGGTGAGGCCAAATCCTCAGGGTCACACAGTGAGAAGGGATGGAACTATACTTTTCTTTCCACCACTACTTACTTGTAGAATCTCAGCCACAATTCCAGTATTCAGTGACACATAACCTCAAGAGATCAGCTTTCAAAAGATTTTTCAACATAACCTACCTCCTTAGACAGACAGTTCCCTCTGTCCATCATAATCTTGTCTGTTTGGCAAATCATTTAGAAGCAACTCTATTGCCAAGAACCATTCATATTATTTCCCATAAAGTTGTAGAAATTATTTTAACATAGAGACATTTTATAAATATAAGAATATGTGACTGCATCAATGTATGAATAATGAGTGAATGAGATAAGTCAAGTGGAAGGTTAATTTAAGTGTGAATATTGATACAAGGGTTGGAAGAGACAGGGCCCCTGTTCTCATTATTCTAAAATTGCGTCTGTATACCTCACCACTCTGCATGCCTTGGGTCCCATGGACGGGACATGTGTTCCTCTGCCCAGTGCATCTATGGAGCTCACTACAAGTGGTAGAGCATCAATCAACCCATCCTTCTAGAGAAAACTTTCCTTCTTGGGAGACCTGTCCAGGGGCCAGTTTTCCCCGCAGCTTTTCTCTGTGACTGCGTGGGTATTCTTGCCTGTTACTGTGTGAAAGACACATTAAGGAAAACGCAGTGGAAGCCCAGAAACAAAGCTCCCTTTCTGGAAGAGGGATGGGTTGCAGGGCCACTCTGGACCAACAGATCATAGGGACCTTCTAGTGAGAAGATGCAGGGAAGCTTAGGAAACGGTTTCTTAAATTAGCCTTGTATTTCTTCTTCCTGCACAGAAAACATCTTCCCCACATATCTGCAAATTCTTGTAATTGATCATATGTGTGTTTGTGTGTGTTGCTCTGTAACCTTTAAGCATATAGCATGTATTACTAATGATGAGCAAAAATACCTAGATTTGTTTTAATAAGATTCCTGAAGTAAGAAATGTTGCAAATGTCACTTTGTAATTAATTGAATATCAATGCAAAATTGTTAAAGATAAAATGCACTAATTCACACTGGTCAATAAACAGCTATTTATAACATTTGACCAATCATGTAAGAGAAAATAACACCCCATCTATAGAGTTCAGGATCAGGTGTTTTGCATTAATTGCCTGTATTAAATCTGTTTGTCATTTGTTCAGACTGTAATTTAACTATATGTCTTTAAAAATCATTATGAAGAATTTAATATTACCATAATGTAAATCTATTCCACAGTTCTTGCGATTTTCATTTTTGATAGAGGTTCTTTTCTAAATGTTTTCTTCATAATTATATCAAATTAGCAGAACAATTACAAAGAAAATAAAGAGAGTGGTCATATACCTCTTCCCTGGTTTCCTCTACTGCAAACATCTCACATAGCCGTGGTACATTATAATAACCAGGAAATTAACATATTACACTTATATTTACCACGCTGGTGACTTCATTAGAAATTCACCAGTTATCTACAAATGTCCTTTGTTGTTGCTTAAAGATTCATTTTAAGACATCAGATTGAATTTAGTCACAACACCTCTTAAGTCTTTTCTAATCAGTGACCTTGTGTGTGCTCAGCTGTTTTTCAGTTAAATCATCTATAAATGGCAATAGTCAAGTAGTTTCATAGTGCTATTCAGTGTATTTATATCCTTAATTATTTTCTACTTAATTGTTCCATCACTTCAGAGAGTGGAGTATTTTGGTCTCCAGATATATTTGAGGTTGGTCTATGTCCCTTTTAGGTACTATTAGGACTTTCTGCATTTGGAGAACTGACTTCTTCATCACTATGAACAATAAAAACATATTGTTCATCTTTTTCCCTAAAAATCTTCTTGTTTTTTGAAGTATGCTTTCTCTGAAATTAGTATCACTTCTGAAGCTTTGTTTTCATGGTTTATGTCTCCTTATCTTTTACTTTTACCCAATTTGTTGTTGTTGTAGTTAGGTGCCATGGAATCAGTTCTGACACATAGTAACCCTATGTATAACACAAGGAAATGTTGTCTAGTCCTGTGCAATCCTCACAATAGTGGGTATGGCTGAGCCCATTTCTGTAGCCACTGTGTCAATCCACTTTGCTGAGAGTCTTCCACTTTTTCACTGACTCTCCACCAAGCATGATGTCCTTCTCCAGGGATTGGTTCCTGCTGACAACATCCCCAAAATAAGTGAGACAAAAGTTTCACCATCCTCATCTCTAAGAAGAATTCTGGCTCTACTTCTAAGACAGAATTGTTAGCTCTTCTGGCAGTCCATTGTATATTCAACACCATGATTTAAATGTGTCGGTTCTTCTTTGACCTTATTGTTTCATTGTTCAGCTTTTGTATGCATGTGAAGAGATAAAAAAGACCATGACTTGGGTCAGTAGCATCTTAGTCATCAAAATGATATCTTTACTTTTTGAAGACTTTCAAGGGGTCTTGCACAGCAGACTTGCCCGATGTAGTACTTCGTTTGATTTTTTGACTGCTGTTTCCATGCGTGTTAGCTGTTGATTCTTGATGTCTTAAATATTTTCTGTTTATCGTAATGTTGCTTATTTTCTAAACGTGAGAAATTGTGTTTTCTTTGTGTTGAGGTGCAATCAATACTGAAGGTTGTAGTCTTTGATCTTCATCAGTAAATATTTCAAGTCTTCTTCACTTTTGTCAAGCCAGGTTGTGTCATCTGTATAATGAAGGCTGTTAATGAATCTTCTTCATATCCTGATTCTATGTTCTTCGTCATGTAGTCCAGCTTCTCAAATTATTTGCTCAGCATAAAGATAGAATAATTATGGCACACACTTTCAGCATAAAGATTGGATAATTATGGCACATACTTTTCCCAAATTTAAACCATGCAATATTCCTATTCAAATGACTACCTCTTTTTCTATATACAGTTTCTGCCTGAGGACAACCCATCTATATGTTTATATTTAAAGGCCTTTCTTTTTGGGGGGTTTACTTTTTTTCCAATTGGACAGTTATTCTTTTGTAACTGATATTTTTAGACCATTAGCATTTAAAGTTATTGATATAAAATTTTTTTTTTAATTTAAATCTAACATCTTGCAAGTTTTCTATTTGCTGAAATTTTTCCCCTTTCTTTTTAATTCATTTTTTCCTGCTGTCTCATGTTTTAAACTAACATTTTAAATATATTATTTGTATCTCCTTTATGGATTTATTATTTATTTCCTTTTATGGATTTTCAGTGGTTGCCCTAGGGTTTGCAATATGTGTTTTAAAACAAAATGATTCTACCCTCTCATACGGATTGTGAGGATATTTTTAAAAATATATTCCCAATTCCTCCTCCCCATTCTTTTTCTTTTTGCATTGTTCCATTCACTTTTACGTAAGGCACAATTCATATGTATTGTTATTGCTTTGAGTCTTGTGGGATTGTCTCACAGCTTTTGGAGGTACTGCTATGTTTTCCTCATTCTATTTTTCAGTTTGGTAATTTCTATTGATCTTTTTTTCAAATTCCCTCTTTTTTGACATCTGCGTCAACTCGATTAGTAGCTTGTTGAAGGTATTCTTCATTTCTGTTACTGTGGTGTCTCTCAAAATTTCTGACATTTCCATTTGCTTGTTACTTATAGTTTCCATCATTCTCCTGAAGTTTCCTGTGTGATCCTGCCATAAGTATACCTTTTCTTTCAGAGCTTTTAACATATGAATCATAATTATTTACAATCTCCTGTTTAATTTCATTAATCAAATATCTTTTCACATGGAGTCTTTCTTTCCTCCATGTGACCTTGTGTCTATCCTGTTCTTTGCATAACTGAGAAGTGATTAGGATTAAGACCTAACGTACACTCTTATGGCTTAATTAACATAAAGAAAAATCACAGGTACAAGAGTAAGAATTCAGCACATATTTTGGTTGAACATAATTTAGTCCATAACATATTATTTTCTCAAGGTACCTGAGAACAGGACAGTACTTCCTTACCCAGGCTACTTCGGAAGTCCTGGTTCCCAAACTTAGCCTGCCCAAATCATGTAGAGGCTGTAGGTGCCCATGGGAAAAGAGTAGGAGAAGGGAAAGCCTGGCATGGCCATAGGTGCAGTGACAAGTTGTCTTGCTTTGTTCTCTATATTCTCTATGGCCAGCAAGACCAGGGTCATGTACTTAATTTAAGACACTATAAATAAATTATGGTTCTTTTGCATGACATGATATCCTAATCACTCTCTCTCTCTCTCACACACACACACACACACTCTCTCACACACACACTCACACACGCACACACACACACGCACACACACATACACACACAGAGAAACACCTCTAGTGCATTAGGTACCTTGTCCATCTGATGTTAACATAGCCTTTTTTTTGCAGTAATGCGCTTTAGTATCCCAACTTGGACTCTCATTTGTGGACAACAAGGGCCACCTCACTATACTTTGTTCCTTAATAAATAGCTCCCTGCTTTTTACTTGATATGCACTTAAATATTGGATGTGCTGTGGAAGGACTTTTGAGCTTGTGTCGTTCTTCATATCAGCAGTATTAAAACCACCTGGCTTAAATAAATTACACTTTTAAAATAAATCTCAAAGCAAAATTATCCCCTGAAGTATTTGTTAAACCAAACAATAGTTTAATTAGGAAAGAATGTCTGCCTTGAGCATCATGCCCTTTTAAAGAATTATCTGTACGTGATCAATTTTCCAACAACTATAAAGATTAGAAGAGAAGCTTATGGGGCATTGATTCTATGTTAATGGTAAAGGAACATTTTGGAAAAGGATGGGGAGGATAACTTCACAACTTGAAGAAAGTGAAAATGTCACTGAATTGTACATGTAGAGATTATTCGTACGGTATGTGTTTTGCTATGTATGTTTTACACAAAATAATAAATTATTGTAAGAAATGTGTGAAGTATAATTACAGAAGGAACAACATTGTGTAACACTACATAAGTGGTGAATACCTTGTTGCTAGACTAGTTCCTGTGAACAATTTGAGGTATGGACTGATTGAGCTCCGGTCATGCCTGTGCCAACTGGTAGCGCTACAGAGAGAAGCCAGTGTTTTAACTGTTCTGAGCACAGCTTTCGTTTCCCTGTCTGTATATACAGGACATAATACAATGGTAACTTTACTAACTGTTGAAAAAATTAAATAAGGTAATGATGGAACATGCTTACCAGGTTCATGTAGAGAGAAAAGCTTAAAAGAAGTCTTTTGTTAAAATTATTTCTACACCCATTCCTCCCACCATCTACCCCTGCAAGCTTCTCTGTCCTAAGGAACCTCTCCATACATGCCATTTACAAGGAATAGTCCTCTACAGGAAAGGAAACATGCAAATAGGGCCCCGCCTTCTTCTCATAAAACTCTCACAGAACATATCCCTCCATCCCTAAGAGAGAGGCCCCAGGCCCAGGTACTCTGCTGATCCCAAGCATCCATGAAGTCAGTGGCCACAATATGGAGTTTAAACTGATCTGGGGGCTCCTTTTCATCCTTCTGCAAGGTTATTGTTAGAGATATAGGAAACCGATGCAAAGTTGTGTGCCCAAATATGTGGAGAGAAAAAGCCTCCTGAGCCCAATGTTTGTTTGCAGGTGTCTTGTGTGATGTGACACTGGTTGAGCCTGCAGGAGACCTGAGAAAACCTGAGGGTTGAGAATATCCTGGGAAAACTTTGATTTTACCTTTAGCCGTTGTCTTAGGCTGAGTTCTCTAGAGAAGCTTCACCAGTAAAGTTTATAAATAGATAGGTTTATGCCAAAGAAATGGCTCATGTGGTTTTAGAGGCTGGAATGTCCAAAGTCTGTGGACCATTAAAGAGGCTTCTCCTGATTCACGTAGCCACAGGGGCTGGCAAACACAAGACTGGCAGCTCAGAGAGCAGGGCTCTTGCTCACAGACTGTAAAGATGGATAAATCCCAAGATCAGAAGGCAAGACTGCAGCTAGCTCAAGTCCCAAGAACCAGAGGTCAGAAGAACAGTAGTCAGCTGCAGGGTCAAGCATGAGTAAAAACCCCATGGTATTTGCCAAAAAGTCCAATTCTATTCGATGCAGGCCACACGCCCAAAGAAATTCCCTTTCAACTGATTCGCTACTCAGCAGATCCCATCGTGGAGGTGATCACACCATCATAGGACTGCCAATCGTGGCCTAGTTGAGTTGGCACACAACCTTAACCACCACAGCAGACATAGTACATCTGTTCCAAGGAAAGAGCTGCAGTAGCTGGCTGGTATATGGTGTGATGGAAGTTATACACACCACGCAGACTCAGTGAATGATCGGTTCACCATCTCCAGGGACAAGGCCAAGAACATTCTGCAAATGGACTTCCTGAGAAATGAGGATATGGCCATTTGTTACTATGAGGGACCTACAGTGAGGGGAAGTCATTGTTTTCCCAGTCACAAACTCCCTGCAAGGGTAAGGCTGATCAGTAGGGGTCATTCAGAAGCCATCAGCTCCTCAGTCAGGTGAAGAAAGAAACTGGTGATTGATGTTTCTCATGTCATTTGGCGTTTCCTTTCAGGGTCTGAGTTTACTCTTGTCTCCAACAAACACTTGTTCTGACCCAGTGATTTGTGTCCCTGAGACACCATGAAAATCCAGTAGCTAGAGAGCACAGTGAGCAGTTTTGATGCCTGCTAACTAAGATGGATCAGAGAGGAGTCTGGCACGGGGCTGCAGTGGGTGCTCAGCTATAACAGCTGTGCTGACCACAAATGTAGCTCAACTATCCATGGCCAGGACACCTGGAAAGAGAGCTTCAGGCACCATCTCTGATCAGTAGCCTGGAAGCTTAGGACCAGAGATGATTTTGCCCTGTGAGACCCACAGTGGGGGGAAGACAGTGGGAGTCCAGAAAACATTCACCTGAAAGTGGTGGGAGACTGTAAGCAGGGAGTCCTCAGGACCCAATGAGCCCAGGTCCCACCTGGGGCAGAATCAGGGGAGGATAAGGGAGGTTCCTGTCACTGTCAGGAATTTCTTCTAATTCCACAAATAACAATATCCAGAGAAAACCTTTTTATTCTGACTCTAAAATTAGAAGATAACATTGAAGTATAGGGGTATTTTTTTTCTCTCCTCTCTCTATATAAGATTGAATGTCACAGGGAATTGAAGCTTTAGGGAAGATATCCCATTGTTCCTGTGTTCAGCTTTATGGGAAGATTCATGGAGGTCTTGTTTTGATTCTGTTACATGGAAACAATAAAGAATTTGGTGGAATTTCATTAGATCATCTCTATATGGGTAATTCTGATGATAATATTTATAAAGTTGCATCACACCTACAACATAAGCAGGAATTTATCCTACTGAATTAACCTGAACAAACAAAGGCCCACATTAAATACATAAGAACAGACAGACAGTAGATTTACTTTACCCATGAAAAGTGCTTTTTGATCTTTAGGAAAGAGTCCTCAGACTGATGACATTTATTCAGTCCATGGATTTGTCTTTCCTGCCTGTGTTTCCTTACAGAGCACCTCCATCCATGGAATTCCCTAGAGCCTCATGCACAAGAACCTCACCTCACACAATCTTCCCTCTGATAAGTACAGACTTAGGAGAACACATGTGATAGGACTGGCCCAGCTCTTGAGATCACCTAGTCTGCTTGTGATGTTCAGCTTCCTAAGTGACTTCTCAATTTCAGATTCAGGGGAGTATATGGGATGCATGAACCAGTTTCAGGCCTTCCAGAGGTAATGACCACCTAGGTGATGGTGTGGAAAAGGGAGAGTTTTAAGGACTTGAAGGACTTAAGAGTTCAATTTTTTTTCTTATTTCTGTCATTTTCACATGCTCACAGCACTCTCACCATACAGCCTTCTTCCTTTTCTACAAACATGGAGAACTTTCCAAGTCTAAGCATTTATAATTTTGCTCAAATTGCATGGAAACCTCTCTTTAACCCTCAGCACATGTGCACACACACACATAAACATTTGACATGCAAATGTCAACATGCGCTCATACTAACATACATTCTAGAAAATCTTTACTGCCATAAGTGCTCACTTAAGCAAAGCCCATGCACAGAACTGTGGAAGTAGGTTCCATCTGAGAACAGCGAATCATGGAAGTTGAGGAGATAGTGGGAGAGTTGTCACACTTCATGACCCCCTTTCAGGTCGGAGCCCAGGAAGTTTGAGTTGCAAGAAGAATCTTCTCAGATCCGTGCTATGAGTTGCAATAAGTAAGAATCCAGGTGCTTCATGGTTATGAATAATGATTTACTATCACTGAATACAAACTCTGTGTATATCCTTCCGGAAGAATTATCATCCACTTATATTCCCCTGGAATCCTGGTGGCTTAGTGGATGCTATGGCTGCTAACCAAGAGGTTGGCAGTTTGAATCCGCCAGGCGCTCCTTGGAAACTCTATGGGGCAGCTCTACTCTGTCCTATAGGGTTACTATGAATCAGAATCAACTCAACAGCAGTGGGTTTTTTGGAGTGGGTATGTTCTCCTAAATCCAGGTTGGTAGGTATTAACAAGGCCCATTCCAGAGGTGAAGAGCCACCAGGGAAGAGTCTAGTGACCTGGCAAAGGTCATTCAGTGCTCATAGGGTGAGCTTGGAAGTGGCCCCATATTTGTTGTCTCTGGAGCAGCATGCTCCATAGAATATGTTCTCCTCCAATGTCCTTCCAAGTGCCACCCAATGGTATGTTAGAATCAATAAAGAATATGAGCATGTCAAATAATACATTCCTGAAAGAAGGCACAGAAGAAGACAGGTGTGTCCCGATCAAAGGAAAAGGGCATTTTTTATGGGATGAATGTTTATTTTTCCGTTCTCAAAGATCTCTCTCTCAAGAATGGAAACACATATAATCTCTAGCTCTAGGCTCCTAAGCTGTCAGTAAGGCTAAGGTCATCCTTGGAGAATGAGTCTGGCTTCCTTCTTCCAGCTTCTAAATCAGAGATGAGATCTTGCCTGGCCTTTCTCTGATTTCTACCTGGGGCCTCCCCTTGTTAAATTCCAGAATTTGACAAGAACGTTCATACTGTGTGCTGTATTCTCCATGAATTATAAGCCTTGTTCAAAAAATTATGAGATTCCTGTTGATGTGCTTCCACCTTGTAGTCATTTCACCCCATGAGTATCTCAGAGATTTGTACAATGAGATGACCTGGATGAGGTGTCTGATATTTGACAATAAGGATGAATTTTTTTTCCTTTCCCCAGATGTCATGTCCAGGTGCAGCTGTAGGAGTCAGGCTGAGAACTGCTGAGGCCCTCATACCCCTACTCCTTCACCTGAGCTGTTTCTGGATTCTCAATCACAACCAGTGGTCACTGCTGACTGACACTGAATCCACCAGCCAACTTGGAAGGGATTAAAGTAGAAAAATATGTATGTACTAACGACCTATAGGGTTCCTATGATCTGGAATCAATGTGATCGCAATGGGATATTTTTGTTTTGAGTGGCAGAAAACCATATAACTATCCCTCCAAACTTGACTCTTCATCTCCTAAGACATATCTAAGAATCAGGTCTTCTTGCACCTGAGCTCCGTAATGGCAAATGATATGACCGTGTGTGAGTCATGGTGAGGTGAAGGCAGCGGGAGCCTAGACACAAACTGAGACTCCAGGGAACAATTGATGATGCTGTGCCTTAGGAGGTGCTCAGGATCCACCAAGCAAGATGATCCCAAGAAAAAGAATAGGTGCAGAGAGGGACTGATGAGGGTCTTCCTTGTGGATCAGGGGTTTCCTTTCCTTTCGTAGCTCTCAGGGATTTCCTTTCCTTTTCAATGCTCTAATGCCAGCAAGCTTTCTTCCCCCCCCCCGCCCAATTTCTCACATTCTTACTGCAGTTGAGAAGAGAAAGAAGGATCCTCTGTTGCACGAGATGGTCTTGGTCAGAAGGAACTTCTCCAGCTTCCTCCATGACCCTTTCTTCCTCTTGACAACCAGACATAATGAGGATTCTCACCATCCCTGTGACTGGGAAGCATTTCCCACACTGAGAAACAGCCACAGGGCATAATCCCGGATTCAGTGACATAGGATGTCGGGGGCAGACCTCAGCAGGATTTTTCAATGGGACTTGCTTCCTGGGTGGTGACATTCCCACTGGCAATGGTGAACTCATGCCTTCTGTAATTCCTTTGAGGACAGCATTATTTCCAAGAATCATGAATATTATTCTCCCTATATTAATGGAAATCATTTTCACTCAATTCAATATACTCTGTTACCAAACCAAACCCAGTGCCGTTGAGTCGATTCTCACTCATAGCAACCGTATAGGACAGAGTAGAACTGCCCCATAGAGTTTCCAAGGAGGGCCTGGTGGATCCAAACCACTGACTCTTTGGTTGGCAGCCATAGCACTTAACCACTACACCACCTGGGAATGACACATCTAGGACAAACTAATAGTATACAAAGACCAGGTTACTGATCCAACATATTGGTGAACTGAGGACTTTGCACTAAATCTCTGTGTTCATGGTCTTGATGGTTCATGTTGCTCAAAGTCTTCCCTCAAGTAGATAGTCTACAGACTCAGAAATTTAATGGAGAAACTCAGCTCCTGGCAAAAATGAGAACTAGAGGATTGCTGGTTTTTGCAACAACACTAGTAATGATTACTACCTATGCAGAAATCTGTAATCTGTGTTAAAAAAAAAAAAAAGGACTTTAGGTTAGCATGAAGTTATCCCCCTCTGCAGTAACCCTTGAATAAACATGGTTGTAAAGGTGTTCCAGGTGAAGAAATATTCACTCAAGTTAATGAGTCTTTCAAAGTCATTTGAATGTATGATAAACACTTTAGACTGAATTTTGTCTGAATTTGATATTTTTGGTCCATTTAGCTGCTGTCTCAACACTGTGGATGAGTTAAAGTTTAAACATGAACTAATGGAGGCATGAAATGAATCAGAATGTGTATGTGACCAATCAGCGAGCCCCGTAGTTGTGGTAACTATTTGATATTAATTGATCTATATATCCTTCTATCCGTCTATCCATCTATGTATGTATTTATGTATCTATCTGTGTATCTATGTATTCTATGTATGTATTTATCTATCTATCTATCCATCCTTGGAAGAAGAGGTTTATTGACCCTATTCCCAAATGTGTCCTTGATCCTTTGTTGCATCTGGCTCCCTGATCTTAATATGTTCTAGTGTGGCTTAAGAGAATTCTGGGCTTGGTGAAGTGAAGACCCAGAATGAGGACTGTATTCTCCCAAAGGAACATTCAGCAACTTTTATCCAGTGAGAACCTTAGAAAAAGGGACCTCCCTTCACTGTTTTTCAACTTTGCATGCAAATGCACATCCCACATGCAAATCTCATTTAAGCAGCCAGAAGAAATCAGAGCACGCATTTACTTAAATTCAGATTCCTCCTTATCTTGGAGAATATTTTCTGGGAGTCAAGGACCTCATCCACAATAAGATGGAGTACATGTGGGTTTTCCTCCTTCTGGTAACAGCTCTCAGAGGTGAGCATCTATGGGATTCAGACATGAAGATCTGGGGATACTGCATTTGAACTCATGACTCACTGACTTTCTCCTTGTCTCCAGGTGCCTTGTTCCAAGTGAAACTTCAGGAATCAGGCCCAGGACTAGTGAGGCCCTCGGAGAGCCTGTCCCTCACCTGTACGGTCTCTGGATTCTCTTTAACAAGCTATGGTGTGAGCTGGATCCGCCAGGCTCCAGGAAAGGGGCTAGAGTGGCTTGGTGTAGTAGCTTATGACGGGAGCAAGTATTATAACCCAACTCTCAAGTCCCGACTCAGCTTCGACAGGCACACCGCCAAGAGCCAAGTTTATTTAAAACTGAGCTCTGTGAATCTTGAGGATGTGGCCATGTATTACTGTGCAAGAGGCACAATGCAGGAAAGTCAGCGTGAGCCCAGACACAAACCTCCCTGCACGAGACCAATAGGGGAGTGATCTCTAGGGGGAGTTCAGGACCCACTAAACTTAGTGGCCCATCTTGTCAGCAGATTCAGGAGAAGGAAGTGGGAAGGACTTCCTCTCTGATGTTGTGGTTTCCCCACCTGGTCAGCACCTCTCTAGGGATCCCCCTGCACAGTGATTCTAGGGAACCTTCATGTCTATGAACATGACTGCTTTTCACAGGAATGACTTTTGTCTGTCTTTCCCCATCTGTCCCAGGACAGGCTCTACAGTAATATTTCTTGATGAAATCTCTGTTTTCAATGCAGGATAATAATTAGTGCCACTGCTTACCAGGAACATTTAATGTAGGAAATTATTCTCATGCTGAACCTCAGACCTGCCTCTCACCCTCAGATTGATTTCCAATCTTATCATTCACAGGAATACTCCTCAAGGCAGGATGACAAAAGGAGTTTCCCTTAGAGTGACTTGGGTAATTGGGTAATATTGTATATGTCTATATTCAAAAAGAGAGCAGAAAAAAAACTTGTTTCTCTCTAGCTGATTCTGACACATAGCAAACCCATAGTAAAGAGTAGAACTACACCATGGGGTTTCCAAGGAGTACCTGGTGGATTCGAACAGCAGGCTTTTTGGTTAGCAGCCATAGCTCTGAACCAGTACGCCACCAGCATTTCCATGTCTATATTCATGTCCACATAACCAAAAAAAAAAAAAACAAACCCAGTGCCATCGAGTCGATTCCGACTCCTGGCGACCCTATAGGACAGAGTAGAACTGCTCCATGACAATTTTGCTCCCAGGGACCTTTGGCAATTCTTGGATCACTTTTGGTTTTCACAACCGGCGGCAGGTATTTATGGCACTAGTGTTAGAGTTCAGGTGTGCTGCTAAAAAATACGACACTCAGGATTGCTCCCCACAGAAATAATTCTATGGCCCAAAATGGCAATATTGCTGATATTGAGGAACTGTATAGTAAAAAGCCTTAAAACTGGCCAACGGCAATAGAAATGTACACCTGCAGAAAGTAAATGCAGCTTATACTTACGTGAACCTGAAGCAAGGAGCCCTGGTGACGTGATGGTTAAGTGTTCGACTGCTAACCCAAAGGTTGGTAGCTTGAAATCACCCAGCAGCTTCAAGGGAGAAAAGACCTGGTGATCTGCTCCCATAAAGATGACAACCTAGAAAACCCTATGGGAAGTTCTACTCTGTCACATGGAATCACTGTGAGTTGGAATTAACTAACAGTACCTAACAAGGACGCTTAAAGTTCTACAAATATGTAAGCACTTAGTCAATATATTTCTAGTTTCACCAGTACATATGTTCCTATATGTTGCACCCTGAAACCTGGACAGGGAAAGACTTCTGTTTATTTTATTTTCATTTTCCCATCTGAAAAATGATTTTTTTTTTTAACATGTAGAAGTGTCATCACTTTTATGAAACAAGGAGTTAGTAAAACCAGGAAAGTAATGACAAATTTAAAATTGAAGATAATTTGCCTGATTATTTATTAAATGTATTGATTTTCCACTGACGGTATGGTTATTGGAATTTGCCATCAATTAGATTTTGGACTCATGACAACCCCATGTGATCAAGTAGAACTGTTCCATAGGATTTTCTAGCATGTAAAAAAAATCTTTATGAGAACCTATTGCCAGGTATTTCTCTTGCACAGCAGCTGGATGGGCTTGAACAGCACACTTTTGGTTACCAGCCAAACACTTAACTGTTGAGCCACCAGGGCTCCTTTAAACATAATAAGAGAGTATGCTACTGTATAAATGGAAAATATTACAACACAGAGCCTAGAAGTAAACATAATTTTAAATACAAAATTTATATTTGAAAACAAAATTTGTATGGCATTTATCTTCAGTTGCACCATTGTTGTCATCAGGTGCTATTGGGGCAGTACCAACTCATAGCGACCTTATTTACAAAAGAATTAAACACTGCCTAGTCCTGTACCATCCTCACAATCCTTGCTATGTATGAGATCATTGTTGGAGCCACAGCATGAATCCGTCTCAGTGAGGGTCTTCCTCTTTTTCATTGACCTTCTACTTTACCAAGCGTGATTCCTTCTCCAGAAACTGGTCCCTCCTGATAACGTGTCCAAAGTATGTGAGAAGAAGTCTTGCCATCCTTGCATCTAAGGAGCATTCTGGCTGTACCTCTTCCAAGACAGGTTTGATCATTCTTCTGACAGTCTGTGGTATAATCAATATTCTCCACCAACACCATAATTCAAATGCATCTATTCTTTGGTCTTCCTTATTCATTGTCCAATTTGTCATGCATAGGAGTCGACTGAAAATACCATGGCTTGGGTCAGGAACACCTTACTCCTCAAGGTGATATCTTTGCTTTTTCAATCTTTGAAGAGGTCTTTTTGTAGAAGATTTGTCAATGCAGTAGGTTTTTGATTTCTTGACTACTGCTTCCATGTATGTTGATTGTGGACCCAAGTTAAAGGAAATTCTTCACAACTTCAATATTTTCTCTGTTTATTATGATGTTGCTTATTGGTCTAGTGTGAGGATTTTTTTTTCTTTATGTTGATGTGCAATCTATACTGAAGGCTTCAGCCTTTGGTCTTCATCAGTAAGGGCTTCAAGTCCTCTTCATTTTCAGAAAGCAAACTGGTGTCGTTTGCATACTGAAGGTTATTGATGAGTCTTTCTCCAATTCTGGTGCCACATCCTTCTTCATATAGTCCAACTTCTCAGATTATTTGCTCAGCATACAGACTGAATAAGTATAGGGAAAGGATAAAACCGTGACACACATATTTCCTGATTTTAAAATACTCAGGATCCCTTTCTTCTGTTTGAATGACTCCCTCTTGGTCTATGTGCAGGTTCTGCATGAACACAATTAAGTGTTCTGGAATTCCCATTCTTCACAAAGTTATCCATAATTTGTTATGAGCCACACTGTCAAATGCCTTTGCATAGTTAATAAAACACAGATAAACATCTTTCTGGTATTCTCTGATTTAAGCCATAAAACAACAAGGAAGAAAACAATCAGCATTATGTTGTATACATTAGTTGTATTTAAACATATTCTTTAATTGCTTTTGGAATGGCAGACATGCACATAGGAAAACAATCCACTAAATTTTTGACATGGTAAAAGATAATGGAAACAGAAATAACAGTGATATTTCGATGGGTTATATTGCAATGCAGTGGAATGTTCTATAAATTGCAGTTAGGTCAAACACATTGATATAAAAAAAGTACATTTTCATTGAGTAAAATCCGACTCTTAGGCACTGGGTTTAGGGACCCTATAGGACAGAGTCCATAGACTTTCCAATTCTTTAATCTCTACAGAAGCAGTCTGCCCCAGGTTTTTCCCATGGAGCAGCTGATGTGTTTTGAGCATGGTTTGGAATCCCTGATATTTCAATCTGCACCCGCAGGGATTTTTAAACAGGGTGATAGTTCAAATACAGTAAAAATTTCAAAAGCCAGAACATGTGTAAGGTTGTAACCTGTCAGAGAATAAAAGTCATTGCATGTTTTTGAGGTAGGATTCTTTTTTTTTCTTTGAATTAAAATGTTAACTTAAAAAAAATTTATTGTACTTTAAGTGAAAATTTACAAACCAAGTCAGCCCCTCATACAAAGATTTATATATACCCAGGTATATACTCCTAATTGCTGTCCCGCTAATGAAAGAGCACACTCATTCCCTCCACTCTCTGTTTTTGCATCCATTCAGCCAGCTTCTGATCCCCTCTGCCCTCTCATCTCCACTCCAGACGGGAGATGCCAACATAGTCTCATGTGTCTACTTGATCCAAGACGCTCATTCTTCACCAAGATCATTTTCTATTCCATTGTCCAGTCCAATCCCTGTTTTAAGAGTTGGCCCTGGGAATGGTTCCTGTCTTGGGCTAACAGAGGGTCTGGGGACCATGACCACCGATGTCCTTCTAGTCTTACTCAGACCATTAAGTTTGGCCTTTTTACGCGAATTTGGTGTCTGCATCCCACTGCTCTCTTGCTCCCTCAGGGGTTCTCTGTTGTGTTCCCTGTCAGGGCAGTCATTGGTTGTAGTCGGGCACCACCTAGTTCTTCTGGTCTCAGGCTGATATAGTGTCTGGTTTATGTGGCCCTTTCTGCCTCTTGGGCTCATAATTACCTTGTGTCTTTGGTGTTCTTCATTCTCCTTTTCTCCAGGTGGGTTGAGACCAACGGATGCATTTTAGAAGGCTGCTCGCTAGTGTTTAAGACCCCAGATGCCACTCTCCAAAGTGGGAAGCAGAATGTTTTCCTAATAGATTTTATTATGCCAATTGACTTAGATGTCCCCTGAAACCATGGTCCCCAAACCACTGACCCTGCTATGCTGGCCTTCAAAGTGTTCAGTTTATTCAGGAAACTTCTTTGCTTTTGGCTTAGTCAATATGTGCTGACCCGTCCTGTGTTGTGTGATGTCTTTCCCTTCACCTAAAGTAGTTCTTATCTACTATCTAATTAGTGAATACCCCTCTCTCATCCTCCCTCCCCCTTCTAGTAACCATCAAAGAAAATTTTCTTCTCTTTTTAAACTATTTCTTGAGTTCTTATAATATTGGTCTTGTACAATATTTGTCCTTTTGCAATTGACTAATTTCACTCAACATAATGCCTTCCAGATTCCTCCATGTTATGAAATGTTTCACAGATTCATCACTGTTCTTTATCGATGCATAGCATTCCATCATGTGAATATGCCATAATTTATTTATCCATTCATCTGTTGATGGGCACCTTGGTTGCTTCCATCTTTTTGCTATTATAAACAGTGCTGGAGTGAACATGGGTGTGCGTATATCTGTTCGTGTAAAGGCTCTTATTTCTCTAGGGTATATTCCAAGGAGTGGGATTGCTAGAACTTATGGTAGTTCTATTTCTAATTTTTTAAGGAAGTGCCAAATGAATTTCCAAAGTGGTTGTGCCATTTTACTTTCACACCAGCAGTGTATAAATGCTCCAGTCTCCAACCTCTCCAACATTTATTATTTTGTGTTTTTTGGATTAATGCCAGCCTTTTTGGAGTGAGATGGAATCTCATTGTAGTTTTGATTTGCATTTCTCTAACGGCTAATCATAGTGAGAATTTCTTCACGTATCTGTTAGCTATCTGAATGTCTTCTTTAGTGAAGTGCCTGAACAAAGTGGGAGGCCCCACTCTACCGGATTTGAGAACCTATTATACCACCACAGTAGTGAAAACACCCTGGTACTGGTACAACAACAGATACATAGACCAGTGGTATAGAACTGAGAATCCTGACAAAAATCCATACACATATGAGCAGTTGATATTTGACAAAGTCCCAAAGTCAGTTAAATGGGGAAAGGACAATTTTTTTTTTTAACAAATGGTACTGGCATAACTGGATTTCCATCTGCAAAAAAATGAAACAAGACCCATACCACACAGCATGCACAAAAAGGAACTCTAAATGGATCAAGTACCTAAATATAAAATTGTAAAATGGTGAAGATTGTAGAAGAAAAAGGCCTCCCACTTTGTTCTTCTTTTTCAGTAATGCTTTACTTATAGGGGGCCTCTTTCATTTACATATGAAGTTGGTGATTTGTTTCTCCATTTCATTAAAAAAAAGTCCTTGGAATTTGGATTTGAATTGCATTGTATCTACAGATGACTTTTGGTAGAATAGACATTTTTACAATGTTAAGTCTTCCTATCCATGAGCAAGGTATATTTGTCAACCTATGTAGCTTTCTTTTGGCTTCTTGCAGTAGTGTTTTGTAGTTTTCTTTGTATTAGTCTTTTACATCTCTGGTAAGATTTATTCCTGAGTATTTTATCTTCTTGGATGCTACTGTAAATGATATGGATTTGGTGATTTCCCCTTGGATGTTTTTTTATTGATATAGAGGAATCCAACTTATTTTTGTATGTTGATCTTTTTCCCTGATATTCTGCTGAAATCATCTATTAGTTTTCACTAGTTTTCTTGAGGATTCTTTAGGGTTTTCCATGTATAAGATCATGTCACCTGCAAATAGAGATACTTTTATTTCTTCCTTGTCAGTCTGGATGCCCTTTATTTCTTTATGTAGCATAATTGCTCTGACTAGGACCGCCAGCATAATGTTAAACAAGAGCGGTGATAAAGGGCATCCTTGTCTGGTTCCCGATCTCAAGGGGAATGCTTTCAGGCTCTCTCCATTTAGGATAATGTTGGCTATTGGCTTTGTATAAATGGCCTTTATTATGTTGAAAATTTTTCCTTCTGTTCCTATTTTGCTAAGAGTTTTTATCATGAATGGATGTTGAATTTTGTCAAATGCCTTTTCTGCATCAGTTGATGAAATTGTGTGATTATTGTGTTTTGTTGGAATTGCATTGCTTTCCTCATGTTGAACCATCCCTGCATACCTGGTATGAATCCCACTTGATCATGGTGAATTATTATTATTTTTTTTGATAAGTTGTTAAATTCTATTGGCTAGAATTTTGTTGAGGATTTTTGCATCTAAGTTCATGAGGGGTACAGGTCTATAATTTTCTTTTTTTGGTGGTGTCTTTACCTGGTTTTCATATCAGGGATATGCTGGCTTCAAAGAATGAGTTTAGGAGAATTCTGTCCTTTCCTATGCTCTGAAATACCTTAAGTAGTAGTGGTATTAACTCTTTTCTGAAAGTTTGGTAGAACTCTGCAGTAAAGCCGCCTAGCCCAGGGCTTTGCTTTATTGGGAGTTTTTTTTTTTTTTTTTTTAATATTACCTTTTCAATCTCTTTTGTCATGGGTCTACTTAGTTGTTCTACCTCTCCTGGTGTTAGTTTAGGTAGGTAGTGTGTTTCTAGGAATTCATCCTTTTCTTCCAGGTTTTCAAATTTGTTAGAGTTAAATTTTTCTTAGTAATCTGACATGATTCTTTTAATTTCAGTTGGGTCTCTTGTAATATCACCCATCTCATTTCTTATTCAGGTTATTTGCTTCCTCTCCTATTTTTCTTTTGTCAGTTTGGACAGTGGTTTATCAATTCTGTTAATTTTTTCAAAGAACCAGCTTTTGGTCTTGTTAATTCTTTCAATTGTTTTTCTGTTTTCTATTTCATTTAATTCTGCTCTAATTTTTATCATTTGCTTTCTTCTGGTGACTGAGAGTTGCTTTTGTTGCTCTTTTTCTATTTTTTCCAGTTGTAGGGATAATTCTTTGAATTTTGGCCTTTGTTTTTGTATGTGTGCATTTATTGATATAAATTAACCTCTGTGCACTGCTTTCACTGTGTCCCAAAAGTTTTGATAAAAAGTGCTTTTATTCTAATTAAAAGTCTATGAATTTCTTTATTCCATCCTTAATGTCTTCTATAACCCAGTCTTTTTTGTGCAGGGTATTGTTCAGTTTCCAAGCGTTTGATTTCTTTTCCCATTGTCAATTTCTACTTTTATGGCCTTATGGTCAGAGAAGATGCTTTGTAATATTTCAGTGTTTTGGATTCTGCTAAGGCTTGCTTTGTGACCTAATACGTGGTCTATTCTTCAGAATGTTTGCTGTGCACTAGAAAAAAAGTATACTTGTCTCCTGTTGGGTGGAGTGTTCTGTATATGTCTATAAGGTCATGTTGATTGATTGTGGCATTTGGATCTTCTGTGTCTTTATTGAGCTTCTTTCTGGATATTCTACCCTTCACGGAAAGTGGTGTGACCAAGTGTCCTAGTGTAATTGTGGACTTATGTATCTCACTTTTCAATGCTGTTAGAGTTTGTTTTACGTATCTTGCAGCCCTGTCATCGTGTGCATAAGTATTTAATATGGTTATATCCTCCTGGTATATTGTCCCTTTAATCATTATATAGTGTCCTTCCTTATCCTTTGTGGTAGAATTACCTTTAAAATCTATTTTCTCAGAAATTAATATTGCCACTACTGGTCTTCTTTTTATTGTTGTTTGCCTGATATATTTTTTCCGTCCTTTTATTTTTAGTTTGTTTTTGTGTCTAGATCTAAGATATGTCTCTTTTAGGCACCATATAGATTGTGTTTTTTTATCCATCTGGAATTCTCTGTCTCCTTATTGGTACATTTAGTCCATTTACATTCAGAATGATTATGAATAGGTATGAATTTAGTGCTGTCTTTTTGATATCTTTTTTTGTGTGTTGTTGACAGTTTTTTTCCCCACTTAATTTTTTGTGTTGAGTAGTATATCTCTATGTATTTTCTTTTTCGTTTTTGTTGATTTTGTTTCTGTTGTTGTTGTTGTTAGGTGCCCTCCAGTCGGTTCTGACTCATATGACCCCACACACAGTAGAACAAAACACTGCCAGTCCTGTGCCATCCTTCCAATATTTGCCATGCTTGAGCTCATTGTTGCAGATACTGTGTCAATCCACCTTATTGAGGGTCTTCCTCTTTTCCACTGACTCTGTACTTTGCCAAGGATGATGTCCTTCTCCAGAGACTGATCCCTCCTGACTACATGTCCAAAGTG
The DNA here is from genome assembly GCF_030014295.1 of Loxodonta africana. Taxonomy (NCBI): domain Eukaryota; kingdom Metazoa; phylum Chordata; class Mammalia; order Proboscidea; family Elephantidae; genus Loxodonta; species Loxodonta africana. Next base: position 25,033,235 of record NC_087362.1, read on the forward strand.
TGTAAGACACTATCTCACCATCCTTGCTTCTGAGAAGCATTCTAGTTGTACTTCTTCTAAGGCAGATTTGTTCATTCTTTTGGTAGTCCATGGTATATCCAATATTTATCACCAATGCCACAATTCAGAGGTGTCAATTCTTCTCCAGCCTTCCTTATTCATTGGCCAGCTTTCACATGCATATTATGTGATTGAAAATATCATGGCTTGGGTCAGGCACACCTTAGTCATCAAGGTGACATCTTTGCTCTTCAATACTTTAAAGAGACTCTTTGCAGTAGATTTACCCAATGCAATGCGTTTTTTGATTTCTTGACTGCTGCTTCCATGGCTGTTGATTGTGGATCCAAGTAAAATGAAATCCTTGACAACTTCAATCTTTTCTCTGTTTATCACGATGTTGCTCATTGGTCCAGTTGTGAAGATTGTTGTTTCCTTTATGTTGAGGTTCAATCCATACTGAAGGCTGTGCTCTTTGATCTTCATTAGTAAGTGCTTCAAGTCTTCTTCAGTTTCAGCAAGCAAGGTTGTGTCATCTGCATAATGCAAGTTGTTAATGAGTCTTCCTCCAATCCTGGTGCCCCATTCTTCCTCATCTAGTCCAGCTTCTCGGATTATTTGCTCAGCATACAGACTGAATAGGTATAGTGAAAGAATACAACCCTGATGCACACCTCTCCTGATTTTAAACCAATCAGTATCCCCTTGTTCTGTCTGAACAACTGCCGCTTGATCTGTGTGAAGGTTTCTCATGAGCAAAATTAAGTGTTCTGGAATTCCCATTCTTCACAGTGTTATCCATAATATGCTATGATCCACATAGTTGAATGCCTTTGCTCCCCTGAACTAGGAGCTCCTCTTTGCAGGGACCCCAGTTCCAAGGGATCCACTATGCTTCTGGTGATTCTCTCTCGGTGGCATGAGGTCCCCTTGTCTCTCTGAATGATTCTATCTGGTATATCTCAAAAAAGATTGGCTTAAGAAGCAATCTAATCCTTTAGATCTCATCAACATAACTGCAGCTAATCCATCTCATTAACATTGTAGTGATAGGATTTACGACACAGGAAAATCACATCAGATGACAAAATGGTGGACAATCATACAATACTGGGAATCATGACCTAGCCAAGTGCACAGATATTTTTGGAGGACAAATTCAGTCCATGACATTTCCATTTTGTGATATAGTGTAATCACTTCCACGATGTTATCTGTCAATCACTTGCAAAGGGAGTTTCCTTGGAGGCATGGCCATCATACAATATGTATGGTTATTCTGGCAAGTCTCTGGCTTTTTCTGGCTCTTGAACTCTGCATCTGGTGCATGATCATGTGACCTCTGGTTTCTGGGACTTGGGCCACGGGCCTGCTGTTTTGTCTACTAATCTTGGCATTCTTCATTCTCCACAGCCTCTGATCCAGCAGCCTACTATCTTATCTTCTGATCTTGCATTTTTCAGCTTCTACAGTCTGTGAGCCAGCAACCTTCCATCTGCCTTGCCAAACCTGTGTATGTCTCCCCTGCAGCTATGTGAGTCAGGAGAAACCTCCAGCCTAATGCTTGACCCACAGACTTGGGATAGACCAGCATCTACAACCTCATGAGCTATTTATTTGAGAAAACTCTCTGTCCCTCTACATATATATATATATATATAGAGAGAGAGAGAGACATACACTTCCCTGGTTTTGCTTCTTTAGAGAACCCAGCCTAAGACAGTGAGGAAGACGAAAACACATTGATATGTAGACTTTTTGCATCTCCGTGGTGTAAATATTTCAGTTATGGCCAATTTCTATGTGAAGTCACCAAACAGAAGAGATACTAGGATCCTTTCTTGGACTCCAGGAGCAACCTACTACAGCACACACTGGGTGTCATCAAAGTGTCGTATGTCATGTATGGAAATCCAAGTTGATAGAAGGCCATCTTATGGACATTTGTCAGCCTGCCTTGTTACAAGGTCTTTCTGCGTTTGAACTGGAGGATGGGCATTAGCTAACTGGAAGATTGACAACATGAGATTCATGGTCATATCAAATTTCTTTTCCTTGGATCAACAATCTCAGTGCCCATGGAAACAGCAGTCAAGAAATCAAATGACATATTGCATTGAACTAATCCGTTGCATGTGATTTCTTTAAAAAAAAAAAAAAAAGATGTCACTTTATTGACTATGGTGTGCCTATTTTGGTTATCTAGGGCTGCTATAACAGAAATACCATAGGTGGATGGATTTAACAAAGAGAAAATTAATTTCTCATAGTCTAATAGACTAGAAGTTCAAATTCAGGATGTCAGCTCCAGTGAAAGGTTATCTCTCTCTGTCAGCTCTGGGAGAAGGTCTTTGTCATCAATCTTCCCAGGTCAAGGATCTTCTCAGGTTGAAAGGAAACACTCTTCTCCTGGTACTGATTTCTTTGTGGTACGAGATCCCTATATCTCTCTGCTCACTTCTGTCTTTTATATCTCAAAAAGGAGTGGCTGAAGGCATAGCCCAATCTTGTAGATTGAGTTCTGCCCCGTTAACGTAACTGCCACTAATCCCATCTCACCAACATTATAGTGATAGGACTTACAACACATACGAAAATCACAACAGATAACAAAATGGTGGACAATCACACAATACTGGGAATTATGGCATACCCAAATGGATACACGTATTTTTTGGGGACACAGTACAACTAATGACACTCTACCCTTTGCCCCTCCCCCCAAATTCATGTCTTTGCCACATTTAAAACACATTCACCCCATCATATCATAGAAAAAGTCTTAAATCAACTCCAAGTCCAATATCCAAAAATTCCTCTTCATTGGTGAAATCTAGAATACAAGTTATCTGCTTCCAAAGTACAACGGTGCAACGGGCACAAGCTAGACGTTTGCATTACAAATGGAAAATGGAGGGAAAGAAGGCATAACTGGCACCAAGCAAGTCAGCAGAACACATTAGCCCTCAAGGCTTGAAAATAATCCTCTGTTCTCTGAAACCATTTATACAATGCCCTTGTCCTCTGGACTCTAGCTTTTGGACACACTCTCTGGATTCTGAGTGAAGGCCCCTCAGCCCTTGCCTTCAGCAGTGCCTTCCAGGCCCACTGGAACAGCAACTCTGCTCACTCTCCTTTAGGTGCACCATCCTCATAGCCCATCTGAGTGGCAATTCCACCCTTAGAAACTCCAGAGGCCATGGCTCCAGCCATTGAGACCCCAGAGATCGTGGTCATATCCTTTAAGACTGAGGCAGCTCGGCTTCCTGTTTTCTTTGTCCCTTCAGGTTCTGCATCCTGGTTCCTTGACCTCTTGGTCATCAGGAGTTGATTTAAGTCAAATTGGAGTTGATTTAAGACTTTTTCTATGATATAATGGGGCGAAAATGTTTTACGCGTTGCAAGGACAATCACGCAATACTGAGCATCTGGGCCTAGCCAAATTGATACACAGATTTTGGAGGACACGATTCAATCCATGACAGTGCCTGACCAAAGCCATGGTATTTTCGATTGCCTCATAGGCATGCAAAGCTGGACAATGAAAAAGGAAGGCCAAAGAAGACTTAAGGTGTTTTAATTTTGCTTTTGGCAAAGAATATTGAATATATCATAGATTCTCAGAAAAACAATCAAATCTGTCTTAGCGGAAAAACAGAATGTTCCTCAGAAGCCAGGATGGTGAGACTTTGTCTCATTTACTTTGGACATGCTATCAGGAGGGACCAATCCCTAAAGAAGGACAGCATACTTGGTAGAGGGTCAGCAAAAAAGAGAAAGACCCTCAACGAGATTGATTGACACAGTGGCTGTACCTATGGGTGTAAACATACCCACTATCGTGAGGATGGCACAGGACAGGGGCAATATTTTGTCCTCTTGGTCATAAGGTGTCTATGAGTCAGAAGTGATTCTACAGCATCTAACAACAAGAATTGGAAAGTTATTCCCATGATGGCTTTCTGAAAAGAGGGAGCAGACACATGCCACTTTGTGAGTGTATGTTGCAAGGAAAGGAGCAAAAAGATACCCAGCATTTAGCCTTAGTTTACTTAAACTAAAACGATGCTATCCATGTGGTCAGAGAAGATACACAGTGAAATCTCTTAGTAGTTAAAACAGGAAAACATGATCATGCATGGACCAGAAACCAAAAGGCATATGATACGTCACCACCAAGAGCTGGGAACAATAGCTACATAAATATATTCTGTTTGTGTGTGTGTGTGTGTGTGAGAGAGAGAGAGAGCCTGTGTGTGTATGAACACCACAAAGAAAAAGGAATATTCTTGATATGCAATTGGGAGCTTTATTCCTCTGCCCAAAGAGCTAAATTCTCAGGATATTTCCAAAATCCTTACAAAGTGAAGTGCCACTTTTGCAAAAGCTAGAGAGAGAGAAATAGTCATGTTATTAAAAAAAAAAATTCTGTTAAGAGTAGATATAGTTGTAGATGACTCATGTTTATATGTCTCAAAAATATTAAACTGTAATGACAAAAATAGAATGTATGTTAAAATAATTAAGTTAAACTATTTCCATTGGCTTGGTTACTAATATGTTTTTGAGTCAATATTCCACCCTCCTCCCCACCCCCCGAGAGTGTCTAACTCTTGAACCTTCTTCTTAACCTCCTGGGAATTCATTTTAACCTGTCCTCATCTATGCCTCTAGCTTCCACTCCTAGGGGAAAATATGTCCAAGGAAGCTCTCTCCATGACAGCATAACCATCCCTTAATACCTACAAGTGCTTCTTTGATGATCCTCTTGGGATAAGCCCTGAACAATATTGGCTTTGAGATATTCTGAAATGGGCCAGAATAGTACACTCCCTAATTCTGCACCCTTCTCTAAACCAAGGGAATCTAGAAAAGTCCTCTATGGATGGTTTCCATTGACATTTATAAACAGGTAGCATCAACATAAGATAAGCATTTAGAAAAATCTCTTAATAAGTTTTTTTTTCCACCTTTCTTTTCTCCATCAACCTTCCTGTAATTTTTATTCTGTACATTTTGGAGTGCTCAGAAAAGCCAAGAAGCTCTTTCTATGCTTTCTTTTTTATTGCCTCTACATACACCCCAGAGCCACCTTGACAGGTTTCTAGTTTTAAATTAGGCTAGAAATCAGGCATTAAAAAAAGGGGTGGGGGGAATAAATAAAGTAAGAACCTCCTTTTGAATGAATTTAATTGACTTTCTGTGGTTGTAATTCTAATGTTAACAACTTGTTCACCTCTTTTTTTTTTTCTTTCACTTTCTTTTCACTGATTACCAAAAGTCCACGTGAAATGTTTATTAGCTTAAGCATTTATTTTAAAGGGTCAGTTTCCTAGTCAAGTTTCTGTTTTCAATAAACAATTCAAATTCAGGTTTGAATTCATTTATAAAGTGGGAAGTCAAGACTCCCTCAGTTAAATGATTGAAATAAGGAGCCCGGAAAGGCTAAAAGAAAACCTGTTTAAATCTTTCTATATAATTTATTTTATACTTTTTAAATAAAAATTTAAAACAGATTCATTTTTTCTGGTAAAATGATTCAATCTTATGCTGTTAAGTGTTCAATTTTTCATATGCACTCTGCAGAGAGTTTTTGTTTTTGTGTTTTTTTATAGAGGCTATTTTAGATTCATTAAATTTGTTTGTGGACTCAGAATACCAGTAAAAATAAGCACCCCTTTGCAGCTGTTTAGTTTTAGTACTGCAGTTTTTTGTTTTGTTTTCTAAATTTCCCCCAAATAAACGTTTTTTTTCCTGAAATTATGCGTTATCCAGATATTTAAAAATTACAAAACTGAAAACAAAAGGGAACATTTAAACATCTATTTGACAGGCATCCTGACTGGGGAAGAGGAGCACCTGATTACTTTCTCTGAAACAGTGAACAACTCATTTGTTTTCTCCCATTTCAGGAACCCTCTCTGTTCACTTTTTCAGGAATGAGGCAGACAACAATAGTCTTAGACTTTAATTGAGATTAGGATCTCTTTTATCTGTTCTGTATTCTAACCAGAAAGGTAGTTAGTTTTTTTATTTAGTAGATAGTAAGATTTGTTGCATCAATGAAGACCCTTGCTTGCAGTTCAATGTGTCCCAGCTAGGGACTAAGCCCTGCCTAGGTTCTTACCTCCTTCTGACCAAGAATGACCAGGAGAGGCTCAGAGATTCCACACAAACAAAGGTTTATTAGGGACAGAAAGAAAGTAAAAAGCTCTCAAGGGACAGATGGAGAGGGGTTTATACCTACACTAGCCTCCAGGCTCCCACTGAACAAAGGATTTCCTAAGGCTTATAAGAAGAAGGCATTATCTTTATTCATTAGATGGGTGGAGATTTGCAGGAGGAGGGGAGGTTTTATGAAACTCCAATGTGCACACAGTTGAAATTCAAGATGGATTTCCTCACAAAGGCTGTCGGAACTAAGATGGAGTCTGTAGTGAGGGCTGCTAGGGTGTCAAACAGGACCCATTCTGGGATTTGCTCATGCATGATGTCCGTGGATCCTGGTTGGAGTCCTGGCAAGGGATTCCAGAAGCTCATTCACAGGTTACCTTGATTTTTACTGCGTGTGCTCTGCACCTGGTGGAGGGACTTGAAAAACAACTCAGCAGGGTTATCAGTAATTTATACCTGGTCGAGCATGTAGAGATAGGAAATATGGCCCCTTATCTTGTCTAAGCACCTAGTTTATTAGTCACAAGTAGTCCTCGAGTGCCAGCAGTAAACGTTACATGGTGGTCTGCACTTAGGTTTAAATTCCAAGAATACTGAGTAGAGGCCATTTCATGATAGCCAGCCCAGTCTCTTGCCTGTCTCAACTTTGAACTGTCTTTGCTGAAATTTGTACTAATGGTGATTAAGAATGACAAATCAAAATGTAGAGACATGGTGATTTGGCAGTTTTTAGCCAACTGTGAAAAAGTGAGCTTTGGGTGATTTTCCCCATTTGTAATGTTAATATATATACTGTCATTTCTATAATGCTCCTCAGACTCTGGCAGACATGGCTGTGGCAGCATGCTTGTTCATTTCTCACTTTTCCTTATTCTACAACATTCCACAGACTGGGACAGACATGGCTTTGGCACCATCCTTGTCCATTTCCCACTTTTTCCTCTTAGAACTTATACCTAATAAAATCTTTTTTTTTGCCTTGCTGTAGCTTTGTGGTGATTTTACCCTAGGACGCATTACATGTTTGTGTCCATGTGTAATCATAAAATAAGCTTATGAGTACTAAGAATTAACAGAGCACAAACACATAATAAAAAATCATATTTTCCAATATCCTGTCATTGACACCAACCTTTACCAGGGCAGCCTTTTCTGCTCTGAGGAATTGCCCTCTTTGAAGGTGTCCAGTCCCAGAGCCTACTATATAGGAGGGGGATATGCAAATAAGATCCCTCCCTCTGTTCATAAAAAAACAGCACAAACCTGACCTTGCAGCTGTGGGAGAGGAGCCCCAGCCTCTGGATTTCCTGGTGTCCCCTGTGAGTGACAGTAACTGAGGAAAAACAAGTCACAATGGAGTCTGTGCTGAGCTGGATTTTTCTTGTTCTTTTAAAAGGTCATTTTATGGAAGATAAAAGATGTTGAGTATGTGAGTGAATATGAGTGTGAGGAACATGTACATGTGCGAAGGTTTTCCTACCAGAATGTTTTTGTGCTTGCAGGTGCCCATTGTGAGGTGAAGCTGGTGGAGTCTGGGGGAGACCTGCGACAGCCTGGGGGATCTCTGGGACTCTCTTGTGTAGCCTCTGGATTCACATTTGATGACTATGGCATGAGTTGGGTCCGCCAGGCTCCAGGAAAGGGGCCGCAGTGGGTCTCAACCATTAGTTATGATAGCAGTAACATATACTACACAGACTCTGTGAAGGGCCGATTCACCACCTCAAGAGACAATGCCAAGAACACACTGTATCTGCAAATGAACTGCCTGACACAGGAGGACACAGCCCTGTATTACTGTGCAATAGGCACAGTGAGGGAAATTCAGTGTGAACCCAGATGTAAACCTTCTCTGCAGGGAGAGGTCTGGCCTGCAGGGGGTACTCATGATTCACTGAGCACAGGGCCCACTGAGTTACTGGGGCAGGTGCAGATGGAAATTGAGGACTGGTTTCCTGTCACAGTTTGGGGTTTCCTCTCCCTCTAACACTTTCCCTGGGGAATCTTTCTAGATTTATGATTCTGTACTGGTTCCTCATGTCTCTGAATTACAAAAGTTTATTGTAATATGAGGAAACAGTCTCTCATGCCTAATAAGCAGTGCGTTTCTTAGGGAGGTAGACAGATACAGAGAGGTCCAAGCAAAACTGTGGGACCTGTCAGCCACAATGCAAGTCTGTCCTACAGTAAATAGAAAAGGGAGGGAAGGGTATGTTGGAATTTCCTAGAGTCTGTTCAGTTTAGGGAAAGCCCTGCAAGGCCATCAGGGGATGCTCAAGCCACAGTTGCCCATCAGAGGATTCCTGTGTTTCCTAGCAACTGTCCTGCCTTAATCTTGCTGCTGTGCTCAGTCACTGGCTGGGAGTCCCTGCAGGATGGGGAACCTCAGGATAGACAAGATGATGACTTTCAGAGGGCTCAGCTGGTAACCCTGGTCCATTGTTCCCCTGTGGTTGGAGGAATGGGAAGTGCATTCTCATGGCAAAACTCTGAATACTGCTTTTTATATAAGAAATACAGTTTATGTTTCACTTGTATTATGGATTGACTTGCTCCCCAAAAATATCTGATATAAATCCTAACCCTTATACTGGTGGATGTAATCCTATTTGGGCATAGGGTTTTAATTGTTATGTTAATGAGTCATATAAGCATAGGGTGTGTGGTAAGCCAATCACATTTTAGATATAAAAAGAGCAAATTAGCACAAATGGAGAAAGATATTTGCCACGTGAGATCACCAAGGAGAAGAGGAAGAGAAGTTGAAAGAGACAAGGATCTTCCACCAGGGGAGACAGTGTTCCCCTAAAGCCGATGCCCTGAATTCAGACTTCTACATTCTAAACTGTGAGAAAATAAATTGCTGTGGTATAATGGTTAAGCCCTTGACTCCTAACCAAAAGCTTGGCAGTTTGAACCCACCAGCACTTCTGAAGAATAAAAGACCTGGTGATCTGCTCCTGTAAGATTTTAGCTTAGGAAAGCCTATGTGGGCATCCTACTGTCACATCCAGTCACAATGAGTTACATTGATGGTACAACGAAAAGTGTCATTGCCACATTTACCCAAAGCACATTATCCACAGTATGGTGCTATGTCTTGTTGCCCAGAGTTACCTTCCTCACTAGGAATTGATAATTGTAGAGTTAGGACATGTGTTCCCATTTTTAATGGTAGCATAAGTTCATCTGTTTTTCCACATGCTCCCTGGACTCCTCTGTTAAAGAGCAGAAGTTTATTTGATTGAGTCTGGGGGTAGGAGCTGGTTGTGCACATCTCAGAGCCTGCAGAGAGCCCCAGCTGCAGTTCTATAGAGATAGGTGCTTTCCTGTGTGGATAGTCCCAAGACGACCCAATGCCAGGGGGTGAGCTTAGGTCTGTCTAATTGCAGAATGTGCAGGCAAATCACCCAGTGAGATATCATACCTCGTGGATGTTCTACAGCCCAGCATGGTTAGAAATAGAAATTATAATTCCATTTCCATCTGCCTGGCACCAGTCACTCTTCTTTATTTAGATAGAGAAAAGTTCTACTATTTATTGTCTTAACTCTATCCTGGAATCCACAGAATTGATCATGGAAACTCAAAGAAAGAAAGAAAAAAGTGGGGTTCTACATTTATTTATTTTGAATTTTTATAGTGCTTTAAGTGAAAGTTTACAAATCAAGTCAGTCTCTCACACAAAAACTTAATTACACCTTGCAGCATACTCCCCGTGGGGTTCTACATTTTTAGTTCAATGTGTATATATGGGAATTTCAGGGTGTTTTTCTGCTGGGGATGTGCTTAGCTTTTGGAGTATTTGTCTGATGTGTTTCCTCAACCTAATGAATTTCTCTTTTTTTAGTTTTTCAAAACTTTGTCTTTGACTCTGCCCCTTCTCTTCTTCTGGAATTCTCTTTAGATGTCCTCAAGAATAGCTGCTGCAACCTCCTTATTCCTTATCGTATTGTTTGTTTCCTATTTAGTTTTCTATTCATGGTAAATTGTAGATTCTATCCCTGCAACATCATAGCAATTTTTTTTTTTAACATTCAGTCTAGAATTAAGCATTTTCACTTAGGTTTTCCGGAGGGAGTGAATACAGTACATTTCAATTTTGTGAGTAAGACACCTAATGCTTCATCATGTGGACAATACTGGTTGGTTTATTTTCTAAATAAATGATGTAAAAATAACCAAAGTTTACCAGGACACAAAAAACCTTATAAAGGAGAACAAATATGGGGGGAATTTTAATATATTCATCAAATATACATACTTGCTTAACAACCTATTCAGTGGCCTGTGGCCTTGTAGGTGATGGTATAGAATCAAGACAAGCATTGTTGATAAATCTTATTCAACTGAATTCAAATTAGGTAAATCAAATTTTTTGTAATTATAGGGCATTCATATATTAAGATATGCTATTTTTTCAAGTTTTAAAAATGCTCATTGCAGCTGGAAATATTTCAAAGTTCCTTCTCTACTTAGATTAATGTAGCTGTTCACTGAGTAGAAGGACTTTAGGATCTATCCCAACATTGTACCCCTCCCACCCAAAATTAAGCAAAAAGTGTGTGAATCATTTGAGTTTTGTGTTTTCAGTATACGTGTGTAAGAGTGGGAATATATAAGTGCATATATGAAAGTGTGCATGTGAGAAAATGTATCAATGTGCCTATATATATAAAATACAGATGTATAAATATATATCATTGCTTACTTTTATTCCATTGCATAAATACATGTCAATATTTTGGCTCAGTCTCCTGATTATAGATTTAAAATTGGCTTTAATTTTATCACCAGTATGTACAAAGTTGCTATAAATATTCTTATATAATTTTTGTTTTCGTATCCTTTAATTCATCTAGAGAAAATATGTAAAGAATACAGTTTCTTATCTTTAAGGTTGGAGAAAGTTTAATTTTGCATAAAACCACCAGATTGTTTTTTCCACACTGCTCATAGAATTTCCAGTCCCAACAATAATACAGCAAAGTTCTAGTTGTTCCACATCCTCACCATTTTTTAATGGTCATTTATATTATTTTGTCAAGTGTCTTTAATAATTTGCACTTTTGTGCTGATGTGTTAATCTTTTCAACATAGAGTTAAAGAATACTTAAATTCCGCATTCAAATAGTTTGTCAGGTATATGTTTTGGGAATATCTGCCTTTTATTTTCTTAAGAAGGCGTGTAATGAGAAGAAAGAACAATGAAAATGTGATCAAGTAGAATTTAGCATTTTTCATATATTTATTTTTCTAAGGAAGATTTATCTATACCCAAATCACAAAGATATTCTCCTATGATCTATTGTTACTAAACCTTAGCGTATTGGATTTTATTGTTACCTAGCTCAAATTACTTTTTTTTTTTGTATATGGTGTGAGGAAAAGATGAAGGCTAGTTTTTTGTTATGACTTTCACTGTCCTTCCTTGTCTTTCTGCTAAAGATAAAGTACAGCTCCTTACCAAGGCCAAGGCCTGTGTGCTCTTCCTCAGCTAAGAATATCCTCCAGGGACCATGTCCTCCTTACACCTTACATCAAGTCAAGTCCTTTTCTTTCTCCTTACTGCTTTCTTTGTTGCAGTGCTCTTTTTACTAAATTTTACGGCAAATTTTCATCATTTATACCAGTTTCACTTTCTTAGATAATTATTGCTGACCTACCCATCCTCAATAAAATTGAGCTATGTCTTTTCTCATTCTTTACAGTTCTTTCATATAATACCATATTTTAGAATTATCTACTTTATGGGTTTTTTGTGATTTTACTTTCAGCCCCTTCTCTTATTTAAAGGATCAACCAATATTTTGTATAAAGAGCTACAACGCAAAATCTTTAGGATTTGAACACATCAAACATTTTGAAGAACTCTTGTTCACAAAGCAGCATAGAGCAGGCACAAAGCTGGTAGGGCAGTATATAAAAACCTATTATCATTAAGGTTGTGTGTCAGCTTGACTGGGCCATGATTCTCAGTGGTTTGGCAGTTATGATACAGTTTGGCAGTCACATAAGAATGTGATCACCTCCATGATGAGATTTGATATAATGTGATCACCTCCACAATCAGATCTGCTATAAGTAGCCAATCAGTTGAAAGGGAGTTTCCACAGGGGTGTGGCCTGTATCCAACATAAGTGGATCTCCTGGCAAGGCCCATGGATTTCTGCTCACACTGGATTCTGAAGCTGGCCCCTGTTTATCTGACCTCCAATTCCTGGAACTTCAGCCAGCAGCTTACCTGCCATCTTGCCTGTCAGTCTTGGGACTTGTTGATCTTCACATCCTGTGAGTCAGAGCCCTGAGGTCTGACTTGCCGATCCTGAGTTTAACAGTCCCTGCATCTATTTGAATCAGGAGAAGCCTCCAGCCTGGTACACTTTGCAACCTCTGCAACTTGTGAGCCATTTCCTTAATAGGAATCTCTCTCTACATATATTTATATGCTTTACTGGTGTAGCTTCTCTAGAGAACCCTGTCTAAGAAAACCTAAGTTGGAGTAGAAGTCTTGGTGGAGAGAGTATTTCACAGCAAAGGGGACAAAGTTTGCACAAGAAAAAATTATTCCAGGCCATCCCCTAAATATATATTTCCTTATCTCCAACTCTAGCCCTCACTTACACATACCATATTGCCCTATACTGAATTTATCACTGAAATATTAAGAGATGGGAGACCCCTTTGGAGAAAAACAGGTCCTGAAATCCTTCCTCTGCTTAAAAATAGAATCACTTCATTGTAAATATTTATACATGTCCTATACCCTCAAACCCTGTGCACTCTATCCCCACCCCTCTTCCTGTACGTCTGGAAATAGGAGGACAAGACAGCAAATTCAAGAAAGAGCCCCTGATGCTTTTTCTCCCTTATTCCTCTAAGTAGCAGAAGGGAAACACTCTGCCCCAGGGAAGAAAAGGTTGCAACCCCTCCCCACTGCTCCCCCCACTTATATCTTCACAGGCCTCCCTCACACTAAACAGAGCCAGGTCTCAAGCTGAAAGCTCAGCCCTGGGCTTAGAAGCCCCAGTTTCATTCCCAGCAGGAGACTTCATTGAGCAGGGGTTTCCTGTGACTGCTGATCCAAGTGATGTCTCAGAAATTTAAGGAAATGGATGTGGTCATTGGGGTCTGGAGTATTTAACCTACTATGTTTATCCTTGTTCCCAGGTTTCCTGTCCCAAGTGCAGCTGTGGGAGTTGAACCCAGGACTGCTGAGACCCTTGCAGACCCTCTCATTCACCTGCACTATCTCTAGATTCTCCTCAAAATCAGTGGTTTTGGATCAGCCAACCTTCTGGGAAGAACAGGCAGATTGTTACCAATATGTTACAATGATGACACATACTATGCTTATCTCTCCAGAGTCATCTTTCTGTCTCCAAAGACATGACCAAGAAACAATTCTTGCAGCTGAGCTTTGTAACTATGGAGGTGATAGTGTATATTACTGTGTAACAAAAACACAGGAGGGGAAGGCAGGGTAAGCCCAGACAAAAATCTTCTCTGAAGTGCAGCAAGGAATGGTTGTTTGCAGGGAATGAATTTTAGCCACCAAGTACAGGGGACCATCCCTCAAAGTATTTCAGAAGAAGTCCTGGTAAGATATTTCCTGCTAAGGTCTTGGGACCTCTTTGCTATTCAACCCCCTGTGAATCATTTCCATTCATTTATTTAATGATTTTAAAAATTAGCTTAGTGCCTCTCTCAGGAAATCTTTTTTTTTTTCTTTAGCCCCAGTGGTTTATAGAATTTTAAAAAGTGTACGTAAATATAATAATGTAAAAATTCAAGCTGGATTTTTTTTTATAGTTTATTAAATTACATGTTACATACTGTCTCAGTTAATTAGAGCTGCCATAACACAAATGACAAAGTGGTTTACTTTATAGAATATTAATTTCTGTTCTAGATGTTAAGGAGGCTAGAAGCCTAAATCAGGGTGTGTTTCTAGGAGGAGGGCCTTCCATGCCTTTGAATGTTGAATATGTAAACCTTTAAGACAGAACAGAACTGTCCCGTAGGGCTTCTAAGAGCAATGGATGGGTTCTAACTACTGAACATTTGATTAGCAGCTGAGCTCTTAATAACTGCCCAATTATGAATACATGCACACACACACACACACACACATAAAAGCTTCACTGGTTTTGCTTCTTTAGAGAACCCAGCCTGAAGCATTTTGTACTGAGGGTGGTTCTAGAGAAATAAAATTGTGAGGAAGGGATGAACAAATTGGTTTCAAGTCTGGTTAGTCTTAAAGGTATGGAAGACTCCTTCCAATAGTAATGAGGGCACTGCTAATCCACAGCATGAAGTGACAGTGGAAACACACAAAATATCACCACCGATAGAATCAGCAACAGTGACAGGGATAGAGGTATAGGGAGGCAGCAGGAGATGTGTCCTCATAAGTCAGGAGATCATCATGGTTCAAATATGTAAGTTCTGGTAATCATGCTAAATTTTTTTATAAAATTAAATAATGATCACAGTGAATGAAAAACTAATATGTAATTAAATTTAATTAAAAATTCCTAACCCTACACCGTTCTGGAAACATCTATCTCCCCTCTTTGCTTTGTCTTTTCCCCACTTCGAATTTAAATCCATCAATATATTATCATGTTTTACCAGTTGATGTTGTTTGTTCTCTATGTCTTCCCACAGAAATAAAACCATTTTAGGGAAACAATTTTTTGTTGTTGTTGTTATTCATACTCTTTGCTTGTGCTTAAAAGAATGTGAGAACTCTGTCTGAGCTCAACAAAAACTTACTGGTAAAATAAGTGATAGTGAGGGGTGAACAGTGGACTCAGCAGCTAATCAGGACTCCTGACATGGAACAGCTGCTAAATGATGAAGAGAGACCCAAACTGGTTGGTGGCTGGAGGATGGCACTGGACACTCAGTGTTCTCAGTTTTCATGATAGGCTGCAGTGGGGGGCCAGTAATCATGTTCCCTGGAGCTCTTCATTCTTTATCTTTTTCTTCTTTTTCCTAGAAGAGAAGTTGTCTGTCTTAAATGGGTTAAGCCGCAGACAGTTTTCATTGGTCAAGCAGAGGTAAGTCTGTCTTGGAGGACAAAGCCATGTGGGCAGGTGGTGGTTGTCCAAGCAAGCTCCCTGGAGATGAGTTCTGTGTCACAGCAGAGCAAAAATGGAGAAGTAAAGACGGGCATGTCAACAGAGTGGATGTAAGGAGCAGAGTGTAGGATCTCTTGAGAACCTTCGTGTAATCACTCACTGCATTGAGGGATGGAAAAATGGCGGAACTGAGAAAAAGTAGGGAGCAGTACCAAACACCATGAGCCTCATCACCGCCCTGGCTAGGCACGGTTTCTCATGACCCTCTGTACATGCAGTGGACCTCAGTGCTGGGTCACCTGTAGTGCTGACCTCACTGTTTAGAATCCACTGGTGCAGGCTGAGGAACAGGAGCTGCAGGAGAGAACCCAGCTTGAAGTCAGTTTGGTCTTTTGCACCCCAAACTACTGCCTTCTTCTTGGCATCACCTGTTGCCAAGAGTTTTAAGGAGCAAGACCAAATCTTTACTATTTAAGCTAGCTCTTAGAGAGCTAATTTTAGGGCACATCTTTTCTGAGAATGTCATCTCTATTAACTCACGAATTCCTCATAAAAATTCTGTGACATAGGCACGTCCTATTTTAAAACAGGACATTGGGAAAAGCGAATTTGAAAACCTAGACAAGATCACTTGGGACAGAGTGGTATAAATGGAATGTTAATCCAGGCATTCTGGCCCACGGTCTGTGTTCTTGCCTGTTACACTATAAGAAATCACCAAATCATTGAGTCGAGTTGATTCTGACTCACAGTGAACCTACAGTAGAGTAGAACTGCCCCATAGAATTTCCAATGAGCGCCTGGTGGATTCGAACTGCTGACTTTTTGGTTAACAATCATAGCACTTAACCACACTATGCCACCAGGGTTTCCCATTACACTGTATTAGCACCCAATTACAAAGGAGGCATTTTCAACTTTACTTATGGCTTCCCTTGGTAGAATGCCAGTAAGGGCCCTATTTAGAGCAAGTCAAAAGATGATTTTAAGTATGTTTCACGGTGTAAGTACTTTACTTAAATCTTTCAAAACCTTTGTTTAATAAATGCTTTTCCGATTTTATTTTTAAATCCCTCCATACAAATTTTCAATCCCTAGTTTAGCAAGTATAAACAACATCAATCCTGTAACGTGATCTTGTGTGTCTCCTCATCCTTATTTAAGGAGTCTTAAAATTATTAGAATATGTCTAGTGTGGGTATTGGGAACATATAGGCTGGAGTCAGGTGCAAACACTGGACATTTTAGAAGATTAGTTTAACATTTCTCTGACATAAACTATATTATTTCATCTCTAGGTGCTAAAATGGTTGACTGGATGCATAAGTGATGAGTTTTCTCGTCTGTGATTTTAGGAATGAGTAAAATGCCAGTAAGTTTAAATAAATTGCCAATTTTCATAGGTATTTAAAGAAAAAAATATAGAATGAATAAACTAAAAGCCTTTCAGTAAATACAAACCTAGTAAAACAGAAATACACTACCTTATTTCTCAGACCTAACAAGATGATCTCTATGTTCTTTTGAAGTGAAAGGACTGGGGTTACCTCCTTTGAAAATTTATCCCTGAGACCATGAAAAATATGCATTTTTATCAGATAAATCATCAAACAGTGGTAGCAGGGGTGAAAATTTATTCTGACAACAAACTGTTATAGTTGTCTTGTATGTCTGAGTCTCATTCACAGTAAATATTGTAATTTTTTAAAATATTAAAAAATTAACATTAAAACACATCAGATGTCATGTCGACAGATGGAGTTTCAGCCAACTTTATTCCAGTCAAAACAAGGTCAGACACCAAAACGTTCTAAGTCAGATGATTTGAAACTTTCTAAACACTGCTAAAAGACAATCCAGCTGTTATACTACAGCCACCGTATTGTCCAGTAAGAAAACAAGTCTAGCTCTTACAGAAATATTATTAGTCAAAATATTATTTCAAGAAATAACTTTGAGGCTTATTTCCAGCCTTTCTAGAAGTTCTATAATGAAATTCATCAATTCATGGAGGAGGACATTATGTTTGGTAAAGGAAAGAGCCAGTGAGGAACTGGGAGACACTCAACAAAATGCAATGACACATTGACTGTAACAATGTATTCAGACAAGCCTACTATGGTGAGAATGGCATAGGACTGAGCAACATTTTATTCTGTTATACAAACAGTTGCTATTTTTCAGAACAAATTTGATGGCACCTAACAACAACCATAGACATATTAATAGTGAGGAGCTGGAGGACAGGAGAGTGTCATTAATTTAGTGGTTCTCAGTTGTGGCAAAAAACACTGATTCATCTAATAATACATTCAGTTTTCCAGCCTAGATAACACTGCCTGGGATGGGTATGTGAGAGGCAGGAGGGGTTGGGTCAGAAGTGGTGGCAGGTGCATGCATGCAAGTTAATCATAAATCAAGTAGTAAAATGACAAATGATGGAGGTGAACTGAAATTATATAAATTATGTCAAAATTCTATTATGTGATGTTTGGGAATGAAATCAAATGTATTGAAAACACAAACTTCTCGGAAAGATCTTGAAAGGTGTGAGTTAACAAGAGCCCCATACAATTCCTATCATCAGTGAAATCGAAAACGCAGCCCTGAATCTCTCATCATAGGGCTGGTCAGAAAACCAAGAGACAATGTTACTGAAAATTTCTCGGGGCACAGGACATCTAGAAAGGGCCTTTGGAGAAATATTCTCAGGAGTAAGAAACAGACTTCTCAGCTGCCCATGAATACTACAGGACACAAATGTGGGACGACTATAGTTCTTCCCTCAGAGTTACCCACTGGCTGTGGTTGGTGTCTGAAAAGGCCAGGATGAAGTCAGTGTAGATGGTCAGCACCACAGTCCCAATGGTCTTCAGAAAAAGTTCTGCACCTTTCAAATTTTGGTCACAAGAAGGATAGGCCCTGTGGGCACTGGGTGCTTCCATGAGAAAAGTAATGTTTGCACAGCATTTGGGAACAATCTAGAATACACCTATGTTCACCAGAGATGAGAATTTGTTTCCTCAGCATTCTAGGTTGTATGGACCCTCTATCTTATAACTTCTCCTTTCTGGATGGGTCAGGTTTTGCATTATGAAATATTTTGCCTCTTAAATATGCAAATAACTTGAAGCCTATTAAATTATATGGGTATGCCTGTGTCTTCCAGAGAATCACACAGTAACCAACACATACTCCCTTCCAAACAGAAACCCATGAGAGCACAGCTTTCTATCCATGGACTGGAGCTAGAGAATCCCCTTCTTGGTTGCAACAGCTACAAGTAACAGGGTTACCAGTTCCAGGGATGAAGAAGGGTCAAAGAGTCTCATGGGTGATTCCATCCACCCCTGTCTTCTCTCCGCAGACAGCCAATCCCAGGTTGAGCTGATGCAGTCTGGAGCTGAAGTGAGGAAGCTTGAGGCATCGGTGAAGGTCTCCTGCAAGGTTTCTGGATACACTTTCACCAACTACTATATGCAATATAGTGTGTGTGAAATAGGCTCGTGGACAAGGTCTTAGTGAGTAGGATGGATCAACTCTAGCACTGGTGGAATAAGCTACTCACAGAAGTCCCAAGACCAAGTAACCATGACTAGGGACACATCCTCCAGCACAGTCTAGAAGGAGCTGAGCACTTTGAGCCCTGAGGAACACGGCAATATATTACTGTGGAAAACTCCCAGTGTGATAACCACACCCTGAGTGAGTCAGAAACCCAGAGGCAGAAGGCAGCTTCACTGGGACTGAGGAGATCACATCAACAATTTGGATGAAACATTGTTTAATTAATTGAGACAAAAGAACCATAAAATACATGCTTACTCTAGTTATATAGAAAATTTCCCATATTACAATCAACCTGTAAGCAAAATTTAGAGAGAGGGAAGACACTGAAATGAATAAAGTTGGTATAAACATTGACATAGAGGATTTTGTGTGAGCACGGTTTTCAAATCAGTTGGGAAGTATTTTGGAGCACAATTGCTAGGTCACATGGTAAGTTGAACAGAGTCAAAATGTCTTCTTAAGTAATTTTGACATATTATAGTCCCATCAGAAATGAATGAGAATTTCTGGTGCACCAGAACAATGTCGGTTTTTTGTGTTGTTAATGTTTTGGATTAGTAGGGTAGGAGGAAACCCTGATGGTATAGTGTTTATGTGCCATGGCTGCTAAAGAAAAGGTTGGCAGTTCAGTTCCACCAGGTGCTCCTTGGAAACTCTATGGGGCAGTTCTACTCAGTTCTATATGGTCCCTATGAGTCAGAATCCACTCGACGGCAAAAGGTTTGGTTTTAGTTTTTAGTAGGATTTAAGGAGTACTCTTTCATTGTTTTAGTTTATATTTTTCTAATGAAGGGAAAAAGAGCCCTGATGTGTGATAGCAATGGTTAAATGCTCAACTGCTAAATGAAACGTTAGTGGTTTGAACATGCCCAGACTGCATGGGAGAAAGACCTGGTGATCTATTTCCATAAAGATTACAGCCTAAGGATCTGTATTGTGATGTTAGACTCTCTCACATGGGGGCGCAATCAGTGGGTTGGCTCCTGGGTTCCTTCGTTGGGTCAAGTCCTTTCAATTTTTGAGTGTGTTCCTACTTTCCAGGTCTAGTTGGTGCTTTGAGCTCTTTTCCAGGCCTAGTATCAGCTATTTCTCCTGGGGGCATTGGTTCTTTTATTAAATAATTGTATTAGTAGGAAAAAAATTCAGGTGAGCATAAAAAGGAGCCCTGGTGGTGCAGTGGTAAAGAGCTTGGCTGCTAACCAAAAGGTTGGCCTCTCAATCCGCCAGTCACTGGTTGGAAACCCTATGAGACAGTTCTATTCTGTCTTGTAGGTTCACTCTGAGTTGGAATCTACTCAAAAGCAATGGGTACGGAGGCATAAAAAAATAAGAGCACCATCCTTGTTATGAAAAGACACACAGGTTTTCATCTGACTTTAGACAGCAATACTCTATACAAGAAGGAAATACATTAAGGAAGAAATGGATGCAAAGATTATATAACCAGGAAAACAGACTTTCTGGTATGATGGGCACAGGCTAGCTATTATCAATGTGTGAGGAAGTGCTAATAGAACAAGGATATTAAGGATAACTTCTGTAGCCTCAAATTTCAATTTGAATGGAAAGCATCATTCTAAACTCATGGGTAGTTCATATGTGCTTATACAGACGAGCTCTGATTATTTAAAAGGACTAAAAATATATGCAGATTTGACACTGAAATTTTTTGTTGCTTTACCGTATGTGAAAATGTTCTTGTTGTTGGGGTCTGTTGCATATGTTCTCATTCTTTCCCACCTTCTGTATAACAGGATGAAACTTTGCTCTGTCCTTCATGATTATTTTTAGGTTTGAGTCCATTTTCGTGGCTTTTTATTTGATTGAGATAGTCCCTTTTTTTTTACTCTCTACCACACATGATTTCTTTTCTAGTGATTTGTCTTTTCTGATTCTGTATCCAAAGTAAGTGAGCCAAAATCTCTTCATCCTCTCTTATAAGGAGCATTCATGTAGTATTTCTTCCAATACTAATAAATTTAAAAAAATAAAATAAAATTGTGGAATGAGGTGTGATACAGGAGTTGACCACTGCACTAGTTTCTGTGAATTGCTCAAAAACGTGTCAGCATGTCTGCTGAATTTCTTTACACTGTCCTCTCCCTATTTTGGTCATTGTTTCTGATATTCCTTTCTTTGTTGGTCACTGTTCTGCTGTGTTTTGCTGCTCCTCCCGTCAGCTCTGTCCTGGATAAAGCCCTGGATGGCAGTCTTCAGAGCTCAAGGGGGTCCTCACCCTGGCCCCTCAGATCTCCTCACCCCATTGCCCTTGGACTCACCAGCCTTCAAAAAGAAAAAAAAAAATCCTCCAGCTTCAGTTTCCCCACATTTTGGTGAATTCCAGTTGGTTATTTTTTTAATCCTTTTTAATATTCAGTTCTATTAGATGTCACCCTAAATTGTTTCCTCCTTTTTCATTCCACACAGACAGAAATGCCCCAAGTCTTATGACTACAGGTGTTTGTCTCCACCCCACCCACCATATATTGTGATTCCCAGGAACACACT
Organism: Loxodonta africana; assembly: GCF_030014295.1. Classification (NCBI taxonomy): domain Eukaryota; kingdom Metazoa; phylum Chordata; class Mammalia; order Proboscidea; family Elephantidae; genus Loxodonta; species Loxodonta africana. Next base: position 25,054,573 of record NC_087362.1, read on the forward strand.
GTTACCTCATTTGTTATAAATGTTGGTCATGAGCTATTAAAAAGTTTTTTGCTCTCTGGTTTCTCTAAGCTGCTTTTTTACCATAACAATGAGGAACAAATTTGTGAGGGAGCCCCGTCATCTTCAAAGAGTGCTTTGATTTTTATTTTATGTAAGTCCGATTTGACAGTGGGAAATGGCCTAACTAAATTAAAACAACTAACTAAAATGGGGCTGATTGGACCCCATGGTGGTAGGAGCCATGTGGCAAAACTTATTTGGCAAAGACAAGGTGGGCAAGGTTACCATAATGGATAGCAAGGTCAAAGTAGTTATCAGAGTAGTCTGACTTATTTGGATTTAAGGTGTTGACTGCTTAGTGATTGTGTTCCTAGAAGTGAAATAGATGGGAAATGACCTGAAGGTTTACTTGATCTGTACAAGCAGAAGGACTATAGCTCAAGTGAACGGCAGTCTAACTCAAATCACCAGAACGGAGAGTCACAACAGCTCAATCAATTCCCATTCTTCAGCTGGTTTAGAAAACCATAATTCCTTAAATGAAGGGGAAGACAGATCCCTTTAAGAAAGGACCCTACGACACTGCAAAAATTTGTACTGTTAATCTTTCTCCCTGCCTTCCACAAAGGCATCAACAGAATTTAATGAAAGTGACTGATCATTAGGGAAAGGAAATAATCAGACCTTTCGGGAATTACTAATTCCAGGAGATCCAAAACATCACTGTGGCCCACCAGCCAGAGTGAGGTTGTACGGAATTCAGGTTATTAAAGGAATTTTAGCTCAAGTTTGTCTCTCGGTGGGTCCCGGAACCCATCCTGTAGTGATTTCCTCAGCTCCAGAAGGCATAGTTGGGATACACTCAGTTACTGGCAGAATCCTCACATTGGATCCCTGACAAGTGGAGTAAGGGCTGTTATGGTAGGAAAACTTAAGTGAAAGCTATGAGAACTGCCCCTACCTAGGAAAATAGTCAACCAAAAGCAATACTGCACTCCTGGAGGTTTTGCCCAGATTACTGCCAGCATCAAGGTGATTCCCATTCAGCTCATCTATTTGGCCTGTGCAAAAAACAGATGAATCTTGAAGAATGACCACGGATTATCATAAACTTAACCAGCTGGTGACTTCAATTGTAGCTGCTGTTCCAGATGTGGTTTTCTTGCTTTAGCAAATTAATACATCTCCTGGTACCTGGTTTGTAGCTATTGAACTTGCTAATACCTTTTTCTCCAAACCCCTTTGAAGGACAACCAGAAATAGTTTGCCATCAGCTAGCAGGACCAGCAATACACCTTCACTACCTTACCTCAGGGGTGTATCAACTCTCCAGCCTTATGTCATAATTTAGCCCAAGGTGACCTTGATTGCCTTTAACTTCCACAATATGTCACACTGATCCATGCTTTGATGACATTAAGCAGATTGTAACTAATGAGTAAGAAGTGTCAATGGATCTGGACTTATTGGTAAAGTATGCACATGCTATAGTGTAAGAAATTAATCCTACAACTATTTGGGTTCCTTTTACCTCAGTTATAATTTTACGGGTCCAGTGGTGTGGGGCATGCCGGGATATTCTTTCTACAGTGAAGGATAAGTTATTGCATCTGGCTCCACCCACAAATAAAAAGGAGGTAATTCCTGGTGGGCATCTTTGGATGTGCTGCTCCAGCCCATTTATCAAGTGTGTCAAAAAGCTGCTAGATTTGAGCAGGAGCCCGAACAAGGGAAGACTCTGCAAGTTTCAGGTTACCATGCAAGCCATTCTGCCACTTGGGCCATATTATCAGCTGATCCAATGGGGCTTGAAGCCTCGGTGTCAGGTAGCAATGTTGTTTGAAGTCCTTGGCAGGGTCCTATTGGTGAATCACAGCTCAGACTCTTAGGATTTGGAGCAAAGCCCTTGCATCCTCTACACAGAAATACCCTCCTTATGAAAAACTGTTTTGGCTTGTCACTGGGTCTTAGTAGAAACTGAATACTTAAGCATAGGCCACCAAGTCACATGTGGCATGAGCTGCCCATCATAAACTGGGTGTGGTCTGACACACAGAGTCATAAATTTGGAGATGCACAGCAGCACTCCATCATTAAATGGAAGAGGGATATATGAGATCAGGCCTGAGCAAGACCCTGAAAGCACAAGCAAGTTGCATGAGAAAGTGTTCCAAGTGCCCATGATCTCCACTCCTGTCACATTACCTTCTGTCATGGATTTAATTGTGTCCCCCCAAAATATGTGTCAACTTAGTTAGGCCATGATTCCCAGTATTTTGTGGTTGTCTTCCATTTTGTGACTGATATTCTTTTCCTATGTATTGTAAATCCTACTGTCTGCCTGATGTTAATGAGTCAAGATTAGATTATATTTAAGAGGATTAGACTGGGATGTAGCACCCTTGCTCAGGTCACTTCTCTAATCCAATGTAAAGGGAGATTCCCTGGGTTGTAGCTTGTACCACCTTTTTATCTTACAAGAGATAAAAGGACAGGGAAGCAAGCAGAGAGATGGGAACTTCATACCACCAAGCATGCAGCATGTGGAGCAGACCTTGTCCTTTGGACCTGGGGTTCCTGGGACAGAGAAGCTTCTCCACCAGTGGAAGATTGATGACAAGGATTTTCCTTCAGGAATGACAGAGAGAGAAAGCCTTCCCTTGGAGTTGACTCCTTGAATTTGGACTTTAATCCTACTCTACTGTGAGGAAATAAATTTCACTTTGTTAAGGCCATCTACTTGTGGTATTTCTGTTATGGCAGCACTAGATGACTAAGACACCTTCCATCTCCCAGTCTGCACCTGTGGCTTCATGGGGAGTTCCTTATGATCATTTGACTGAGGAAGAGATAACTCATGCCTGGATTACACATGGTTCTGTTCAGCACTAGAAAATGGAGAGCTACAGCACTACAACCCCTTTCTGGAACCTCCTTGAAGGACAGTGGTGAAGGGAAATCCACCAAATGGGCAGAATATTGAGCAGTGCACCTTTTTGTTTGCTTGGAAAGAGAAAAGGCTAGATGGCGTGACTATATATAGAATTATGGGCTTTTGCTATTGGTTTGCCTGATGGTCACTGAACTGGAAGGAACATAATTGGAAAAGTGGAGACAAGGAAGTATTGGGAAGAGGTATGTGGATAGATCTCTATGATTGTGCAAAAAAAGTGAAGATAGGAGCTGAGGCCAAGATGGCAGAGTAGTAAGACACATCCTGTGGTTCTTCTTACAACAAATTTTCGAAAGAAAAAATTAAACCAATTACATATGACAATCTGGAAGCCTGGAACATCAAAGACAAAGTTGAGGAACTGGGCTGAGCAGCACGTGGATGGAGAGACGGTTCAGGAGCAGCTAGGTGTTGCCAGAACTGACCTGGCAGGCCCTGGCACCCTGAAGGCAGAATTGGCTGGTGTGTGAAGGTTGAGGCAAGCAGCGGCACTTAGGACACATTTTCCACATGGGGAGAGACCAAGTGACAGAGAGTCTGCTCAAGCTTTCAAAACCAGTGAGAAACAGACTCAACCAGTGAGAGATGTGCACAAGTGTCTAACCTACCAAGAAGATAAAAAATAAACAAATAAACAAAAACTTTTGGTAAGTAACTCTTTCCCATTTGCCTGCCCCTTCCCCACTCTATTCCAAGCCTGGTCAGGCTTCAGGGATTGATGAGTCCCCTGGGCCTGAAGTAGGGCCCTTTGCATGCCCTAAGCCATTGTCCTGCTTTGGAGGGGGAACAAATTAAGAAACAGGGAAAAAATAATCTGTCAGCTCCCCTAAGCCAGGAACTCAGTTAATCATTTGCAAAGGGAGTTTACTTGGGGGTGTGGCCATCATCAAATATGTATGGGCATTCTGGCAAATCTTTGACTTTTGCACGTTCTTGATCTCTGCAACTGGCTTATGATCCTGAGACCTCTGGTTTTTGGGACTTGAGCCAGTGGTCTGCCGTTTTGTCTACTGATCTTGGGTTTCTTCATCCTCTGTCGCCTCTGAGCCAGCAGAATGCTATCTTATCTTGTGATCTTGGATTTGTCTGCTTCTTCAGTCTGTGAGCCAGCAACCTGCCATCTGACTTGCCAAACTTGTTGTCATGGATTAAAGTATTATCCCCCAAAAATGTGCATATAAACTTGGTTAGGCCATTATTTCCAGTATTCTGTGGTTGTCCTCCGTTTTGTGATTGTAATTTTATGTTAAAAAAAGAATTAGAGTGGGATTTTAACACCACCCTTACCCAGCTCACATCCTTGATCTAGTGTAAAGGGAGTTTCCTGGGGTTTGGCCTGTACCACCTTTCCTCTCTCAAGAGGTAAAAGCAAAGAGAAGGAAGCAGAGAGTTGAGGACCTTATACAACCAAGAAAGCAGCACCAGGAGCAGAGCATATCCTTCATACCTGGGGTCCCTGTGCATGAGAAGCTCCTAGACCATGGGAAGACGGTCCAGAGCTGACAGAGAGAGAAATCCTTCCCTTGGCGCTGACGCCTTGAATTTGGACTTTTAGCATACTCTACTGTGAGGAAATAAATTTCTATTTGTTAAGACCATCCACTTCTGGTATTTCTATTATGGCAGCACTAGATGACTAAGACACCTGTGTTGGTCACCCCTGCAGCTATGTGAGTCAGGAGAAGCCACCAGCCTAATGCCTGATCCACAGACTAGGGACACAACCCTCTGAGCCATTTTTAAAAAAAAAGTGCCATTTATTTGAGATAAATATCTCACTATATATATACACACACTTCACTGCTTTTGCATCTTTAAAGAACCCAGCCTAAGACAGTAAGGCAGACAAAAACACCTTGACAAGTAGCCACTTTTCATCTCTGTGGTGTAAATATTTCAATCATGGCTAATTTTAATGTGAAGTCACCAAACACAAGAGATACTGGAATCCTTTCTTGCACTCCAGAAGCAGCTCTGGGTGTCATCAAAGTGTATGTCATATAAGGTAATCCAAGCTAGTAGACTGCCATCTTATGGATATTTTCCAGTATGCTTTTTTTTTTTTGTTGTTGTTTCAAGCTCTACTTGTTTTCTGGGGGGGTGGACATTATTTAACTGGAAATTGGCAATATGAGATTCATGGGCATATCAGATTTCTTTCCCTAGGATCTACAATCAGTGTTCATGGAAACCAATCCGTGCCCATGGAAACAGCAGTCAAGAAATCAAGTGACACCTTGCATTGAGCTAATCTGTTGCAGATGATTGCTTTAAAATTTAAAAAAAGGAAAAATGATGTCACTTTGTTGACTACAGTGTGGCTGTCTTGGTTACCTTGGTCTGATATAACAGAAATTCAGTGGATGATTTTAACAAAGAGAAATTTATTCTCTCATAGTCTAGACCATAAAAAAAAAATAATAATTTTTTTTTTTTTTTAATAATCTAGTAAAACAGAAGTTCAAACTCGGGATGTCAGCTCCAGTGGCCAGCCTTCTCCCTCTGTGGCTCTAGGGGAAGGTCCTTGTTATCAGTCTTCACAGGCCAAGGAGTTTCTCAGGTCCAATAGACATGCTTTTCTCCTGGCACTAATTTCTTGGTGGTATGAGGTCCCCATGTCTCTCTGCTCACTTCTCTCTTTTATATCTTAAAAGGGATTGACTGAAGATACAATAAAATATTCTGCATTGAGTCCTGCCTCATTAACATAAATGCTGCTAATCAGGTCTACTCAACATCATAGAGATAGGAATTATAACCACAGGAAATCACAACAGATAATAAAATGGTGGACAATCACACAGTACTGTGAATTATGGCGTACCCAAATTGATACACATATTTTTGGAGGGCAAAATTCGATCCATGACATTCCACACTTTGCCCCCCAGACAAATTCGTATCCTTAAAAAAAAATCCTTACCACATGTAAAACATATTTTCCCCTTCATATCATAGAAAAAGCTTTAAATCAACTCCAAGTCCAATATCCAAAATTTCCTCTTCATCTGTGAATCCTAGAATACAAGTTATCTCTTTCCAAAATACAATGGTGGAACAGGCACGAGGTAGATATTTCCATTACAAATGGAAGTTGGAGGGGAAGAAGGCATAACAGACACCAAGCAAGTCAGCAGAACACATTACATTAGCCCTCAAGGCTTGAAAATTATCCTCTGTTCCCTGAGACCATTTACACAATGGCCGTGTTCTCCAGACTCTAGGTATTGGCCACAATCTTCAGATTCTGAATGGAGGCCCCTTGACCCTTGGCTTCAACTCTGCCTTCCAGGCCCATTGGAACAGCAACTCTGCTCCCTCTGCCTTAGGCACTCCATTCTCCTCTTCCGTCTGAGTGGCAACTCCACCCTTAGAAGCTCCAGAGGCCATGGCTCCACACTTTGAGATTCCAGAGGTCATGGCCATACCCTTGAAGACTGAGGCATCTTGGCCTTCCGTGTTCTTTGTCTCTCCAGCTTTTGCTTCCGGGTTACTTGACCTTTGTGCACCTCGGGTCTTGACACATGTGTCTGCCCTACTGGGGGAAGTGTTCCAAAGCTCTTCAGCTCCACAAATAAGTACCTGGAGGCACTCCACTCCATGTCACCACTAAACCTCAGCCAGAAGAAACTCAGCTTTCTTGCTCCATGAGTCAGCAAGCCTAGCTCCACCAATAAATGCCTGAAGGAAGCCCACTCTGCCAGAAAGCCTCCTGTGCAAAGGCACCCGGCTCTCTCACTCTTTGGATTGGCTCAAGTGCTGCCTCAAACTGGTTTCCTGGTTCTGCTGCTGCCATTTCTCTGTTGCTGCCATTTCCCTGCTACTGTCATTTCTCTGCTGCTGCCATTTCTCTGCTGCTGTCACTCCTCTGCTGCTGCTTCTCACAATCTACACCATCGGCGGTGTTAATACTTTTCTTTTCCTTCTGAGTTCTCTTTTCATTCATAATTTCAAAACTACTTCTACATTTTAGATATCTGTTAGAGAATCACTCCACTCCCAACACCAAATTCTGTCTTTTTTTGGCTTTAAAATCAGAGGAGAATATGGTGGACAATCACAAAATACTGGGAATCATGGCCTAGCCCAATTGATACACATATTCCTGGAGGACACAATCCAATACATTGCAGTGTCTGACTGGAGCCATGGTATTGCCATTTGCCTCAAGGCATGCAAAGCTGGACAATGAGAAAGGAAGGCCAAACATTGGACACACTTTAATTGTGATGTTGGTAAAGAATACTGAATATACCATGGACTGTCAGAAGAACAAACAAATCTGTCTTGGAGGAAGTACAGTCCAATGCTCCTTAGAAACGGGGATGGCGAGAAGGTCTCAGTTACTTTGGACATGTTATCAGGAGGAGCCAATCCTGAAGGACAGCATGCTGGGTAAAGTAGAGGGTCAGCAAAAAAGAGAAAGACCCTCAACGAAATGGATAACTATGGCATTAAACATACCTACTATTGTGTAGATGGCATAGGACCAGATAGTATTTTGTTCTGTTGTACATAGGGTCGATATGAGTTGGAAGTGAGTCAACAGCACCTCACAATAAGAATTGGACAATTATTACTATGATGGCACACTCAGAAGAGGGAATAGGCACATACCATTTTGTGTGTTTATATTGAAAGAAAAGGAGTGAAAAGACACCCAGCGTTTAGCCTTAAAAAAATTTTTTTTTTAGTTTAGTTAAACTAAAAGGATGTTATCCATGTGGTCAGAGAAGATACACTGTTAAATCTCTTAGTGGATTTAAACAGGAAAACACCATAAGGCATGGAGCAAAAACCAAAAGGCATATGATATGTCACTACCCAAGAACTGGGAAAAATAGCTGTGTAAATAAATTGTGTGTGTGTGTGTGTGTGTGTGTGTAGGAACATCACAAAGAAAAACAAATATTCTTGACATGCAGTTGGGAGATTTATTCCTCTGCCCAAAGAGCCAAATGCTCAGAACACTTCCAAAATCCTTACTAAATGAAGTGCCACTTTCGCAAAATCTAGAGAGAGAGAAATACAGTCATGTTATTAAACAAATAAATAAATAATGTTAAGAGTAGATATAGTTCTAGATGACTCGTGTTTATATGTCATGGTATCAATAATATTAAACTGTAATGACATGACAAAAGTATAGTGTATATAAAATAATTAAATTAAACTATTTCCATTGACTTGTTACTAATGTTATTATTTAGAGCAATTAGGTTTTTGAGTCTATATATAAAAAAAAAAAAAAAAAAAAAAAAAACACATATATATATTTTTTTTTTTCCTGGAAGTGTTTGTAACTCATTAAATCTTCTGTCTTAACCTCATTGGAACTCATTCTAACCTTTCCTCATCCAGGCATCTAGCTTCCTCCCCTAGGGAAAAATAAGTGCAAGGAATGTCTCTCCCTGAGAGTATGACACTGTTCTCTAATACCTACAAGTGCTCTTTTGATGATCCTCGTGGGATAAGTCCTGGACAACACTAAAAAAAAAAAACAGCTTGGAGATATTCTGAACTGGGCCATAATAGCACACTCCCTAACTCTGCACCCTTCTCCAAACCCAGGGAATCTAGAAAAGTCCTCCATGGATGGTTTCCTTTAACATTTATAAACAGGTAGCTTCAACATAAGATAAGTATTTAGAAAAACTTCTCAAGAAGTTTTTTTGTTTTTGTTTACTTTCTTCTCTCCATCAACCTGGCTGTGATTTTTAGTCCGTACATTTTGGTGTGCTTAGAGAAGCCAAGAAGCCCTTTCTATGCTTTCATTTCAATTGCCTCTACATACATCCAGAGCCACCATGTCTGGTTTTCCATGAGGCAAGCAATTAGATAGAGCATGAAAACAGGAATATTTAAAGTAAGAGCTTCCTGTTGAATGAATTTAATTGGCTTTCTGTAATTGAAATTCTAATACTAACAACTTGCTAACGTCTTTTATTTTTTCCTCTTCTTTCTTTTCACTTATTACCTAAGGTCCCCTGGACATGTTGACTAGCTTAATTATTTATTTTAAAGGGTCAGTTTCCCATTCGAGTTTCCGTTTTTAATGAACAGTTCGAATTCAGGTTTGAATTCATTTATAAAGTGGGAAGTCAGAGTTCCCTCAGTTCCATGACTAAAATAGAGAGAGAGCCTAAAAAGGCTTAAAGAAAACCTGCTGTAAACTTTCTTTGTAATTTATTTTATACTTTTATCTTAAAATGTATAACATTCATTTTTTTCTGATAAAAAGATTGAATCTTACCCTGTTAAAGTTTCAATTTATCATATGCATTCTGCGGAGGGTTTTTGTTTTTGTGTTTTATAAAGGAGGCTATTTTAGATGCATTAAATTTGTTTGTGGAACTCAGAATACCAGTACAAATAAGCTTCTCTTTGGGGCTGTTTAGTTTTAGTGCTGCAGTTTTTCGTTTTATTTTCCTTTCTAAATTTCCCCCAAATAAACTTTTTTTTTTTTCTGGAATTATGAGTTATCCAGATATTTAAACATTACAAAACTGAAAACCAAAAGGATCATTTAAACATGTATTTGACAAGCATCCCTACTGGGGAAGGGATTACTGCCTCTGAAACAATGAACAACTCATTTGTTTGTTCCCTTTTTCAGGAACCCTGGCTGTTCCCTTTTTCAGGAACCCTGCCTGTTCGCTTTTTCAGAAATGTTGTCCGTTTACAGACATGAAGAGTCTTAGACTTTAATAGAGATTGGGATCTCTTTTTTCTGTTGTGAACTCTAAGCAGAAGGGTAATTCCTTTTTTTATTTAGTAGATAGTAAGACTGTTTGGATCAGTGAAGACCCATTCTTACATGGCAAGGCTTCCCAGCCTGGGACTAAGCGCTGCTTAGGTTCTTACCTTCTTCTGATGGAGAAAGACCAGGAGAGGCTCAGAGGTTGCACACCAACAAAGGTTTATTTGGGACAGAAAGAACATAAAAGGCTCACAATGGTGAGACGGAGAGGGGTTTCCGTCTGTACTAGCCTCCAGTCTCTCCCTGAAAGAAGGATTTCCTAGGGCTGAATAAAAAGGCATTATCTTCATTCATTAGATGGGTGGAGATTCTCAGGAGAAGGGGAGGGATTATGAAAATCAAATGCTCACACAGCTGGAATTCAAGATGGATTTCCTGGCAGAGGCTGTCTGAACTAAGATGGAGTCTGTCGTGAGGGCTTCTGGAGCGTCGAACAGGACTTATTCTGGGATGCTGTGCAAGAGTGATGTCTCTGGATACTGGTTTGAGTCCCGGCAAAGGATTCCTAAAGGTCATTCATAGGTTACCTTGATTTTTACTGCACATGCTCTGCTCTTGGTGGAGGACTTGAAAAACAACTCAGGAGGGTTATCAGTAATTTATACCTGGTCGAGCATGTAGGGATAGGAAATATGGCCCCCCTTACCTTGTCTAAGCACCTAGTTTATTAGTCACAAGTAGTCCTCGAGTGTCAGCAGTAAACGTTACATGGTGGTCTGCACTTAGGTTTAAATTCCAAGAATACTGAGTAGAGGCCATTTCATGATAGCCAGCCCAATCTCTTGCCTGTCTCAACTTTGATCTGTCTTTGCTGAAATTTCTATTAATGGTGATTAAGAATGACAAATCAAAACGTAGAGACGTGGTGATTTGGCACTTTTTAGCCAACTGTGAAAAAGTGAGCTTTGGATGATTTTCCCCATTTGTAATGTTAATATATACTGTTATTTCTATAATGCTCCTCAGACTCTGGCAGACATGGCTGTGGCAGCATGCTTGTTCATTTCTCACTTTTCCTTATTCTACAACATTCCTCAGACTAGGACAGACATGGCTTTGACATCATCCTTGTCCATTTCCCACTTTTTCCTCTTAGAACTTATGCCTAATAAAATCTTTTTTTTTTTTTTTTTGCTTTGCTATAACTTTGTGGTGATTTTACCCAAGGACACATTACATGTTTGTGTGCATGTGTAAACATGAAATAATACTGTGAGTACTAAGAGTTAACACAGGGCAAACACATAATAAAAAATCATATTTTCCAAAATGCTGTCATTGACACCAACCTCTACCAGGGCAGCCATTTCTGCTCTGAGGAATTGCCCTCTTTGAAGGCATCCACCCTAGGGCCTGCTATATAGGAGGGGGATATGCAAATAAGACCCCTCCCTCTCTTGATAAAAAAGAGCACAGTCCTGACCTTGCAGCTGTGGGAGAGGAGCCCCAGCCTCTGGATTTCCTGGTGTCCCCATTCAGTGATCATAACCAAAGAAAAACAAGTCACAATGGAGTCTGTGCTGAGCTGGATTTTTCTTGTTGTTCTTTTAAAAGGTCATTATATGGAAAGCAAAAGATGTTGAGTATGTGAGTGACTATGAGTGTGAGAAACATGTACATGTGTGATGGTTTTCCTAACCAGAATGTTTTTGTGCTTGCGGGTGCACATTGTGAGATGAAGCTGGTGGAGTCTGGGGGAGACCTGCGACAGACTGGGGTGTCTCTGAGAATCTCCTGTGTAGGCTCTGGATACAAATTTGAGGAGCATAGCTTGAACTGGTTCCGCCAGGCTCCAGGAAAGGGGCTGCAGTGGGTCTCATGAATTAGATATGATAATGGATCCGTATACTACACAGACTCTGTGAAGGGCCGATTCACCATCTCAAGAGACAATGCCAAGAACACACTGTATCTGCAAATGGACCGCCTGAGAGAGGAAGACACGGCCCTGTATTACTGTGCAAGAGACACAGAGAACGAAAGTCAATGTGAGTCCAGATATAACCCTTTCCTGCAAGGAGGGGTCTGGCCTGAAGGGGGTACTCATGATTCAACAAGAGCAGGGCCCAGTTCCTGGGGCAGGTGCAGATGGAAATTGAGAGCTGGTTTCCTGTCACAGTTTGGGGTTTCCCCTCTCTCTAACACTTTCCCTGGGGAATCTCTCTAGATTTATGATTCTGTACCAGCCCCTTATGTATCTGAATTAGAAAAGTTTATTGTAATATGAGGAAACTGTCTCTCATGCCTAATAAGCAGCTCATTTACTAGGGAAGTAGAAACATACAGAGGAATCAAGCAAAAGTGTGGGATATGTCAGCCACCATGCAAGTCTGACCTCCAGTAAGTAGAAAAGGGAGGGAAGGGTGTGTTGTACTTTCCTAGAGTCTGTTCAGCAAGGCCATCAGGGGTCTTCAAGCCACAGCTGCCCATCTTCAAGCCACAGGGAAGCATTCCTGTGTTTCCCAGGAACTGTTCTGCCTTAGTCCTTCTGGCTCAGTCGCTGGTTGGGAGTCCCTGCAGGATGGGGAACCTCAGCATAAACAAGGTGATGACTTCCAGAGGACATAGCTGGAGACCCTGGCCCATTGTGCCCCTGTGGTCAGAGAATGGGAAGTGCATTCTCACGGCCAAAACTTCAAATACTACTTTTTATGTAAGAAATACAGTTTATGTTTTCCTTATGTTATGGACTGAATTGGTCCCCAAAATATGTGTTACAAATCCTAATTCTTATCCTGGTGGATGTAATCCCATTTGGGCACAGAGGTTTCTTTGTTATGTTAATCAGGTCATATAAGTACAGGGTGTGTGGTAAACCAATCACTTTTTAGATGGTAAAAGAGCAGATTAGGCACAGATGGAAGAGGGAAGCAAGAATGGAGAACGATGTTTGCCATATGGGGATCACCAAGGAAATGAGGAAGAGAAGTTGAAAGAGACAAGGATTTTCTGCCAGAGTCGACATCTTCCCTTAGAGCCAGTGCCCTGAATTCGGTTTTCTACCATCCTAAACTGTGAGAAAATAAATTACTGTGTGTTAAGGCCAGCCACATGAGGTATTTCTGTTATAGCAGCACCAGGCAACTAAGGAAGGAGCTCTTGTGATGTAATGGTTTAGCACTTGGCTCCTAACCAAAAGTTGGTAGTTTAAACCCACTAGCCCTTCTGAAGAAAAAAAGACCTGGTGATCTGTTCCTTTAAGATTTTAGCTTAGGAAAACCTATGTGGGCATCTTGCTTTCATATCGGGTCACAATGAATTGCTTCAACTAGATGACAAAAAAGGTCATTGCCATATTTACCCAAATCACATTATCCATATGTCTTATTGCCCAGAGTTGCCTTCCTTACTAGGAACTGAAAAGTGTAGAGTTAGAACACGTGTTCCCATTTTTATTGGTAGGATAAGTTCAGCAATTTTTCCACAAGCTCCGTGGACTCCCCTGTTTAAGAGCAAAAATTTATCTGATTGAGTCTGGAGGTAGGAGCGGGTTCTGCACATCTCAGAGCCTGCAGAGAGCCCCAACTGCAGTTCTATGGAGTCAGGTGCTTTACTGTGTGGAGAGGCCAAGCTGAGCCGATGCCACGGGGTGAGCTTAGTTCTTTCTAATTGCAGGATGTGCAGGCAAATCACCCAATGTGGTATCACACCTCATGTATGTTCCACAGTCCTCCATGGTTAGAAATAGAAATTATAATTCCATTTCCATCTGCCTAGTACCGGTCACTCTTCCTCATTTAGACAGAGAAAAGCTCTACTATTTACTTTCTCAACTTTATCTTAGCAACCCACTGAATTGATCATGGAAACTCAAAAAGGAGAAAAAAGTGAGGCTTTTCATTTTTACCTCAGTGTGTATATATGGGAATTTCAGGGTGTATTTCTACTGGGGTTGTGTTTGGCAATTTGAGTATTTGTCCAGTGTGTTTGCTCCACCTAATGAATTTCTCTTTTTTATTATTTCAAATCTTTGTCTTTGACTCTGCACCTTCTCTTCTTCTGGAACTCTCTTTAGATGCCCTCAAGAATAGCTGCACTGCCATGCTTATTTTTTTTCCTATTCTCTGTTTTCTATTTATTTTTCTAATCATAATAAGTTGAAGATTCTGTCTCTGTATCATCACACAATTTTTTTTTTTTTTTAGCATGCAATCTAGGATTAAGCATTTCCACCTCCGTTTTCTAGAGGGAATGAATACAATATATGTCAATTTCATGAGTAAAACACCTGACACTTAATCATTTGGACACTACTGGGAGGTTTATTTTCTAGAAAAATGATGTAAAAGTTACCAAAGTTTATTAGTACACAATAAAGCTTACAAAGGAAAACAAACATGATGGGAATTTTAATATATTCATCAAACATACATATTTACTTGATAATTTGCTCACTGGCCTGTGGCCCTGTAGGTGATGGTATAGAATCCAGGCCAGCACTGGTGATATGTCTCATCCAACTGAATTCAAATCAGATCAATCAAATCTCATGTGTTTATAGGGCATGCATATATTAAGACATGTTATATTTTCAAGTTTTTAAAAATGTTCAGTGCAGTTGGAAATATTTCTAAGTTCCTTCTCTATTTAGATTAATGTAGCTGTACACTCAGCGTAAGGACTTTAGGACCTACCACAATATTGAACTCCTCCCGCTCACAATTAAGCAAAAAGTGTGTGAATTATAAATCTTTTCAATATGTGTGTGTGAGAGTGGGAATATGTGAGTGAGTGTGCATATGAAAGTGTGCATGTGAGAATGTGTATCAATGTGCCTGTATATATGTATGTATAAATACATATCGTTGCTTAGTTGTATGAAAAAAAACCCAGGGCCGTTGAGTCGATTCCGACCCATAGCGACCCTATATACAATTGTGTAAATACATGTCAATATTTAGATTCAAACTCTCCTGTTGATGGACTTGAAAGTTAGTTTTCATTTTAGTTAATCACTAGTGTGTATAAAATTCTATAAATATTCTTGTATAATTTTTATTATCCTATCATTTCATTCATCTAGAGATTACATGTAGGAATACAATTTTTTATCATAAGATTGGGTAAGTTTAATTTTGCCTGAAATCACTAGATTGTTTTTTAGATACTGCTCATGGAATTTCCAGTTTCACCAATAGTACATCACAGTTCTAGTCATTCCACATCCTCACCAACAATGATTTTGTCAGTATTTTAAACATTTCCGTAGGTGTAAAGTAGAATTTTGTGGATTTATTTTCCATTTTCTTGATGAATAATGGAATTGAGCATCTTTCCATTTTTTAATGGTTGTTTATACTATTTTGTCAGGTGTCTTGAACTTTTGTACTGACGTGTAAATCTTTTCATTACACAGTTAAAGAATTCTTACATTCTGCATTCAAGTACTTAGTCAGATATATGTTTTGGGAATCTCTGCATTTTATTTTCTTAAGGAGATGTGTAGTGAGATGAAAGAACAATGAAAATAAGATCAATTAGAATTTACCATTTTTTTCATATAGTTACTTTTCTAAGAAGGATTTGTCTATGCCCAAATCACAAAGATATTCTGCTATGATCTATTTTTAGTAAAGTTTAGAGCATTGGATTTTATTATTATCTAACTCAAGTTACTTTTTTTTTGGATATATGAGGAAAAGATGAAGGCTAATTTTTCTTTATGACTTTCACTGTCCTTAGTTGCTTAAAACCTCACTTGCCTTTCTTCTGAGGATGACGTACAGTTCCTCAACAAGTCTGAGGCCTATGTGATCTTCCTCAGCTAAGAACACCCTCCAAGGACCCTGCCCTCCTTCATCCTGCAGCAGGACAAGCCCTTTCCTTCCTCCTGACTGCTTTCTTTGTTGCAAAGTTCTTTTTACTAAATTTTATGGCAAATTTTCACCATTTATACCAGTTTCTCTTCCTTAGAAGGTTATTCCTGATCTACAAATCCTCAATAAAATTGAGTTATCTCTTTTCTCATTCTTTACAGTTATTTCATATAATATCATATTTTAGAATTATCTACTTTATTGGTTTATGTCATTTTACTTTCAGCCCCTTCTCTTATTCCAAGGATCAACAAATAATTTGTATAATGAGCTGCAATGGTAAAACTTTAGGCTTTAGATGCATTGAGAGAACTCATGTGCACGAAACAGCATAGAGCAGGTATAAAAGTGGTACTGGAGTATTTATACATATGTGATCATTAAGGTTGTGTGTCAACTTGACATGGTCATGATTCTCAGTAGTTTGGCAGGCATGATACAGTTTGGCAGTCATATAATAATGTGATCACCTCCATGACAATATTTGATATGATGTGATCACCTCCATGATCAGATCTGCTGTGAGGAGCTAATCAGTTGAAAGGGAGTTTCCTTAAGGGTGTGGCCTGCAACCAATATAAGTGAACTTCCTTGTGAGGCTTGTGGGCTTTTGCTATTACTAGATCCTGAAGCTGGCCCTTGTTTGTCTGACCTCTAGATCTTGGGACTTGAGGTAGCAGCTTACTTGTCATCTTGCTAGCCAGTCTTGCGATTTGCCTGTCTTCACAGCCTGTAAGCCAGAGCCTGCTGTCTGACTTGCCAATGTTGAGTTTCCAGCCCCTGCATCTATGTGAACCAGAAGCATCAAGCCTGATCCACTTTCCAGCCTGTACAACTTGTGAACCATTTTCTTAACATAAATCCCTCTCTCTATGTAAATGCTTTACTGGTGCTGCTTCTCTACAGAACCCTGCCTAAGAAAACCTCTAAGTTGGTGTAGAAGTCCTGGTGGAGAGGGCATTTCATAGAAAAGGGGACAAAGTTTGCATAACAAAAAATTATTCCAGGTCTTCTCTTAAAATATATATTTCCTTATCTCCAACTCCAGCTCTCACCTACACATACCACATTGTCCTGGGATGAATTTATCACTCAAATATTCAGAGATGGGAGATCGCTTTGGAGACAAACAGATCCTGAAACTCTCCCTCTGGATAAAAATATAATCACTTCATTGTAAATATTTATGCATGTCCTATGTCCTCAAACCCTGCCCACTCTGTCCCTACCCCTCTCCCTGGATGTCTGGAAATAGGAGGACAAGACAGTAAATTCAAGAAAAAGTCCCTGATGGTTTTTCTCCCTTATTCTTCTAAGTAGCACAAGGGAAACCCTCTGCCTGAGGGAAGAACAGATTGTGACCCCTCCCCACTGCTCCCCCCACTTATGTCCTCACAGGCCTTCCTCACACTAAACAGACCCAAGTGTCAAGCTGAAAGCTCAACCAAAGGCTTAGAAACCCTAGTTTCAGTCCCACCAGGAGACTTTATTGAGCAGGGGTTTCCTGTGGCTGCTCCTCTGAGTGATAGCATTTCCCTGCTGTGGTGTCTCAGGAATTTATGGAGATTGATGTGATCATTGGGGTTCTGAAGTGTTTGACTTACCATAGTTCTCCTTGTCCCTAGGTTTCCTAACCCCTGTGCAGCTGTGGGAGTTGAATCCAGGACTGCTGAGACCCTTGCAGACCCTCTCCTTCGCTTGCACTATCTCTAGATTCTCCTCAAAATCAGTGGTTACTATTGGCACTGGATCAGCCAGCCTTCTGGGAAGAACACGCAGTGATTGTTAGCAATATGTTATAGTGATGACACATGCTATGCTTATCTCTCCAGACTCATCTTTCTGTCTCCAAAGGCATGGCCAAGAACCAATTCTTCTTGTAGCTGAGCTTTGTAACTGTGGAGGACATAGCTGTATATTTCTCTGTAACAGATACACAGTGAGGGGAAGGCAGTATAAACACAGACAAAAAACCCTGAAGTACAGCAAGGAATGTTTCTCTCTAGGGAATGAATTTTAGCCACCAAGTACTGGGAACCATTCCCTGAAACATTTCAAAAGAAGGCCTGGAGAGACATTTCCTGCTAAGGTCTTGGGATCTCTTCCCTATTCAACCTCTCTTGAATCATTTCCATTCATTTAATGATTTTTTAAATCAGTGCCTCTCTCAGAAATCTTTTTTTTTAACCTCAGTGGTTTATAGAATTTTAAAAAAAGTGTACATAAATGTATTGATGTAAAAATTTAAGATAGTTTTTTTGCAGTTTATTAAAATACATGTTATATACTGTCTCAGTGAATTAGAGCTGCCATAACACAAATACCAAAGTGGTTTACTGTACAGAATACTAATTTATGTTCTAGATGTTAAGGAGGCTAGCAGTCTAAATCAGGGTGTGGTTCAAGGGGGGAGGTTTTTCCATGATCTAGAGCATTGAGTAGCTAAATCAAAAGTAAAAAAAAAAAAAAGCTGAAATAAAAGATCTGAACAGAAGATTTCAAAAGGCAGCTCACAAAAACAAACTAAAGTATTATGATGACAGGTACAAAGACCTGGAGATAGAAAACCAAAAGGGAAGAACATGCTCGGCATTTCTCAAGCTTAAAGAAATGAAGAAAAAAATCAAGCCTTGAGTTGCAATACTGAAGGGTTCTATGGGGAAAATATTAAATGACACAGAAAGCATAAAAAGAAGATGGAAGGAATACACAGAGTCACTATACCAAAAAGAATTGGTTGACATTCAACCATTTCAAGAGTAACATGATCAAGGATTGATGGTACTGAAGGAAGAAGTCCAGGCTGCACTGAAGGTGTTGGCAAAAAACAAAGCTCTGAGAATTGACAGAATACCAATTGACATGTTTCAACAAACAATAGCAGTGCTGGAAATGCTCACTCATCTACGCCAAGAAATTTGGAAGACAGCTACCTGGTCAACTGGCTTGAAGAGATCCATATTTATGCCTATTCCCAAGAAAGGTGATCCAAACAAATGTGGAAATTATAGAACACTATCGTTAATGTCACATGTCAACAAAATTTTGCTGAAGATCATTCAAAATCTGCTGCAGCAGTGTATCAACAGGGAACTGCCAGAAATTCAAGCTGGATTTATAAGAGGACTTGGAACTTGTCAGATGGATAATGGCTTATAGCAGAGAATACTAATTTTATTGACTACGCTAAAGCATTTAACTGTGTGGATCATAACAAATTATAGATAGCATTGTAGAGAATGGGAATTCCAGAACACTTAATTGTGCTCATGAGGAATCTGTACATGGATCAAGAGGAAGTTGTTTGAACAGAACAAGGGGATACTGCACGGTTTAAAGCCAGGAAAGGTGTGCATCAGGTTGTTTCCTCTCACCATAAACATTCAATCTGTATGCTGAGGCAATAATCCAAGAAGCTGCACTATATGAAGAACAGGGCATCAGGATTGGAGGAAGGCTTATTAACAACCTCTGTTACGCAGATGACACAACTTTGCTTCGTGAAACTGAAGAGGACTTGAAGCACTTACTGATGAAGATCAAAGACCACAACCTTCAGTATGGATTATGCCTCAACCTAAAGAAAGCGAAAATCCTCACAACAGGACCAATAAGCAACATCATGATAAATGGAGAAGAGATTGAGATTGTCAAGGATTTTATTTTACTTGGATCCACAATCAATACCTATTGAAGCAGCAGTCAAGAAATCAATAAGATGCAATGTGTTGGGTAAATCTGCTGCAAAAGACCTCTTTAAAGGGTCAAAAAGCAAAGATGTTATCTTGAGGATTAAGGTGAGTCTGACCCAAGGCATGATGCTTTCATTTGCCACATATGCATGGAAAGGTGGACGGTAAATAAGGAAGACTGAAGAATTGACATATTTGAATTGTGGTGTTGGTGAAGAATATGAAGATACCATGGATTGCCAAAAGAACAAATAAATCTGTCTTGGAAGAATTACAACCAGAATGCTCCGTAGAAGCAAGGATTGCGAGACTACCTCTCACATACTTTAGGCATGTTATCAGGCAGGACCAGTCCCTAGAGAAGCACGTCATGCTTGGTCAGTTAACAAAAGGAAGCCTCTTAATGAGATGAATTGACACAGTGGCTGCAATAATGGGCTTAAGCTTAACAACGATTATGAGAATAGCGCAGGACTGGGCAGTCTTTTGGTCTGTGTGCATAGGGGTCCTCTGAATTGGAATCTTCTAGATGGCATCTAACAACAACCACAACAAAAACAGTCAACTGGTAGTGCCCTGAAATCTTAAAACATGCATATTGAAGAACTCCAAAGTAGTTTTTACATGTTTGACAATCATTTCCATTTAATTTCTTATAAAGATTGTGATACTGAAAAAGCTGACTTCCAAATTGCTGGGTTTCCTTGTACTCCCCCCTCTAAAAGACAGAACTAATCCTTTTCTTGTCTCAGGACAAACAATTGAGAAAGCTTGCCCCTTGAATGAGGCACTGCTGAATCACTACCCATCAGCTGTGTTGTCAACCACAATATTTTTTGAAACCAAATAAAAAAGTTCACCTAAGTGGATTACTTGTGTGCAAGGTATTCTTAATTGACAGAGAAAAGTATTCTGCACTCTAAGGAATTTTTGTTCCATATAATTTATGCATTATTTTGGAGGGAGACCAGGGGAAAAAATTTTTTTTTACAAGTTCATAGGGACATCAGGTTTTATTAAATATTTTATGCAGTGACTTATAGGAAAAGTTCCCTTCCATTCCAGATTTGTACACCCCATGAGTTCAAGAGAACAGATGTCCCAGTTTGGTCCCAGAGGGAACAGGCATAACCTCACTTCAGGCCCTCTCCACTTATGAGGACACAGCTCTCCCACAGGAAAATTTTTCTTAAAAATTCTATGCTTGGGTTGTGGAGGCTATCAGCTCTCTCCTCAGACAGGGCTCTAGGTCGCTGGAGAAGGCAGAGTTGTGGTCTGTAAGATGATATCATTGAGTTTTCCCCTGTCTCCAAGCTGAGTGTCTCGGGTGTCAGACCTCAGTCTACGGGAGTGGTTATAACTGCATGTGACTGACAAGGACTGACTATTCTTGTCCCAGGTGTCCTATCCCATATGCTACTGCATGAGTGGGGCCCAGGTGTGGTGAAACCCTTGCAGAACTTGTCCTTCACCTGCTCTGTCTCTATAGTCTCTATCACAACTGGTGGCCACTTCCATAAATGGATCCACCAGGGCCCAGGAAAGCATGTGCAGTGGATAGGGGACATTGGTACTAGAGGTACAACATACACTGACGCATTGTTCAAGAGCAGAATCTCCATCTCTAGAGACACATCCATGAATGTGTTTTCCCTCCAGTTGAGCTTCATGGAAGCAGGGGACACTGCCATATACTACTGTGTGAGGAGATACAGTAAGAGGAAGGCTGTTGAGCCCAAGCAGAAACCTCTTAGCAGGAAGGAACTTGGTCTACAGGGGATGCTCAAGACACACTTAGCACAGGATCTAGATCCTGGTGCTGTTGCAGAGGGAGGCTGAAGGCTAGTTTCCTGTCAGTATCTGGGGCTTCCTCTGCATCTAACAGTTTCCCTTGGGAATCCCTCTAGATTTATGATTCTGTGATTGCCCCTTTGGTGACTGAATTAGAAAAGTTTCTTTGTAAAGGAGGAAACATTCTCCCATGCACAAAAAACAGAAAACTATTTAGGGAGGCAAAAACAGGTAGAAGGTGACAGTCAAGGTTGTAAGATAGGTCAGCCACGATGCAAGTCTGACCTCCAGTGAATGGAGAGGGTGGGGAGATTGGGCTTAGATTTCTAAAGTGTGTTCCATCCAGAGAACACCCAGCAAAACCATCAGGGTGTCCTCAAGCCACACAGTTGCCCATCCAAACAGTCCTGTGTCTCCCAACAACTGACCTTCTTTAGCTCAGCTGCCACAATCAGTCAATGGCTTGACACAGACCACGTGATGGACTTCAGAGAACAGGGCTGGAACCCTTGTTTCATTTGTGCCCCTGTGGTTGGAGGGATGGAAGAGACATTGAAACTGCCAAAACACTGTTTTTTGTTTTTTTTTTCATATTAGAAAATATGGTTTCTTTGGTTCCTTTGAATGACATATAGATGCACACTTGTGGACTGTAAACAAATGTAATTGCTACATTTACATGAATTGTGTTATCCCTAATGTGGTGCTATGTCTTACGGCCCAAAGCTGCCTTCCTCATTAGGCATTGTTAAGTTTAGAATGAAAATATGCATTCCCAATTCCATTGAGGGAGTAAGTTTGGCCCTTCACTCACACAATCGCACAACTCCCCAGGGAAAGAACAGAGGTTTACCTGACTGTGGAGTCTGGTGATAGGAGCTAGTCCTGCTCGTCAGAGCCTGCAGAGAGCCCCAGCTGCAGTTCTATAAAGTCAGGTAGTTCCCGGTGTGAGACGACTCGAGCTGCCCTGCTGCCACGCGGTGATCTCAGGTCTGTCTAATCAGAGCATGTGCAGGCAGAACACCTAATGAGCTATTGCACTTCAGATGCTATGACCCACCATGGTCAGAAATATTGTTGTTAGGTGCTGTGAATTGGTTCTGACTCACAGCAACACTTTATACAACCGAATGAGATGCTGCCTAGTTCTGGGCCATCTTCACAATTGTTGTTATGTTTGAGCCCATTGTTGTAGCCACTGTGTCAATCTATCTTGTTGAGGATCTTCCTCTTTTTCGCCGACCCTCTGATTTACCAAGCATGATATCCTTCTACAGGCATTTATCCCACCTGATAACATGACCAAAGTATGTGACATGAAGTCCTGTCATTCTCTCTTCTAAGGAGCACTCTAGATGTACTTCTTCCAAGACAGATTAGTTCATCCTTCTGGCACTCCATGGTATATTCATTATTCTTATCCAACACCATAATTATTTTTTTTTCAATTATTTTTTGGCCTTCCTTATTCATTGTCCAGTTTTACATGCATATGAGGCAATTGAAAATACCAAAGCTTAGGTCAGGTGCACCTTAGCCCTCAAAGTGACCTCTTTTCTTTTTAACATTTTAAAGAGGTCTTTGTAGCAGATTTGCAAATTGCAATATGTCCTTTGAGTTCTTGTCTGCTGTGCCTAGTAAAATGATTGTTGACTCTCGATCCAAGTAAAATGGGCATTGATTGTAGATCCAAGTAAAATGAAATCCTTGGCAACTTCAATTTTTTCTCTGTTTATCCTGTTTTTGTTTACTGGTCCATTTGTGAGGATCTGTGTTTTCTTTATGTTGAGCTGTAATCCATACTGAAGACTGCGGTCTTTGATATTCATCAGTAAGTGCTTCAAGTCCTCCTCACTTTCAGCAAGCAATGTGTCATCTGAGTATCTTAGGTTGTTGATTAGTTTTCCTACAAGCCTGATGACATGCTCTTTTTCATATAGTCCAGCTTCTTGGCTTATTTGCTCATCACACAGATTTAATAATTATGGTTAGAAGTAAGTGTAAAAATTCCATGTCCATCTGACTGGCACCTGCTTATCTTTCTTACTTTGATAGAAAAATGTTATACCATATATTTTCCAAATTCTAACCTCAGTCTGCTTAAGTGATCTCTTATTAGTTGTTTTTGTTGCCATCAAGTTATTTTGAATAATGCTGACCCTGTATGTGCAGAGTAGAACTGCTCTATAGGGTTTTCAAGGCCATGACTTCTTTGAAGCATATCGCCAGGCCTTGCTTCTTAGGTACCTCTGGGTGAGTTTGAACCATCAGTGTTTCAGTTAGTGGTTGTGTACGTAAGTGTTTGCAACACCCAGGGACTCTAAAATGATTTAGGAAATTCAGAAAGTAGAAGAAAGTGGAATTCTTTATTTTCACTGTAGTGTCTGCATATGGAAATTTCAGTGAGTTTTTCTCCTTTGGATGTGTTTGAATTTTTGAGTATTCAGCTAGTTTGTTTTCTCAACCTAATGAAATTCTTAGTTTTTGTTACTTTAAATTGTTGTATTTGACCACACTCCCTCCTCTTCTGGATTTCTCATTAGATGTCCTCAAGAACAGGTCACTCTAGCATCCCAATTAGTTAATCCCTTCTCTGTTTTCTACGTGTTGTTTCATTTGTGGAAAATGGTAGCTTCTATTTTTTGTAACATAATACAAGTAATTAATACATAATTAACCCCCCCCCCTTTTTTTTCATTCAATCTAGGGTAAAGCATTCCCAACTAGATTTCTATAAGGGAGTAAATACAATTGCATGTCAATTTCATAAGTAAGTGGGGTAGGAATCACAGAAAATATACTGTTTCACTCTCCAGGACATCCAGCAATGGAGAGGAGTGAGTGTGAGCCCAGACACAAAATTTCTCATGTGTAGGGTAGAGGAACTGGCTTGAAGAGGTATTCAAAACCCATGAGCAAGTGTTATCAGCTGTTTCCTAAATGGAAGGGGAGATGAATCTTCTTCTTTTTTTCCCTCCATTTCCCAAGAATGTGCCCTCATGACAATATCTGTGATGTTGTTTTGCTATCATGTCTGTCTTCATTATGACCACCTAGAGGTTCCCATCATGGCCTCCATGCTGCTGTGATCCCAGTGTCCAGTGCACTGGAGGTACTCTCCAGAGTCCTCCATGTGCAGCAGTAATCTGGTCTACCTTCATTGACACAATGGTGCCATCATTCATCCACCTGCCATTCTCAGGCATGTAGATTCAGTCACTCTGTGATGGGTTTTATGTCATAATGTACCACACCCGAATCCATGTTGAGAAATGTATATTTTTTATTCAGAAATGTATTCAAAGATGAATAATTTGTGAAAAATTTAAATGTGGGAATCTCTGAGATGGAAAATGGTGGTGAAATGACACCACATAGAAGGCTCCCCCCAATACCATGTTCACACTTTCTCCAGTGCAATGAACAAGGAACCTGAGGCCCAGTGGCTGTGGTTCTTTGCATTAGGATCTGAGAACACAGAAATCCATCCAGGGTCATAGGAAACTGCTACTACAGTGGGTGTTGCTTCTGGCAGCTCTTCCTGGGCTCTCAGTATAGAGGAGGGTGTGGCTCCATTATATATAAGTTTGTTCACGACATTCTCCATTAGGGGCTCAGATTCCCCCTGACACTGTGCTCAAGGCTAGGTTGCTCCCCAGCCCTCGTGACCTTCTTACCAGAAAAAAATAAATAAATAACGAGAAGGAAGTGAGAAATCAAGGGCAATGGTGCAAAGCTTATTTCCCAGTCACTGTAGGAGTCATGTGACATGTTTTTCAGAAAAATTCCTGATTCTTGTGCAGGACCCAGCATGTTCTAGGGGTTGCAAAAAGTTAGAAATTTTAATGCATGATTCAAGAACAGATTCCAGCTGCGCACAGGGAAATCTTTAGGGTAAAAGTGGTGATTTGGGACTGGAGGACCTTCATGATGTTGATGTGAAACGTGATTAACCATTCTCTGCATCAGCACTTGATGAGGAAGCAGAGAGATGTATTCTGAGATTCTGAGCTCAAACATCACAAACGTGGTTTTGGATGTAAATATATATATATATATACATACACATACATATATATAAATATATAAAAAAAATAGCAAATAAAAACCTTTACAGATCCCCTTTACAGAACAAAGTTACCGTAGGAATGCTAATTTCTAAATATATCTTCTGCCTTCCATGAAGGAAAATTAAAATTTCATTAAAACATCTTCTTTACAAGCCCTTGTGTGTCTTTCTGTCGCATGCTAGAGTGGATTCTGGGCTCCTTCACTAAACACTAGCAAGGACATCTGTCTCTGTGTCCATTACAGTTGTCTGCACCTCTGTTTTTAACTGAGGCTAGTGTACACCTGTCCCAATTGCCTGGTTGGGACTCAGCAGATATTAGCACTAGCTCGACCAGGACACAAGTTGCAGAGGTGCAAGCAAGTGCTTGCCTATGGAAAGAGGAAGAAAGGCTCAGAGAGAGACTGAGCAGGGGTTCATTTATCGAACCCTAAAACTTGATAGTCAGATATTTTTCAATTTTTCAGACAGGACCCCGATTGTACACATAGACAATTGGGCTAATCAGTATATGAATGGAAGTTATGGTGGGGTGGGTGCAGGATGTGTCCTAGTGGCCCAGCATCAAGAGGCTCCAACCCATATTCTCACCAATCCTCAATTCTGCATCTGGGTTCTTCTTGCTGAAACCTGAAATATCAGTGCCCCTGTCACTGTATGAAGGATATTCAAATATTGGTGGGTGCTCAAGATGCCCTGAATTCTAGGAAAGCTCTAAAAGCAGGTGGGGAGAGGAATGATATGGATTTTCTGAGAATAAGCAGTTTCTGCGTGAACTCAGAAATTAATTTCTCCAGGGACTTACCCATTGCTTTATGTCTTTAGTGATGTCCTGACTGTACTCAGATCTTCTAGATCTTTTAATTTTGGGTTTTTTTTGTTTGTTTGTTTTACACAGAGCTGATATACTGCAAAACTTACAATTTAAACTTCCATGAATCTGGACAAGGTAATTAATATATCGATGTTGCAAATTCATGACACTTATTTGGAGATATTATCTTACCCTAGACTGATATAATATCAACTCCTTATCTTTTAAACATTTTATTTATTTATTTATATTGTATGTTTTTTTAAAAGCTTTGGGTAAATTTCAGGTTTTTTATTTTAATTTTTTATCATTCATTTGGATGTTTTTAAATTTTACTTAGTTTTGTCCTAGTTACTTGTTTAAGAAAGGAAAGGAAAGGAAATCAACAAAGTAGAGTTATTGCTATTAAAATGTTATCTTTATCTTAATTCTGATGAATCAAGTGAAAAACAACAGGCAACTATTTGAAAAGTGCAGAAGGCCCACTTACAAAGATGACTCATAATATCTACTTCTGACACAATAAATGCTGAAGGATTAATCTAAGAGGTAAGATAGAGTTGAAAGAGTAAGACTTGGCTCCCAATGGGTCAAAGTGAAGTTACGGGACCTGGTCACAGGCCCAGAGGGATGGCCTCAGTCACTGGTCAACATTAGGTCTTGAGAGGTTGCTTTTATCATATTTCACCAAGGATGTCAGAGGAATAATGAGTGAAATCATGAGCGCTGGGTGTGAGTGGAAACATCCATATCCAGGCAACAGCTTTTTCAACCTCTTTGAGTGATATACATCCACTATTAGCAACCAGATCTCCAGGCGCCACACACCCAAGAGGCACAGGCTCAGCTATCTAGATGGGTTCTCTAGTGGTTCTCTAGGGCATCACGTTATTTATATAAGATCTAGACCAGTGATGAGGTTTTCAATAACCTGACTCATATGCAAATACTAAGTGCATTATAGAGTTGAAAGCTGGTTCTCTTCCCTAACACACCATTCAGCAAGGGTTTTGCCTTGTAGGTTGTATAGAAACCACTGAGACCAACGACCACTCATTATGGAATGGGTGTGGAGGTTCATTTTCCTGCTGGCAATTGCACTAGGTAAGGAGCCACCAGGACTCAGGGCTGGGGAGGTTCTTGAGACAGCTGCAGGTCTCTCATCTTCCCCTTTTCTTCTTCACAGGTGCACATTCCCAGGTCCAGCTGGTGCAGTCTGGGCCTGAGGTGAAGAAGCCGGGAGAGCTGGTGAAGGTCTCCTGCAGGGCTTCTGGATACACCTTCACCAGCTATTCTATAAATTGGGTGCAGCAGAAACCAGGAAAGGGCCTGCAGTATATTGGATGGATCAACACCGACACTGGGAAGCCAACATATCATCAAGGCTTCACAGAAAGATATATTCTTTCAATGGACACTTCAGTCAGCACAGCGTATCTACAGATCAGCAGCCTGAATTCTGAGGACACTGCCACCTATTACTGTGCGAGAGACACAGTGTGAAAACCCACATCCTGAGAGTGTCAGTAACCCTGGGGGAACAGGTGGCCATGCTGGGTTGAGGCAGTAAGTGAGATAATTTTGCTGTACCAGAGTCTTTCTTTGTTTAGCTGTTATGAAGTTAGAGATGAGAAACAAAGGAAATTGTTATTTTTTCCAGTGAAATATTTTTTGGGCTCTAGTGGTAAACCATCTCTATGAAAGGTGAGTGTGAAGGTTAATTTTGTATACCAACATGGGTGAGCCTTGATTCTTAATGGTTTGGTAGTTATATAATGATGTAGCTCTCCTCTGTTTTGTGATATAATGTAATCACCTCCATGATGTGATCTGATGTGGTCCCCCAATCAACTGTAAGGGAACCGTCCATGGGGGTGTGACCTGGATCCAACAAGTATGGATGTTCTGGCAAAGCTCTCTGGCTTTTGCTTACTCTGGATACTTCCTCCAGTTCATAATCATTTGATTTCCAGTTCTTGGGACTACCATATTGTCCGTTGATCTTGGGATTAATTGTCATCCTCAGCCAGTGAGGCTTCATCAACTTCCACAGCTCATGACCCATCAGCCACTTGTATAACTTGAAATCTTGGGGTCTTCAGTACCTGTAGTTAAGTGGGTCAGAAGTCTCCATCCTGACGCCTTACCTACCATATGGTACTTACCAGCTTCTACAAACATGTGAGCCATTTCATTGAGGAAAATCTCCCTCTCTCTCTCTCTCTCTACCTGTAAGACAACTGTAAGAAGGACTAGAACTGTCTTGTAAGGTTTCCAAGAGCAACTGACAAATTCTAACTGCTCACCATTTTCATAGCAGCTGAGCTCTTAACCACTGCCCAGTTATGAATGCATATACATAAATGCACACACACACACACACACACACACACACATAGTTTCACTCGTTTTGCTTCTTTAAAGAATCAAGCCTAAAATACTTGGTACTGAGGGTAGTTCTAGAGAAATGAAACTGTCAGGAAGGGTTGTACAAATTGGTTCTCAAATCTGCTTAGTAGATATCGAAGACTCTACTTCCAATAGTGATTAGGGCACTTCTAATCCACGGCATGGAGTGAGCATAGAAACACACAAAGTATCACCACCAATAGAATCAGCAATGGTGATAAGGATAGAGCTATAGGGAAGCAGCAGGAGATATGTCCTTATAAGTCAGAAGTTCATCATGTTTCAAATATTAAAAAAAAAAAAAATAGGTTCTGTTAATCATGCTAAATTCTTTATAAAATTGAATAATGATCAGAGTGAATGAAAAACTGACAAGCAATTAAATTTAATTAAAATTCCTAACCCTACACCACACTGGAAACACCCAACTCCTCTCTTTGTTTTTCTATTTCCTACTTTGAATTTAAATCCATCAATGTATTATCATGTTTTACTCATTGATATTGTTTGTTCTCTATGTCTTCACACAGAAATTTAACCACATTAGGGAAAGTACTTTTTATTCATGCTCTCTGTTTAGTGATTAATAGAGTGTGAGGACCATGCCTGAGCTCATTAAAATCTTATTGGATAAGTGAATGATGGTGAGGGGTGAACAGTGGACTCAGGAGCTAATCAAGACTCCTGATGTGGATCAGCCACTATATGAAGACAGACCCATAATGGTTGGTGGCTGGAGGATGGCACGGGGCACTCAGTGTTATCAGCTTTCATGACGGACTACAGTGTGGTCCAGTGATCATCTTCCCTGGAGCTCTTCATTCTTTACCTTTTCTTTCTTTTTTCTAGAGGAGGAGTTTTGTCTGTGTTAAATGGGGTAGGCAACAGATGCTTCTCAGTGGTCAAGCAGAGGTGAGTCTTTATTGGGGGACAAAGCCAAGTGATCAGGTGGTGGCTGTCCAAGCAAACTCCCTGGAGATGAGCTCTGTGTCATGGCAAAGCAAAAATGGAGAAGCAAAGATGAGCATGTAAAAACAGTGGATATGAGGAGAAGGTCTAATAGAATAGCTTGAGGACCTTTGTGTCATCACTCACTACATTGAGGAATGGAGAAATGGGCTAACTGAGAAAAAGTGGGGAGCACTGCCAAAAGCCATGACCCTCATCACTGCCCTGGCTGGGCATGGTTTCTTATGACCCTCTGTATGTGCAGTGGGCCACAGTGCTGGGGCACCTATAGTGATGACCTCAATGTTTAGAATACCCTGGGGCAGGCTGAGGAACAGGAGCTGCAGAAGAAAACTGCAGTTGGGGGTCGACTTCCTCCCCTGCACCCCAAACTGCTGCTCTCTTCTGGGCATCACCTGTTGCCACAAGTTTTAAAGAGCAAGACCAAATCTTTACTATTTAAGCCAACCCTTAGAGAGCTAATTATGAGCCACACCTTTCCTGAGAACTTCACCTCTATTAACTCATGAATTCCTCATAACAATTCTGTGACACAGATGTGTCTTATTTTATAAACAGGACATTGGGAAAAATGAATTTAAAAACCTAGTCAAGGAAGCAGAGCCAAGATGGCAGAATAGGCAGACGCTTCCAGTGAGCCCTCTTTACATCAAAGACCTGAAAAAAACAAGTGAAACAAGTACATTTATGACAAGCTAGGAGTCCTGAATATCAAACGCAAGCTTAGAAAATGAACTGAGGGGCAGGGGAGGAAGAAACAGTTCAGAAGGAGAGAGGAGTTACTGGATCTGAATCACGGGGAGCCCTCAGGCACCATTTCTGGGAGCAGCAGCAGTGGGCTAGTACTAGCGTTCGGGCTACAGTTTCCTCTGGGAGAAGCAGCCAGCCACACAGCCTACTCACACCTCCAGAACCAGAGAAGAATGGCACTCTTGGCAAAAGCCAAGTACATGTGTATATTTTACTGCACCCCAACTCCCAACCCCCAGCTCCCAAGCTGGTTTCAGCAGCTGATTTCCCTGGGCCTGAGATAGGCCCTGCTGAGTGCCTAGAGCCATCCTCCTGCCCTTGGTAAAGGAATAAATTTGCAATTGGGGAAAAAGATAATTTGCCAGCTCCACTAACTGGGGGAGCTCAGGAGAGAACCGGCTCCTGTCCAGGCATAAACGGTCTGTGGACTTTGAGTGTATTTTCCCTCTACATGGACCTCTGTGGGCCTAAATCAGGAGAATAGGTCCTTGTTGGCAGATTCCAACAGTTTCAGCTGTGCTGTGGAGAGGTGGGTGTTTGATGTTTGACATTGCTTTGCGTATTAAACAGGGTCCTCACTCTACCCACATCAGGGGCCTAAGGACTGGTAGCTCAACTCAGGTCACCCAGGCACCAATGAAAGGGGTCCATGGATAACTGGTAACTCCCAGTCCTTACAGCCAAAAACATTGTGTGCCCATGGTCCATCTGCAGAACCCACCCACCTATACTCTCTAAGGAACAGGGACACGCTATCCTCAGAGACACTTGGGAGATGATTCTCAGCCCCCTGCATTGTTCACAGTGTGACCCCCTGCTGCAACCAGTACCTAAACCAATCACCCCTGCCCCTCTAAGACTGTGGGACAGAGCCTGTACCACACACTTGATGATCAGCTGCATGGACACCTGAGCTGAATTCATACAAGAAAAGTGAATGGACTGCTAGACTGATATACCTGATAACAGCTCTAGCCATCTGGGGATAGGACGTCAGAACTCCAAAAGTGAAAATAATCATGCTAGCTCACTCAAGCAACCCATTTGGGCATATCAAAACAATGGGCAGAAGCTATGACACAGTAAGCAAACATAAAATAAACTAATACAATAACTTATAGATGGCTCAGAGACAAGAGTCAATATCAAGTCACATAAAGAAACAGACCGTGATCACCTCAACAAGCTCTGAAAACCTAGAATCCAGGGATCTTCTACATGAAAGTGCATTCCAGGAATTACCAGAGCCAGAGTACAAAAGCTTAATATACAAAACCCTTCAAGACATCAGGAAGGAAACTAGGCAATATGCAGAACGAGCCAAGGGATACACAGATAAAGCAATTGAAGAAGTTAAAAAGATTGTTCGGGAACAGAATAAAATATTTAATAAGCTGGGAAAATCCAGAGAAAGACAGCAATCAGAAATTTGGAAGATTAACAATAAAATTACAGAAGGAGATAGCTCAAAAGAAAGTCAGAGAAGCAGATTTGAGCAAGTGGAAGGCAGAATTTCTGAACTTGAAGATAAAGTATTTGGCACTAATATATTTGAAGAAAAATCAGATAAAAGAATTAAAAAAAAGAAGAAACCTTAAGAATCATGTGGGAGTCCATCAAGACAAATAACCTACGAGTGATTGGAGTACCAGGACAGGGAGGGATGGCAGAAAATACGGAGAGAATTATTGAATATTTGTTGCAAGAAAACTTGCCTGATATAGAGAAAGATGAGAATATATCTATCCAAGATGCTCATTGAACTCCACATAAGGTAGATGTTAAAAGAAATCCACCAAGACATATTATAATCAAACTTGCCAAAACCAAAGATAAAGGGAGAATTTTAAGAGCAGCTCAGGATAAACGAAAAGTCACCTACAAAGGAGAGCTAATAAGATAAAGCTCAGACTACTAGGCAGAAACCATGTAGGCAAGAAGGCAATGGGATGACATATTTAAAAATTGAAGGAAAAAAATCATCTGCCAAGAATCATATATCCAGCAAAACTGTCTCTTAAATATGAAGGTGAAATTAGGACTTTTCCAAATAAACAGTAGTTTAGGGAATTCATAAAAACCAGACCAAAACTGCAAGAAATATTAGGGGAGTTTTTGGTTAGAAAACCAATAATATCAGGTACCAACCCAAGACTAGAACAATGGGCAGAACAATAAAAAGTCAACCAAGGCACGGAAATCAAAAAAATAAATAAATAAACTAAGACTTAAAAAAAACGCTCAAAACAGGGTAACAGCGATGTTATTACGTAAAAGAGGACAACATTAAAACAATAAAGAGGGACTAAGAAATATAGTCATAGTTCTTCCATACGGAGAGGACGACAAGGCAATACAAAGAAATAAATGTTAGGTTTAAACTCTGAAAAATAGGGGTAAATATTAATGTAACCACGAAGGAGACAAAGTATCCTACACAGCAAAATAAAATACACGAAAAAAATAGAGACTAGGCAGAAACAAAATGAACAACAAAGAATACGAGGAAATGACAACATACAAAGATAATCTACACAGCACATAAAATTAAGTAGAAAAAAGAAACTGTCAACAACACAGAAAAAAAAGACCTCAAAATGATAGCACTAAATTCATACCTATCCATAATTAAGCTGAATGTAAATGAACTAAATGCCCCGATAAAGAGACAGAGAGTGGCAGAATGGATTAAAAAACATGATCCATATATATACTGCCTACAAGAGACACACCTTAGACTTAAAGACACAAACTAAAACTCAAAGGATGGAAAAAGATATATGAAGGAAGCAATAATTAAAAAAGAGCAGGAGTGGCAATATCAATTTCTGGCAAAATAGACTTTCAAGTTAAAGCCATCATAAAGGATGAAGAAGGACACTGTAACGATTAAAAGGACAATATACCAAGAAGATAAAACCATATTAAATATTTATGCACCCAATGACAGGGCTGCAAGATGCATAAAACAAGCCCTATCAGCATAGAAAAGTGACATAGACAGCTCCACAATAATAGTAGGAGATTTCAGCACGCCACTTTCAGTGAAGGATGGGACATCCAGAAAGAAGCTCAATAAAGACACAGAAGATATAAATGCCACAATTAACCAGATCGACCTTATAGACCCATACAGAACACGCCACCCAATAGCAACCAAGTACACTTTCTTTTCTAGTGCACACAGAACATTCTCTAGAATAGGTCACATATTAGGTCATAAAGCGAGCCTTAGCAGAATCCAAAACATTGAAATAATACAAAGCACCTTCTCTGACCATAATGCCATAAAAGTGGAAATCAATAACAGAAAAGCAGGGAAAGAAATCAAACACTTGGAAACTGAAGAATAAATACCCTGCTCAAAAAGACTTGATTTTAGAAGACATTAAGGATGGAATAAAGAAATTCATAGAATCCAATGAGAATGAAAACACTTCCTATCAGATCCTTTGCAACAGTGAAAGCAGTGCTCAGTGGTCAATTTATATCAATAAATGCACACATCCAAAAAGAAGAAAGGGCCAAAATCAAAGAATTATCCCTACAATTTGAACAAACAGAAAGAAACAACAAAGGAAACCCTCAGGCACCAGAGGAAAACAAATAATAAAAATTAGAGCAGAAATAAATGAATAGAAACCAGAAAAAGAATTGATAGAATTAACAAGACCAAAAGCTGATTCTTTGAAATGATCGACAAAATTGATAAACCATTGGCCAAACTGACCAAAAAGAAATAATAATAATAAAGGAGAGGAAGCAAATAACCAGAATAAGAAATGAGATGGGCGATATTACAACAGACCCAACTGAAATCATATCATATCAGATTACTCTGAATCATATCAGATTACTCTGAAAAATTGTACTCTAACAAATTTGAAAACCTAGAAGAAAGAGATGAATTCCCAGAATTACACTACCTACCTAACCTAACACAAACAGGTGTAGAGCAACTAAATAGACCCATAACAAAAGAAGAGATTGAAAAGGAAATCAAAAAACTCCCAACAAAAAAAAAGCCCTGGCCCCGACAGCTTCACCACAGAGTTCTACCAAACTTTCAGAGAAGTGTTAACACCACTACTACTAAAGCTATTTCAGAGCATAGAAAAGGACAGAATACTACCAAACTCATTCTATGAAGCAAGCATATCCCTGATACCAAAACCAGGTAAAGACACTCGCAAAAAAAGAAAATTACAGACCTACATCCCTCATAAACACAGATGCAAAATTCCTCAACAAAATTCTAGCCAATAGAATTCAACAACATATCAAAAAAAAAAAAAAAAAAATTCACCATGACCAAGTGGGATTCATACCAGGTATGCACGGATGGTTCAACATTAGAAAAACAATTAATGTACTCACTCCATCATATAAATAAAACAAAAGATAAGAATCATATGATTTTATCAATTAATGCAGAAAAGGCATTTGATAAAGTTCGACACCGATTCATGATAAAAACTCTCACCAAAATAGGAACAGAGGGAAAATTCCTCAACATAGTAAAGGGGATTTATACAAAGCCAAAAGCCAACATCATCCTAAATGGAGAGAGCCTGAAAGCATTCCCCTTGAGATCGGGAGCCAGAGAAGAATGCTCTTTATCACTGCTCTTATTCAACATTGTGCTGGAAGTCCTAGCCAGAGCAATTAGGGTAGATATAGAAGTAAAGGCATCCAGATTGGCATGCAAGAAGTAAAAGTATCTCTATTTGCAGAAGACATTATCTTATACACAGAAAAACCTAAGGAATCCTCATGAAAACTACTGAAACTAATAGAAGAGTTCAGCAGAGTATCGAGATACAAGATAAACACAAAAATCAGTAGGATTCCTCTACACCAACAAAAAGAACATTGAAGAGGGAATCACCACATCAATACCATTTACAGTAGCCCCCAAGAAGATAAAATACTTAGGAATAAATCTTACCAGAGGTGTAAAAGACTTATACAAAGAAAACTACAAAACACTTCTGCTAGAAACCAAAAGAGGCCTATATAAGTGGAAAAACATACCTTGTTCATGGATAGGAAGACTTAACATTATAAAAATGTCTATTCTACCAAAAGTGATCTATACATTTAATGCAATTCCAATCCAATTCCTGAGGACATTTTTTAATGAGATGGAGAAACAAATCACCAAGTTCATATGGAAGGGAAAGAGTCCCCAGATAAGTAAAGCATTACTGAAAAAGAAGAGCAAAGTGGAAGGCCTTACTTTACCTGATTTTAGAACTTATTATACCGCCACAGTAGTCAAAACAGCCTGGTACTGGTACAACACATACATAGACCAATGAAACAGAATTGAGAATCCAGACATAAATCCATCCACATATGAGCAGTTGATATTTGACAAAGGCTCCAAAACATTTAAAAGAGGAAAAAACAATCTTTTTAACAAATGGTGCTGGCATAACTGGATATCCATCTGCAAAAAAGTGAAACAAGACCCATACCTCACTCCATGCACAAAAATGAGCTCAAAATGGATCAAAGACCTACATACAATATCTAAAACGATAACGATCATGGAAGAAAAAATAGGGACAACATTAGGAGCCCTAATACATGGCATAAAAAGTATACAAAACATTATTAACAATTCAGAAGAAAACGGAGATAACTGGGAGCTCCTAAAAATCAAACACCTATGCTCATCCAAAGACTTCACCCGAAGAGTAAAATGATTACCTACAGATTACCTGTGACATTTCTAATCAGCACTTGATCTCTAAAATCTACATGATACTGCAAAAACTCAACTGCAAAAAGACATATAACCCAATTTAAAAAATGGGCAAAAGATATGAACAGATTTCACTAAAGAAAACATTCAGGTAGCTAACAGATACATGAGGAAATGCTCACGATCATTAGCCATTAGAGAAATGCAATCAAAACTACAATGAGATTTTATCTCACTCCAACAAGGCTGGCATTAATCCAAAAAACACAAAATAATAAATGTTGGAGAGGCTGTGGAGAAATTGGAACACTTATACACTTCTGGTGGGAATGTAAAATGGTACAACCACTTTGGAAATCGATTTGGCGCTTCCTTGAAAAGCTAGAAATAGAACTACCATAGGATCCAGCAATCCCACTCCTCCGAATATATCCTAGAGAAATAAGAGCCTTTAGACAAACAGATACATGCACACCCGTGTTCACTGCAGCCTTGTTTACAATACCAAAAAGACGGAAGCAACCATGGTGTCCATCAACAGATGAATGGATAAATAAATTATGGTATATTCACACGATGGAATACTACACATCTATAAAGAACAGCAATGAATCTGTGAAACATTTCATAACTTGGAGGAATCTGGGAGATATTATGCTGAATGAAATTAGTCAGTTGCAAAAGGACAAATATTGTATCAGACCACTATTATAAGAACTTGAGAAATAGCTTAAACAGAGAAGAAAATATTCTTTGATGGTTACGAGAGAGGGGAGGGAGGGAGGGTGGGAGAGGGGTACTTGCTAATTAGACAGTAGGTAAGAACTACATTAGGTGAAGGGAAAGAGAACACACAATACAGGGGAGGTCAGCACAACTGGACTAAACCAAAAGCAAAGATATAAATTGACCTCTAAGCACTGCTTTCACTGTGTCCCAAAAGTTCTGATAGGAAGTGTTTCCGTCCTCATTGGATTCTATGAATTTCTTTATTCCATCCTTATTGTCTTTTATAATCCAGTTTCTCTCTTTTTTTTTTTTTTTTTTTGAGTAGGGTATTGTTTAGTTTCCAAGTGTTTGATTTCTTTTCCCTGGTTTTTCTGTTATTGATTTCTACTTTTATGCCCTTATTGTCAGAGTATATGCTTTGTAATGTTTCAAAGTTTTGGATTCTGCTAAGGCTTGCTTTATGACCTGATATGTGGCCTGTTCTAGAGAATATTCCATGTGTACTAGAAAAGAAAGTATACTTGGCTGCTGTTGGGTGGAGTGTTCTGTATATATCTGAGTTCAAGCTGGTTGATCATGGCATTTATATCTTCTGTGTCTTTACTGAACTTTCTGGATAGCCTGTCCTTCACCAAGTGTGTGTTGAAGTCTCCTACTAGTATTTTGGGGCTGTGTCTCTTTTCAGTGCTGATAGAGTTTGTTTTATGTATCTTGCAGTCCTGTCACTGGATGCATAAATATTTAATATGGTTATATCTTCTTGGCATATTATCCCTTTAATCACTATGTAGTGTCCTGCCTTATCCTTTATGATGGGTTTAACTTTAAAGTCTATTTTGTCAGAAATCAATATTGCCACTCCTGTTCTTTTTTGATTGTTGTTTGCTTGATATATATTTTTCCATCCTTTGAGTTTTAGTTTGTTTCTGACTATAAGTGTAGGGTGTGTCGATTGTAGGCTGTATATAGACAGATCATGTTTTTTATCCGTTCTGCCACTCTCTGTGCTTTTGGTGCATTTAGTCCATTTACATTCAGCGTAATTATGGATAGGTATGAATTTAGTGGTATCATTTTGATGTGTTGTTGGCAGTTAGTTTCCTTTTCCCACTTAATTTTTTGTGCAGATTAGATTATCTTTGTATATTGTCCTTTCCCCATATTCGTTGCTGTTGATTTTGTTTCTGCTCAACTCCATTTTTTTCTTGTATTTTATTTTGATGAGTAGGATAGTTTGTCTCCTTTGTTGTTGCCTTAATATTTACCCCTGTTTTTCTAAATTTAAACTTATCTTTTATTTCTCTGTATTGCCTTGTCTTCCTCTCCATATGAAAGATGTATGACTATGTTTCTTAGTCCCTCTTTATTGTTTTAATGTTGTCTTCTTTTACATAATAACATCCTTATTTCCCTGTTGTGTTTTTTTTTTTTTTTTAAATCTTGATTTATCTTTGTGATTTCCCGATCTGGGTTGACTTCTGATTGTTCTATGCAATGTTCTAGTCAAGTGTTAATACCTGATGTTATTGGTTTTCCGACCAAAGAACTACGTTTAGTATTTCTTATAGTTTTTGTTTGGTTTTTACAGATTCCCTAAATTTCTGTTTATCTGGAAATGTCCTAATTTCACCTTCATATTTGAGAGACGTTTCTACTGGATATATGATTCTTGGATAGCATTTTTTTTTTCTTTCAATGCTTTATATAAGTCACCCATTGCCTTCTTGCCTGCTCAGTTGCTGCCGAGTAGTCGAGCTTATTCTTATTGGCTCTCCTTTGCAGGTGACTTTTCATTTATCCCTAGCTACTCTTAAAATTCTCTCTTTATCTTTGGTTTTGGCAAGTTTGATTATAATATGTCTTGGTGGATTTCTTTTAAGATCTACCTTATGTGGAGTTCAATGAGCATCTTGGATAGATATCTTCTCATCTTTCACAATATCAGGGAAGTTTTCTGCCAACAAATCTTCAACAACTCTCTGTATTTTCTGTTATCCCTTCCTGTTCTAATAGTCTAATCACACATAGGTTATTTCTCTTGATAGAGTCCCACATGATTCGTAAGTTTTCTTCATTTTTAAAATTTTTTTTATCTGATTTTTATTCAAATATAGTGATGCCGAGTGCTTTATCTTCAAGTTCAGAAATTCTGCCTTCTACTTGCTCAATTCTGCTTCTCTGATTTTCTACTGTGTTGTCTAATTCTGTAATTTTATTGTTAATGTTCTGAATTTCTGATTGCTGTCTGTCTATGGATTTTTCCAGCACATTAAATTTTTCATCATGTTTCTGAATAACTTTTTTAACTTCTTCATTTGCTTTATTTGTGTGTTCCTTGGCTTGTTCTACTTATAGCCTGATTTCCTTCCTGGTGTCTTAAAGGGTTCTATATATTAATCTTTTGTATTCTGCCTCTGGTAATTCCAGGAAGGCACTTTCATCTAGAAGATCCCTCAAATCTTTGATTTGAGAGCTTGTAGAGTCGATCGTGGTCTGTTTCTTTACATGACTTGACATTGAGTGTTGTCTCCCAACCATCTATAAGTTTTTGTATTAGTTTTTTTATCTTTGCTTACTGTATCTTAGCTTCTTGTTTTGTTTTGATATGCCCAAATGGTTTGCTCTAGTGAGCTAACATGCTTATTTTCACCTTTGGAGTTCTGACGTCCTGTTCCCAGATGGCTAGATCTGTTATCAGGTATATCAGTCTAGAAGTCCATTCACTTTTCTTGTATGAATTCAGCTCAGGTTTCCATGTAGCTGATCATCAAGTGTGTGGTACAGGCTCTGTCCCACAGTCTTAGAGGGGCAGGGGTGATTGGTATAGGTACCAGTATCTGATGGCAGCAGGATGTCATGCTCCGAACAAGGCCAGGGGCTGAGAATCATCCCCCAAGTGTCTCTGAGGAAAGCGTGTCTCTCTTCCCTGAAGCACACCAGCGGCTGGGCTCAGCAGATGGACCATGAACACCCAATATTTTTGGTTGTAAGGACTGGGAGGTACCACTTATCCTTAGACCCCTGTCTTGGGTGGCTGGATGACCTTAGTGGAGCTACCAGTCCTTGGGCCCCTGATGTGGGTAGATGAGAACCCTGTTTATTAGGCAAACTGCTATCTAACATTAAACACCCACCTCTCCACTGCACAGCTGAAACTGTTGTAGTCTGCCAGCAAGGGCCTATTCTCCTGAGATAGGCCCACACAGGTCCATGCAGGGGGGAAACTTACTCAAAATCCATGGACTGTTTATGTCTGGACAGGAGCTGCTTCTGTCCTGAGGTTCCCTGGTTAGTGGAGCTGACAAATTATCTTTTCCCCCAAATGTAAATTAATTCCTTCTCCAAAGGTGGGAGGACAGCTCTAAGTGCTCAAAAGGGCCTATCTCAGGCCCAGGGAAATCAACAGCTGCCAAAGCTGGCTTGCGGGCAGAGGGCACAGTTAAATGTACTCAAGTACTTAGCTTTTGCTGAGAGCGCCATTCTTCTCTGGCTCCAGAAGTGTGAGTAGGCTGTTTGGCTGCTTTTTCTTCCTGAGGATATTGTGGCTGAATGCTAGTGTCAGCCCGCCACTGGTGACCCCGGGCGTGTGCCTGAGGGTTTCTGGCAATTGAGGTCCGGTAACTCCTTTCCACTTCTGAACTGTCTCTTCTTTCCACTGCCTCTAAGTTCCTTTTCTAACTTTTCCTATGATGTTCAGGGCACCTAGCTTGTTATAAATATACTTGTTTCACTTGTTTTTTTGGGGGGGCCTTTTTTGCAAGAGGTTTCACCAGAAGTGTCTGTCTATTCTGCCACAATGGCCCTGCCTCCTTGACACTTTTTAAACAGTGCTAAAAGACAATCCAGCTGTTCTACTTCTGCCACCGTATTTTCAGTAACAAAATAAGTCTTATTGTTACAGAAATATCATTAATCAAAATATCATTTGAAGAAATAATTTTGAGGCATATTTCCAACCTTTCTTGGAGTTCTATAATGAAACTCTTCACTGTTTTAGTCAATAAGCTGAAATCACAAAATAAGTTCTCAGAGTCAGGAGGTCACATCCCTGTATAACACTGGAACACAGGACACTCCATCATGTGGATGGTTTGAGCATGGAGTGAGTGGAAGCAGCACGAGCCCTGGAGAGAGGCCAAGATGGAGCAGGCCAGCAGGGGTGCTGAGGACCTTTGGCCCACATAATTCAGCCCAAGTGATAGGAGCAGAGGGAGACCAGGAAAGGGCTACCTGTATTGGTCTGGGTTTTGTTTTTTAAAAAAACACACACACACGATAATCATACACACACACTCACCCACACACACATATATATACACACTTGATCTCTGTTGCCTTCAAGTCAATTTCAATGTACAGTGACCCTGAGGGACAAAGTAAAACTGCCCCCGTAGGGTTCCCAAGTTGTGGCTTGTGGATTTAACTGCCGAACTCTCAGTAGCAAAGCTCTTAACCAGTGTGCCAAAAGGGCTCTCTCTCTCTCTCTATATATATGTATAAGCTGTCTATAAATGTCCTATTAGATAGGATTACAAAAAAAATATAGATAAATACAGATATTGGCTGAAAACAGAGAATACCAGAAAGATGTTTACCTGTGTTTTATTGATGATGCAAAGGCATTCAACTCTGTGGATCATAACAAATTATGGATGTCAGTGTGAAGAATGTGAATTCCAGAACAATTAAGTGTGCTCATGTGAAATATGAACATAGACCATGAAGAAGTCTTTGAAACAGAATAAGGGGACACTGAATGCTTTAGAGGAAACCCAGGTGGTGTAGTGGTTAGGTGTTATGGTTGCTAAACAAAAGATCAGTGGTTTGAATCCACTAGGTGTTCCATGGAAACTCTATGGGGCAGTCTACTCCGTTCTACAGGTTAGCTACAAGTCGGAATTGATTCAGCAACAGCGGGTTTGTTTTTTTTGGTTTGAAGTACATTAAAATCAGAAAAACTGTGTCAGGGTTGAATCTTTTCAACATACTTATTCAATCTGTATGCTGAGCAAATAATCTGAGAGACTGGACTGTTTGAAGATGAATGCTGCATCAGAATTGAAGGGAGACTCATTAAAAACCTGTGTTATGGAGATGACACAACCTTGCTTGCTTAAACCTAAGAGGATTTGAAGCACTTACTGATAAAGATTATACACTACAGCTCTCAGTATGAATTAGAGCACAACATAAAGAAAACACAAATTTTCACAACTAGAACAATAAACATCATCATGATAAATGGAGAAAATATTGAAGTTGTCAAGGATTTCCTTTTACTTGGACCCGCAATCAATACTCATGGAAGCAGCCATTAAGAAGTCAAGCAACATGTTGCATTGGGAAAATATGCTGCAAAAAAACTCTTTAAAGTGTTAAAAAGCAAAGATGTCACTTCAACCACTAAGGTGTGCCTGACCAAGCCACTTTTAGTTAATTTCCCTTACATACATGTAAAAGTTGGACAATGAAAAAGGAAGGACAAAGAAGAATTTGTATATTTGAAATATGGTGTTGGTGAAGAGTATTGAATATACCATAAAAAAAAAAAAAAGACTGCCAGAAAATCAAACAAATCTGCCTTAGAAGACATTCAGCCAAAAAGGTCTTTAGAATCAAGGACAATGAAACTTTGTTTTGGTTACTTTGGACCTGTTAGCAGGAGGCATCAATTCGTGGAGAAGGACATTATGTTTGGTAAAATAAAGGGTCAGTGAAGAAGTGGGAGACGCTCAACAAAATGGATTGACACAATGGTTGTAACGATGGGTTCAGGCCAGGTTATTATCGTGAGAATGGCATAGGACTGAGCTATGTTTCATTCTGTTATACATAAGGTTGCTATTTTTCAGAACTAATTCGATGGCACCTAACAATAACAAGTATAGATATATTAATAGTCAGGAGCTGGAGGACAGGATAGTGTCATTAATTCAGTTGTTCTTGAATTGTGGGAAATACACTGATTCCTCTAAAAATGCATTCAGTTTTCCAGCCTAGGTAACACCGCCTGGGATGCATGTGTGAGAGGCAGGAAGGGGTGGGTCAGAAATGGTGGGAGGTGCATGCATCCAAGTTAATCATAAATCTTTAGTAAAACAGCAAATGATGGAGGTGAACTGAAAGTACATAAATAACATCAAAATTTTATTATGTGGAGTTTGGGAATGAGATCAAATTTATTGAAAACACAAATTTCTGGGAAAGATTTTGAAAGATTTGAGTTAACAAAGCCTGGTACAATTCCTAAAATCAGTGGAATTGAAAACACAGCCTTGGTCACTCACCGTAAGGCTGGGATGAAAACCAATGGACTTTCTTGCTGAACAATTTTGGGGGCACAGGCCAACTAGAAAATTGTGTTGGAGAAATATTCTCTGGAGTAAGGAGAAGACTTCTTAGCTACCCACAGATACTACAGAACACTAATGTGGGATGACAACAGTTCTCTCAGATTTACCCAATGGCTATACTTGGTGCCTGAAAAGACGAGGATGAAGTCAGTGTGGATGGTCAATATCACAATCCTAATGGTCTTCAGAAAAGGCTCTTCACCATTCAAAAGTTTGGTCACAAGAAGGACAGGCCCTGCAGATACTGGGTGCCTCCATTAGAAGAGTAATGTTTGCACAGAATTTGGGAACCATCTAGAATACACATATGTTCACCAGAGAACTTGTTCCATCAGCATTCTAGGTCGTATGGACCCTGTATCTTATACCTTCTCCTTCACAGGATGGGTCAGGTTTTGCATTATGAAATATTTTGCCTCTTGAATATGTAAATACCTTGAAGTCTATTAAGTTATATGAATATGTCTGTGACTTCCAGAGAATCACCGAATAACCAACACATACCAAACCAAACCCAGTGCTGTCAAGTCGATTCAGATTCATAGCGATCCTGTAGTACAGAATAGAATGCCCTG
Source organism: Loxodonta africana (assembly GCF_030014295.1). Taxonomy (NCBI): domain Eukaryota; kingdom Metazoa; phylum Chordata; class Mammalia; order Proboscidea; family Elephantidae; genus Loxodonta; species Loxodonta africana. The sequence goes on from NC_087362.1 coordinate 25,097,963, forward strand.
TAGAGTTTATAAGAAGCACCTGGCGGATTCGAACTGCTGACCCTTTGGTTATCAGCCGTAGCACTTAATCACTATCCCACCAGGGTTCCAGCCAACACATACTCCCTTCTAAACAGAATCCCCTGAGAGCACAGATTTCAAACCATGCACTGGAACTGAAAAATCCTCTTCTTGGTTGCAACAGCTGCAGGTCACAGCGTTCCCAGTGCCAGGAATGAAGGAGCAAAGGGTCTCATCGGGGATTCCATTGACCCCTGTCTTCTCTCCACAGGCAGTCAATCCCTGGTTGAGCTGATACAGTCTGGAGATAAAGTGAGGAAGCCTGAGGCATTGGTGATGGTGTCTTGCAAGCCTGCCAGATACACCTTCACCAACTACTATATGCAACATAGTGTGTGTGCAATAGGCTTGTGGATAAGGTCTTAGTGGGTAGGGTGGATCAGCTCCAGCACTGGTGGAACAAGTTACTCATAAATTTCAAGGAAAAGTACCCACGACTAGGGACACATCCTCAAACACAGTCTACAAGGAGCTGAGCAGTTTGAGCTCGGAGGAACATGGCAATACGTTACTGTGCAAAACTCACACCGTGATAAACACATCCTGAGTGAGTCAGCATCCCTGAGGGGGAAGATAGCTGCATTGGGACTGAGGAGATCACTTGGACAATTTGGGTGAAAAATTAACTAATTGAGAAAAAAGAACCATAAAAAACATATTTATTCTAATTATATAGAAAATTTCCCATATAACAATCAGCCTATGAGCAAAATTTAGGGAGAGGGAACACACTCGAATGTGTAAAGTTGGTATGAACATTGACGTGGAGGTTTTTGTGTGAACATAGATTTCATGTCAGCTGGGAAGTAGTTAGGAGCACAATTGCTATTTCACACGGTAAGTTTAATTCAGTTGGACATTGTCCAAATGTCTTCCTAAGGAATTGTGCCATTTTATACCCCCACCAGCAATGAATGAGAATTTCTGATGCACCAGAACCGTATCAGTTTTTGGTGTGGTTAATGTTTTGGATTTTAGCCATTCTAGTAGGATATTTTTAGTACGATAGGAGGAAACCCTGATGGTGTAGTGGTTAAGTGCTAAGGCTGCTAATCAAAAGGTCAGCAGTTCAAATCCACCAGGTGCTCCTTGGAAACTCTATGGGGAAGTTCTGCTCTGTCCTATAGGGTAGATATGAGTAGAAATCCACTTGAGGCAATAGGTTTGGTTTTGGTTTTTAGCAGGGTAGGAGTAATCTTTCATTGTTTTTATATTTTTCTAATGAAAGGAAAAAGAGCCCTGGTAATGCACCAGTTAAGTGCTCAACTGCTAACTGAAAGGATGGTGATTGGAACATACCCAGACTGCGTGGGAGAAAGACCTGGTCACCTGTTTCCATAAAGATTACAGCTTAAGAGTCTGTATTGTGATGTTACACTCTCTCACATGGGGGTGCAATCAGTGGAAAATTGACTTGGCAGCACCTGTACAGCAACAACGAAATACCATGTTGAAAATACTTTCATGCTTTCTTCTGTGATTTGTCTGTTCAAATCTTTGGACCACTTTTAAATTGGATATTTTTTCCCCCTTTGGTTCTGTTTTAGGTATCCTTGTACTTTCATGGTATAAATCCTTTACAAAATATGTATTTTGTAAATATTTTTATTCAGGTGGTGGCTTGTCTTTTCATTCTGTCAACATTGCCTTTTGTGAATAAAAGTTTGCTTGTCATAGAGTCCAATTTTTTTTTTTTTTAATTTTCTTCAATAGATCTCTTTTTTGGTGTTATATCTAAAATCTCATCACCAAATTCAAGGTCACCCAGAAAATTTTCCTTTAAATATCCTTACCTAAGCACAGGGAACACTCAATGCTGGAGAGTTAAGATCAGCTCCTTGAAGTGAGTAGTATGTACATAAATCATTTGGAATTTTTTGTAGGGTAGATTTTTCCTCTCCAGACCCCGTGTATTTAATTATCCAATCATGTACTTATATTATCGCGCATTCTTGCATTTTTCAGTTATACTTTGAGTTATTATCCCCAAAACGACCTTACTTATTTCATTGCTCAGCTTGTTCCAATTTTGTCCATTGTGGGGGACTCTTTCAGGTTGGCTCCTGGGTTCCTTTGGCAGGTTCAGTCCTTTTGATTTCTGAGCATTTTCTTACTTTCTAGATCAAGTTGATGTTTCAGCCTCTTCACCAGGCCTCTTATCAGCTATTCCTCCGAGGTGCATTGGTTCTTTTATTAAAGGATTATATTTGTGGGGGGAAAAAAATCATCTGGGCATAAAAAGGATCCCTGGTGATGCAGTGGTTAAGAGCTTGGCTGCTAAACAAAGGTAGGCAGTTCAATCCACCAGTCACTGCTTGGAAACCCTACGAGAGAGTTCTACTGTGTCCTGTATGGTCACTCTTAATTGGAATCTCCTCATCGCCAGTGGGTACGGGGGCATTAAAAAAAAAGAGCATCTTTCTTATAATGAAAAGGTAAATAGATTTTCATCTGAGTTTTGATACCAGAATGAAATATTTGGAGGCAGAAATGGAGGCAAAGATTATATAACTAGAAAAACAGACTTTCACGTATGACCGGCACAGACTAGCTGTTATCAATCTGTGAGGAGATGCTAATATAACAAGGGTATTAAGTATAGCCCCTGTAGTTTGAAATTTGAATTTGAATGGGAAGCATCATTATAAACTCCTGCGTACTTCACATGTGCTTATACAGATGAGCTCTGCCTATTTAAAAGGCTTAAAAATATGTGCAGAGTTGATGTTGAAAAATTTGTGGCTTCACAGTATATGAAAATGTTCTTCTTGTTGTTGGGGTCTGTTTCATACATTTTCATTCTTTCCCACTTTCTATATAACGGAATGAAACATTTCCCTGTCCTGTGTAATCTTCATGATTATCACTATGTATGAGTCCATTTTTGTGGCTATCGTGTTAATCAATCTTATTGAGAGAGTCTCCTTATTTTTATTTTTTTTTACTCTGTACCACAAATGATGTCCTTTTCTGGAGACTGATCTTTATTTTTGATGTATCCAAAGTATGTGAGCCTAAGTCTCTTTATCCTCGCTTCTAAAGAGCATTCAGTTGTATTTCTTCCAATACTAATAAGTGAATTTTCTTTTCTTTTTTTTTAATTGTGGAATGAGATAGGATTCAGGGATCGACCACTGCAACATTTTCTGCGAATTGTTCAAAAATGTGGCAATATGTCTGCTGAATTTCTTGGCACTGTTCTGTCCCCATTTTGGTCATTGTTTGCAATATTCCTTTCTTTGTTTGTCGCTGCCCTGCTGTGTTTTGCTGCTCCTCCAGTTAGCTCTGTCCTGGATAAAGCCCTAGATGGCAGTCTGCAGAGCTCACAGAGCCCCTCACCCTAGCCCCTCAGATCTCCTCACCCTGTTGCCCATGACTCACCATCCTTCAAAATGGAAAAGAAAAAAAAAAATCCTCCAGTTTTGGTTTCCCCAAATTCTGGTGAATTCCAGCTGGCTCTTTTGTTAATCCTTTTTCTTCTTTTCAATTCTATTAGGTGTCACCCTAAATTCTTCCTCCTTTTTCATCCCATGCAGACTCAAATGCCCCAAGTCTTGTGCTTGATGGTTTGACTCCACCCCACCCACCATATACTGTGATTCCCAAGAACACATTGTTACCTCATTTGTTATAAATGTTGGTCATGAGTTATTAAATAATTTTTCCTCTCTGCTTTCTCTGAACTGCTTTTCTATCATAACGGTGAGGAACAAATTTGTGAAGGGAGCCCTAGCATCCTTGAAGAGGGCTTTGATTATTTTATGTAAGTCAGGTTTAACAGTAAGAAAAAGGCCTAACTAAATTAAGACAGCAAAATGCAATGGGGCTGATTAGACACCATTGTGGTAGGGGCGATTTGGCAGTACTCATTTGGCAAAGACAAGGTGGGCAAGGTTACCATAATGGACAGCAAAGTCAAAGCAGTCATCAGGGTAGTCTGACTTATTTGGATTTTTGGCATTGGCCGCTTAGTCATGGTGTCCCTAGGAGTGAAATAGATGGGAAATGACCTGAATGTTTACTTGACCTGTATAAGCAGATGAACTCTAGCTCACTTGAATGGCACTCTAACTCGTCACCAGAATAGAGAGTCACAACAGCTCAATCAATTCCCATTCTTCAGCCAGTTTAGAAAACCGCAATCCCTTGAATGAAGGGATGGACAGGTCCCTTTAAGAAAGGACCCCTCTACACTGCAAAAATTTGTACTGTTAGTCTTTCTCCCTGCCTTCCACAAAGAGGTCAACAGTATTTAATGAGAGTGACTGATCCTTAGGGAAAAGGAAATGATCAGATCTTTTGGTAATTACTGAATACTGGCTCTGAATTGACACTAATTCCAAGAGATCCAAAAAGTCACTGTGGCCCACCAGCCAGAGTGGGGCCCATGGAAGTCAAGTTATTAAAGGAGTCTTAGCTCAAAATTGTCTCTCAGTGCATCCCTGAAGCAATCCTGTAGAGATTTTCTCAATTCCAGAATGCATAATTGGAATAGATATGCTCAGTTACTGGCAGAACTCTCACATTGGATCCCTGAAAAGTGGAGTAAGGGCCATCATGGTAGGAAAAGCCAAGTGAAAGCTATCAGGACTGCCCCTACCTCGGGAAATAGTTAACCAAAGCAATACAGCATTCCTGGAGGGATTGCATAGATTACTGCCAGCATCAAGGACTTCAGTGATGCAAGGGTGGTGATTCCCATTCAACTCACCTATTTGGCCTGTAGAAAAAGCAGATGAATTTTGAAGAATGACAGGGGATTATTGTAAACTAACCAGGCGGTGACTTCAATTGTAGTGCTGTTCCAGATGTGGTTTTATTGCTTGAGCAAATTAATACATCTCCTGGTACCTGCTATGCAACAACTGACCTGGCTAAAGCCTTTTTCTCCAAACCTCTTTTTGAAGGACAACCAGAAACATTTTACTTTCAGCTGACAAGGCCAGCAATGCACTTTCACTATCCTACCACAAGGAAATATCAACTCTCCAGTCTTATGCCATAATTTATTCCAAAGTGACCTGAATTTTCTTTAACTTCCACAAGATGTCACACTGGACCATTACATCGATGACATTAAGCAGATTGTGCCTAATAAGTAAGAAGTGTCAATGAATCTGGACTGATTGGTAAAACATCTGCACGCTAGAGTTTGAAAAATTAATCTTACAAATATTCAGGTTCCTTTTACATCAGTCATATTTCTTGGGGTCCAGTGGTGTGGGGCATGTGGGGGTATTCTTTCTAGAGCAAAGGATAAGCTATTGCACACGGACCCACCCCCAGCTTAAAAGGAGACACAATTACTTGGTAGGCATCTTTGGATTTTGGAGGCAACATATCACTCACCTGGATGTGCTACTCCAGCCTCTTTACCAAGTGACTCAAAAAGCTGCTGGATTTGAGTAGGCCCAGAACAAGATAAGTTCTGCAAGTTTCATGTTGTCATGCAAGCCATTCTGCCACTTGTGCCATATTATCAGCTGATCCAATGGTGCTTGAAGCCTCAGGAGCAGATAGAGATGCTGTTTGGAGTTTTTGGTAGGGCCCTACTGGTGAATCACAGTTCAGACTCTTAGGATTTGGAGCAAAGCCCTTCCATCCTCTGCAGATAACTACTCTCATTTTGAGAAACAGCTTTTTCTTGTCACTGGGCCTTAGTAGAGACTGAATGCTTAACCATGGGCCCTGAAGTGAAATGCAGCATAAGCTGCCCATCATGAACTGGTGATGGTCTGACACACAGAGCCATAAAGTTGGACATTCACAGCAGCACTACATGATTAAATGGAAGTGGTACATATGAGATCAGGCCTGAGCAAGATCTGAAAGCACGAGCAATTTGCATGAGAAAGTGGTCCATACCCCCATGGTCTCCACTCCTGTCACATTATCTTCTGTCATGGACTTAATCGTGTCTCCAAATGGTATGTGTCAACTTGGTTAGGCCATGATTCCCAGTGTGGTGTGGTTGTCCTCCATTTTGTGATTGATATAATTTTCCTACGTATTGTAAATCCTACTGTCTGCCTTGGGTTAATGACTGAAGATTAGTTTATATTTAAGAGGATTAGGCTGGGATGTAACACCCTTGCTCAGATCACATCTCTAATCCAATGTAACGGGAGTTTTCCTTGGGTGTAGCCTATACCACCTTTCATCTTACAAGAGATAAAAGGACAGGGAAGCAAGCAGAGAGATGGGACCATCATAACACCAAGAAAGCAGCATCTGGAGCAGACCACGTCCTTTGGGTCTGGGGTTCCTGGCACAGAGAAGCTCCTCCACCAGGGGAAGATTCATGACAAGGATCTTCCATCAGAATTGACAGAGAATGAAAGCCTTTCCGTGGAGCTAATGCTCTGAATTTGGACATGTAGACTACTAGACTGTGAGAGAATAAATTTCTCTTTGTTATAGCCATCCACTTGTGGTATTTCTGTTATGGCAGCACTAGATGACTAAGACATCTTCCATCTCCCAGCCTACACCTATTGCCTCCAGAGGAGTCCTTTATGATCATTTCACTGAGGAATAGAAAACTTGAGACTAGATTACACAAGGTTCTGTGCAGCACTTGAAAGTGGAGAGCAGCAGCACTACAACCCTTTCCTGGGACCACCCTGAAGGACAGTGAAGGGAAATCCTCCCAACGGGGAGAATATTGAGCAGTTCACCTTTTTGTTTACTTTGCTTGGAAAGGCAAAAGGCCAGATTTGTGGGCTTTTGCCAATGGTTTGCCTGATGGTAGGCGAACTGAAAGGAACATGTTTGGAAAATTGGAGACAAGAAAGTATGGGGAAGAGGTATCTGGATAGACCTCTGTGCTTGGGCAAAAAAAAGTGAAGATAGGAGGTGAGGCCAGATGGCAGAGTAGTAAGGCACTTCCTGTGGTTCCTCTTACAACAAAGACCTGAGAAAACAAATGAATCAATTATATATGACAATCTAGGAGGCCTGAACATCAAAGACAAAGTTGAAGAATCAGACTGAGCAGCAGGTGGAGGGGGAGACGGTTCAGAATCAGGTAGGAGTTGCCAAAAGTGGCCTGGCTGGCCCTGGCACCCTGCAGACAGGATTGGGTGGTGTGCTAGGGTTGAGGCAAACACTACACTTCAGATGCATTTTCCACATTGGGAGAGACCGAGTGGCAGAGAGTCTGCTCAAGCTTTCAGAACCAGTGAGAAATAACCTCAATCAGCAAGAGATAAGTACAAGTGCCTAAACTATGGGCAGATCAAAAAAAAAAAAAAAAAAAACCTTTTGGGGAGTAACTCTCTCCCATTTACCTGTCCCTTCTCCACTCTGCTCTAGTGCAGGTCAGCCTTCAGGGATTGCTGAGCCCCCTGGGCAGGAATTAGGGCCCTCTGCATATCCTGAGCCGTTTTCCTGACTTTGGAGAAGGAACAAATTAAGAAACCGGGAAAAAGTAATGTCAGCTCCCCTAAGCCAGGAATTCAGAGCAGACACAGTCCTTTTGTCCAGGCATAGGCATAAAGGGTCCACAGACTTTGAATGGCTTTCACCACTGCATAGACCTGTGTGGGCCCATTGAAACAGCATAAACCCAGTATAGTACATAAACACAGTACATCAGAGTATATACCTGAAGCTTATTTTCATGTGTATCAGCTGTAAGAGGGAGTGACCTCATACTATGTGATTTTAGAACCTAATATACTCCACAGTAGTCAAAACAGCCTGGTGCTGCTACAACAGCAGATACATAGACCGATGGAACAAGGCTAGCATTAATTAAAAAAACACAAAATAATAAATGTTGGAGAGGTTGCTGAAAGACTGGAACACTTATTTACTGCTGGTGGGAATGTAAAATGGTACAAAGACTTTGGAAATCGATTTGATGCTTCTTTAAAAAGCTGGAAATAGAAGATCCAGCATTTCCACTCCTTGGAATATATCCACATCTTGTTCATTGAAGGACTGTTCACAATAGCAAAAAGATGGAAACAACCTACGTGCCCGTCAGAAGATGAATGATAAACAAATTATGGTATATTCACACAATGGAATACTAAGCAACAATAAAGAACAAGGATGAATCTGCAAAATATCTCGTAACATGGATGAATCTGGAAGGCGTCATGCTGAGTGAAATTAGTTGCAAAAGGACAAATATTGCATGACACCACTAATATAATAACTCAAAAGAAAAAGTTTAAACACAGAAGAAAACATGCTTTGATGGTTACATGAGAGAGGAAGGAGGAAGAGGTAAATCCTCTATCTAGATAAGGGACAAGAATTATTGTCGAAGGGATGCACAACACACAATACAGGGGAAGTCAGCCCATCTGGACTAAACCAAAAGCTAAGAAGTTTCCTAAATACAATCAAACACTTTGAGGGACAGAGTAGCAGGGGTGGGGGTCTAGAGACTATGGTTTCAGGGGACATCTATGTAAGTTGGCATAACAAAATTTATTAAGAAAATATTCTGCATCTCACTTTGGTGAGTGGTGCCTAGGGTCTTAAAAGCTAGCAAGCAGCCATCTAATATGCAACAATCTGTCCCAACACACCTGAGGCAAAGGAGAATGAAGAACAGCAAAGACAAGGGAAATATGAGCCCAAGAGACAGAAAGGGGCCACATAAACCAGAGACCATCAGCCTGAGACCAGATGAACTGGATGGTGCCCGGCTACCACCAATGACCTCACTGACAGGGAACACAACAGAGAGTCCCTGACAGAGCAGGAGAAAAGTGGGGTGCAGAACTCAAATTCTAGTAAAAAGACCAGACTTAATAGTCTGACTGAGACTGGAGAGGCCCTGGAAGACATGGCCCCTGGACTCTCTGTTAGCCCAAAACTTAAACCATTCCCAAGAGCAACTCTTCAAAGATTAGACTGGACTATATGACATAAAATGATACTTTTGAAGAATGTGCTTCATAGCTCAAGTAGATACAGTAGACTAAATGGGCAGCGCCTGTCAAGAGGCCAGATGAGAAGGCAGGCAGGGACAGGAGCTGGTTGAATTGACACCAGAAATAGAGGGTGGAAAGGAGGAGTGTGCTGTCTCATTATAGGGAGAGCAACTAGGGTCACATAACAATGTGTGTATAAATTTTTGTATGAGAATCTAACTTAAACTGTAGACCTACACTTAAAGCACAATAAAAAAAGAAAAAAAAATTGCTTCCTGTCCCTGCAACCTATGCTCTGCTGGTCTAGAAGTCTTAGTTCCTAAGGGACAAATGCTCCTACCAGGAGACACAACACTGATTCCATTTAACTAGAAATAAAGAATGCCACCTGGCCAGTTTGGGCTCCTCATGCTCAAGAATCAACAGTCAAAGAAGAGAGTTATTGTATTGGCTGGCATGGTTCACCGTGATTACCAAGGGGAATTGGATTGATATTATATAATGGAAGTAAACAAGAGTATATCTGGAATACAGGAAATTCCTTAGGACACCTGTTACTACTACCATGCCCTGTGATTAGAGTCAGTGCAAAACTACAGAAACCCAATTCTGACATGACTATTAATGGCCCAGACACTTCAGGAATGAAGGCTTGGTTCACCCCATCAGGCAAAAAACCACCATCAGCTAATGTGCTCGCTTAAAACAAAGGACATATAGAATAGGTGGTGGAAGATGGTAGTTCTAAAAACAAGTCACAGCCATGCGACCAGTTGTAAAAACAAAGGTCATAATAGTTATGAGTATCCCTTCCCTCTGTGTGTGCATCAGATATTTTTGTTTTCTTCAATTATAAAATATAAGATATAAACAGGGCTGGGGTATTTTCGGTTGTACACATGTTAGTTGTTTCTAGTTAGGCACAAGTAAGACTATGTAATTGTCTTTATTTAGAGATCGTATATGGTTTAAGGAGATGTGTACAGGTGCCAAGTTGACAAAGGGTGGACAGTGGTGGTTAAGGCTGTGTGACAACTTAGTTGGGCCATGATTCTCAGTGGTCTGACAATTATGTAATGAGGTAGTTATTCTCCTGTCTTAGTTACCTAGTGCTGCTATAACAGAAATACCACAAGTGAATGGCTTTAACAAAGAAGAGTTTGTTTAGTAGGCTAGAAGTCCAAATTTGGGGCATCAACTACAGGAGAATGGTTTCTCTGTTGGCTCTGGAGGAAGGTCCCTGTTTTGAATCTTCCCCTGAACTAGGATTTCCTCTTTGCAGGGTCCCCAGGACCAAAGGATGCACTAGGCTCGTGGTGCTTCCCTTTTGGTGGCATGAGATTCCCCTGTCTCTCTGATCAGTTCTATCCTTTATATCTCAAAAAAGGTTGGCATAAGACACAACCTAATCTTTTAGATCTCATCAACATAACTGCAGCTAATCAATCTCACTAACATTGTAGTGATAGGATTTACAACACAGAGGAAAACCACATCAGATGACAAAATGGTGGACAATCATACAATACTGGGAATCATGACCTAGCCAAGTGGACAGACATTTTTGGGGGACAAATTCAATCCATGACACCTTCATTTTGTGATATAATGTAATCTCTTCCATGATGTGATCAGTCAATCAATTGCAAAGGGAGTTTCTTTGGGAGTGTGGCCATCATCCAATATGTATGGACATTCTGGCAAATTTCTGACTTTTGCTCGCTTTTGAACTCTGCACCTGGTGCATAATCATGTGACCTCTGATTTTTGGGACTTAGCCGCTGGCCTGTCGTTTTGTCTACTGCTCTTGGGATTCTTCTTTCTCCACAGCCTGTGATCCAGCAGCCTGCTATCTTATTGTCACGATCTTGGATTTGTCAGCTTCTGCAGTCTGTGAGCCAAGCAACTTGCCATCTGATTTACCAAACCTGTTGTCATGGATTGAATTATGTCCTCCCAAAAATGTGTGTATCAACTTGATTAGGCCATGATTCCCAGTATTCTGTGGTTGTCCTCCCTTTTGTGGTTGAAATTTTATGTTAGAAAGGATTAGGGTAGGGTTGTAACACCACCCTTAGACAGCTCACATCCCTGATCCAATGTAAAGTGGGTTTCCCTGGGGTGTGGCCTACACCACCTTTCATCTCTCAAGAGATAAAAGGAAAGGGAAGCAAGCAGAGAGTTGGGGATCTAATACCACCGAGAAAGTAGCACCAGGAGCAGAGCATGTCCTTTGGACTCTGGCTCCCTGTGCCTGAGAGTCTCCTCAACCACAGGAAGACAGGACAAGGACCTTCTTCCAGAGCTAATAGAGGAAGCCTTCCCTTGGTGTTGATGCCTTAAATTTCAACTTTTAACCTACTCTACTGTGAGGAAATAAATTTCTCTTTGTTAAAGCCACCCACTTGTGGTATTTCTGTTATGGCAGCATTAGATGACTAAGAAACCTTTGGTCATCACCCCTGCATCTATGTGAGTCGGGAGAAGCCTCTAGCCTGATGCCTGACCCACAGACTTGGGACATACCAGCCTCTACAACCTTGTGAGCCATTTATTTGAGATGAATCTCTCTCTCTATATATATATAGACATGCACTTCACTGAGTTTGCTTCTTTAGAGAACCTAGCCTAAGACAGTGAGGCGGACAAAAACACCTTGATATGTAGCCTTTTTGCATCTCTGTGGTGTAAATACTTCTATCATGGCCAATTTCAATGTGAAGTCACCAAACATAAGAGATTCTGGAATCCTTTCTTGCACTCCAGAAGGAGCCCATTGCAGCACACACTGGGTGTCATCAAAGTGTTATATGTCATGTATGGAAATCCAAGTTGGTGGAAGGCCATCTTATGGACATTTATCAGTATACCTTGTTATGCAGTCTTCTTTTTTTCGGGGGGATGGACATGATCTAACTGGAGGATTGGCAACATGAGATTCATGGCCATATGAAATTTCTTTTCCTTAGATCAACAATCAGTGTTCATGGAAACCAAACAGTGCCCATGGAAACAGCAATCAAGAAATCAAATGACACATTGCATTGAGCTAATCTGCTGCAGATGATTTCTTTAACAAAAAAAAAGGAGAGATGTCACTTTGTTGACTACTGTGTGCCTGTCTCAGTTACCTAGGGCTGGTATAACAGAAATAGCACAAGTGGATGACTTTAACAAAGAGAAATGTATTCTCTCATAGTCTAGTAGACTAAAAGTTCAAATTCAGGATGTCAGCTCCAGTGGACCAATTTCTCTCTTTTGGCTCTAGGGGGAAGTTTCTTGTTATCAATCTTCACATGTCAAGAAGTTTCTCAGTTCCAAAGGACATGCTCTTCTTCTGGTACTCATTTCTTGGTGGTATGAGCTCCCCATGTCACTCTGCTCACTTCTCTACTTTATATCTCAAAAGGGATTGACTAAAGATACAATAAAATCTTGTAAATTAAGCTCTGCCTTGTTAATATAAATGCCGATAATCAGATCTCATTAACATCATAGAGATAGCATTTACAACACATAGGAAATCACAACAGATAACAAAATGGTGGACAATCACACAATACTGGAAATTATGGCCTGGCAAAACTGACGCACATATATTTAGGGGACACCATTCAATCCATAACATTCCGCACTTAGCCCCCCCCCAAGATTCATGTCCTTGCCACACATAAAACATATCCACCTCATCATATCATAAAAAAGCTTTAAATCAACTCCAGGTCCAATATCCAAACATTTATTTTTGTCTGTGAAATCTAGAAATCAAGTTGTCTGTTTCCAAAGTACAATGGTGGAACAGGCAAAAGCTAGATATTTCCATTACAAATGGAAATTGGAGGGAAAGAAGACATAACAGGCACAAGCAAGTCAGCAGAACACATTACATTAGCCCTCAAGATTTGAAAGTAATTCTCTGTTCTCTGAGACCATTTACACAACAGCCCTGTTCTCCAGACTCTAGGTATTGGCCACACACTCTGGATTCTGAGTGAAGGTCCCTCGGCTCTTGTCTTCAAAAACCTCCCAGGCCCACTGGATCAGCAAATATTGCCCCCCTGCTTTAGGCATGCCATTCTCCTCTGCCATCTGAGTGGCAACTCCACCCAGTGTTGACTACTGTGTGCCTGTCTTGGTTATCTAGAGCTGATATAACAGAAATAGCACAAGTGGATGGCTTTAACAGAGAAATTTTTGAGTGTATATATATATATATATATATATATTTTTTTTTTTTTCCTGGAAGTGTATGTAACTCATTAAATCTTCTGTCTTTACCTCATTGGAATTCATTCTTACCTTTCCTCTTCCAGGCATCTAGCTTCCTCTGCTAGGGAAAAATAAGTACAGGGAAGCTCTCTCCATGACAGCATGATGCTGTAGAGCACTTGTAGAAGTGTTCCTTTGATGATCCTCATGGGATACGGCCTGAACAATCCTGGCTTTGAGATACTCTGAAATGGGCCATAATAGCGCACTCCCTAACTCCACATTCTTCTCTAAACCAAGGGCGTCTAGAAAAGTCCACTATGGATGGTTTCCTTTGACATTTATAAATAGGTAGCTTCAACATAAGAAAAGTATTTAGAACAAATTTTAATTTTTTTTTCCTTTTCTTTCCTCCATCAATGTTCCTGTGATTTTAAGTCTGTACATATTGGTGTGGTAAGAGAAATCAAGAAGCTCTTTCTATGCTTTCATTTTTATTGCCTCTACGTACACCTTAATTGTGCTCATGAGGAAACTTTACACAGATCAAGAGGCAGTTGTTCAGACAGAACAAGGGGATACTGATTGGTTTAAAGTCAGGAAAGTTGTGTGTCAGCATTGTATTCTTTCACCATATCTATTCAACCTGTATGCTGAGCAAATAGTCACAGAAGCTGGACTATATGAAGAAGAACAGGGCATCAGGATTGGAGGAAGATTCATTAACAACCTGCGTTATACAGATGACACAACCTTCCTTCCTGAAAGTGAAGAGGACTTGAAGCATTTACTAATGAAAATCAAAGACCACAGCCTTCAGTATGGATTGCACCTCAACATCAAGAAAACAAAAATCCTCACAACTGGACCAATGAGCAATATCATGATAAACAGAGAAAAGATTGAAGTTGTCAAGGATTTCACTTTACGTGGATCCACAATCAACAGCCATGGAAGCAGTGGTCAGGAAATCAAAAGACGGATTGCATTGGGTAAATCTGCTGCAAAGGACCTCCTCAAAGTGTTGAAGAGCAAAGATGTCACCTTGAAGACTAAGGTGTGCCTGACCCAAGCCATGGTATTTTCAATCGCATCATGTGCATGGGAAAGCTGGACAATGAATAAGGAAGATCAAAGAATTGACACCTTTGAATTGTGGTGTTGGCAAAGAATACTGAATATACCATGGTCTGCCAAAAGAATGAACAAATCTCAGCCAGAATGCTCCTTAGAGGCAAGGATGGAGAAACTGCGTCTTACATATTTTGGACATGTTGTCAGGAGGGATCAGTCCCTGGAGAAGAACATTATGCTTGGCAGAGTACAGGGTCAGCAGAAAAAAGGAAGACCCTCAATGAGCTGGATTGACACAGTGGCTGCAACAATGAGCTCAAGCATAACAATGATTCTAAGGATGGCTCAGGACCAGGCAGTGTTTCGTTCTGTTGTGCATAGGGTCGCTGTGGGTCGGAACTGACTCCACGGCACCTAACAACAACAACTACACACACCCAGAGCCACCATGTCTGGTTTCCAATTTTACATGAGACAAGCAATTAGATAGAGCTTGTAAAGAGGAATATTTAAAGTAAGAGCCTCCTTTTGAATGGATTTCATTGGCTTTCTGTAATTACAATCCTAACGCTAACAACTTGCTAACCTCTTTTTTTTTTTCTTTTTCTTTCCACTTATTACCTAAGGTCCCCTTGAAATGTTGACTAGCTTAAGTATTTATTTTAAAGGGTCAGTTTCCCATTCAAGTTTCTGTTTTAATAAACAATTTAAATTCAGGTTTGAATTCGTTTATAAAGTGGGAAGTCAGGGCTTCCTCAGTTTCATGACTGAAATAGCCCAAAAAGTCTTAAAGAAAACCTGTTGTAATATTTCTTTATAATTTATTTTACACTTTTTTACTAAAAATTTAAAACACATTCAGTTTATCTGCTAAAAAGATTTGATCTTATGCTGTTAAAATTTCAATGTTTTATATGCATTCTGAGGAGAGTTTTTTTTTTGTTTTTTTGAAGGAGGCTATTTTAGACACATTAAATGTTTGTGGAGCTCAGAATACCAGTAAAAATAAGCCTCTCTTTGGGGCTGTTTAGTTTTAGCACTGCAGTTTTTTGTTTTGTTTTGTTTTCTAAATTTCCCCCAAATAAATTTTTTTTTCTGGAATTATGAGTTATCCAGATATTTCAAAATTACAAAACTCAAGACCAAAAAGGAACATTTAAACATATATTTGACAGGCATCCCTATGGAGGCAGGGGGGCACTTTATTTCTGTCTCTGAAACAATGAACAAATCATTTGTTTATTCCCTTTTTCAGGAACACTGTTCCCGTTTTCAGGAAGTTGTCTGTTCTCAGACATAAATAGTCTTAGGCTTTAATTGAGACTGGGATCCCTTTTTTTTTTTGTTCTGAACTCTAAACAGAATGGTAATTACTGTTTTATTTGGTAAATAGTAAGATTTACTGGACCAATGAAGACCCTTGGGACAGTCTTTGCTGAAATTTGTACCAATGATTATTAAGAAAGACGATTCAAAATGTGGAGACATGGTGATTTAGCAGTTGCTAGCCAATCTGAAAATGTGAAGCATTCAATGATTTTCTCCATTCGTAATGTTAATATGTACTGACGTTTCTATAATGCTTCTCAGACTCTGGCAGACATGGCTGTGGCAGCATGCTTGTTC
Organism: Loxodonta africana; assembly: GCF_030014295.1. Lineage (NCBI taxonomy): Eukaryota > Metazoa > Chordata > Mammalia > Proboscidea > Elephantidae > Loxodonta > Loxodonta africana. Next base: position 25,113,823 of record NC_087362.1, read on the forward strand.
ATTTCCCATTTATGCCTCTTAGAACATCTGCCTAGTAATTTATTTCTTTTTTTTTTTTTGCTTTGCTATAACTTTGTGGTGAGTTTACCTTAGGACACATTACATGTTTCATATGCACATGTAAAAGTGAAATTAGATTAGGAGCACTAGGAGTTAACACAACAGAAACACATAACAAGAAACCATTTTTTTTTTTTTTCCCCGAACCCTGTCACCAACAACAAACACTCCCAGGACAGCCAAGTCTGCTCTGAGGCACTGCACAATTTGAAGGCACCCAGCCCCAGCTCCTGTATATAGGAGGGGGATATGCAAATAAGGCCCCTCCCTCTGTTGATAAAAAACAGCACAATCCTGACCTTGCAGCTGTGGGAGAGGAGCCCCAGCCTCTGGATTTCCTGGTGTCCTCATTCAGTGATCAGAACTGAAGAAAAACAAGTCACAATGGAGTCTGTGCTGAGCTGGGTTTTTCTTGTTGCTCTTTTAAAAGGTCATTTTGTGGAAAATAAAAGATGCTGAGTATGTGAGTGAATATGAGTGTGAGAAACATGGGTATGTGTGATGGTTTTCCTAACGAGAATGTTTTTGTGCTTGTAGGTGCACATTGTGAGGTGAAGCTGGTGGAGTCTGGGGGAGACCTGCGACAGCCTGGGGGATCTCTGAGACTCTCCTGTGTAGCCTCTGGATTCACATTTGATGACTATGGCATGAGCTGGGTCCGTCAGGCTCCAGGAAAGGGGCTGCAGTGGGTCTCATACATTAGTTGGAGTGGTAGTAGCATATACTATGCAGGCTCTGTGAAGGGCCGATTCACCACCTCAAGAGACAATGCCAAGAACACACTCTATCTGCAAATGGACCGCCTGACACAGGAGGACACAGCCCTGTATTACTGTGCAACAGGCACAGTGAGGGAAAGTCAATGTGAGCCCACATATAAACCTCCCCTGCAGGGAGAGGTCTGGTCTGCAGGGGGTGCTCGTGATTCACTGAGCACAGGGCCCAGATACTGGGGCAGGTGCAGATGGAAATTGAGGGCTGGTTTCCTGTCACAGTCTGGGGTTTCTGCTCCCTCTGATACTTTCCCTGGGGAATCTCCAGATTTATAATTCTGTACCAGCCCCTTATGTCTCTCAAATAGAAAAGGTTATTGTAATATGAAGAAACAGTCTCTTATGCCTAATAAGCAGCACATTTCTTAGGGAAGTAGAAACATACAGAAGGGACCAAGCAAAACTATGGGATCTGTCAGCCGCAATGCAAGTCTGACCTCCGGTAAGTAGAAAAGGGAGGGACGAGTGTGTTAGACTTTCCTAGAGTCTGTTCAGTCTAGGGAAAGCGCAGCAAGGCCATCGGGGTTCCTCAAGCCACAGTTGCCCATCAGAGCATACCTGTGTCTCTCAACAACTGTCCTGCCTTAGTTCTGTTGCTGTGCTCAGTCACTGGCTGGGTGTCCCTGCAGGATGGGGAACCTCAGCACAGAGGAGGTAAGAGGACACAGCTGGGGACCCTGGTCCATTGTGCCCCTGTGGTCAGAGGAGTGGAAATTACATTCTCATGGCCAAAACTTCGAATACTGCTTTTCATATAAGAAATACAGTTTATGTTTCCTTTGTTTTATGGATTGAATTGTTCCCCCAAAATATGTTATAAATCCTAACCCCCATACTGGTGGATGTAATACCACTCGGACACAGGGTTTTCTTTGTTAATGAGATCATGTAAGTATAGGGTGTGTGGTAAGCCAATGACTTTTTAGATATAAAAGAGCAAATTAGGCACAGATGGAAGAGGGAAGCATAAATGGAGAAAGATACTTACCACATGGAGATCACCAAGGAAATGAAGAAGAGAAGTTGAAAGAGACAAGGATTTTCTACCAGAGCAGACAGTCTTCCCCTAGAGCCAGTGTCCTGAATTCAGATCTCTACCATCCTAAACTTTGAGAGAATAAATTACTGTGTGTTGAAGGCACCCACTTCAAGTATTTCTGTTATAGTAGCTCCAGGTAATTAAGGAAGGAGCTTTTGTGGTATAATGGTTAAGCACTTGACTCCTAACCAAAATGTTGGCGGTTTGAACCCTTTAGCCTTTCTGAAGAAAAAAAGACCTGGTGATCTGCTCCTGTAAGATTTTAGCTTAGGAAATCCTATGTGGGCATCCTACCGTCACATCGGTTGACAATGAGTTGCTTCCAGTGGACGACAAAAAGTGTAATTGCCACATTTACTGAAATCACATTATCCATAATACAGTGCTATCTCCTGTTCCCCAGAGATGCCAATTCGTCATGAGGAATTGAAAAGTGTAGAATTAGGGCACATGTTCCCATTTTTATTGGCGGGATAATTTCAGCTGTTTTCCCACAAGCTCCCTGGACTCCCCTGTTGAAGAGCAGAAGTTTATCTGATTGGGTCTGGAGGTAGGAACTGGTCTCACATCTCAGAGACTGCAGAGAGCCCCAAATGCAGGCCTACAGAGTCAGGGGATGCCCTGTGCAAAGAGTCCCAAGCCACCCTGAAGCCAGGGGGTGAGCTTAGGTCTGTCTAATTGCAGGATTTGCAGGTAAATCACCCTTTGGGCTATCACACCTCATGGATGTTCTAAAGCCCACCATGGTTAACAATAGGATTAATAATTCCATTTCCATCTGCCGGCACCAGTCACTCTTCCTTATTTAGATAGAGAAAAGCTCTACTATTTATTTTCTCAACATTATCCTAGGAATCCTCTGAATTGATCATGGAAACTCAAAAAGTAGAAGAAAGTGAGGTTTGTCATTCTTATTTCAAGGTGTATATATGGGAATTTCAGCGTGTTTTTCTATTGAGGATGTGTTTGGCTTTTCAAGTATTTGGTGTGTTTCCTCAACCTAACGAATTTCTCTTTTTCATTATTTCAGATCTTTGCCTTTGACTCTTCCCCTTCTCTTCTTCTGGAACTCTCTTTAGGTGTCCCCAAGAATAGCTACACTACCCTCCTTATTCCTTTTGCTATTCTCTGTTTTCTATTTATTTTTCTATTCATGATAAATTGTGGATTCTATCTCCTGTTACATCATACAAATAATTGTCTTTTTTTTTTTTTTTAGCATTCAATCCAGGGTTAAGCATTTCCACTTAGGTTTTCTAGAGGGAATGAATACAGTACATTTCAATTTCATAAGTAAGATATCTAACACTTCATCATTTGGACACTACTGGGTGGTTTATTTTCTAAATAAATGACATAAAAGTAACCAAATTTTATTAGTACACAATAAAACTTCTGAAGGAAAACAAACATGATGGGAATTTAATATATTCATCAAACATACACATTAGAGTGATAATCTGCTCACTGGCTCGTGGCCTTGCAGGTGATGGTATAGAATCCAGACTAGCATTGCTAACACTTCTCATCCAATTGAATTCAAATCAGATAAATCGAATTTTATGTATTTACAGTGCATGCATATATTAAGACATGCTCTTTTCTCAAGTTTCAAACATGCTCAGTGCAGCTGGAAATATTTCTAAGTTCTTTATTTAGATTAATGTAGCTGTTCAATGAGTGGAAGGACTTTAGGATCTATCACAATATTAAACCCCTCCCACCCAATATTAAGCAAAAAGTGTATGAATTATATGAGTTTAATCTTTTCAATATGTGTGTGTGAAAGTGGGAATATGTGAGTGAGCGCCTATATGAAAATGTGCATGCGAGAATGTATATCAATGTGCCTATATATTTTTTTATATATATGTATATATATAAACATATCTTTTCTTAGTTGTACTTTGTTGTGTAAATAAATGTCAATATTTTGGTACAGTCTCCTGTTGATGGACTTAAAAGTTGGTTTTAATTTTAGTTTATTGCTAGTATGTACAAGGATGCTATAAATATTCTTGTATAATTTTTGTTGTCATCATTTTATTCATCAAGAGAAAATGCATAGGAATACAGTTGGTTGTTATAAGGTTGGAAAAAGTTTAGTTTTGCATAGGAGTGTGTTTTCCTAACTGCTCATAGAATTTCCAGTTAGGAGTGTGTTTTCCTAACTGCTCATGGAATTTCCAGTTCCACCAATAACACGTCAAAGTTCTAGTTGTTCCACATCCTCACCGACAATGATGTTGTCAGTATTTTTTATTTGTTTTTAATTTTAAACATTTCAGTAGGTATAAAGTGGTATCTTGGGGATTTATTTTGCATTTTCCTGATGAATAAAGGCATTGAGCATCTTTCCATTTTTTAATGGTCACTTATTTTGTCAAGTGTCTTTAATAATTTAAACTTTTGTACTGATGTGTTAATCTTTTCATTATAGAGTTGAAGAATACTTAGCATTCTGCATTCAAATACTTTGTCAGATATATATTTTGGGAATATCTACATTTTTATTTTCTTATGGAGACGTGTAGTGAGTAGAAAGAACAATGATAATGTGATCAATTAGAGTTTAGCATTTTTTCATATAGTTATTTTTCTAAGAAAGATTTGTCTATCCTTAAATCACAAAGATATTCTCCTATGATCTAGTAATAGTAAAGCTTACAGCATTGGATTTTATTATTATTTAACTCAAATTACTTTTCTTTTTTGTTTGTGTTTTTATATGGTGTGAGGAAAATATGAAGGCTAATTTTTCTTTAGGGCTTTCACCGTCCTCTGTTGCTTGAAACTTCACCTGTCTTTCTGCTGAGGATGAAGTACAGCTCCTTACCAAGGCCAAAGCCTATGTAATCTTCTGCAGCTAAGAACACCATCCAGGGACCCTGACCTCCTTAAATCCCACAGCAGGACAAGCCCTTTCCTTCCTCCTGACTGCTTTTTTGTTGCAATTCTCTTTTTAAACTAAACTTTATGGCAAATTTTCATCATATATACCAGTCTCTCTTCCTTAGAAAGCTATTCCTTACCTACCCATCCTCAATAAAATTGAGTTATCTCTTTTCTCATTCTTTACATTTCTTTCATTTAATATCATATTTTAGAATTATCTAATTTATGGGTTTTTTTTGTGATTTTGCTTTCAGCCCTTTCTCTTATTCTATGTATCAACAAAAATTTTGTATAAAGAATTGCAATGCTAAAACTTTAGGCTTTAGAAACACTGAACACTTTGAGAGAACTCACGTACATGAAACAGCACAGAGCAGCTATAAAAGTGGTACAGGAGTATGTACACATCTGTGATCATTAAGGTGGTGTGTCAACTTGACTGGGTCATGATTCTCAGTGGTTTGGCAGGTATGATACAGTCTGGCAGTCATATAATAATATGATCACCTCCATGATGAGATTTGATATAATGTGATCACCTCCATGATCAGATCTGTTGTGAGTAGCTAACCAGATGAAAGAGAGTTTCCTTAGGGATGTGGCCTGCATCCAAAATAAACACACCTTCTGGTGAGGCTCCTGGGCTTTTGCTTGCACTGGATCCTGAAGTTGGCCCTTGTTTGTCTGACCTCCAGTTCTTGGGACTTGAGCTAGCAGTTTACCTGCCATCTTGCGTACCAGTCCTCTGATCTGTCGATCTTCACAGACAGCCCTGCTGTCTGGCTTGCTGATCTTGAGTTTGCCAGCTCCTGTGTCTACGTGAGTCAGGAGAAGCCTCCAGCCTGATCCACTTTCCAGCCTCTAAAATTTGTGAGCCATTTCCTTAACATAAATCTCTCTCTATATATATATTTATATGCTTTACTGGTGCTTCTTTTTGAGAGAGCCCTGCCTAAGAAAACCTCTAAGTTGGTGTAGAAGTCCTCGTGGGAGAGCATTTCACAGAAACGAGGACAAAGTTTGCATAAGAAAAAATTATTCCAGGCCATGCCTTAAAAACATATTTCCATATCGCCAACTCTAGCCCTCACTTACACATACCACATTGCCCTAGGATGAATTTATCACTGAAATATTCAGAATTGGAAGATCCCTTTGGAGAAAGACAGGCCCTGAAATCCTCCCTCTGGGTAAATACAGAATCATTTTATTGTAAACACTTACACATGTCTTATCCCCTCAAACCCTGCCCACTCTGTCCCCACCCCTCTTCCTGTATATCTGGAAATGGGAGGACAAGACAGCAAATTCAAGAAACAGTCCCTGATGGTTTGTTTCCCTCATTCCTCTAAGTAGCACAACAGAAACACCCTGTACCAGGGAAGAACAGATTGTGACCCCTCCCCACTGTTCTCCCCACTTCTATCCTCACAGGCCTTCCTCACACTAAACAGACCCAGGTCTCAAGCTGAAAGTTCAGCCCTGGGCTTAAAAGCCCCAGTTTCATTCCCAACAGCAGAATTCATTGAGCAGGGGTTTCCTGTGGCTACTTCTTTGCCTGATGACATCTCCCTGCTGTAATTGTCTCAGGAAGTTAAGGAGATGGATGTGGTCATTGGGGTATGGAGTATTTGACTTACTGTAGTTCTCCTTGTCCCCAGGTTTCCTGTCCCAACTGCAGTTGTGGGAGGTGATTCCAGGACTGTTAAGACCCTTGCAGACCCTCTCCTTCACTTGCACTATTTTAGATTCTCCAACAAAAGCAGTGGTTACTATTGGCACCAGATCAGCCAGCCTTCTGGGAAGAAGATGCACTGATTGTTAGCATTATGCTATAATGATGACACATATTATGCTTATCTCTCCAAAATCATCTTGCTGTCTCCAAAGGCATGACCAAGAACTAATCCTCCCTGCAGCTGAGCTTTGTAACTGTGGAGGACATAGGTGTATATTACTGTGTGACAGATACACAGTGAGGGAAAGGCAGTGAAAGCCCAGATGAAAAAACCCCTCTGAAGTGCAGCAAGGAATGGTCGTCTGTAGGAAATGAATTTTACCACCAAGTACAGGGGGCCTTTTCCTGAAGCTTTTCAAAAGAAATCCTGGAGAGACATTTCCTGCTAAAGTCTTGGGATCTTTTCACCATTCAACTGCTTGTGTGTCATTTCCATTCATTTAATGATTTTATAAAGTAGCTTAGTGCGTCTCTCAGGGATTATTATTTTTTTTTAAACTGCAGTGGTTTATAGAATTTTTAGAAGAGTACATAAATATATTAAGGTAAAAATTCAAGCTAGTTTTTTTTACAGTTTATTAAAATACATGTTACATAC